>NC_048574.1:41465991-42138491 GCF_013265735.2 Oncorhynchus mykiss | reverse complement strand
AGTTCTTATTTGATTAATGTTGGTAGGACCCACCTATGTGAAGCTAGCCACAATAAGAATTAGACAAAGTGGAATTTGTGAGTTCACCTTGAAAATAAAAGTATCTCAATGAAAGTGATAAATTAATACAAATAGTGGAATCATGACATAATGGAATAGATCATGCTAAACGAGGTAGGTATGTTCTTATATAAATTCAACAAAATATTATAATTTGTTAATTTGAAACAAATCTGAAATCACACTGAATGTATTAGACTTTAGAATTGGATTGGGTCATACTTATTTCACTGTACAGCCTTACCTATGGATTGTGGATCAACGACATGGGGTATCAGTCTACTCAGTGAGACCCAGAGAACATTAGCATCGTAGCTATTATTGCGGGACTCTGAATTTGAGCCACATTTACTGTACCAGTCAACTTACTATGTGTATTGAACACTATTCCAGAGGAAAATAATACAACTTGGACGTTTTGGAGCCTGATAACTCTGAGGACTTTGTGGGAAAAAGCACTCGGGTACTGAGTAGACTGATACTGTACCCCATTTAACTGATCCCCCAATCCTTAGCTGTGCAGCGCAATGTGAATATCAAAACGCCACAAAACGCCATCAAATAGCCACAATAGGCTGATGAGGGAAGTGATTTCCCACAGTCAAAGTCCCACTATAAACAAATCAAATTGGTCACAAACACATATTTAGCAGATGTTATTGCTTGAATTGAATTGCGGGTGTAGCGAAATGCTTGTAAATAAATAAATAAGAGCTATGATGCTAATATTTGCGTAAACTCTTCCCAGTTGTGTTCTGTGGGTGTTACCTAGTAAACTGATACTCCATTTCATTGCTCCACATTCCAACATTCCAACCTTGATTAACATTATCTAGTCTAAATATGTCATTATTCCATCAATTATAACCTTCAGCATCAATTTCAAATACGGACTTTTATTTTGAAGGCAACACGCAAATTCCACTAACGTGGGTAATCCTTATTGTGGCTAGCTTCACAGCACATACCCCGGCCTGATCAAGCCATACAAGCCAGATAAAGCTAGCTGGCTGCTTATAATGTTCGTTTTGGGCAACAGGTTTAAGTAGCTGGCTAGCTAGTTATTTCAATAGGAAAACAACAAGTGGCTACCTAGCTAATACTTACTTACTCACATTGATTCCTAAATCATTGCTAAGAATAATGAAAATGACTGCAAATGACTAGCTGGTTGCATCGATGCTAGCTAGGTACCACGCTAAAGCTAGCTAGACACCCCAGACGTTGCTGATAACGTCTGTATCAAATATATTTGCAAACATTTTTGATCCTGCTCGTTTGATCCTAATCAAATTTCAAATGCTCACACAAACGTTTTCCCATTTGGTCGAACAAATAATACCGTATTACCAACCCAGTATTGTACAGCTCTTGACAGTGATCGTAAAGGTGGCGCTTGGCTTGCACGTGTAAATTCCGCACACTCAACATTCTATAATATAATTGTGTTATTTGAGGTGTCAAATGTCAAGCTTATTTGATGCGTCAAATAGTGTTATTTGACTCTTTTGACATGCAAAGACCCAAACGGTGTTGCATAACACATATGCCCTTTCTCAAAGCAATGACTTTGAGAGACACACTGATACACTCTTAGATTCCCTGTATTTCTGTCTGTGTGATAGTTATTCTGTGAGAGGATTTGTGAGTTTGTGTATGAGTCAGTTTATCATATTGGGTGTATGTGTGATTGTGTGTGTGCACGTATGTAAATAAATCTTATTAAGCCTTGGTAAATGACTGCCTCATCAGTCAGACTGCAGCTGGGCTTTGGGATAATCCAATCAGGAAGAGGCCCTCTGTCACCAGGGCAACCACATCCTCCATCCCCTGCTCATGTTGGACTGGGGTTAAAGGGTTAAGGGTGGCTCTCCTAGGGCAGTCACACATTATTCAAGTTCATTGATGTTGATGTGCTTTGATGTGATGTGAATTTGATGTGCTTTGAATTGATCTCAATAATTAAAGCCTCCAGTTTAGTTTGCTTTCCACAAGGTTTAATGATTGTATGAAGGTTCATAACGGAGCTTCAGAACTTTGGATATGTACACAAATCATAGCCACTGACATCAACATCATCAGATCCTTAAGACATCAGACCTGTGGGTAGGTTCCAGTATTGTAGTAGTTTAAGCCTCAGCCCTGTTCAGGAGTCAGCAGGCGCCCCAGATATAGAACCTACATTATTAATGTTTTAATCAGTTTAATTCTGAGGGGAGTATCTCCTTCTCTGAGACACAGCCTCTCAGAGCGAATCTAATTTGTGGGTCTGGGAAACAGTGGCTGGAGGTTAATTTCATTTCCACCGCCACTCTTATCTGGCCTCTGCTTATTGTTCCTACACCACTGACTGACTGACTGACGGACTGTCTTGACCCATCCAGGACAACAACATAACCACCAAAACATCCAAAATCAACCGCTGTGGCCTCCAATCTACAGCCTGATAACGTTAAGACAACGTTTTGACCATCAACCTATCCAGCACCCAGAGCAGAGTGCTGAAACAGGAGAGCATCGGAGAGTACGCCAGCCAGCCCATTGGAGCACACAACCCACATGTCTGCTCGTTAGAGTAAACATGAGTTCACGCCAATTAAACAGGGACAAAAATACAACAAACCATAAACAGACATTTATAACATGCCTAACATAACCCGAACGTCCAAGGATTTAAAAAGACATAGCAGCTGAATAACCATTTACACACTCTGAGGAACGTTAATTCCATGAGCTCTACTCTGTTATTCTTATGGAAATGAATTACACCTATTGGAAGTCTTACTGAGGTTAAACAAAAGCCCCATTCAGACCTCAAGCCAGTGGTTCCTTGCTAAAGAACATGTTTATCATCATTGCTGCTGCAGTTCTTAACATTCCAGCCTTGTGGTAAACATGTGCAGAATGTATTTGTCATTTCCTGTAGCACTCAGCCGTGACTCCTAAGCCATGCTCGAACATGAATGCCAACACTTTCCTACGGCTGCATAGTGCTGCAGTGGAAGAGGGTCTAGAGAGCTGAGACAGTAGAAAATACTAATAGAGAGAAGTCTGAGTGAGGAGTCCATGTGGCAGACTGGAGAGAAAAGACAGGAAGAGCAATACTGGGAGGATTTTGGGCGTTACTGCAATTTAACCCAGTAGACTAAAGAAGGAAAAAACACAAATATATGCATGGGCGCTCACACACAGAGATACTGTGCATCCACATTTAAACTGGAGATATCACAGGCACAAAGCCTGACACTGTGAGATATGATGAAGTCAAACACACTTGGACAGAGAATGAGCCAGAGGTAGAGTCAAATTGACCTGCACTGACTGAATATTTGATGACAACATCAAAGTGAAGCACAAATCCCTGAATCATCAGAAATACAGCAGGACTCCAAAAAGTCTTCCAATCTGACACTAATGCAGTGTGAGCGCTGAGCTGGGTGGAGGAAGAAGCTACACTGTGTAACCAGTGAGAGGAACAAAGAGACACACAAACACTCACACTGGCCAATCATCAAAGAAACATGTCAAAACCGACACTGTCTCAAGACGTACCAGCACAACAAAACTAGAATATGACAACAAAGCAAAAAATATGACAACGAACAACTTCAGCTAGAATGTAGAACTACCGAGCAGCCAAAGCCCTTCATGTAACAAACAGAATCAAGAACAGTGGTATGACGGAATGCTAAAACACTCATTTAAGACAGCCAGCACCAACATACAGTAACCAATACATATTAAAGCCTAGTATGTAATCTGAAGAGGTGACAGATTGTGAGACTACTTCTGGAATGCCATGCACGACCTGTCTATCATTTGATAGGTAAAAAATGACGCACCTCTGGACAGACTTGCAATGAAGCGTCAGGCATACTCAGTCTCCGTACAAACCCGCTTCCGCCCGTGAAGAAGCGCTCGGAACCCCAGGTGCCGCTGATGGGCCGGCCTGTGTTGTAGAACATGAAGGTGTCGCTTCCTGAGGTGGCTGTCAGGCAGGTCTTGTAGCAGTAGGTCTTGGTCATGGAGCCATTCCCACGCACCTCAATATAGTGAGGCTCCACTTTGAGGTCTCTCCGCAGCGCCACATTGTTATTGGGTTGTCCCCCACCACCACCTCCACCCCCAGAACCACCTACTGTGCTGCTGCTCCCGCCATCAGGGGGGGTCTTCTGGGACACACAGCAGGGGGAGCAGGAACCAGGCTGGGTGCAGTAGGCATGGCAGCGCACGATGGCCAGCACCACCACGGTCACCAGGAACACAAAGGTGGTGGCGCTCAGGGCCACGATCAGGTAGAGGGTCACATTGGAGAAGAGCAGGGTGCTGTGAGGCCGGATGACCCTCTTGGGGTCAGGGGTCACCTTGGGTGGCACCTCCATGACGGCCACATTGACGGTGGCGGTGGAGGAGAGAGGAGGCTGGCCGTGGTCTCTCACCAGTACAGTCAGGCTGAAGGAGGTGGAGTTATCCTCCAGGACCCTGCGTGTGGTGCGGATCTCCCCTGTGTGTTCATGCACCTTGAACAGGTCCAAGTCTGTGGACTGATCCAACACATAGATCAGCCAGGCGTTGGGACCCGCGTCTGCGTCGTACGCCACCACCTTGGTCACCAGGACGCCAGCCTCAGCATTCTTCAGCACTGTCTCTATAGAGCGTGTGCCGTTGCCTGGAGGTTTGACAATCTCAGGAATGTGGTCGTTCTGGTCCATGATGTAGATGTAGACAGTGGCCACCC
Source organism: Oncorhynchus mykiss (assembly GCF_013265735.2). Classification (NCBI taxonomy): domain Eukaryota; kingdom Metazoa; phylum Chordata; class Actinopteri; order Salmoniformes; family Salmonidae; genus Oncorhynchus; species Oncorhynchus mykiss. The sequence continues at coordinate 42,133,693 of NC_048574.1, read as the reverse complement.
GGCTGAGGGGCGGGATGCCCCCGTCCTGAGCTTTGACCTGGAAGTGGAACTCCCTGAGTGACTCATAGTCAAAGGCGCGCAGGGCGTATGCCTCTCCCGTGTCGGCCTTCACAGAGACATAGGACGTGACGGGGATACCGTGGTTGTTGTCATTGAGGACGGTGTAGGTGATGCGTGCGTTCTCGTTGACATCGGAGTCCTGGGCCTTCACGGTGCACAGCGAGGCCCCGGGGGCATTGTTCTCAGTCACATAGACCGTGTAGGAGGTCTGCTCGAAGCGCGGCGGGTTGTCATTCACATCAGCCACATCCACCTGTATGGTCTTCTGGGAGGAGAGGGGTGGGGTGCCGCCGTCAGTGGCGCTAAGGGTGACATTGTAGGCAGCAGTGGTCTCGCGATCCAGGAAGGCGGAGGTGACCAGGGTGTAGTAGTTTCTGAAGGACTTGATCTTGAAGGGCAGGCCCGGCGGTATCTCCAGGTTCACCTGTTTGTTGGCACCAGAGTCCCGGTCTGTGACACTGATCAGGGCTACCACAGTGTCAGCCCGGGCATCCTCCCTCACTGGGCTGGAGAGAGAGGACAGGACTATCTCTGGGACATTGTCATTCACATCCACCACCTCCACCACCACCTTACAGTGGGCTGCCACAGCACCAGGGCCTTTATCCATGGCCTGGATGTACATCTCATAAGAATTGGTTTCTTCGTAGTCCACAATGCTCCTCACTCTGATCTCTCCCGTGCTGCTGTCCATGCTGAACATCTGTCTGACTCTCTCAGGAGTGTAGCTGCTGAAAGAGTAATATACCTCCCCATTGGTACCCTCGTCATGGTCTGTGGCGTTCAATTTGATGACCAGTGTGTCTTTTGGTGAGTTTTCTAACAATTTGACTTTGTACACTGAGCTGTCAAATACAGGAACGTTGTCATTGGTGTCCAGGACTCGCACATTAATTAGAGCTGAACCGGTTTTTGCTGGTGTTCCGCCATCTGCAGCAGTCAGAATTAATTGGTGGTAAGGCGCCAGCTCACGGTCAAGGGGCTTTTTGAGCACGAGCTCAATGTTCTTGCTATTGAGGGAGGGCTTATTGGAATCAAGTGCGAAGTGTTCGTTTGGGCTGAGTCGATACAGACGAACGGAATTGGATCCCACATCCGGATCCAGGGCGTTCTCAATGGGGAAACGAGACCCTGGTAAAACCGATTCTGCAATTTCCAATTGATATTCGTCACTAGGGAACTGCGGCGCATTGTCATTCGCATCCACAATCTCCACCTCGACATTGTGCACCTCGGACGGGTTTTCAACAAGCACCTCTAAATGTATAAGACAGGTGCTGCTCAAATCACACAGCGTCTCTCTGTCGATTCTTTCATTGACAAGTAATTTCCCATTTTGGGGATTGACATCCACATACCGTTTTCCACTGGTGGTTACCTTTATCTTTCGATTGGAGAGCTTTCGAATATCCAACCCCAAGTCCTGCACAAGATCCCCCACCTCCGCTCCATTTTCTAATTCCTCCTGAATAGAGTACCGTAGTTGTCCAAGTGAAAGGCCACACAATAAGAAAAATACAACAAAAGAAAGAGCCACATTGTTTCCTATACAGCTACATATCCCCATAACAGCCATTGCAAGCTCATGGGATCCGCAGACGGATTAAATACTGCTTTCCGCCTTTTTAGCTTGCAATACCTCGCCTCGCACCACCGCATTAAAATAGGCTAATTCGTTCCCCGTTAGGTGCAGGAGGAACGGCACATCCATTCCGTTATCTGTTTGAGTGGATACTTCTCTAATACATCCATGTTTCTTTTGTCCGTGCTGCCTTTTTTTCTCTCCTCTGCACGCGGCTGACGGGTGTGTTTGCCTGCCACTGGTGCTCGGTATCGCCCTCTCTCTCTCTCCTCTTCCCCAATGGTGCAACCGCCCCCTCCCCATCCATTTATCCCCGTCTCTCTCTCAATCCACTGCTTAGTGTGATGGTGTCGGGACAGAGCGTCGGGGGGAGGGGCCGTGTGCTTAAAGACCGCTGGCTGGATGAATGTCAGCACCTTAAGAGAAGGAACAGCGACTGGATACAACCCCACCAAATCCGTTGCCTTCGATTGGTTTTATTTACAGCCATTTACCGTGTGATTGTGCCATTGTATTGTGTAACTACTGTAATACATCACTCGTGTAAATGGAGATGGAAAACCTACACAGCTGTATGGTTGAAAATGAAATGATTAATGTGGTTGCTCATAATACAGGCTTGCCCCACCAATTATTCCCGAGACCCTTTTTATCATTATACCAAATGTGCAATTACCCCATGCTGCGAAGCAAAACCCTGCAGTCAAATTTTACAACAGGTATCTCAAACGAGGCACGTTCTGGGGACTGTAATTGCCTGACCTCCTTTGTTTGAATTGAAACAGCTGCATGGCGGCTTCCCCTAAAGCGGCTCTCATATTAGCTCTCGACTCTGCTATCGCGCACCCAACACCTCCACATTTTGGCAGGGAACATAACCGAAGCAGATCACGTGCATCGCCCTGACATCCACAACCTTCTCTAACACAAGGATCACTGCTGTCAGTGCTCGACCCCAGAGTGTCAGCTCAAATAATCACATCTAAAATGCCCGCGGTGTCTCCAATAAGCCCGACTTCTCTTCCCCTCTGTTTCACCACTGTGCACGCAGTACTAGGCAACCCCTAATTTTCTTCATCATCATCCTAATTACCAGCACCATCACTTTTACCATCACCATAACATCTTCATCGTGCACATCATCATCTTCATGATGCCCAGCCACATCATCATGGTCTTCATCAGCATGATTGTCATCATCTTCATCATTGTCTACATGTAACAGCTTTGACACGAGACAGTTCGGGTAATTCTGTCGAGCACGCCCGAGGGACGCTCTCTGTGCATCCATCAACAAAACTGGAGCAAATTCATCTGACACTCTGAAACTGATGACATAAACTACAGTCTATTCAGAGTGATGATTGAGTCCTGCACACATGAGTTGGCGAATGGGGAACTTGTGGTAGACCTATGCCTTTTAATGGAGACTTTAAAACATCTTGTCTTTAAAACATCTCTCTACATGTTATAAGACTGGCCGAATTCACTGTAATGATATGGCGTTAAATGCAATATCTTCCTTTCTCATTGGGCAAACTAACATAAAGTAAATATACTGTAATTTTGGAACTTCTCAGTAAGTAGTCATATTTTTACGTTGGTAAATTGCCAAACACAAACCTGCTCCTTAAGGACAAATGGAATACATAGACCTTATCAACACATTACACAATACAAATATTATTTTTCTACAGAGAAGATAGAAGCTTGTCTCTGTGGTTAAAATCAGGAGATGACCAGACTTCAAGAGGGATGGTGTTGTAAAGGTCATGTATTTGCTGAGAGACACTTTGGGCGCTGACATCAGCAAAATAAATACAGGTGATGCGATACATCACAACTTAATGCTCGCGTTAATGACTCTCAGCGGTGAGCGGTGAAGTCAATTTGTATCAATAGCTTTCGCCGCTTTCTAACAGGCCGTCGAACGGCTTGCTTGTGTTGCCCACTTTATGAGCTTGTAAGGTTAACAAAAGCCACTGTTTGAAAGACACTGTTTACTTGACTTTTGATGATGGAATGTGTGTGTGTGCATGCGTGCTCGAGAGAAAGAGAGAGACCGGTTTGAAAGCCCATTATCTGCAACACAGGCCCATAGACCTGTCAATCTAAACCCAAGTGGGTCTATGCATTAGTGAAAAGAGATCATTCGCAGAGAATCAGAGGATCTTGGGACATGGGTGTTATTCCAGCAGTAGGCAGGGGATTGCAGACCACTAATTCACTGAGCAGCCATATCCGTAGTCCTCTCTCTACATGCCAGGGAAACCCCACATCCCCAAACCCCACATCCTAATGACACATCCCTGCCCTCATCACAAGAAGAGGAAACGAGACATCTGAGCTTGAAATCTCAAAGGAATACTGAGTGGAAAGGTTACATAGACAAATCTAACATAGCCAATCAATTCTAGAGATTATGTTGCTGCACACCAGCAACGTACCCTTACATATCATGCCATGTTACCTTGTTGGATACTGAAAGGGGGAAAATAACATCTGGAATGTCTCCACTGAGAAAATGGGCATAGTTTCCCAACCTTACACTCACAAAGAAGGGTTTTCCTGCTGTGGACTCTGAAATATCTCAGCCTCACTCTGTAAATATACAATAAACCCTTGACTATAAACCCTGACTCAGGAATGGCAGGTCCCTGAACACACCTTTGTTCTAATATCCTGGGGCCTCATTTGTAAACGTTGCCATTTTAAACAACATTTCTGAAAAGACTGCACGCACAAAAATATGTATAAACTTGGCGCACTTCGTACATGCGCACATTAACCGTTATAAATCAGACCTGTTGTAAAATTGTGAACGAACATGATAACTCCGGCTGAATAACGCCCATTACGGTGACAATAACGTTCTGATTTGCTGTATACTTTGGAAGTATTGAAATTAGGCCAAGACAGTGGGCTATCTAAAGGAAATAGCAATCGTGAACTTGATCAAATCTCGTTGGAGGTGTTGGCAGAATGTTTTCTTGTGACTTGCTGTATCTGACCGTTTCTGAAAGACAAAAACAACTGCAAATTGTTGTGGACCTGGAAAAGGGTCGTTGAATTCAAACGTTTTGCATTTACTTTTTCCCGAACCTGAATATGCTGTGGTGCCTATCATTAAACTATAAGCTTCGGATCAGATCGCAAAGAACAACATACTTGAAATAGCGTATATATTTACTGCAGTCTGAGAAGTGGGTCCAATTAAATGAGAGATGGGACAAATGGTAGCCTATCCTCACGTTTTATTTATTTTATTTTTGTGTATTTTATTTGTGTATTTTATTTGTATTATTACTATGCGAGCGACATAAAGATTAGAGAGCGACATAAAGATTAGTACAGGGGAGGACACAGAACAGTGAGCAGGAGGAGAGGGTTCTGTCTAAGTGGAAAAAAAGGCTGATGGCACAACTCCACTCCCCTTCATGTTGACACAACATAATGATGACATCTGAACCCTAGACAGTGCTGCATTCTATTTGGCATCTGACCTCACACCCAACACGGACGGGACACCGTTGTTCAGACATCTCTCTCTGAGGATCCTTGTTTGAGCTCCTCTCCTGACCTCCTCGCTTATGTAAGTGTGCTGGATTTCAGCTGAGGTGCACTCAATTGAGAGAGCAGACAGACAGCCTCCACCACAGCACAGCAGAACAGTGCCCTCGGCAAGGGCAACTGCGGACACACAACCAGCCTCAGGCTCCACTGCAACAGGGACACTAAAGACAAACCCTCTCTTTCTAACTGCACTCAAAACGGCATCTCCCTCGTTCTACTCCTCCCTTTATCAGACACCATCCCCCCACTCGTTCCAATTATTTATCCATCTCTCTCTCTTTCCCTCCTCTCTTGTTCTCAAGCTGCGGCCGGAGACTGCTGTTGCCTCCAGCTGAAGCTTTTGAGCACAGAAACAGCATGACTAGATGTGACAGTGGGTGCCCTCTAGTGTCCATGACTCACTGCAGTATTGTATGAGTTCCCAACATTGTGCACATTTCATAGTGCCTGCTGATTTCTGCCTTGTCCATCCCAACACCTCAATATGTTAGAGGAGCAAGTCAGGTCTATTCATTTCTAAGTCTGTGTCATGATATACTGTATCTACATTAAGCAGGTGACAATTGACTTGAAGCTTAGCCATCAACTACACCCTTACCCATGCTCCTATGGCTTGAGAGATTGGTTTGTCTTTAGTACAATAACCTGAACAGTACAAAACTAGCTGGTGGTGGACTTTATACAAGGAGCAATTCTGCCATTCACAGAATATGAGGCAGCAGGTGAATGTAACTGTTGAATTTCAGAAACTTGCATCATATCATCTCCAAGGTCAATTAGTTGTGTATGACATAGCAATGGAAACCAGGAAGGCTTGAGTCAGAGAATGACTGCTAATTTGTGTCTGTGTCTCTGTGCCAATGCATAAACATTTCTACTGTACATCTTACTACACACCCTGTTTCAGTCCTGGAGCCCTGAGCTATGAATGATAATCCCAACTCTCCTCCCTTTGAACTCTGATCCAGTTCCAGAGCTGTTGGAGCGGGCTGATGACCTCACTGCCCTCCTTTGTCCATTCTGGTGTAATCAGACGGCTCTGGGCGATGGCTGATGACCTCACTGCCCTCCTTTGTCCATTCTGGTGTAATCAGACGGCTCTGGGCGATGGCTGATGACCTCACTGCCCTCCTCTGTGCATTCTGGTGTAATCAGACGGCTCTGGGCGATGACTGATGACCTCACAGCTCCTCCTCATCAGCTGCAGCCAGAGTATCCTCTCTCTACTCTGACTCACTGATCCAAATGGGTCAAGCATCTCCAGCAACTCTCACACGCTCACACTGAAACTGTGACTAATCATATCACACTGAGCATGGGAAGCCATAATAATTCCTAGAGAAACACTATTTTTCCACACATGACGAGGTGCCTTAGCCTATCATTTTAATGTTTTCCTTTTGTTAATTTTACCTTTATTTAACTAGGCAAGTCAGTTAAGAACAAATTCTTATTTACAATGACGACCTACACCGACCAAACCTGGACGACGCTGGGCCAATTGTGCGCCGCCCTACGGGACTAACCAATCATGTCCGGGTTGTGATACAGCCTGGAATCGAACCAGGGTGTCTGTAGTGACGCCTCAAGCACTAAGATGCCCTTATAATGTGAACGAGTGAGAAATTCCTGACTTATACACTACCGTTCAAAGTTTGGGGTCACTTAGAACTTTCCTTGTTTTTGAAAGAAAAGCACATTTTTTGTCCATTTAAAATAACATCAAATTCATCAGAAATACATTGTAGACATTGTTAATCTTGTAAATGACTATTGTAGTTGGAAACGGCTGATTTTTTATGGATTATCTACATAGGCGTACTGAGGCCCATTATCAGCAACCATCACTCCTGTGTTCCAATGGCACGCTGTGTTAGCTAATCCAAGTGTATCATTTTAAAAGGCTAATTGATCATTAGAAAACCCTTTTGCAATTATGTTAGCACAGCTGAAAACGGCTGTTCTGATAAAAGAAGAAATAAAACTGGCCTTCTTTAGACTAGTTGAGTATCTGGAGTATCAGCATTTGTGGGTTTGATTACAGACTCAAAATGGCCAGAAACAAATAACTTTCTTCTGAAACCTATCAGTCTATTCTTGTTCTGAGAAATGAAGGCTATTCCAGGTAAGAAATTGCCAAGAAACTGAAGATCTCGTACAACACGGTGTACTACTCCCTTCACAGTACAGCGCAAACTGGCTCTAACCAGAAAAGAAAGAGGAGTGGGAAGCCCCGGTGCACAACTGAGCAAGAGGACAAGTAGAACATGTGCTTTCCTTTCAAAAACAAGGACATTTCTAAGTGACCCCAAACTTTTGAACGGTGTGTTGGTCTGTGGGTGAGAATCCTCTGTCAACAGTTACTGTTATATCGTGATTGAGAGACAGTGAGTGCACTGTAACCTTAATATTGTGAGTCAACAATAAAGTAGAAAATAAATGTTCCTCTGTGAGGTCATTGACACACTGACTGATTTCCCTTTGTGATGGTAAAGAGAACATCACATCACATACAAAAAAATAACCTCTACAAATCATGTCAAGCACTGATGGTTTCTAATGGATACATCTCTTGGCTGAGTAAGACAGGTCAAATACAAGCCTCCTACAGACTCTGCCAGAGAAAACTTCCATCATCCCACCTTCCACTACCACCAGTACACAAACAGAGGGCGCCAGTGAACAGTTTGTGCTAGCAGGCTCCTCACACATCTCATCTTAGCTTGGTCTGCCACCTGCAGCCCTCAGCAGAAACATACCAGCCAAGCCATTCAGAGACGGACTGATAGAAACACTAGATTATTATTGCCTGGGCAGCTATGGCCATGCATAAGAAATAACATACTGAACATCTTAGAGAAGACAAGGACATGATTAGAAACACGTCACATTTGTTTTACTCAACCTTTATTTAACAAGGCAAGTCAGTTAAGAACAAATTCTTACTTACAGTGACGGCCTAGCAGAAGGCATAAGGCCTCATGCGGGGACGGTGGTCTGGGATTGAAAAAAAAATAAAAAAATATATATATACAAATATAGGACAAAACACACATCACGACAAGAGAGACAACACAGCACTACATAAAGAGAGACCTAAGACAACAACATAGCAAGACAGCAACACATGACAACACAGCATGGTAGCATCACAACATGACAACAACATGGTAGCAACCCAACATGGTAGCAGCACAAAACATGGTACAAACATTATTGGGCACAGACAACAGCACAAAGGGCAAGAAGGTAGAGACAACAAATACATCACGCAAAACAGCCACAACTGTCAGTAAGAGTGTCCATGACTGAGTCTTTGAATGAAGAGATTGAGATAAAACTGTCCAGTTTGAGTGATTGTTGCAGCTCGTTCAAGTCGCTAGCTGCAGTGAACTGAAAAGATGAGCGACCCAGAGATGTGTTTGCTTTGGGGACCTTTTAACAGAATGTGACTGGCTGAAGAGGTGTTGTATGTGGAGGATGAGGGCTGCAGTAGATAACTCAGATAGGGGGGATTGAGGCCTAAGAGGGTTTTATAAATAAGCATCATCCAGTGGGTCTTGTGACAGGTGTACAGAGATGACCAGTTTACAGAGGAGTATAGAGTGCAGTGATGTGTCCTATAAGTGTCCCATTATTTTTATTTCTACTTTGCACATTCTTCCATTGCAAAACTACCATTCCAGTGTTTTACTTGCTATATTGTATTTACCTTGCCACCAAGGCCTTTTTTTGCCTTTACCTCCCTTCTCACCTCATTTGCTCACATTGTATATAGACTTGTTTATACTTTATTATTGACTGTATGTTTGTTTTACTCCATGTGTAACTCTGTGTTGTTGTATCTGTCGAACTGCTTTGCTTTATCTTGGCCAGGTCGCAATTGTAAATGAGAACTTGTTCTCAACTTGCCTACCTGGTTAAATAAAGGTAAAATAAAAAATAAAAAATAAGGAGCATTGGTGGCAAATCTGACGGCCGAATGGTAAAGAACATCTAGTCGTTCGAGAGCACCCTTACCTGCTGATTTATAAATTATGTCTCTGTAATCTAGCATGGGTAGGATGGTCATCTGAATCAGGGTTAGTTTGGCAGCTGAGGTGAAAGAGGAGCGATTACGATAGAGGAAACCAGGTCTAGATTGAACTTTAGCCTGCAGCTTTGATATGTGCTGAGAGAAGGACTAGCCATACTCCAAAGTACTTGTATGAGGTGACTATCTCAAGCTCTAAACCCTCAGAGGTAGAGATCACACCTGTTGGGAGAGGGGCATTCTTCTTACCAAACAACATTACCTTTGTTTTGGAGGTGTTCATAACAAGGTTAAGGGTAGAGAAAGCTTGTTGGACACTAAGAAAGCTTATTTGTAGAGCATTTAACACAAAATCCGGGGAGGGGCCAGCTGAGTATAACAATGCATCATCTGCATATAAATTGATGAGGGAGCCACATACTTGAAGAGATATCCAGGTATGTATCTGTATGTATTATCATCCATCCATCCATCCTCCATCCATCCATCTCTCTCTAGCTCTCGCCCTCTCTCACTCTCTCACTATTTCCCTCACTCCCTCTCCCTCTCATATGTGTTGCAGCACAGGAGGTTGATGGCACGATAATTGGGGAGAATGGCTGGAGGTAATGGATGGAGCAGAATAAGTGGAATGGTAGTAAATACATCAGAACCATGTGTTTGATGCCATTCCATTTGCTCCGTTCCACCCATTATTATGAGCCGTCCTCCCGTCAGCAGCCTCCACTGGTGTGCAGGTTGTCTGAACTGATCTGTAGTGATGTTATGCTCTTGGTTTTGGTCCGTGACCTTTGACGTTTGGATGTGATACGAGTAATAGATGTGGGTGGACGAATGATGGTTGTATAGTGACAGATAGACTACGGATTACCATTTTAGATGTACCTTAAAATGAACATTTAGATTGGCCAAACAGCATGTTCTCCTACCGCACAGTATGAGATTAGGTGGATGATATTTGTTATAATGAAGTAGACTGTGATTGTGAATTTGAGAGCTTCACTGTTCATGACTGTGCGGTTATTTAAAGCCAGAGTAGTGTGTTACATTGCTGAGGCCAGCTATAGCCTTAGCTCTGGCTTCAGTGGTGCAGTGGAGAAATATGGAGCAGAATATTACTGGCAGGCATCCTGCACAGCCTGCAAGCAAATGTGTGTGTGTGACTCTGCATATTACATCCCACACCCTCGTTATTGCAGTTCTCAGCATAAATTAAACGTAGATGTTCCCAAATATATGAGTCTATTAATATGAATGTACAATTCTTCCTGAATTCCATTAGGCATTTGGAGCAGGCTTGCTTAAGGTACAAACAAAAGAAAAAGATATGAAAGGACATCCTGTCGCTCCTATTCTCTTTTCCGTCCCCTCTCCTCTGTGTTTGCTGCACTGCAGGGAATTGTTCATCTCTCTTCCTGAGACATCCCTACAGCACTACTAACTATAGGCAGTCAAAGTTAAGAAACTCAGTATTGCTGGGACGCTATCTGAACAACAGTGTTTGAATATGGCTTATAACGCAGTATTAGTAATTGGCCCTGTGTAGTCCCAGAGAACCAGTATTCTGACTCCCAGAGAAATGTTATCTATCAACAGCTCAGAGAGTGGACTGGGGAAATGGAATCACACAATAACGCTGTACCATACACTTTCAGCTAAGACAGGATAAAAAGTACAACATTAAAAATGAAACAACATACACAGCCACTTTATGAAATATGTCATTTCAGTGTGACACACACTTAATCTGTAAAACAAACAAGTGAAAAGCTGTCCTTAATCAGAATCCTTATCCCAGCCACCCAACATAGAGGTGGGCTCTATGTAATCTCCTGCTCTCAGGGAGTTGGTGATTAACCAGGAGCATAACGAGACTCAATCCCCTCAACTGGTTCAGTCTGCCTCTAGAAGCACTTACAAGGAGTTTGAGAAAATATTGAAATCTTATTAAGGATTAGTATGCCACACTTTTCATGAGAGCCTGCTGTAATACTCTGAAACCTGGGAAAATGGCAGAGAGAAAAGAAAGAACACAAATGTGAGAGAGTGAGAGAGCATGTGAAAGAGAGAGAGAGGGACAGGGACAGAGACAGAGAGAGAGACAAAGAGGGAGAGAGAGAGACAGAGAGAGAGAGAGAGAGAGAGAGACAGAGACAGGGAGAGAGAGAGACAGAGAGAGAGAGAGAGAGAGAGAGAGAGAGAGAGAGAGAGAGAGAGACAGAGAGAGAGAGAGAGAGAGAGCGAGAGCGAGAGAGAGAGAGAGGGGGGAGCAGGGCTCTAGCCCAGACGTGTCTCCCTGAAGTTGCGGTATCGCTCTCAGTGCAGCAGTGAGCGTGAATCCTCCTACCTTCCACACATAATGCAGGTGGGATTGCTCCAGGGCTCCGGCCTGGAGACCCAGGAGCCTCTAATCCATGTATCTGCCTCTGCCAGATGGGCCAGGCGGAACCACAGGCTTGATCCACTTACAGCTGGACTCATCTATGTCCTCTGTCAAGGACTCATGCTCAACTGACCCGTGGGACGGCATTACGGAAACATGCTATCATTTCCTATCCTCAGTGAGAACCACAACACACAGTCAGAGTTGAGCTCCGAGGAACAGTGGCATAAAATATATGCAATGCAGTCGCTAGAAATACACTGCAGAATTCATGGGCCGAATGCATGAGATATGCTGAAGTGATGCATTGATGTCAATGGGAGGTGTACATGTAAGTTTGAGATACACAAGCATCAGATGTTATGCAATGAGAGCCAAGATTATCTCTGCCCAGAGAGACTGTGGAGAAATGGCTACACAAGCTGTGACGGACACAGACCAAACACAGAGAGTGCAAAGAAAGGTTAACATGATAACATGGAGGTTAACTTGTGAGTTAAACAGGCAGGCAGGACCGTCTGTGACCGTTTCTACGCACAGGCCCATCCACAGGGGCCATGCACAGAGACAGATAATGGGCACGTGAGAGCATAGCAATGATTCTATGATGATTAACCTACATGATTAACTGAGCCACTGACATTGAGATTATACTGTACTTTAGATGAACAGGTTAATAACGATGAAAACCCTACATTCATATTAATACTAATTACAGTAGTTAAATGTGAGATTCCAATTGAAGCTGTTAAACAGATACGTGTAAAGAGGATCACTAGCATAATGAGCCTCAGCGAACCACAGTCTTTCACCACTCTAGTTCATAATCCCCCAGCTAAATAAATGACACACATCAGAACTCATTGGAGATCAATGGGAATGTAAGGTTATGATGTTTTTCCCTTTCATCTGGAACTGAACTGATTAAAGTTCATTTCAGTGAAGTTGTGTAACATAAAATCTCCAATATCATCTTAAAGCCTATATAAATGTTGTAAGTATGGAAAGGCTGAGCTTTTGATGATCTGTGTTTGAGGAACATCAGTAAACCAGAAGGGTGAAGAACACGGATGTGTAGCTCGGTGGTGTTGAAATAGGACAATAGACTACTTCAGTGTATACTGTATGTCGCTGTCCACCCCGGTGGTGCTGAAATAGGCCTATACTATAGAGTTGAAAGTGTGCCTTCGTGCTTCAGAAAACAAAGGAAAGGAAGGGTCTGCAGCAACAACGGAAAAATTATAAGAATGGCTTATCAAGAAAAACTTCCAAAAGGTCTATATTGAGGTTAAAAAAAGAGTTGGAGCACTCGACAAAAAAAGGGCAGAGATCAATTGATTTTTGTTCATTTTAATCAATTGTACAGGACACGAACAGATAAATGACGTTTCGACCTATACTGTACCTTCAGTATCCAAACGTTGTTGAATGTTGTAGATAGAAATACCATGAATAGAGCCAACATGATTCCTTGTTCTTTACATCGGAGAGGCATGTTTGTTGTACATTACATATTTATATTTGAATGTTACAAAATGTTGGGTCATACTGAAAGCAAGGCAGTACTGATGCTGCTTTCCACACCAGTGGTGCTGAAATAAGCCTATATTATACCACAGTACAGATGCTGCTTTCCACACCAGTGGTGCTGAAATAGGCCTATATTATACCACAGTACAGATGCTGCTTTCCACACATGTGGTGCTGAAATAGGCCTATATTATACCACAGTACAGATGCTGCTTTCCACACCAGTGGTGCTGCAATAGGCCTATATTATACCACAGATGCTGCTTTCCACACATGTGGTGCTGAAATAGGCCTATATTATACCACAGTACAGATGCTGCTTTCCACACATGTGGTCCTGCAATAGGCCTATATTGTACCACAGTACAGATGCTGCTTTCCACACCAGTGGTGCTGAAATAGGCCTATATTATATATACCACAGTACAGACGCTGCTTTCCACACCAGTGGTAGTGAAATAGACCTATATTATACCACAGTACAGATGCTGCTTTCCACTATCGTGGTGCCGAAGCACTAATTCTGCTGTCCAGCTCCGTGGCTCTGGGATAGGCCTATACTCTACTTCCGTAGGCTACTAACGCTGATGAAGCAGCATTTGCTGTTGTGAAATTTGACTTCAATTCACAATTGAAGAAAATGTCAATGTCAATTGATCATCCAACAATAACATTTTGATAAAACCCAAAGCCATGAACAGTGAATTAATAAAACAGAGTAACAGACCTAGTACAAATTGTGAATAGTAAAAAAGGCTTACCTTTATCTAAACTCAATGACAAAAAAAAGCATTATGAAAAGTTATCCTTACCTTCTCACTGTTTGGCAGAGTTCGAGTCCTTTGGAAAGTGTCCCCTCCATTAATACTGATCAGCTTACCATCAGCAGGTGGAAACGGCGTTGGTGTGTCGGAGCTAAAACACACGTCATACTGCTGGGTAGATTTGGAGTAAGACCAACTGCCGTCAGGGTGCGTGGTGATCATTGGGGAGCTGTACCTGCTGAAACTGCCGTCTGACCTGTGGCATTTTACAGCTATTAAACTGATGAGGATCAGTATAAATATCACTGATACTGACACAATGGCGACGAGCAGATACAGATTTAAATCTGAGAAACTCTCCTCCTTTACAGGCAGCTGTCTGAAAGTTGTCTGTGTGTCACCTGTACTTTCAACGACCACAACATCAATAGACACTGTGGCAGACCGTGAAGGTTCGCCATTATCAGACACCAGAATGACCAACAGGTGAGTTTTTAAGTCATTGTCACTCATTCGTCTCTTAGTCCGTATTTCTCCATTGCTGGTTCCTATTCTGAAGAGATTGGTCCCCTTTGGTTCAGAGATGTGATAAGAAAGCAGCGCATTATAACCAGAGTCGGCGTCTACAGCCCTGATCTTGGCCACAAAGTATCCCGCTTCAGCAGAATAGGGAACGTTCTCAGAATTAACGGCGCCGTGGTCAGAATATGGCGGGAGAATCACAGGACTGTTGTCATTCTCATCCAGGATAAAAACGTTGACAGTGACGTTGGTGCTTAGTGGAGGAACACCAGAGTCCGTGGCCTGAACGTGGAACTGGAATGTGTTTATCTCCTCGTAGTTAAATGACTGCAAGCTGTATAGTTCACCAGTTAGAGAATTTAAGTTTACAAACAAAAAAAAATGCGCGTCATTGGGTCCCGATATTGCGTAAGTAAGTTTAGAGTTTTCATCGATATCAGGATCATTCGCTGTCACGCTGCCAACACGAACCCCCACAGGACTATTCTCCTTGATATACACGTTTAGTATGGGCTCTGGAAAACTTGGCGCGTTGTCATTCACGTCAGAAATGTGTACAGTAATAACACTAGTGCTGGAGAGAGGTGAGGTCCCCTCATCTGTGGCTTTAATAGTTACATTATAAAGAGATGCACTCTCTCTGTCCAGAGGCCCGTCTACAACTAAAGAGTAATAGTTTTTATAAGACGACTGTAATTTAAAAGGAACATCTCCGATTACTTCGGACTTGATGAGTCCATTTTTCCCACCGTCTTTGTCACGCACGTTTATTGAAGCAACAACGGTTCCTTTCTCAGCACTCTCTTTCAATGCTACAGGGGGTGACGTCACTATGATCTCTGGGGAATTGTCATTCACGTCAAGTATTTCAATTATGACTTTGCAATAGGCACTCCTTCGTGGATTACCTTTGTCTTTTGCTTGTACACGGATTTCAAACGCAGGGTTTTCCTCGTGATCCAAACGCCCTTTAACTGTTAATTCACCAGTATGCTGGTTGAGTTGAAAGACATGTTGTGTGCCCATTTCTCCTTTCCCAGTGAATGAGTATTCGATTTCACCGTTCACCCCCTCGTCTAAGTCTGTTGCGTTTAAAGTTAGAATTAAAGTTCCAAATGCAACATTTTCTGACACTTGCACTTTATAGAGAGATTTGGAGAAAATCGGAGTATTATCGTTGGCATCTATTACGTGAATTACTATCTGTTGAGTTCCGGATCGTGGAGGTTTTCCACCATCAACAGCAGTCAGTACAAGTTTTATCACATCCTGTTTCTCTCGGTCTAAAGCTTTCTGTAGTATTAACTCAGAAGACACACTCTGCTCGCTGCCGCTTTGTACATCTAGAGAGAAGTGTTCGTTTAGACTCAGTTTGTAGGTTTTCACAGAGTTACTTCCAACATCCGAATCACTGGCGAACGGTAAAGGAAATCTGTCCCCTGGAAAGGCGGATTCAGTCATATTGACAACATGAATGCGCTCCGCAAACGATGGTGGGTTGTCATTTATGTCCACAATGTTTACTTCAATACGATGGATATGCATAGGATTATTCAATATCGCCTCAACATCAATGGAGCATTTTACTGAGTTTGAGCAGAGGGCTTCTCGGTCAATTCTCTCATAGACAAAAAGATTACCTGTCTTCAAGTCGACATCAAAATACCTCCTTTCGGATCCCGTTACAATGTGAATCTTTCTCGAAACCAGTTCTCTCAAATTTAGATTTAGGTCTTTAGCGATATTTCCAACAAATGTGCCTTCATCTACCTCCTCTGAGACGGAATACACGAACTGTCCAGAACACAATCTCCATGAACAAAGCAGCAGAAGATATTCTATCCAAACACGTCTTCTGTGGTCACACAGGCCCATCGCTGTACAAGGAATGCTTATTGCAACAATACTCAAAGGGAAAAAATGAACATAGGCTAATGCTGGCTCTGCTAGTCCGTGCTAGTACAACCAAAGTGATTTTGACAAACTATAATTTCCCTCTCCTGTCAAAACAAACCACTGGTTTCAACTCGATTCCTTTTGTAGTATTCACTAGAGGAGGAGTCCAGCATTATTCCTCCTATTAATAATTGTCATGGTCAACAGCGACATCCTGTGTTTTCTGTATGTATAGGCTACAGCATAAATAAATATTGACAAAACGAGTCTGCTATGTGTCAATTACGCCACCGTGACTCTTACCAAACCAATTTGGCCAAATCTACCTTTTAAAGAGTACTATTTCAAATAAAAGGATAAAACTATAACAAGAACGCATCTTCGAACTATAAAAAAGCTGGGTTGGTCATGCGTAATTACGCATGAGTATCCAAAACGAGTAAGAGTTCTGCGACATTGCAAACATGACCAAGTAAATAATTTAGGGTGAGAGACTTGCTAGCACATGACAATATGGTACGAAGGGCTTAGAAAACTACCCCTGGCAGTAATGAGACTGCTGATAATAATTTACGTAAATGATGCAAATGCATTTGCATGTCTATGCTGGTTGTTACTTCTTCAATAAACAACACCAAAAACTATACAATTTTGACAGGTTCAAAGAGAACACGGAGCTGGATTTGACCTAACCTAAACATACCCAAGTTGTACTATCTCGTCAAGTTAAAAGGGATTCAAATTAAGAAGAATATGTAGAATATACATGCAAGATGATAACAATTTGTCAGTAAAAAAATACATCTAAACTCAATGACAAAAAATATATGTATTTTAAAAAGTTGTCCTTACCTTCTCACTGTTTGGCAGAGTGTGTCATTTGAAAAGTATCTCCTCCATTAATACTAGCCAC
Organism: Oncorhynchus mykiss; assembly: GCF_013265735.2. Classification (NCBI taxonomy): domain Eukaryota; kingdom Metazoa; phylum Chordata; class Actinopteri; order Salmoniformes; family Salmonidae; genus Oncorhynchus; species Oncorhynchus mykiss. The sequence goes on along the minus strand of NC_048574.1, from coordinate 42,116,437 downwards.
ATCTGCCCACATCCGCATCCTCAGTCACTGGGAGAAAAAATCGATCTCCCGCAGCAGCGTTTTCATAAACATTTAATTTATGCCAGTGAATTTACCAAGAAAGAAGGTTCATAATCATGTATATCCAGTATCTCTATTTCAACGCGAAAAATGTTCAGATGATTGTGCGTAATGGCCTGCACTTCAGATTGTTCTCACACAGCTCCTCGCTGTCGATTCTCTCATTCACAAACAGGACGCGAGTGTTTAGGTTCAAAACATAATACAATCTGAAACATATGGGACTCAAGTTCCCGAAAATTGAGGTTGAGGTCCTTGGCTATTTCTCAACAACGGTTATCTTGTTCACCTCATCTGAGACAGAATAGACAAAGAAGCAGCAGAATCCGAATCCAACTATATCCACAATGCACGGAAAGGCCCATCGCTATGCACAGACCTTCTGTGAGTTGTTTACAGTAGATTCATAATATTGCTAACATCGCGTTGTATAAGACAAATCTCTAGTATACCACGGTTGTTTCTACACACATGCCTATCTAAAGTGGATCCCCTGACTCTACCTTCAGCAGTGGGAGTTAGGGGAAGAATGAGCCCCACATAGTTGTCAGCTGAATATACGGTCTACAGCGACACCAAGTGCTCTTACTGCGCTCTTAAACAAGAACACAGCCTTATCTGAGTTATTCACGATGTTAGAATCTAACATGAGGGGTGTCTACACAACAAACAAATAAACAAATAACCAAATTGATCTAATGAATAACACTTTCTTCCAAAATGTATCTTCTCGCTTAGCCCAACGTGCCAAACAGCGGATGACCAGTATGGCTAGACATGTTATGGTGTTCACAGACCAGTTTTTTTATTTATTTAACCAGGAAGGGCTCATTGAGATTTGAAATCTATTTTTCATGAGCGTCCTGGCCAAGATAGGCAGCACCTAGTCATTACACAATTATAGACAGACCACATTAAAATCTACAGGTAATCTAGTAAAAAAAACATTGAATTCACAGGAGTATAAGAAAATTATAAAACAGTCAATTAAAAACATTGACAGGTTCAGAAATCAGCATCAAAATCAGTCATCAATAATTTAAAAACACCAATCGGGACAAGTTCTTCCAGTTTAAAAGTATTTTGTAAGGCGTTCCAAGCCGATGGCGCAGAGTACATAAAAGCCCTTTTACCAAATTCAGTTCGGACATTTGGAACAGTTAGCAGGATAAAGTCCTGCGAACGAAGAGAGTACCCACCACATTTATGACGAATAAAAATGGCAAAATAAAATGGTGGTAAACCCAAAATGGCTTTGTAAATAAAAGTATACTGGTGACTGAGCCTACGAGAGCCTGGAGAAGGCCAGCCAATCCTAGTTGGTTTTGCAGTTTAAAATAAATCTGAATGCTCCATTGTTGCTTCTACAAAAAACAACTGAACTACTATATTTCGACAGGTTGGTATATTTATATAATAGAGGAGACTATTAATAACAATGCATCAATTGAATCGAGAAAACATGTAAGCTGGAATGAGACTTACACTAACCAATGCAACCGTATGTCGCTGTCCATGGTGCTGAACAGAGACGCCTAACAGCGTACCGTATTGATTTTGAGCTTCTTTTTAGCTAACCAAAACCGCACCAATACAATTTGAACTGTCTTAGTAGTAATAATGGATTTAAATTCGTGCGATAGATTATTATTATTTTTTTTTTTTACATATTTAAGAAAATATTTACAAAGTACAAGCAAGATAATAGTAATATTTCAGTGGGAAACAAACGACAACGCAATGAAAAAAAGCGCCAAATGAATAGTTGCCCTTACCTTCTCTGTGTTAGGGAGAGTTCGCGTCCTTTGGAAAGTATCCCCTCCATTAATACTGATCAGCTCACCATCAGCAGGTGGAAACGGCGTTGGTGTGTCGGAGCTAAAACACACGTCATACTGCTGGGTAGATTTGGAGTAAGACCAACTGCCGGTAGGGTGCGTGGTGATCATTGGGGAGCTGTACCTGCTGAAACTGCCGTCTGACCTGTGGCATTTTACAGCTATTAAACTGATGAGGATCAGTATAAATATCACTGATACTGACACAATGGCGACGAGCAGATACAGATTTAAATCTGAGAAACTCTCCTCCTTTACAGGCAGCTGTCTGAAAGTTGTCTGTGTGTCACCTGTACTTTCAACGACCACAACATCAATAGACACTGTGGCAGACCGTGAAGGTTCGCCATTATCAGACACCAGAATGACCAACAGGTGAGTTTTTAAGTCATTGTCACTCATTCGTCTCTTAGTCCGTATTTCTCCATTGCTGGTTCCTATTCTGAAGAGATTGGTCCCCTTTGGTTCAGAGATGTGATAAGAAAGCAGCGCATTATAACCAGAGTCGGCGTCTACAGCCCTGATCTTGGCCACAAAGTATCCCGCTTCAGCAGAATAGGGAACGTTCTCAGAATTAACGCCGTGGTCAGAATATGGTGGGAGAATCACAGGACTGTTGTCATTCTCATCCAGGATAAAAACGTTGACAGTGACGTTGGTGCTTAGTGGAGGAACACCAGAGTCCGTGGCCTGAACGTGGAACTGGAAAGTATTCACTTCTTCGAAGTTAAATGACTGTATGCTATATATCTCACCAGTTAATGAGTTTATGTTTATCATTGTAGACAAGGGTTTGCCATTATTGCCTCCTAATAACGAATAAGACATCTGAGTGTTTTCATTCATGTCTGGATCATGGGCAGTCAAGCTGGCAATAAGCCCTCCAAAGGGACTATTTTCCTTTAGATAAACATTAAATATAGTTTCTGAAAAGCGAGGCGCGTTGTCATTCACATCAGCGACGTAAACAGAAATGACACTGTTACTGGAGAGAGGTGGGATGCCTTCATCTGTAGCTATAACGGTTACATTGTACTGGGAAGTAGTCTCTCTATCTAGAGATCCATCTACCACTAACGAATAATAGTTCCTATAGGAGGACAGCAATTTGAATGGAACCGAGTCTACTATTTTACAGTGTACTTTTCCATTTACACCCCCGTCTTTATCAGACACTGTTATTAGACCAACTGCTGTACCTGATCTTGCATCCTCTCTGACTGCATTCATCATTGAAGTTACTGAGATCGCTGGAGCATTGTCATTGACATCAATCACTTCTACCAAGACTTTACAATGCGTTGTGCGAGGACTAGCACTCCTGTCTTTGGCCTGTACATGCAGCTCAAACGCAGCATTCTCCTCGCGATCAATAGTTCCTTTAACTGTGATTTCACCAGTCACTTTGTTCATTTGAAATGCGTCCAATGTTTTTTCCTTCCCGTGGCTTATCAAAGAATAAACGATTTCCCCATTTACACCTGAGTCCACATCGTTTGCGTTCAGTTTTATTAAATGTGTGCCAATTGGTATGTTCTCTGCTATACGTACTTTGTACAATTGTTTGCTGAAGACGGGACTGTTATCGTTCACATCTATCACATTCACTATTATCTGTAATGTCCCGGATCTGGCAGGTGTTCCTCCATCAACAGCAGTCAGTAACAACTGGATCACAGCCTGTTTCTCTCGGTCTAAAGCTTTCTGTAGTATTAACTCAGCAGACATGCTCTGCTCGCTGCCGCTCTGTACATCCAAAGAGAAATGTTCATTCGGACTCAACTTGTATGTTTTCACTGTATGATTTCCTATATCAGCATCGTCAGCACTGGGCAGGGGATATCTTTCGCCTTGAAATGTGGATTCGGTTATATTCAAAGTATGAACATTTATTGGGAATGAAGGTCCGTTATCATTCATATCTAACACATTGATTTCTAAACGATACATGTTGAGAGGGTTCTGTGCAATGATCTCCAGGTTTAGAGAACATTTCTCACTAGTCATACAGAGTTCCTCTCGGTCGATTTTTTCCTTCACAAACAGAGCCCCGGTCTTTAAATTCACATCAAAATACTTCTTGTTGGAGCCGGAAACAATCTGAAACATATGAGACTCCAGTTCCTGAACATTGAGATTCAGATCCTTGGATATATTCCCAACAACGGTTCCCTTGTTCACCTCCTCTGAGACAAAGTAGATAATCTGTCCCGAAGATAAATTCCATACGCAAAGAAGCAGTACAACCGGAATACAGCGATATCCACAATTTACAGCATGGCCCATCGTTAAATCCACTGTTCACCCGACGCTTCTAGTGTTCTAAGAGCAGACATATATTTCAGAAAACAACCACATCTTATGCCGTCGCGGAAGGGCTGTCGTTTCAGATGGAATCTGACTGTGTGTTATTCTGACAAAAGCCTACACAGCACTGATAGCCACAGAAGGAGGGGCCCTAGAACGAAATCAAGGTTTCATATCCACGGTCTACAGCGACACCCTGCGTTTTGCTTACTAAACGGCCATGACACTGCTCAATGAGAAGAAAAAAAAACGCATTACCTATGCGTCATATGTTAGCAAGAAATGCAACAGTTTAATAGCAAATAAGTAAACCATATGTTTGGAATAATATATCATCGTTTTCATCTAGTATGTTGACAATTGTTTATGAGGTCCCTGATCTCGGAGGTTTTCCTCCATCACGCTTGATCCCAGCATGTTTCTCTCAGCATGTTTCTCTCAGTCTAACGTTTTCTGTAGCACTAACTCTACTGATGTACCAGGATCTGCCTCAGTACGCACGTCTAGTGTGAAAGGGTCATTTGGGGAGAGTTTATCTCTGTAGGTTTGCTCCCTTACTCCTGCAGGCAGAGGACATTTAGCTCCTGGTGCAGTTAGCCCAGCAATCCGAAACGTCTGTGATTTCACATGAACATGTGGTGCGTTGTCGTTTCTGTCCAGTATATTACTTCAACATTGTACATTCGTAAAGGATTAATCACAATATCCTCCAAACTTTCAGTGCAAACAAGGTCGTTAAGACAAAGCTTGAAGAAACCCCCCGTGTTTAAATGTACTTAAAAATGTTTCTTAAATGTTCCCGTTTCTATCTGGATCCTGCTTGCCTCCAGTTCAGTCACTTTCAGATTTACACCCTTAGCCAAATTCCCAACAAATGTCCCCGGTTTTAACTCGTCGGAAACGGAATAAGTAATTTGTTCAGACTCAGCACCCCGAATACAAAGCAACAGCCAAAATAGATTCACAATCCAAACCCATTCACGGTTCTCGAATGCAGTCACTGTTAAGCAATCCTTTCACAAAGGTAATCCGAACAGTGTGACGGAAATAAAGAGAACCAAATGAAAACAATGGATGATGTTGCTATCCTAACGAGAAACATTAACCTCACCGTCTGCCACCTCATTACAATTTCACTGACAGTCGGTGTATAATAGGCTTTGTCCTAGTCATTAGGTGGAGTTGAGTAAATTAGCGTTTTGCTGGTAGACACTGACACGGTGTGGAGAGTTACTTGAATGATAAAAAAGCCCACAAGAGAACCGTAAACTGACTCCAGAGAAAAGAGCTGGCATAGGCTATAGGAGGGCAGAATGAAAAGCAGTGAAACGTTTTGTGCAGTGCTGTTAGATTCTGATGTGCAATCCAACTAGATACATGTCTGGTGGTTTTTATCAGTAAAAAGTCAGTCGTTTTAAAATAAAGAAACTACGTGGAGTCTGATTTCAGCACCATGGAGAGCTCCCGTCCAACCGCCACTCTGTTTAGCGACTCTGTTAAGCCAGAACACAGGAGCGGCACTCAGAAGTCAGACAAGAAACTCATCCTGCCATAGAACAAGAACACAGTTTTATTCTGAGAATAATTCCCGACTAAATAGAGAGAGAGAGAGAGAGAGAGAGAGGCAGAGAGAGAGAGAGAAAGAGAGATAGAGAGAAAGAGAGAGAGGCAGAGAGAGAGAGAGAGAGGCAGAGAGAGAGAGGCAGAGAGAGAGAGAGAGAGAGAGAGAGAGAAATAGAGAGAGTGAGAGAGAGGCAGAGAGAGAGAGAGAGAGAGAGAGAGAGGCAGAGAGAGAGAGAGAGGGAGAGAGAGAGAGAGAGAGGCAGAGAGAGAGAGAGAGAGAGAGAGGCAGAGAGAGAGAGAGAGAGGCAGAGAGAGAGAGAGAGGCAGAGAGAGGGGCAGAGACTCTGGAGGACTGATCATTTGGTGCAAATCCGAACTACAACATCTAATTGATCCCCTCAAAATTCGCAAATATCACATTTGGTTAAAACTGAAAAAATTACTTGTAGTGACAGAAAAATATTCCTTTGCGCAATATACAAAACATCAACTATATAAAACATCAACTATATATTCAGGCAAACGGCAAAAGAAGCACAATTGAAAATGATAAAAAAACACAGATGACAGCTGGTTTAATGCAGATTGTAAAATTATAAGGAAAAAACTTAGAACACTATCCAACCAAATGCACAGAGACCCAAATAATGGTGAATTACGCCTTCATTACTGTGAGACTTAAAAACTCTAGAAACGTACACTCAGAACCAATAAAGCGCAGTACAACAGCAAGCAGCTGACACTAATTGAAGAGTCCACAAACAAACACAACTTCTGGCAAAATTGGGAAAATAAAATACAAATCTAAACAAGAGGAATTAGCGATACAAAATGGAGACAACCCATTTTAAATCACTCTACAACACCATTCAAATTGACACAAACGCAGAACAACGCCAAATTCATGAGAAGTTGAATGGATTAGAAAAAGCTATAAAGGACAATCAAAATCCAATGGACTCCCTAATTACTGACCAGGAGCTCTATAAGAAACTTCAGGCTCTCAAATGTAAAAAGGCATGCAGACCTGATGGCATCCTAAACGAGATGCTCAAACTCACTAGTGCAAAATTTCAATTGGCTATATTAAAGCTGTTTAATTTGATCCTGAGTGTAGGTTATTTCCCTGACATCTGGAATCACGGACTCATAACCCCAATCTTTAAGAACGGAGACAAATTTGACCCTAACAATTACAGAGGCATTTGTGTGAACAGTAACCTGGGGAAGGTTTTCTGTAGTATTATAAATGTAAGAGTTCTAAACTTCCTTAATAAGCACAATGTCTTGAGTAAAAGCCAAATTGGATTTATACCAAAACATTGCACAACTGATCATATTTACACCCTACACACCCTGATAGATAAACATGTCCACCAAAATAATACCAAAATATACACTTGCTTTATCGACTTCCAAAAAGCATTTGATTCGATTTGGCATACAGGACTGTTCTACAAAGTTATTGAAAGTGGTGTAGGGGGTAAAACATATGACATAATTAAATCAATGTATACTGGAAAAACGTGCAGCATTAAAATTGATAAGAAAATAACAGAATTCTTTAACCAGGGGTGGGTCCTTCGCCAGGGTTGCAATCTGAGCCCTGCACTCTTCAATATTTACATTAACGAATTGGCCACTATTCTATAAAAATCCTCAGCCCCTGGTGTTAGTCTCCACAATTCAGAAGTTAAATGGCTACTCTTCGCAGATGACCTATGCCTGCTGTCACCCACAGCACATGGCCTACAACAGAGCCTGGACCTGCTAGAGCAGTACTGCCAGACATGGGCCCTGGCAGTAAACCCCAAAAAGACTAAAATAATGATTTTCCAGAGAAGATCCAGATCTCAGGGAATTAGACCAACATTCTCAATTGGTACAAAATATATAGAGTACTGTACACACTACAATTACTTAGGTTTAAAAATAAGCTCAACTGGACACCTTAATGAGGCAGTGAATGAGCTGAGAGAGAAAGCACGCAGGGCATTCTACGCCATTAAAAAGCAAATTCAAATTGAAATACCTATCCAAATTTGGCTAAAACTAATTGAATATGTCATTGAACCAATTGCACTTTATGGCAGCGAGGTGTGGGGTCCACTTGCAAAACAAGATTTCATCAAATGGGACAAACACCCCATTGAAACCCTACATGCAGAGTGCTGTTAGATTTTCCTACATGTCCAGAGGAAAACTACAAACAATGCATGCAGGTCAGAATTAGGCCAATATCCACTAATAATAAAAACTCAAAAAAGAGCAATTCAGTTTTGGAAACATCTAAAATACAGTGACCCCCTCTCATATCATTACCAAGCCCTGCAATGTCAAGAGCTGAGCAAAGAAAAGAGTCCCCTCATCCATCTGGTCCTGGGCCTGAGTTCACAAACCTGTTCTACTAACACACTGAAGCCTCAGGACCAGAACATCCAATCAATCAGGATAAACCAAATTACAACACAGTCAAAACAAAACTTTATTGCTTATTGGGAAACACAAACACAAGCACAAAGCAAAATGCAGTGCTATCTGGCCCTAAATCGACAGTACACCGTGGCTAAATATTTGACCATGGTTACCGATCAAAACCTTGACAAAGTACAGGCTCAGTGAGCACAGCCTTGCCATTGAGAAGGGTAGACACAGGAAACCTGGATCCCTGTAGAGGAAAGGTTGTGCAAGCACTGCACAACAGCAGACACTGAGACGGAGCTGCATTTCCTGACAAAATGTAAAAAATATAAAACAATTAGAGAGTGTCATTTTCCCAAATTTGAAACTCTTATTCAAGGTTTCAAAGACCTTTCTGATGAGGATAGGCTACCCGTCCTGTTGGGGGAGGACGCAGAGAGCTGTGGGTTGGCAGCGCACTACATTGCTTCCTGCCATAAGTTGAAGGACAGTTTCTGACAGACCAATCAACCTGCACATGTACTCTACTGTATGCTTATTGTCATTGTTGAATGTATGGTCATTTTGACCCTTGGTTATTGTTGATACTGTTGTCCCGTTGACAATTTTGATTCTCATTTTTATATATTATTTATATTGTAAATATCCCAAATATTGTTACGTCATGCCAATAAAGCGAATTGAATTGAATTGAATTGAGAGAGAGAGAGAGAGAGAGAGAGAGAGAGAGCTTAGCCACAGACCCAAGAGAGAGAGAGAGAGAAAGGGAAAGAGAGAGAGAGAGAGAGAGAGAGCTTAGCCACATACCTGAGAGAGAGAAAGAGAGAGAGAGGGAGAGAGAGAGAGAGAGAGAGAGAGAGGGAGAGAGATTAGCCACAGACCCAAGAGAGAGAGAGAGAGAGAAAGGGAGAGAGCATGAGAGAGAGAGAGAGAGAGAGAGAGACAGAGATAGAGTGTGTGTGTGAGAGAGAGAGGGTGAGAGAGAGTGAGAGTGCAAGAGAGAGAGAGAGAAAGAGCAAGAGAGAGAGAGAGAGAGAGATGGGGGGCTTAGCCACAGACCCAAGAGAGATAGAGAGAAAGGGAGAGAGAGGGAGGGAGAATGAGCGAGAGAGAGAGAGAGGGAGAGAGAGAGATCTTAGCCACAGACCCGAGAGAGAGAAAGATTAGCCACAGACCCAAGAGAGAGAGAGAGAAAGGGAGAGAGCATGAGAGAGAGAGAGAGAGAGAGAGGGAGAGAGAGAGAGAGAGAGTGCAAGAGAGAGAGAGAGAGAGAGAGAGAGCAAGAGAGAGAGAGAGAGAGAGGGGGGGGCTTAGCCACAGACCCAAGAGAGAGAGAGAAAGATTAGCCACAGACCCAAGAGAGAGAGAGAGAAAGGGAGAGAGCATGAGAGAGAGAGAGAGAGAGAGAGAGAGAGAGGGAGAGAGAGAGAGAGAGAGTGCAAGAGAGAGAGAGAGAGATAGAGAGCAAGAGAGAGAGAGAGAGAGAGAGAGAGGGGGGGGGGCTTAGCCACAGACCCAAGAGAGATAGAGAGAAAGGGAGAGAGAGGGAGGGAGAATGAGCGAGAGAGAGCGAGAGAGAGAGAGGGAGAGAGAGAGAGATCTTAGACACAGACCCGAGAGAGAGAGAGAGAAAGATTAGCCACAGACCCAAGAGAGAGAGAGAAAGGGAGAGAGCATGAGAGAGAGAGAGAGAGAGAGGGAGAGAGAGAGAGAGAGAGTGCAAGAGAGAGAGAGAGAGAGATAGAGAGCAAGAGAGAGAGAGAGAGAGAGAGAGAGAGAGAGAGAGAGAGAGGGGGGGCTTAGCCACAGACCCAAGAGAGATAGAGAGAAAGGGAGAGAGAGGGAGGGAGAATGAGCGAGAGAGAGCGAGAGAGAGAGAGGGAGAGAGAGAGAGATCTTAGCCACAGACCCGAGAGAGAGAGAGAGAGAGAGAGGGGGGGGGGGGCTTAGCCACAGACCCAATAGAGATAGAGAGAAAGTGTCACGTTCTGACCTTTATTTCCTTTGTTTTGTCATTATTTAGTATGGTCAGGGCGTGAGTTGGGGTGGGCAGTCTATGTTTGTTTTTCTATGATTTGGGTATTTCTATGTTTCGGCCTAGTATGGTTCTCAATCAGAGGCAGGTGTCATTAGTTGTCTCTGATTGAGAATCATACTTAGGTAGCCTGGGTTTCACTGTGTGGTTGTGGGTGATTGTTCCTGTCTCTGTGTTTGCACCAGATAGGGCTGTTTTAGGTTTTCTCACGTTTATTGTTTTCGTTAGTTTATTCATGTATAGTTCCTTTATTAAAGAACATGAATAACCACCACGCTGCATTTTGGTCCGCCTCTCCTTCACCACAAGAAAACCGTTACAGAATCACCAACCACAACAGGACCAAGAGGCATGGTGAAAGGCAGCGGCAGCAGGAGCAACAAAGTCTGGATTACACGACGTGGGACGAAATAGACAGGTGGGCGGTCGACCCAGGGAGAGTGCCGGAACCCGCCTGGGATTCGCTGGAGCAGTGCGAAGAAGGTTATAGGAGAATGGAGTTGGAGAGACGAGCACGGCGACGCGGACGGAAGCCCGAGAGTCAGCCCCAAAAATGTATTGGGGGGGGCACACAGGGAGTATGGCGAAGCCAGGTAGGAGACCTGCGCCAACTTCCTGTGCTTACCAGGGGGCTAGAGAGACCGGGCAGGCACCGTGTTATGCTTTGGAGCGCACGGTGTCCCCAGTGCGGGTGCATATCCCGGTGCGGTACATTCCAGCTCCGCGTATTGGCCGGGCTAGAGTGAGCATTGAGCCAAGTGCCATGAAGCCGGCTCTACGCAGCTGGTCTCCAGTGCGTCTCCTTGGGCCGGCTTACATGGCACCAGCCTTGCGCATGGTGTCCCCGGTTCGCCTGCATAGCCCAGTGCGGGCTATTCCACCTTGCCGCACTGGCAGGGCGACCGGGAGCATTCAACCAGGTAAGGTTGGGCAGGCTCGGTGCTCAAGAGCTCCAGTGCGCCTGCACGGTCCGGTCTACCCAGTACCACCTCCACGCACCAGCCCTCCGGTGGCAGCTCCCCGCACCAGGCTTCCTGTGCGTGTCCTCGGCCCAGTACCAGCAGTGCCAGCACCACGCATCAGGCCTACAGTGCGCCTCGCCTCTCCTGCACTGCCGGAGTCTCCCGCCTGTTCGGCGCTGCCAGAGCTCCCGCCCCTCAGTCCAGAGGCGCTAGAGCCCCTCAGTCCAGAGGCGCTAGAGCTCCTCAGTCCAGCGCTGCCAGAGCCTTCCTCTCCAGCGCCATCTGAGCTACCCGTCTGCCCAGCGCCATCTGAGCTTCCCGTCTGCCCAGCGCCATCTGAGCTACCAGTCTGCCCAGCGCCATCTGAGCCACCCGTCTGCCCAGCGCCGCCAGTGCCGCCAGTCTGCAAGGGGCCGCCAGTGCCGCCAGTCTGCCCAGCGCCGCCAGTGCCGCCAGTCTGCCCAGCGCCGCCAGTGCCGCCAGTCTGCAAGGAGCCGCCAGTGCCGCCAGTCTGCAAGGGGCCGCCAGTGCCGCCAGTCAGCCAGGGGCCGCCAGTGCCGCCAGTCAGCCAGGGGCCGCCAGTGCCGCCAGTCATCCAGGGGCCGCCAGTGCCGCCAGTCAGCCAGGGGCCGCCAGTGCCGCCAGTCAGCCAGGGGCCGCCAGTGCCGCCAGTCAGCCAGGGGCCGCCAGTGCCGCCAGTCAGCCAGGGGCCGCCAGTGCCGCCAGTCAGCCAGGGGTCGCCAGTGCCGCCAGTCAGCCAGGGGCCGCCAGAGCCCCTCAGCTCAGAGGCGCCAGAGCCCCTCAGTCCCGAGCTTCCGCCCCTCTGTCCAGAGCTTCCGCCCCTCTGTCCAGAGCTTCCGCCCCTCTGTCCAGAGCTTCCGCCCCTCTGTCCCGAGCTGCCCCTCTGTCCCGAGCTGCCCCTCTGTCCAGTGGGGTCATTTAGAAGGGTCGCCGTGGTTAGGAGGCCACGGAAGCAGACACTAAGGCGGACTAAGACAATGGATGGTGAAGTGGGGTCCGCGTCCCGCGCCAGAGCCGCCACCGCGGACAGACGCCCACCCAGACCCTCCGTCCGCACCTTTGGGGGGGGGGGGGGGGGGGGGGGGGGGGTACTGGTCACGTTCTGACCTTTATTTCCTTTGTTTTGTCATTATTTAGTATGGTCAGGGCATGAGTTGGGGTGGGCAGTCTGTTTGTTTTTCTATGATTTGGGTATTTCTATGTTTCGGCCTAGTATGGTTCTCAATCAGAGGCAGGTGTCATTAGTTGTCTCTGATTGAGAATCATACTTAGGTAGCCTGGGTTTCTCTGTGTGTTTGTGGGTGATTGTTCCTGTCTCTGTGTTTGCACCAGATAGGGCTGTTTTAGGTTTTCTCACGTTTATTGTTTTTGTTAGTTTATTCATGTATAGTTCCTTTATTAAAGAACATGAATAACCACCACGCTGCATTTTGGTCCGCCTCTCCTTCACCACAAGAAAACCGTTACAGAAAGGGAGAGAGAGAGAGAGAGCCTCAGGACAGCAGCACAATTAGACCCAACCAAATCATGAGAAAACAAAAAGATAATTACTTGACACATTGGAAAGAATTAACAAAAAGACAGAGCAAACTAGAATGCTATTTGGCCCTACACAGAGAGTACACAGCGGCAGAATACCTGACCACTGTGACTGACCCAAAATTAAGGAAAGCTTTGACTATGTACATACTCAGTGAGCATAGCCTTGCTATTGAGAAAGGCCGCCGTAGGCAGACATGGCTCTCAAGAGAAGACAGGCTATGTGCTCACTGCCCACAAAATGAGGTGGAAACTGAGCTGCACTTCCTAACCTCCTGCCCAATGTATGACCATATTAGAGAGACACATTTCCCTCAGATTACACAGATCCACAAAGAATTTGAAAACAAATCCAATTTTGATAAACTCCCATATCTACTGGGTGAAATTCCATAGTGTGCCATCACAGCAGCAAGATTTGTGACCTGTTGCCATGAGAAAAGGGCAATCAGTGAAGAACAAACATCATTGTAAATACAACCCATATTTATGCTTATTTATTTTATCTTGTGTCCGTTAACCACTTGTACATTGTTAAAACACTGTATATATATATATAATATGAAATTTGTAATGTCTTTATTGTTTTGAAACTTCTGTATGTGTAATGTTTACTGTTAATTTTTATTGTTTATTTCACTTTATATATTCACTTTATATATTATCTACCTCACTTGCTTTGGCAATGTTAACACATGTTTCCCATGCCAATAAAGCCCTTGAATTGAAATTGAATTGAGGGAGGGAGGGAGAATGAGCGAGAGAGAGAGAGAGAGAGAGAGAGGGAGAGAGAGAGAGAGAGAGAAAACGAGGGAGGGAGAGAGAGAGCTTAGCCATAGACCCAAGAGAGAAGAGGCCACATAAATACAGAATAGATCAAAAGATTCATTGCAGATAACTCTGAACTTGAAAAGAATGCTGAACGATTGAAGGATGGCACTAGAGACTCACAAAACTACATCAGAGCACTAAGCTGAGATACACAAACGTATAGAGAGGGAAGAGGCACTGATTAATAGAACTACATGAACATTCACATATAGCAATGTCAATGTATGTGATAGTCTGCTGTACGTTCCTTATGATACTGATTGGCTCGACCCACAGACCCAGTAACAGTAAGCCTATCATCTGTACAACGGACTCAACAATCAATGGTGTGCTAGAAGAGCTTGGGGTATATTTACACTTAGCACATCACTGAATTAATTCTCCATCCTCACACATATGGTGAGGCAGATGATGGTTCTAGAGTGCCACCCAGTGGCTCATTGTTTGCATAGATCCAAACGGTACATGATGAAAGCCTGCACGTTATATATACATTGTTAGCATGATGGACAGTTTAATGAGTAAGCATCCAGGTGATGAGGAGCATAAATCTGGGTCAGAGTCAGCCAGACACAGTCAACTACCTGTAGCAAGAGAAGGGAATAGAGGTGGAGAAACTGTAGATAGTGGATATTTGCACCTGTACTATTTCACACATGGACAAGCATGTATTATACACGTGTTTCTTGCATATCCCAACTCCCCCTGCAACACCCTCAGAGAGTGCGCTCACAGTCAGCCATTATTAACAGCAACCCTGGACCAATTAGGTTTAAGTGAACATCTACAGAGTTTTCACCTCATCAGCTCAGGAATTCGAGCTAGCAAGCTTTCTGTTATTGGCCCAAAGCTCTAACCACTAGGCTATCTGCTACCCTATCAGATATGTGCTGACTCCCAGAAGTCCACTTCGCTGTCTACTTTCTTGCTTTCTTGCTTCAACTCCTACGATGCTGACTGCATGTCAACATGGGAGAATCAAACATTAAAAAAAAATTGTAAAATATGTAAGTCGGCATGTCGTATGCTACTTTTGTCATTTTATTACGCATATGGCTATATCAATGCACAACTAGCTGCAACCTGTCCTGAATCTGATTAATTGGTTCATTAAAAATTACTGGTAGGCTTCAATTTAGACATTTAAGATATGACAAACTGGGCAAACTAATGTAGTGTTTGATGTACAGCATATATTAACAGTCATTTGTAGTCATTATGAACAGTCACATTAACAGTCATCTGTAGACATTTATTAAACAGTCCTCTGTAGTCATTCATTAAACAGTCATCTGTAGTCATTCATTAAACAGTCATCTGTAGTCATTCATTAAACAGTCATCTGTAGTCATTCATTAAACAGTCATCTGTAGTCATTTATTAAACAGTCATCTGTAGTCATTTATTAAACAGTCATCTGTAGTCATTTATTAAACAGTCATCTGTAGTCATTTATTAAACAGTCATCTGTAGTAATTTATTAAACAATCATCTGTAGTCATTTATTAAACAGTCATCTGTAGTCATTTATTAAACAGTCATCTGTAGTAATTTATTAAACAGTCATCTGTAGTCATTTATTAAACAGTCATCTTGTAACGGCTTTCTTCCTGGGAAGGAGAGGAGGACCAAAAAGCAGTGTGTTTGAAGTTCTTGGTTCTTTAATAAGAGACACTTAACATGAACAAACTACAAAACAATAAACTTGGCAAAACCAAAACAGCAAACTGGTGCAGAAAACACAAAGACAGGAAACAAGCACCTACAAAACCCAACACAAAACAGGCTAGCTAAATATGGTTCCCAATCAGAGACAATGACTAACACCTGCCTCTGATTGAGAACCATATCAGGCCAAACATAGAAATAGACAAACTAGACACACAACATAGAATGCCCACCCAGCTCACGTCCTGACCAACACTAAAACAAGGAAAACACACAAGAACTATGGTCAGAACGTGACACATCTGTAGTCATTTATTAAAGAGTCATCTGTAGTCATATATTAACAGTCATCTGTAGTCATAATGAACAGGCATCTGTAGTCATATATTAAACAGTCATCTGTAGTCATTTATTTATTTATTTTATTTCACCTTTATTTAACCAGGTAGGCAAGTTGAGAACAAGTTCTCATTTACAATTGCGACCTGGAAATAATGAACAGTCATCTGTAGTCATTATTAATAGTCATCTGTAGTCATTATGAACAGTCATCTATAGTCATAATGAACAGTCATCTGTAATCATAATGAACAGTAATCTGTAGTCATTATTAATAATCATCTGTAGTTATAATGAACAGTAATCAGTAGTCATACATTAAACAATCATCTGTAGTCATAATGAACAGGCATCTGTAGTCATATATTAAACAGTCATCTGTAGTCATAATGAACAGTCATGTGTAGTCATAATGAACAGTCATCTGTAGTCATATATTAGCATTCAACTGTAGTCATTATTAATAGTCATCTGTAGTCATAATGAACATTAATCTGTAGTCATATATTAAACAATTATCTGTAGTAATTTATTAAACAGTCATCTGTAGTCATAATGAACAGTCATGTGTAGTCATAATGAACAGTCATCTGTAATCATAATGAACATTAATCTGTAGTCATTTATTAAACAGTCATCTGTAGTCATTATTAATAGTCATCTGTAGTTATAATGAACAGTAATCAGTAGTCATATATTAAACAAGCATCTGAAGTCATTATGAACAGGCATCTGTAGTCATATTTTAAACAATCATCTGTAGTCATAATGAACAGGCATCTGTAGTCATATTTTAAACAATCATCTGTAGTCATAATGAACAGGCATCTGTAGTCATATATTAAACAGTCATCTGTAGTCATATATTAACAGTCATCTGTAGTCATATATTAACAGTCATCTGTAGTCATATATTAACAGTCATCTGTAGTCATATATTAACAGTCATCTGTAGTCATATATTAACAGTCATCTGTAGTCATATATTAACAGTCATCTGAAATCATATATTAACAGTCATCTGTAGTCATATATTAACAGTCATCTGTAGTCATAATGAACAGTAATCTGTAGTCATTATTAATAGTAATCTGTATTCATAATGAACAGTAATCTGTAATCATATATTAACAGTCATCTGTAGTCATTATTAATAGTTATTTGTAGTCATAATGAACAGTCATCTGTAGTCATATATTAAACAATCATCTGTAGTCACACATTAAACAGTCATTGGTAGTCATAATGAACAGTCATCTGTAGTCATATATTAACAGTCATCTGTAGTCATAATGAACAGTCATCTGTAGTTATTTATTAAACAGTCATCTGTAGTCATACTGAACAGTTATCAGTAGTCATATATTAAACAGTCATTGGTAGTCATAATGAACAGTTATCTGTAGTCATATATTAACAGTCATCAGTAGTCATATATTAAACAATCATCTGTAGTCATATATTAAACAGTCATCTGTAGTCATATATTAAACAGTCATCTAAAGTCAGAATGAACAATCATCTGTAGTCATATTAAACAGTCATCTGTAGTCATATATTAAACAGTCATCTGTAGTCAGAATGAACAATCATCTGTAGTCATATTAAACAGTCATCTGTAGTCATATATTAAACAGTCATCTTTAGTCATAATTAACATCCATCTGTAGTCATATTAAACAGTCATCTGTAGTCATATATTAAATAGTCATCTTTAGTCATAATTAACATCCATCTGTAGTCATAATGAACAATCATATGGTGTCATTTATTAAACTGTCATCTGTTGTCATTATGTAGTGTTTGTTATACAGTTCATTCTGAAAGTATTCAGACCCCTTGTCTTTTTCCACATTTAGTTACGTTACAGCCTTATTCTAAAATTGATTAAATTGTTTTTCCCCCTCATCAATCTACACACAATACCCAATGATGACAAAACAAAACAAATTTCGGAAATATCACATTTGCATAGGTATTCCGACCCTTTACTCAGTACTTTGTTGAAGCACCTTTGGTAGCGATTGCATCCTTGAGTCTTCTTGGGTATGACACTACAAGCTTGTCACACTTGTATTTAGGGAGATTCTCCCATTCTTCTCTGCAAATCCTCTCAACCTCTGTCAGCTTGGATGGGGATCGTCGCTGCACAGTGTTGTGACTTGACCTTAATATTAATCTGAAGAATGTTATGTATATAATTAATGTTTAATTGTCACCTGAATTAATGAATCATGTAACAATTAACATTAGGATTTGGGGCCCCACGAGAGCGGTTCTTAAAATAGTTACCATCTCCCGAATTAAACTCTAAAAGGTCTTTACATCTATAAACAGCCAACTTATAAATCATAACCTCATATCATATCACCATTCTGAACAGTCGTATCCTCTTTGCATCTGCTAAAACCAGAGCCGTACTTATGATTCGGTACTATACAAATTGGTTTATTTATTTATGTACTAGCTAATTAAATTGGAACAGAGGATAAACACACGCACTCTGCACCGGTTATTGACAGGAGATGTAATACGCTGAAAACAGGTCCCTTGCAAAACGACAACAATATGGATGCTTGTTGAAATGTCTTTGGGAATGGCGGCAGTATTTTCACGTCCGGATGAAAAGTGTGCCCAAAGTAAACTGCCTGTCACTCAGGTCCAGAAGCTAGGATATGCATAAATTGGTAGTTTGGATAGAAAACACTCTAAAGTGTCTAAAACTGTTACAATTATGTCCGTGAGTATAACAGAACTGATATGGCAGGTGAAACTCCGAGGACAAACCATCCTCTCTGTCATCTGTAGTCATATATTAACAGTCATCTGTAGTCATATATTAACAGTCATCTGTAGTCATATATTAACAGTCATCTGTAGTCATATATTAACAGTCATCTGAAATCATATATTAACAGTCATCTGTAGTCATATATTAACAGTCATCTGTAGTCATAATGAACTGTAATCTGTAGTCATTATTAATAGTAATCTGTATTCATAATGAACAGTAATCTGTAATCATATATTAACAGTCCTTTGTAGTCTTATATTAAATAGTAATCTGTAGTCATAATGAACAGTAATCTGTAGTCATTATTAATAGTAATCTGTATTCGTAATGAACAGTAATCTGTAATCATATATTAACAGTCATCTGTAGTCATATATTAACAGTTATCTCTAGTCATAATGAACAGTCATCTGTAATCATTATTAATAGTCACCTTTAGTCATTTATTAAACAGTCATCTGTAGTCATATATTAAACAATCATCTGTAGTCACACATTAAACAGTCATTTAGCTACCTAAATATGGTTCCCAATCAGAGACAATGACTAACACCTGCCTCTGATTGAGAACCATATCAGGCCAAACATAGAAATAGACAAACTAGACACACAACATAGAATGCCCACCCAGCTCACGTCCTGACCAACACTAAAACAAGGAAAACACACAAGAACTATGGTCAGAACGTGACACATCTGTAGTCATTTATTAAAGAGTCATCTGTAGTCATAATGAACAGGCATCTGTAGTCATATATTAAACAGTCATCTGTAGTCATTTATTTATTTATTTTATTTCACCTTTATTTAACCAGGTAGGCAAGTTGAGAACAAGTTCTCATTTACAATTGCGACCTGGAAATAATGAACAGTCATCTGTAGTCATTATTAATAGTCATCTGTAGTCATTATGAACAGTCATCTATAGTCATAATGAACAGTCATCTGTAATCATAATGAACAGTAATCTGTAGTCATTATTAATAATCATCTGTAGTTATAATGAACAGTAATCAGTAGTCATACATTAAACAATCATCTGTAGTCATAATGAACAGGCATCTGTAGTCATATATTAAACAGTCATCTGTAGTCATAATGAACAGTCATGTGTAGTCATAATGAACAGTCATCTGTAGTCATATATTAGCATTCAACTGTAGTCATTATTAATAGTCATCTGTAGTCATAATGAACATTAATCTGTAGTCATATATTAAACAATTATCTGTAGTAATTTATTAAACAGTCATCTGTAGTCATAATGAACAGTCATGTGTAGTCATAATGAACAGTCATCTGTAATCATAATGAACATTAATCTGTAGTCATTTATTAAACAGTCATCTGTAGTCATTATTAATAGTCATCTGTAGTTATAATGAACAGTAATCAGTAGTCATATATTAAACAAGCATCTGAAGTCATTATGAACAGGCATCTGTAGTCATATTTTAAACAATCATCTGTAGTCATAATGAACAGGCATCTGTAGTCATATATTAAACAGTCATCTGTAGTCATATATTAACAGTCATCTGTAGTCATATATTAACAGTCATCTGTAGTCATATATTAACAGTCATCTGTAGTCATATATTAACAGTCATCTGTAGTCATATATTAACAGTCATCTGTAGTCATATATTAACAGTCATCTGAAATCATATATTAACAGTCATCTGTAGTCATATATTAACAGTCATCTGTAGTCATAATGAACAGTAATCTGTAGTCATTATTAATAGTAATCTGTATTCATAATGAACAGTAATCTGTAATCATATATTAACAGTCATCTGTAGTCATTATTAATAGTTATTTGTAGTCATAATGAACAGTCATCTGTAGTCATATATTAAACAATCATCTGTAGTCACACATTAAACAGTCATTGGTAGTCATAATGAACAGTCATCTGTAGTCATATATTAACAGTCATCTGTAGTCATAATGAACAGTCATCTGTAGTTATTTATTAAACAGTCATCTGTAGTCATACTGAACAGTTATCAGTAGTCATATATTAAACAGTCATTGGTAGTCATAATGAACAGTTATCTGTAGTCATATATTAACAGTCATCAGTAGTCATATATTAAACAATCATCTGTAGTCATATATTAAACAGTCATCTGTAGTCATATATTAAACAGTCATCTAAAGTCAGAATGAACAATCATCTGTAGTCATATTAAACAGTCATCTGTAGTCATATATTAAACAGTCATCTGTAGTCAGAATGAACAATCATCTGTAGTCATATTAAACAGTCATCTGTAGTCATATATTAAATAGTCATCTTTAGTCATAATTAACATCCATCTGTAGTCATATTAAACAGTCATCTGTAGTCATATATTAAATAGTCATCTTTAGTCATAATTAACATCCATCTGTAGTCATAATGAACAATCATATGGTGTCATTTATTAAACTGTCATCTGTTGTCATTATGTAGTGTTTGTTATACAGTTCATTCTGAAAGTATTCAGACCCCTTGTCTTTTTCCACATTTAGTTACGTTACAGCCTTATTCTAAAATTGATTAAATTGTTTTTCCCCCTCATCAATCTACACACAATACCCAATGATGACAAAACAAAACAAATTTCGGAAATATCACATTTGCATAGGTATTCCGACCCTTTACTCAGTACTTTGTTGAAGCACCTTTGGTAGCGATTGCATCCTTGAGTCTTCTTGGGTATGACACTACAAGCTTGTCACACTTGTATTTAGGGAGATTCTCCCATTCTTCTCTGCAAATCCTCTCAACCTCTGTCAGCTTGGATGGGGATCGTCGCTGCACAGTGTTGTGACTTGACCTTAATATTAATCTGAAGAATGTTATGTATATAATTAATGTTTAATTGTCACCTGAATTAATGAATCATGTAACAATTAACATTAGGATTTGGGGCCCCACGAGAGCGGTTCTTAAAATAGTTACCATCTCCCGAATTAAACTCTAAAAGGTCTTTACATCTATAAACAGCCAACTTATAAATCATAACCTCATATCATATCACCATTCTGAACAGTCGTATCCTCTTTGCATCTGCTAAAACCAGAGCCGTACTTATGATTCGGTACTATACAAATTGGTTTATTTATTTATGTACTAGCTAATTAAATTGGAACAGAGGATAAACACACGCACTCTGCACCGGTTATTGACAGGAGATGTAATACGCTGAAAACAGGTCCCTTGCAAAACGACAACAATATGGATGCTTGTTGAAATGTCTTTGGGAATGGCGGCAGTATTTTCACGTCCGGATGAAAAGTGTGCCCAAAGTAAACTGCCTGTCACTCAGGTCCAGAAGCTAGGATATGCATAAATTGGTAGTTTGGATAGAAAACACTCTAAAGTGTCTAAAACTGTTACAATTATGTCCGTGAGTATAACAGAACTGATATGGCAGGTGAAACTCCGAGGACAAACCATCCCAAAAAAATACTTTTCAGCTTACCACTGTTTTCAATGGCTAGTATTATAATTATAAGCCCAAGTCCTACCAAATTGTAGTTCCTAGGGCTTCCACGAGATTTCAACAGTCTTTAGAAAGAGTTTCAGGCTGGTTTTTGGAAAAATTACTCAGAAATTGTAGTTTTTCTAGGTGGATCCCATTCTGTCTGTAATGTTTTCAAGCGCGTGGAAGAAAGCGCGTTCTTTCTTATTTATCTCCGGTAATGAACATGCTATTCTCCGTCTTAAATTTGATTGTTTATTTGCGTATTAGGATACCTAAGGTTTGATTCTAAATGTTGTTTGACTTGTTTGGAAAAGTTTATTAGTAACGTTTTGGAATTCATTTTGTATGCATTTTGATGGAGGGGAACTGGATGGATTATTGACTGAAGCGCGCCAGCTAAACTGAGTTTTTATGGATATAAAGTAGGACATTATCGAACAAAAGGACCATTTGTGATGTAACTGGGACCTTTTGGAGTGCCAACAGAAGAAGATCATCAAAGGTAATGCATTTTTTATATCACTATTTCTTACTTTTGTGTCGCACCTGTCTGGTTGAAATATGTTTTTCATGTGTTGGTATGCAGGGCACTGTCCTCGGATAATTGCATGATTTGCTTTCGCTGTAAAGCCTTTTTGAAATCTGATATGGTGGCTGGATTAACAAGACGTTAAGCTTTATTTTGATGTATTACACTTGTGATTTTATGAAAGTTAAATATTTATAGTATATAGTATTTATAGCCTCATTTATAGTAATTTGGCGCTCTGCAATTTCACCGGATGTTGTCGAGGTGTCCCGCTATCGGCACGCCTTTCCCAAACAGGTTTTAAAGAAGAGATGAAGAGGGAGAAAGGGGGTTAGGCCTTTTCGCGGCACACTTGTAAGGCTCTGATTGTCGAAATGGTTCCAACAACTCTTCTACTGTTGTCCTTCTTCGTAGCTATCCGGTATCCGGTGACTTGTCATGTAGTCCTGAACAGAACTATATGTCACATCTGCTTCTGCTATGCCCTCTGGTGTTCCTTCGCTGTCTTCTTGACCTGCAGTTACTCCCCCTGTACGCTCTCTGTCTCCCTCTCCCTCTATGTGTGATTGTGTGGTTGGTGACAGGTGTGCTGGAGTCAGAGCAGATCCCTACCAGCTGCAACTCGTTCCATAATCAAGACCTCTACAAATATCAGTCCTGCCACTTCCTCACTGCCAGATCGTAATCTCTGCTCAGACAATTTGTGATTTTAGTCATCAAGATCCTGTTACTCTGCTGTGCCTGTTTCCCTGCCTGACACCGTTTATCCTCTCATTGCAGTTTACCACTCTGTCTCCTGTCTCCCGTTCCACATCTCACCACACAACTACCTTGCTCTGGATTTTACTCACCCCCACTACCTTGGACTCCCCTCAGTACCTGTTTACCCTGTTCTTCTAAGCTAACTCCAACCTCAGTCTCCACATCTGGTTTTTCTGAGCTTCCCTGGATCTGTACTCCATATCTCCCTTTGTAACAATAAATATTTTGCTTTATTTATCCATGTTTCCTCTTCTGAGTCTGCTCTTGGGTTCCCCTGTGTCATTCCGCTTAACACTATAGAGTTGGTTTTCCTTCCATTCGCTCTTGAAGATGCTTCTTTGAAGCTAGTCTAGCCAGTCTGATTGAAGTTATTCATTGCAAACCTGATCTGACCTATTTGGATTCTCGTGGTCAGTCATGACGAGTGATTTCAGGTCTCTCCAGATATGTTAGATTGGGTTCAAGTCCGGGCTCTGACTGGCCACTCAAGGACATTCAGAGACTTGTCCCGAAGCCACTGGTGCTTTGTCTTAGCTGTGTGCTTAGGGCTGTTGTCCTGTTGGAAGGTGAACCTTGGCTCCATTCAGAGGTTCTGAGCGCTCTGGCGCAGGTTTTCATCAAGGATCTCTCTGGACTTTGCAACGTTCATCTTTCCCTTGATCCTGACTAGTCTCACATTCCCTGCCACTGAAAAACATCCACACAGCATGATGCTGCCACCACCATGCTTCCCCGTAGGGATGGTGCCAGGTGTCCTCCAGACGTGATGCTTGGCATTCAGGCCAAAGTGTTCAATCTTGGTTTCATCAGACCAGAGAATCTTGTTTCTCATGGTCTGAGAGTCCTTTTAGGTGCCTTTTGGCAAACTCCAAGCAGGCTGTCATGTGACTTTTACTGAGGAGTGGCTGCCGTCTGGCTACTCTACCAGCAAGGCCTGAATGGTGGAGTGTTGCAGAGATGGGAGAACCTTCCAGAAGGACAACCATCTCCACAGAAGAACATTGGATATCTCTGAGTGATCATCGGGTTCTTGGTCACCTCACTGACCAAGGTCCTTCTCCCCCTGATTGCTCAGTTTGGCTGGGCGACCACCTCTGGGAACAGTCTTGGTGATTCCAATCTTCTTCCATTTAATAATGATGGAAGCCACTGTGTTCTTGGCAACCTTCAATACTGCAGACATTTTTTGGAACCCTTCCCCAGATCTTTGCCTCAACACAATCTTTTCTCGGATCTCTACGTACAATTCCTTCGACCTCGTGGCTTGGTTTCTGCTCTGACGTACACTGTCAACTGTGGGACCTTATATCGACAGGTTGCCTTTCCAAATCATGTCCAATCAATTGAATTTACCAGAGGTGGACTCCAATCAAGTTGTAGAAACATCTCAAGGATGATCAATGGAAACAGGATGCACCTGAGCTCAAATTCGAGTCACATAGCAAAGGGTCTGAATACTTATGTGTATAAGGTATCTGTTTTTAGTTTTAATACACTTGCAACAATTACAAAATAACTGTTTTCACTTTGTTATTATGGGGTATTGTGTGTAGGTTGATGAGGATTTTTTTTTTATTTAATCAATTTTAGAATAAGGCTGTTATGTAAAAAAGGCAAGGGGTCTGAATACTTTCCAGATGAACTGTATAATACAGTCATCTGTACTCATAATGTTATCATCTTTGACCTGTGTAGTAAAATAATGATTCATTCTTCAGTTACTAGAAAAAAAAATCATTTTCAATGTTTATTTAGCCTATTATTTGCTTGTGTGTAGGACTATATGATGTCTGACTGACTCTTAGTGGACATAAATAAATAAATGACCTCTCTCACGCTCAGTCTCTCTCTCTCTCTCTCTCTCTCTCTCTCTCTCTCTCTCTCTCTCTCTCTCTCTCTCTCTCTCTCTCTCTCTCTCTCTCTCTCTCTCTCTCTCTCTCTCTCTCTCTCTCTCTCTCTCTCTCTCTCTCTCTCTCTCTCTCTCTCTCTCTCTCTCTCTCTCTCTCTCTCTCTCTCTCTCTCTCTCTCTCTCTCTCTCAGCATCACAGCTCAACTTCCAATAAAAAGAGGAGTGTGCGTGTGTGCACATACTGTACATGCTAGTGTGCACACCAGCATAGGTGTTTATGAGAGAGAGCGACTGAGAATGGTGGGAGATAGATGGAGGGAAAGACTGAGTGTCACGCCTGCTCCCGCTCCACCTCCCTGGCGCTCGAGGGCGCCAGGCTGCCCATCATTACGCACACCTGTCACCTTCTCTGTGCGCCTCAGCGCTTCATTGGACTCACCTGTACTCCTTCACGTTTTGATTGCCTTCCCTTTATCTGTCTGTTCCTCCGTCCCCGTGTCAGCATTTATGTCGTTGTGTTTTCCCCTGTCCAGACACTGTCCTTGTTTGTTTCTTGTCTGTTATCCATTAAATGTTCACTCCCTGTACTTGCTTCTCGTCTCCGAGCGTTGGTCTTCACACCGAGACAGAGGGAGGGAGAGCAAGAGAGCAGAGGTTTGTTGGGGTTGGCACTGCATATAGAATGTATTGACTGTTGTAACTGGAGCACTATGCAGAGGCTTGAATATGATTACTGAAACACTGGAGTGCCAAACTATAGCTAGTATGCATTCAAGGTTCATTCATTACCATTGCCCAAGATGGCATACAGTATGATGATAATAAAGTGTCATTCCCACTCTAGCCAAACAGAGATATTGTGTCATGACGGAGCACACCCCCAATCTCATCGACGGGGCTGTAGTGGGGCAGGTTCAGAGCTTCAAGTTCCTTGGTGTCCACATCAGCAACAAACTATCATGGTCCAAACACGCCAAGACAGTCATGAAAGAGGGCACGACAAAGCCTATTCCCTCTCAGGAGACTGAAAATACTTGGCATGGGTCCATAGATCCTCAAATGGTTCTACAGCTGTATCAATCAAATGTAATCAACCAAATGTATTTATAAAGACCTTCTTACATCAGCTGATGTCTCAAAGTGCTGTACAGAAACCTAGCCTAAAACCCCAAACAGCAAGCAATGCAGGTGTAGAGGCACGGTGACTAGGAAAAACTCCCTAGAAAGTCGTCTGATGTTCAAATGTTCATAGATGACCAGCATGGTCACATAATAATGGTGGTGGTTGTCGAGGGTGCAACAGGTCAGCACCTCAGGGGTATTGTTTTTTTTACCTAACACTTATTTTTCTGCATTGTTGGTTAAGGGCTTGTAAGTAAGCATTTCACGCCAAATACACCTACTGTATTTGGTGCATGTAAGAAATAAATTTGATTTAATTTGATGAGTTAGGAACTATTTTGTGCAAAGGCAATCACATCGCAGACAGATTTAATCGTAGAGACAGAACACCCAAAAGTGAGAGGGATAATCTCCCCTCCTCATGATAACCTCCCCTCCTCTGTGATCACAGGAAGCTGGCGCAGTTGTCATGGCAACCATTTCTTAGGTACTGGGTGGTTCCTAGCAAACAGCCCACTACCATCAATCGTTTGCAGCGGACTGCAGGGTAGAGGCTCTGTGCTGTCATAGTGGAGATCATCCATCAGTGTTTCACTGTGCAGTGTGGGCATGTCTTTAACGTCATTAAGATAAGAAGAACATCGCCGGGAGAAAGCTGTGTTTCTACCTCCTACTTCCTGAATCTTAACCTCTCCCTCAGTTTAATAATCAATCTCCCTGATTCAGTATGGAGCACTGGAGTGAGAAACTGGGTTATCATCAATGCCTGATGATTTAAGTATCCGATCAACCCCGATAACTTCAATACTGGCCTTCGGAAAGAAACTGACCCATAGAAGCACAGCTCTAAAAGCTTTATTCACATACGCATCTACAAGCGGGACAATAAACAACAGAAACAACATCCAAACTGTTTTTGAATTTAAAAAATGTAAGCAAGGCCATTCTCTCCCACACACTCTCTCATCTACCAATCAGCATTGTGGGTTGTGTCCCCACCCCCCACCCACCTAGAACACAGGAAGTAATGCAGAAAGGCGGGCAGATACAGTAGACTGTAGAATCGAAATGTAGAATCAAAATGCAGGAATAAGCAGTGTAGCCGCACAACGGAGACAGACACATCTGCATGACACTGAAGCAAGCAACACAAACACACTCCTGTGCTATCAAGCCAAGTTCAGAGATTACAGCAGATATAAAAAAGTATATTCTATTTATAAAATAAAAAAAACACAAAGTACAAAGTAGATACGCCGATACAGGTTTTAAACTCCTCCGTTGGTTTCCACAGAACATCTGTTCTGTCAAAGTAGAGCTTGAGGTCTCAGGTCACATCACACAGCCACTGGCTGCTTAGGATGTTCTCTCAAAACTCCTGGGATCTAAGTTCATCCAGATTACATTTTATCCCTGGTAATAATCATGACTTGAATCTGGATTAAGCACCATTATCTCATTGTCCTCATGTCACATGTACTGGGGTAACGCATGACACCCATAAAGAGCACATGACGTCTGAATTCAGTTGGATATTTTCTGTAACCCGACAAAAGGTGTCTTTACACAATGCTCAGGCAGTTTTCCCTCCCTACGGGCAGAGTAGGCAGAGCCCTCATGTGTACCATAATTAGTGTAGCACCTCCCCCACACAGTGACCTCACAGAGAGCTTTAACAAGGGGAAAGAGATCAAGAGAGAACTGGAACATTGATGAGAACTACAGCTGCACTGCAGTTTGTGGTAGATGAGTAGTGCAACCAGGTTATGGATTCAGTGAAAATAACTGTGCATGCAACCTATATGATGGAGATATATATACACCGCTCAAAAAAATAAAGGGAACACTTAACAACACATTGTAACTCCAAGTCAATCACACTTCTGTGAAATCAAACTGTCCACTTAGGAAGCAACACTGATTGACAATAAATTTCACATGCTGTTGTGCAAATGGAATAGACAACAGGTGGAAATTATAGGCAATTAGCAAGACACCCCCAATAAAGGAGTGGTTCTGCAGGTGGTGACCACAGACCACTTCTCAGTTCCTATGCTTCCTGGCTGATGTTTTGGTCACTTTTGAATGCTGCCGGTGCTTTCACTCTAGTGGTAGCATGAGACGGAGTCTACAACCCACACAAGTGGCTCAGGTAGTGCAGATCATCCAGGATGGCACATCAATGCGAGATCTGGAAAGACGGTTTGCTGTGTCTGTCAGCGTAGTGTCCAGAGCATGGAGGCGCTACCAGGTGAGGGCAACAACCCAGCAGCAGGACCGCTACCTCCGCCTTTGTGCAAGAAGGAGCAGGAGGAGCACTGCCAGAGACCTGCAAAATGACCTCCAGCAGGCCACAAATGTGCATTTGTCTGCTCAAACGGTCAGAAACAGACTCCATGAGGATGGTATGAGGGCCCGACATCCACAGGTGGGGGTTGTGCTTACAGCCCAACACTGTGCAGGACGTTTGGCATTTGCCAGAGAACACCAAGATTGGCAAATTCGCCACTGGCGCCCTGTGCTCTTCACAGATGAAAGCAGGTTCACACTGAGCACACGTGACAGTCTGGAGACGCCGTGGAGAACGTTCTGCTGCCTGCAACATCCTCCAGCATGAACGGTTTGGCGGTGGATCAGTCATGGGGGGTGGCATTTCTTTGGGGGGACGCACAGCCCTCCATGTGCTCACCAGAGGTAGCCTGACTGCCATTAGGTACCGAGATGAGATCCTCAGACCCCTTGTGCGGTTGGCCTTGGGTTCGTCCTAATGCAAGACAATGCTAGACCTCATGTGGAGCATGCCCAGGCGTTGTAGGGAGGTCATACAGGCACGTGGAGGCCACACACACTACTGAGCCTCATTTTGACTTGTTTTAAGGACATTACATCAAAGTTGGATCAGCCTGTAGTGTGGTTTTCCACTTTAATTTTGAGTGTGACTACAAATCCAGACCTCCATGGGTTGATAAATTTGATTTACATTGATAATTTTTGTGTGATTTTGTTGTCAGCACATTCAACTATGTAAAGAAAAAAATATTTAATAAGAATATTTCATTCATTCAGATCTAGGATGTGTTATTTTAGTGTTCCCTTTATTTTTTTTAGCAGTGTAGTAGGATTTAAGTACAGTATTGCATTTCAAATGAGATTGGATGGATTGTGAGTGTTCGGCCTATAAAGACATGCACTAACGTCAAAGGAATAGAATAGTATTAGTAGCATAGTCTTTCTGTCCCACGCTCGCTTATTTTGGCCTTTCCCTCCATATTGTCACATGGACACACTGCTGTATGTTCTAGTTTCTCATTTCTAAGACCTAACGCCTTGCATTAAATCTTTGCACGTCATGGTCTTGCTGGGAGAACAGCTACTCTATGTCTGTGAACACTTTGATACTCTGAAAATAACATTTTGGTGAAATGCTTAAGCAGTGAGTGGAGTACTCCATTCAAATGTCATAAAATAATTGAGATTGTCTGTCTGTACACTGTATCAGATAAAATAATTGAATGCTGTATTATTGCACTACAAATATAATACAGTAGACTACACAATGCACTTGAATAAGTCACAAAAAGTAGCATTAAGAACTGTTAGGTCAAAATATAAAAAAAGATACAAATTCATAAAACATTGTAAAGTTTTAAAATCATGTCCAGAGTATTGTATCATGCCAAACATACAATACCTTTTGAATATACAATGATAAATACTTTCAAAAGTCATATTTCTTAAGTGAATATAGTAACATTTCTCATTTAAAGTACACATGGGTTCTTCCCGTAAGCCTCCTGTTTTATGTTGATTTCTCCTGTAGCTGATTCTCTGAGGCTTGTTCACAGTGCAGAGAAAGTGTTAGAGTAATCAGAACCGGGCAGAGGCCTGCACAGGTACGTTGACAAAACTCAGATGGAGGTATGATAAGTTGTTGTAAAGTGAAGCCCTTTAGTGCTACAGCTATTCTACATGCAGTGTTTTCTAGGTTGACCGTCATATTGCACTGTTTAGGCAGGTAGGAGCTAAATCCTGGTGTGTCACTGTCCTGAGTATTTCCTTGGACATGATCTCACACTAGAAATTGATTCTAGTCTGTGCTCTATATAGATATGCTGAGAAGGAAATGTCTATCATCAAAATATACTAAATATAGTGCCGCTGTCAAATGTGCTCATGAATATTTGAACTGTGAGAATATATTAACTCTGTCTGCAATGTGAAGTGGAGCAACATGGGGTACTTCTCTCATACCTGGCTCATTGGATGACAGGTATCAGGTATTGATCTATTTTATAGTAGCAACTCAACATGCACATCCAACACCATGTATCAGGAAATGAATAATTCCATCCTATAGGCTGATGTCCGGAGCCAAAAACAAGATCTAGAAAGCAAAAATGATGAAAAATGTCTTTCTATGTATTTCTAATCAAAATAAACTAAAGTTCTAACCTAGAGTGTGCACACTACACATTCACAGATGAACTGAGATTGTTATTTCACCAGCTAAAGGGGTTATGGAAGGCATTGACAACATCCTTCTCTTGTACATGTTTTTTTTTGGTTCTTTGATTGTGACCTCTCACACATACCCCAATAACGCATTATGACATCACAATGAGGTACCCTCACAAGGACACGACAGAATATCCCTTTTGTGTCATGTTTTTCCTGGAGAGGTAAGGTAGGATTTTGGAAGATATTGAGTGCCTGCTCCAATGTTAACAGAGGGTGCTTTGCATAAAGACATCATGTTAAGTTTGTTTCTTCTTTAGGATATTTTCTAAATGCAAGTACCTGTCGATGTAGCCATGCAGATTCATGCTTGATGGAAAATGATGAAGGTAGTCTACAGGTGTGGTCTGTTTGAGGAGGGCAGAGGGTTGGAGGAGCTGCCCCCAGAGGTAACTGTTGGATCCCAGTGATTGAATAGGGGTGTTGGTGTCGCTCTTAACATCTTTGAACATTCTCCAGCTGAATACCCCAGAATGAGGCCATCATGGCAGGTCACTGCTGGCCCTGGAATCCTGCCAATAAATAGAAAATACAGTCAGCCAATAGGAGATGGAGAGAGGAGGGGATCAGCTTGACTGACAGCCTTTAAGGAGTCACAACTCATGCAACTGATAAGATCCCTCAACTGGGACATGACTGGTTACTGCACAATCAATCAATCAATCAAACGTGTTACATACTGAGTTACTTAAACAATTATCATGCTCTGGATTATGTAGGGAGGTGTGCATGGTGAGTTCCATAAAAATGTCTACATTGGCTATTTGTTCAAATCCTTATTTTATTATCCTCACAGACAATAGAAATCAGGACAAATTACAGAATGGATCTATCATGTGCATCTAGGCCAGATTAAAAAGCAAGCAAGTGAAATTTGAATAAAACCAAACAAATGACAAGAATAAGGAAAAATGAAAGGGCTATATGTACCATAGAGACATGCACATCACAGTTTGGGAGAGTGGGGGATAGGCAGGCTGGCGTTTGAACTATTTTAGTATAATTGTGTGTGTGTGTGTGTGTGTGTGTGTGTGTGTGTGTGTGTGTGTGTGTGTGTGTGTGTGCGTGTAGGGCAATTGGTACTATGTCTATGGAGGCCGCAGTTAGTCTGTGTTAGTCTGTGGCCACTACCTGACACCATGCTGATCATAATTGAAATGTTTTTCCCTTGTATTGGGCCAGTGATAAGAGGTGGCTGCTGGGCAGCAGGGGCAGAGCTAAAATATGATGTGTGTGGATGTGACAGAGGTGCTGGATGATGCAGCCACTGCTCTGAGGCAGGTGTACACACTGAGAGCTCAGGACCAGGACAGTGCATACCTTAATCCTCTACGTTATTTGTGCTTAGAGCTTTGCCGTGAGTCTCTGCCAAACAAACCACATATTGTCATTATTATTCTGACCTGGCAGCCACTTTGGGCCTAATCTCAGCTGTCAGTGAGTGATTGGTTTCCCGCTTTAGAGAGATTTCCAAATTTAATATTCATAGCTCACAGATGCATCACAATGAAGGTCAATGGGAAGGAGGGTGTGCAGTGAGTGTCAGGGGAAGGGGACAGATGAAAAATAGAGAAAGGGAGAAACCAAGGTGCTGTCTAGAACATAAAAGGGATTTTCAACTGTCCCCAACTGTCCCCTTTGAAGAACCCGTTTTGGTTCCATGTAGAATCCTCTTGGGTTCCATGTAGAATCCGCTGCGGAAAGGGTTCTACTTGAAACCGAAAAGAGTTCTCCTATGGGGACAACCGAAGAACCCTTTAGGAACACTTTTTTTCTAAGAGTGCAGGAATTCATCGTCCTTTCTCTGCCTCCTCTCTGAGAATCAATGTTTGTCTGCTCTTTGCTGACATTATATAATCCATGCCCCCTTTTAAAAAGGACACCGAACTCTGCCTACACAGATCAACCCCACATCTGGGTTGATAAAAGTGACAATTAGAAAATGTATCCAAAAGTACAGGCCTAGAAACATAATCCTAGTTTGAGTTACACCAATCACAGTGCTCCTACATGTTACCAGCAACGAGCATACCTCCAGCTGTAGAATGGGTTTCCTTTCATTTTGAGTACTTCAGAATAGAAAAAAAGAAAGGTTCAAAATACACACACACACTTTTTTTTAAAACACGCTCCACTAATCCAATCCATCTCGTTAGTTTTCATGTCATGTCAGTACAATGGAGAGGACTCTGCCTTGTCCCTAAATCAAAGCTGAAATTAAAATGGCAGTTCAGTTCAGTCTTGTTGGGCCTGCAACCTGAAGAAAAAAATGCACAAAGACAAACACACATCTACACAAATACAATGTTTAGCCTACACCGACTTTCCCATTAATATTATACTGTACGAAGTTTATCTGTGAAAGAGTTCACTTGAGTCCATTCTTCTTCCCCGGGTTAGTTTTATTATTACACAAACCCCAGGCCTGGTTTTCAATTCCCTGACCTCAAAGAGTTGTAATGTCTTGAGACAACAGCACACAGACGATCTTGGAAAGCCATTTTTTTAATACATTAAAATTGCATGAACTGCAAGCAAAGAATGAAAGGAAGTGGCAGTAACATGACTTGGGAATTAGCATGGCTCAATGACTTACGTAAGCAATTGGAGCCAAACCCCAGTAGAGTGAAAGGCAGCAGGGCAAATTAAAAGCAAATAAGTATTTATGTTAATGTCTACAAAACACACAGCAATAGACTGCCTGTGTTTAAACACCACAGGACTAGAGCAGAGCATAACACGATAAAACCTGTAGACATCCAATAGATCTTTAGAAATAAATTGAGTTTATTTAACAAACCAACCTCAAGCATCCTCTAATTGGTAACCCTGGTCAGAGATGTAGTTCTAAATAGCACACTACCACAGTCTCTGTTCATTAACTGGAGTGTGTTAGTAGAAGGCTGAGAGCTGCACTGAGGCGACACAGGGTCTGTAGGCTCCTCCTCTAAGAGGAATGAATATGACATTGTGAAGTGGGTCAAACAGTCACTCAGTCTGCAGGGTGCGCAGTGCCAGAACATAGAAACATGCAGAGGTAGCTCTGGTCTAGAATATTTTTTCAAAGGGGGAAATAATGTTCTTTGCAAAACGAGGCCCTGTCTGAATATTTTTTGAATGCATCCTTCATTCATGTAATCAGTGAATGCATTATAGGCTCAATGAAAGCAAGACTGCTGCTTTCATTAATCCACCCTTGTCTGATTTGTGATTACATGAAGGAAGGAGGAGTGTGCATTTCATATGAAGAAATACAAGAGGAAAACTGCTCCAGGCCTCCTTCTCAGAGGAGCACATACCTGTAGTGTGGATGCTCTTGAGTCACTGGTCTCTGTAGGACCTGTGCTTCTGGGTATACTGGACACAAAGTAGCCTGCTCCCTTGGGTACTATAGGCTGTCTGACAACCACATTGCCTTTCCTGGTCTCTGCTAGAAACAGGCTGTACCAGTAGGCATCACTGGAGATGAGGGTGGAATCAGCGATGGTGGAGCTCCTCTGGCTGATGATACTGTTTCTGCTGATCACACTGTTCCTGTTCAGACTGTTCAGATTCATATTTATAGCAGGAGGCATCTTCATGGGCTTCGGTTTCTGACACTTCAGCACAATGATCACCAATATGGTGATCAACAGCAGGAACGACACTGAACCCAAACCGATGACCAAATACAGATTTAAGTCTGTGAACAAGTCAAATTCTAATGGCACCTCAGTAGTTTCTGAGAATGGCGTCACCATGTGTTCTACTGTTGATATCTTGATGGTAATTGTGGCCGAAAGAGCAGGGTCTCCATTGTCTTTGGCGACAACAACCAGCCTCTGATGACGGGGGTCCCTGTAGCTGAACATTCTTGTGGTCCGGATCTCCCCGTTGTACTGATCTAGGCTGAACAGAGTAGAGTCACTGGTCTGTAGAAGCTGATATGTGACCCGTGAGTTCTGTAATGAGTCTGTGTCAATAGCGATTACTTTGACAATCAGGAATCCTTTATCAACGGACCTCGGGATCACCTCTTCAATTACCAAGCCCTGTGCTCGCCAAGGCGACACTATGAGCGGGGTGTTGTCATTCTGGTCCAGAATGATGACGTGAACTGTCACATTGCTGCTGAGTGGAGGTAACCCAGAGTCTCTGGCCTCTATGTGGAAAAGAAACTCCCTCTCCCTTTCAAAGTCAAAGGTCTTTAGAGCATAAAGGTTGCCATTCTCTGGATTAATGGAGAACAGCATGGACATAGACGTGTTGATGATCTCCTTCTCCATGATAAAATAGACCAGATACTGGTTCTCGTGGAGGTCGGGGTCAAAAGCACTGAGTGACGTCAACAGTGCGCCGGGGATGTTGTTCTCCACAACATGGATTGTGTAGAACGACTGTGGGAATACTGGTGCGTTATCATTGACGTCCAGTATCTCCAAGGTGATTGTCTCATTGTCAAATAAGCGAGGTGTTCCTTTGTCCGTGACTATGAAAGTGATGTCATATCTTGGAATTGTCTCACGGTCCAGTGGTTCTGAAATAAGCAGAGCAAAGTAATCCTCCGAAGACTTATCGAGAACGAAGGGTAGGGTTGCTTGTTGGTTCAAAGTGAGTTCAACTTCACCGTTGTCCCCAGAGTCCCTATCGCTTATACTGATTACTGCTATCAATGTTCCAATGGCAACATCTTCATTGACCGTGCTTTTAAAAGATGTAATGGTGACCTCAGGATAGTTGTCATTCAGATCGGTAATAAACGCCATTACTTTACAATCTCCAGATAACGAATTCGATCCTTGGTCTCTTGCTTGAATATATATATCGAAACTGTGACTCTCCTCAAAATCAATCACATCCTTCACCTTTATTTCCCCTGTATTTGAATTTAGATAGAACTTTTCTTGTGTCTTCTCGGATGTATATAACGTGTATGAATATGTAATCTCTGCGTTCGTGCCCTCGTCCAAGTCTGTTGCGTTCAACTTCATTACTAGAGTTCCAATTGGGGAGTTTTCAGTTACATTAATAGCATATATCGGCTGGTTAAAAAAGGGGGCATTGTCATTGATATCCAGAACCCTAAGGAAGATACTGGCCGTAGATGAGCGCGCAGGAACCCCGCCATCTGCGGCGGTTAATATTAAATTATGAACCGCCTGTTCCTCTCGGTCTAAATTACTGTTGATAACCAAATCTACATATTTAGAGCCATCGCTTCCGGTCTGTATTTCAATTGTAAAATACTTGCTTTCGCTCAAATAGTAAGTCTTAATAGAATTCGCACCGACATCTGCATCCACAGCATTTGTCAAAGAGAATCTCTCTCCCGGAGCGGTAGATTCTGAAATATCCAATTGCATTGTCTCCCTTCGAAAGACAGGAGCGTTGTCATTTATGTCCATGATTTCAAGCTCAATGTAAAAAATACGAATGGGATTTTCAAGTATGACATCCGTTTTAAGAAAACAAGACGTTGTCTTGCTCGAGCATATGTATTCCCTGTCTATCTTTTCAAGTATGAACAGCTCTCCCGTTTCTTTGTTAATGTCCAAATATTTTTTTGTGTGGATGATGTCAAGCTTTGCCTTGCGTGTTACCAGAGCGCGAACGTCAATTCCCAAATCTGTAGCCAGGTTTGCAACAACGGAACCCTCTTGCATTTCCTCGGGAATAGAGTAGCGAGTAATGGGCAAAGCAATTCCCCACATCCCGCTGAATACAAAGAGAACCGTGGCGCACCTTGTCCAGACAGTTGCAATGGATAAAGACATTATTGCAAACCAAATATGGTAAAATATGACAGTACTTGTAGCAATGCGTTGAAGCCGAATATATTTACATCTAAAAGCTATTGTTTATGTGAGAAACAATCGGTAGTCTTCTCTTCTGCACCGGGGGAATTCATACCAAGCCTCCACGCGGTACAAATGCGGTGCGTTGCCCTCCCAATCGTGATGACGTCTGCTGAGTAGTCGTAAAGGAACAGCGACATTGTGTGAGCTATGTGGAAATGTTTTGAATGTAACATTAATGCATGTTTGCAGACGAAAAGTAATCTTTCGAAAGCCCTCTACACGCCCCTACTTGTTATTAAAAAGCTTCCGGCAAGTTGTGATAATCAGCACCTCAAAGCTATAACTTGGCCTCTCCCTCACTTTATCGTCCTCCTGCGACAGCGACAAGCACGATAACAGCGTCAGGGCATCTCTGAGCAACACTGATCTCGTGAAATAAAACCAGTGCAAAAGATAAATAGAATAATAGTAATCGTAATGTGATTTTAACGTCACAAGGATAGTCTGCGTCAATTCCGAGCCAACCTAAATTCAGCACCCAGCCACATGAACTGCGCCACACAGTATCTGGATCTCCAAACAAGATTGCTTGAATGAGCAGAGCCAGAATTGCAGAAATGGGCTTATAAATAAACATGTTTCCATCCATACTTTTTAAGTGAGTAAAGTCATACCATATCAACAACAACAAAAATCACATCTGTGATGGAAACAGGACGTTTCGGTGCTAATGTATAAATGCAAATAGATCATTTGTTTGTTCGACATGGTGAAATCTTTTTGTGTCTGTTAAATGAATTAGGCGATAAATGGTGGTGGAAACGTTGGTTATGTTGATATAATAACCATTATATCGAGGTTTCGTGATACATGTTGTCTGGTCCTCCCACTACGACTAGGGAAAGCATGCAGTAGACTACAGATGAAATAAATTATGATCAACTTCACATGGTGGTGAAAGTGCACGGTGATATTGATGCTACTTTCTAATAAATAGCGATGGTCTTATTCTGGTGACTTGATGATAGATGCTTGACTGCCGTTTGACAAATCAATTATATTATCGCTCTTATCCATACTGATCGCATCATGTAGACTAGCCTACTCGCACAGCCTACTCGCACTGTATCTGCGAGCTTTTGGCTAGAGCGTGTGACAAAACTATCTGTAGAGTTGAAAATGCTATGGAAACACATTGAACTTTAGATTTTTATACTGTAGGCCTACATTAAAATTTCAATGAAAACGTACATTTTGTGTAGACTACATCATCATGCACATATTTTTTTCTGCAACAAATACATTTGCTGGAAACACCACTGGTTGAAAAAAGCGTATATTTTCTTTATGCGAATTATAGATTATTCGCATGAAAATCTGTCGCTTTATGGATGTCAACCTAGCTAGTGTCGATGTCAAGCCATATCCCCTGACTGTGTGGTGGTGCAGTATATTCTTAGGGAACAGCGGCACAGTGTCCAATATCAAAGCACACCTGATCTACGTGTGGATTCGAAACGCCAAAATATAAAAATAAATATAATAGTCTTCCTCACATATTGCCATTTCTCTTAATCTGCTTCTTTGATTTCATGTTGACGGAGCAAGGCTCATATACGGGCCCCACTAAATGGTCTGTAAAACGTGCAAGACAGTAATTTAATTATGCTATACATACCTGTGATAAAACTCCACTGCAAGTTGTCATAATCAGCAGCACCTCAAAAACAGAACTTGAGATGGCCTCGATCTGACTGTAGAAGTCGCACTGCAAAAGCAACAACAGAGCGATAGCGATATGGCTCTAAATCTCAGAGCAACAGATGGATAAGAATTCAACTTTTGACGCAATAATCATAATGTGACGTCAACGTCACAGCGATTGTCTACGTCAATTCAGCACCACCTTCCACAGGCATGGCTCCAACCACAGAAATATATTCTACATTCTTGAATCTAGATTGTATTTATATGTCCACAACTACATTGTATGTCCCGTAGCCAAACGTAAGGCTCTGCGTGTCCTCCAGTCCACCCGTCCTAACCCACATTGATTAAAATAAATCAGCAGTAAAATCCGATTTTATACATATAAACGTGTTTAAGAAGCCAAACGGGTCAAACATGAAGGTATAAAGTACAACAATATGATATACATGCTTGTAAATCACTGCCTAACAGAATGCCGTGCACAATCTTCACAACGCAACCCTCAAGGCATTTGGAGAATTTGCCATAACTGCTGGGAACAGATATCCTCAGATCATTTTCCTCATTATCCCCACAAGTGACTATAATTGCCCTTATATCTGCACAATCTCATCATCATTATCAACTAGGACTGTACATGATACAAATTAAAATAGAGAATTATGACACTGCTGTATTGAGAGAAAAGAATATGCTGTAAATTATTAAGTTATGTGTTCGAAGCATGGATTCAAATATACTAAACTATTTAAATGTTCCTTGTGCACAGAGGTTTATACTATATGGGTTGATTATATTAATAGTTAATGAACATCCACGGAAGTGTGTATTAAATTGTATGCACAGTGTCTTCTAATATATTCATTTAAAAAAGTCCTTGTTTATCAGGTTGTCCCCTCTCTGGTCAAAGCTCGGGTCATAGCTAGAGATGAACCTCTTATTCTTTCCAAACGTAGAGAATGAGTTGTAGACATCCAGTTCCCCCCTGGGTGCAGGCTTCAGAGTGCAGTACCCAGACGGTGTGCCAGGGATGTAGACGTTGTGCTGGTAGTCAGGTGGTGGCTGTGCAGATGGAGGCTGGGTGTAACTCGGAGTCCACGAACGGTTTGGAACCCTTCCTACACTTCCAACCCCTCCAATCCCTTCGACCTGGGAGGACATCTTGTATTCTGCTAACAAAACAAATCACACAATAAAGTGTTCGTTAGTTAGTGTGATTTCTGCAATAGCAACATTTTATAAAGTGTGAAATAATGTCATGGCGTCAGTTTTATAATTATTTCTCTAGACTACCGGTCTGTATTTTGTTGTCTTTTAGTATTGGTATAGAATATTTTCTGACACTCTAGGTTCCTGGTCCACGTACCACGCATATGACTACCCCAGGTATAGTACTGCGGTGCCACCGGGCAGGAGAAGCCATCAGGGTCCGGCCTGGGTCTACGTGGGAAGGTCCTCTCCATGGATCTAAAGCTGTAGAAAGAAAATAAAAATAAGGAACTAGAATGACTCCTTGTTGTGTGTGTGTGTGTGCGTTCATGCCCCTCCCTACCTTCACGCTATGCTCAAACCCTACACCCGAGCATTCTGTTCTGCCACCTCTGGTCTCTTGGCCCTCCCACCCCTACCGGAGTGCAGCTCCCGCTCAGCCCAGTCCAAGCTCGTCTCTGTCCTGGCACTCCAATGTTGGAACCAGCTTCCCCCTGAAGCTAGGACTACAGAGTCCCTGCCCATCTTCCGAACACATCTGAAACCCTACCTCTTCAAACTGTATCTTAAATAATCATCCTCCTCACCTCAACCCCCCCCCCCCCCCCCCCACCACCACCACACTCTACTGACAGCTACGTTATAGAATAAAACATTACTTTCTATGCCTGTGATATGTGGTTGTCCCACCTAGCTATCTTAAGATGAATGCACTAACTGAGCGTCTCTAATTGACTCAAATGTAAATGTGAAATGTGTGTGTGCTCGCTTGTTTTTTTTTTCCACCAACATTTTTGTTGACCTTTTGTGTGCTGAATTTCGTCGATTTTTCGTCAATGTCCAGTCCATGTTCGCTTGCTTGAGCTGCACAATTGAGGACGTAGATAGGTTAGTAATACAGCTGAGAGGATAGCCCACATCAATTACATATAATTGCCACAAATAAATATGAGTCTGTGAGAAATATTAAATGATGTACCATGCTGTGGATAGTTTCAATTGCCACTTGAAATAAATCAATAAGGAATTGATAAATGAACCAAAGAATGGGAAAATGAACAGTACAGTTGTATCACGTCTTGCACTAATGTTCTACAGTAGGCCTACTACAGTCCGTTAACGCACCCAGGCATGCAACTATTGCACCCCTGTGGCACGACGGAGTATCCCTAGGGAGAAGCAGATTATGTGAAGTTACAAGTGAGCCACCATCCCCAGTCATCAGAGTGATCGTACATATGTATATGCGTTCTGCGTGTTTTATTGATTTATTTCATGACTTTTAAACAGTTATATTTGGATACATTCATTATTTGATATATTACTGTGTGTACTGTATGAGTCCCATCACACTATGGACGTCTTGTTCTATTCACGTTCAAGGCCTTGCAGCGTCAGTTTATCCTTGAACAGACAAATGGAAATTGTTGGATTGCTGAGGCAATCAGAATAACAATACAATAAGATGTTTTGCTTATAGCACGTAATACATCACATGACTTCTCCATTTCTATAAGCCTTTACACTTTTACGGTATCACCTGGGCTACAATTGATTTATGTTACATTATATATTACACTATATTACATATAAACCATGGTGGATAGACTAACCACGGACCGTTTTAAGGATTATTCAACCAGTGACGTTTGCCCATGACCTTAGCTCACTCGCTCCTAATAGTATAAGTGTGTCTCAGTCCACTTCAATACATATAGTCTTCATGCACCATTTTAATAGTATGACTTTGGAAGTCATATTTTTTTTACTTTAAACGTTAGCGGTACCAATATAATCAGCTTTCCTGACTTGTGCGTAATTACAATCCGTTCATTGACAGACTTATAATTTGCAATATTTCTTAGTTGTTGAACAAGCATGAGTGACAATCATCAAAATTATACAAATAAACTGATAAATTATAATTACTTGGAGGTCTGATGTGATTATATTTGGAGCAGTACAGGCCTAGGCCATTTACCTCGTTCGGAATAGTTGCTCCGTTGTTCACTATCAGGCTGCGGGAGTCCTGTGCGCTCCAACCCGATTTGGGGTAGTCTGCGCCCTTGGCATTATTCTTCTGTGGA
Source organism: Oncorhynchus mykiss (assembly GCF_013265735.2). Taxonomy (NCBI): domain Eukaryota; kingdom Metazoa; phylum Chordata; class Actinopteri; order Salmoniformes; family Salmonidae; genus Oncorhynchus; species Oncorhynchus mykiss. Next base: position 42,075,020 of record NC_048574.1, on the reverse strand, counting down.
GTCGCATTCATCGGACTGCATGACTTTAGGAACATGAAATCGCTCTTGGATGATTCCGGGGTCAGACACATCTTGTAGCAGTATGGCTGAGAAAGGGGGCCGTTGCCATTTGCCTCAACGCAGTTCGTGGATCCTTTGGTGCCTGTGGTTATCTGCACGTTCAAGTTGGACTTCTTGAACACATCAGTGGTAGATTCCTCTGATCGGAACCCGCAGCATGCACTCAGAGAGACGTTATACCTCCGAATGGAATGTCTATCCCTGTATCCCTTTATCGCCGCCAGGACGATAATAGCCACCAGAAACGTGAACGAGATAACGCCCAGAGACACTATTAAGTACAGCGTGAGGTTCGAGCGGTACTGGGGGCTCAGTGTGAGGTCGCCGAAATCAGGCAGCGATTCTGGCACGTTGTCAACAACTGACAGGATGATGGAAACTGTGGCCGAAAGGGGTGGCTGACCGTTGTCCTTGACCAGAATGACCAGCATTTGCCTTATGGGGTCTTTTTCCACAAATCGGCGAATTGTCCTGATTTCGCCCGTGTACAGAGCGACGCTAAACAGGCTCGGGTCGTTTGCCTGGAGCACCTGGTAGAACAGACGCGAGTTTTGACCTGCGTCTGCGTCCATCGCAGTGATTTTTGCCACAAGATAGCCAGCATCAACTGACCTGGGCACCACTTCAGTCGCCGCGGTGCCGTTTTGGGGTAGAGGTGCTACTATGACTGGTGCATTGTCATTTTGGTCTAAAATAAAGACATTTACGGTAACATTGGTTCTCAGGGGTGGAAACCCGGCATCTTGTGCTTGGACTAAAATCTGAAAGTTTCTTAGCTGCTCATGGTCAAAAGAACGCAATGCGTAAATATTCCCGTTGTCTGAGTTTATGGAGACGTAGGTGGACACGGACATCCCATGTATATCACCTTCCAGAATAGAGTAAGAGAGATAGGCATTTTGGTCAGAATCTGGATCCAGGGCAGTAACCGAGCAAATTGAGGCTCCTGGTGCGTTATTCTCTGTCAAATAGACGGTGTATGACGGCTGCTTGAATCGGGGTGTGTTGTCGTTCATGTCTGACACTTGAACCAAAATAGTTTTCCTTGTGAACAAGGGAGGTGCGCCCATATCTCTTGCTGTGAGAGTGATGTTGTACTCTGGCACCGTCTCTCTGTCCAAAAAATCACAAGTAACCAAAGTGTAATAGTTCTTAAAAGAGGAGTGGAGCTGGAAGGGGACATGATGTGGAATTTCACAGTCAACATTTCCATTTTCACCTGAGTCTTTGTCCATGACGCTGATGACAGCTATCACAGTCCCCGGTGGTGCGTCCTCTTGGACAGGTGTGGACACTGATGTCAAGATCACCTCCGGGAGGTTGTCATTCACATCTAAGATATTGACTAGAACTTTACAGTGCACGGCCACTGCCGATGGGCCCTTGTCCTTGGCTTGCACATATATCTCATGCATCCTGGCCTTTTCATAATCTACGACACCTTTCACTCTGATCTCTCCAGTGCGCGAATCCACACTGAAAAGCTCGCGCACTTTTATGGGAGCATGCCCGCTGAAAGAGTATGTGATATCCGCATTAGGACCCTCATCCAAATCCGATGCGTTTAGTTTTATCACAACGGTGCCCTTCGGTGCGTTTTCCACAAGCCTCACTCTGTAGAAAGACTGGTCGAACACGGGCGCGTTGTCATTTGCATCCAGAACTGTTATATTGATTTGCGCTGTCCCGGATCTCTCTGGCGAGCCTCCATCCACGGCCGTCAGCACCACCTGGTGCGTATTCTGCTGCTCTCTGTCCAAGGGGCTCTCCAGGACCAACTCCGCAAACTTACTGCCATCACTACGCGTCTGGATGTCCAGGACAAAATGTTCATTCACACTCAGCAGATACGAGCGGAGCGAGTTGCTTCCAACGTCCAAGTCCTGCGCGCTCTCTAGTGGGAAGCGGGACCCGGGTACCGCCGACTCGGATATATCCAAATTAAACTCACTCCACGGAAAACTGGGTGAGTTATCGTTCACATCTAAAATCTCCACCTCAACCCTGTACAGTTCCAATGGGTTTTCGATTACCACTTGCAAATGGAAAGAGCAAGACAGACTCTGTTCACATAGTTCCTCTCGATCAATTATTTCGTTTACAAATAAAATACCATTTTCTAAATTCACCTCCAAGTATTGCTTTTTTGCGCCTGAAACTATCCTGAACCTGCGCGCAGAGAGTCTCTCGACGTCTAAACCCAAGTCCTCGGCTATGTTTCCAACAAAAGCGCCATGTTCCAGTTCCTCAGGGATTGAATAACGAATCTGAGCCCAAACTAAATCCAGGACACATACGACGAGAGCTAGGCATGTCACCTGCCATATCCCCCCAAGCCGTCTCTTCGCGCCTCGGAGGTCCATCTGAGCGGCGGATTATACTACAAAAAATGCACACTCCATGGGTTTCAGTTAGAAAATTATTACGTTTAAATATATATTATTCTGTAAATAATCATTTTCGAATTGTACTCTTTTATTCTAAATGGAAAAAAGTGAATATAAAGATATAGGCTAATAGCATCCACAACTTGAAGTGGAGCCTTGGAGTTCGCCCCAGCGGAGTGTCTTTGAATGTGTGTGTGAGTGAGAAAAGAAGAGGAGAGAAGAAGGGGTGCGCAGAGGAGGTTGGTGTCTCTGATTAGCATTGTGATGCTCTGGTGTGTGTGTGTGTGTGTGCGCGCGCGCGCGTGCGTGCGTGTGTTTATTGGCTCAATCCCAGTATTCCGATAGGGAAAAGCGACATCTGCTCTGATTCCAGTTTGAGCACAAACACCATAGGCTAATCTTTCGCACTAATCAAATGCAGCGACCGTGTTATTTAGCCCAATTTCTACGGGACGGGGGGCTAAAATGATAGGCTATCACAGTTTAGTTGAATTAAACTAATTTATCTCTCTTGAAGGTTATGATACAAAATAGCATGCATGCATGGTTCATGCGACATATCGCATGCTTTAATATTTGAAAAACTGTCTTACCCATTTTGGGGTTACAAATGGTTCAAGTTTATTTGATCCTCGGTTTGTCAAATAGATCTACTGCAGTAGCTTCATTCAAAATGACCAATTGCAGAAGAAGAAAGTAATAGGCTAGGCTACAATCAAATCTATTGCATAAACCTTACAACGCACAGGCAAATATTTGAATAAAACCCAAACAATATCTATTTTTAAGAGCAAATAAGTAACATCTCACTAAAATAAACGACCAAATGTATAGTTTAAATAATAAAATAAACAGTTTTCAGTAGTCTATAGGCTAGGCTATTCCAGCTGTGCGTGTGAGTAGAGGATGGGATGGAGCTCAGTGTCTCCTCACCAGTGAGAGGTCATCCTCTCTCGCATCACTCCATCACACGCCTGCTCTAAAAACTCTCCAATCCCCTTGTTTTAAATAAGATGAAAACACAATCTGTCTACCGGAATGAAACCACAGCAGATGGCGAGGTTTTCCGTGGGCTCGTGCTCTTTTTAATTAATGGAGTGGGGATTAGAGGGAAGTGTTCCGGGATCATTAGCGAACAGAAGAATTAAGATGTTTTGTGAGAAATAAACCCGGGGCTATCCGTGGGACGCACAGCGGTTTTCGCTGGTGCAGTTGCATTGACCTGTTTTCCACATGCCTTAAGTGCATGTTTAACGTCATTTACCCAGAGCGGAAACAGAATTTAACTGCTACGCGGCGGTTGGTATCGTGACAAACACATTTACGGATAAAAAGACAAAGGGATTACCACACGCACGCACACGCACACACACACCATTATAAAACGAATACTAAAAGTAAAGTAGGGTATCTAGCAATACATCTGGTCTTGGTCTTAATTACAGCAAATCTGTAAAGCTGCAGATGTGGTAAATACAGTAAACGGTATTTTAGATGTGTTTACCATCAGTGTTAGACCTAATCCTTTATTTTCTAAATCCTCCAGTATAAATCCAAGGATGTATGTTAGATTAAGATATAGGCCTACCTACACTAATGGTCCACCAATATCATGAAACGCACACGATTTTTATTAATCGAATATTTTATATTTATGTATTTTCTCAAAAACGCTTCCAACGATTTGCTGTCTGGTAGTGTGTTACGTGCTAGGAGATTACAAGTGATCATGATAAATGCGTGGGGGGAAAAGATCGTCTCGGCGCCATCTGGTGTATCAGTCAAAAAGCAGTATACCTTTGATGAAGGCGGTGGCGCTCAGAGGAATTTACAGGAGAGGATGCAAGCGTAGGATATTTCGTTAGGGAGCCTGTGAAGGCCAGTAGAGGGAGACATATACTTTAGATTAGCGTCATTGGTCTAAGTCAATGGGAGGCTCGCTCTCGCTCTCAGGGTGCAGAGATGGAGCAGGGTGCCACAGACAGGGAATGTCAGGAATCCCAAAGGAATGTGGGCACTACCCTCACCCTCACCATCTCTCGCTCTCTCTCTCTCTCTCACACACACACACACACACACACACACACACACACACACATGAACAACACACATGTCCAAACATTTATGGGATAAGAGATACAGGTAGATCTACACCAACTGTCAATCAAATGTATACCTATACAAATGTCTCTTATTGAGATGTGCCTGACATAATGACAGTGGGCAAACAGAGCGATCGACAGCAGGTCCCTCCCTATCTTTTTACATTCATCCTATGCTGTCATGCCAAGCGACTGTGGCTGATGGGAAGAAGTCTGAAAAGTGAATAACTTAAAGGAGAGCCAATGTTAAGGAGAGAGGGAGAGGCAGGGGGGGAAGAGAAGGACAGTGGGTGATGGCAACAAGAGTGGGGAAGATATAGACCAAAGAGAAAGATTATAGGAAGGAGAGAGTGAATGAAAGGAGGGGAAAGAGGGTATGGGCAGCCACAGCACCTGTTAATCAGCTGCGTAAACCGTAGGATTCCCACAGAAAAAGGAAAGATACTGTATGGGTTTAAGCACAAACAAGGAGTGTTTGAAACTAGGCAGGTAATACAGAGACGTGTATCGCACCAGATGAATGTGTGTGTGTGTGACATACTTCTAAAGGACTGGCATGTCCTGTACGGACTGGCGTGACTTGCAGCACTACAGTAGTTTTGGATGGTAGGCTACATGATGTGCAGTTCCACTACGTCCCTCATAGTGGCAGCACTGATGCCTACATCAGACTTTCCTGGCTGTCAGCATTGACTGTTTATTAGCTCATGTTAATACAACTTCCTGGCACTGCAATGCAACTACAGTGTAATGACTATGTACTCTTTGACACTATTATATTCACATGAACACTGTTCAAGGCCACAGATTATTATCCAAGGCCACATTCTCACCTGTCACCTGGTGTCCTCTCCCCTATTGCAGTGTGCATGTTTCCGCCTCACTTTCTACCCTCAGCTGGGAATTATGAAATGTTGATTGAATAACACCCCCAGAAGCCTATGTTTGTGTGAAAAATGGGAATTGTGAAATATTACTTGAATAACACCCATGGTGCATAGGAGGACAATGCTCTATCTATGTACATGGAAGAAGTCTGAAAGTCCTGTTTTCAAACAAGGGCTACATCTCAACTCTGTTTTGTTTTTTTTGACCCAAAAGCTCAACTATCATCCTTCACAACTAGGCTGATATATCAACTGTGTTTACACAGCTATAACATAGTGATTAGGCCTACACATGCTGTAGTTGGACACAACAGTGAATAAATTACAGGATGCATTAAAGACCTTGTATTTTCTTTTATATGCCCATATTGTATTCCGTCTATCCTTCTTCATTCCACTCCTTTAATCTCATCCATCCTGTCAACCCATCTTCCCTTTTCCTTGTTCTATTTTGAGCTCATTCCTGGTAAGAATATCTGCTGTGAGAACCTAGACATTACCTTTGACACAAATTCAATTCACGTTTTGTGAATATATCCTGAAAAAACTATGGTGAGTGTGTGTGTGTTGGGGACAGGAGTTTACAGAGCCTTCCTGGAGAGAGGGATGAGTGCTTACCCAGGTTGAGGGATCATAAACAACATACTGCTCAGAGCCAATGAAAGAATGGGGGAGGGAGAGCAAGATGAAATGTGACCTTGGCATGCTGAGTGTGTGTGTGTGTGTGTGTGTGTGTGTTTGGGTGTGTGTTCCTCTAAAGTACTGACTGTTATGTACCTGTGAAATCGATTTAACCTGGTCGACCTTAGATACCGAAAATATACACGCAGTCATTATAACTTTCGTACAGTGTCTTTTGTTGCACATTACCTCAGGTGGTTGTGTTGAACTGCCACATTGTGTAATGACCAGCTGTCAACATCTATGTAAGACTCAGTCATTCTTCTAATACATCATGCTGTGTATATAAGAGGTGAGTGTTATTTATATGTACCAATCAATCACTCATTCTACTTTTTTTTTCAATATTATATACCGCTAAACCGCTCCAAGTGGGATCATTTTCTATGTTAGGCTTGTTTCTGGGGAAATCTGAAACTTTTTGCATCGACTACACACCACCATTTCTTTCTCATTCATCCCTTTTACTATACGCTATCTCTGTGTGTCAGTCTGTGTTGCTATGTTCATTGTGTGTGTTGGCCTATAAAAGCATCTCTTCTACCAAAGATCACAGCCCTGGCAAGAAAACATCCCAACACAGTCCAGCAACACAACTCCCAGAGCACAGTACAACCCTAGAGGCCAACCCCACAGCAGAAGAGTATGGTACTATTTCCCAGTAGACCAAACCCACACCACCTCCTGAACACACAGGGCAACCTTCTGCAACAACACAGGCCTTCAACACAATCCCAGAGCACGGTGCAGTTTCCACTGCTCCACAGCCCAGCAGCACTGCACTACTTCCTCTACTGGGCGGGTGCCAGCGGCCCTTAGCCAATCACGATGTGGCTCTAATAAGATATGACTGACAGGAGGCCTCTTTATGCCAAGACCCAACAGGGTCACGGAATTCAAGCTGGATAGACGTCCCTGTCTGAATGTTAAACACATTTTCCACAAAGCTAAAAGAAACTCTACCATTTATTAGCAATTGGTGCATCTTTTCCGTCTCCTTTTCGTTTGAAGTCACTCCAACAGATAAATAGCAAAAAGCAAGTCAAATCTTTCCATTACATTGAGTTGTGAACTTGTAATAGGTTGGTTTAGATCAGTCCAGCTTATTTCTCTTGTCATGGTCATACAGAGGCAAACGCACGATTCCGCACTTTGATTTCATAACATATCTCCTACCAGGGGGTTTAAATTCTCTCGCAATAACCAATTTATCCTTCATCTACTGCTGCTCCCCTAGCCCAGGAGTGCCAGAGTGTGTGTGTGTGAGTGAATGTGAGTGTGTGTGTGATTCAACCAGTTAGAATTATTCAATCAGTCAGAATGAAAGAGTTGGTCAAGCCAATAAATAGATGTATTTAAGCACAAGCAAGGAGTGTTTGAAACTAGGCAGGTAATACAGATTCGTATCGCACCAGATTAATCAGGAAAATTAAGTCCATCTCTTTCAGCCCAATGTCTCCCGTCTCCTTATACCTCATTATCTCTATCTCACTTGTTCAGCTCACCCTTTCACTCGCTGCTGCTAATCTATTCCAGAGGAAAGGCTACCATGGAAAACGCATAACAAGTGCACATACTTCTCCTCTTGCCAAGAGCGAAATAACACCAAGAAGGGAAAATGAGAGTGGGGGACAGACAGAAAGGGTGGAAGAGAGAGATATTGTTTATTCTAACTCAAAGTGAGATCTTTTGTTGTGGTGGGACCTGTCTTATATTAGACGTCTGAACTCCCTTCAAAGTCTGGAAAGACAGAGGGTGAGCCAAGACCAACTGCTTGTGCGCGTGTCTGAGACAGAGAGAGAGAGAAAGAGGGAGGGGGGGGGGCACTGATATACTGAGCATGCGGATATACACTAAGTGTAGAAAACATTAGGAACAACTTCTTAATATTGAGTTGCACCCCTTTTGCTCTCGGAACAGCCTCAATTTGCCGGGGCATAGATTCTACAAGGTGTTGAACGCTTTCCACAGGAATGCTGGCCCATGTTGACTCCAATTCTTCCCACAGTTGTGTCAAGCTGGCTGGATGTCCTTTGGGTGTTGGACCATTCTTGATACACACAGGAAACTGTTGACCGTGAAAAACCCAGCAGCGTTGCAGTTCTTGACACACTCAATCTGGTGTGCCTGGCACCTACATACCCCGTTCAAAGGCACTTAAATATTTTGTCTTTCCCATTCACCTTCTGAATGGCACATATATACAATCCATGTCTCAATTGTCTCAATATTTTAAAATCCTTCTTTAACCTGTCTCCTCCCCTTCATCTACACTGAATGAAGTGGATTTAACAGCTGACATCAATTAGGGATCATAGCTTTTACCTGGAGTCACCTGGTCAGTGTATGTCATGGAAATGTTTTGTACACTCAGTGTAGATGGATATTGAACATATGCGGCTACTGAGATGGACATCTTACAAGATACCAACAGACACAAGCAAAATATAAAACTAGTACAAGAAAGATACTACTCAGTCTGACATATATGCATCATGTACATTAGTCTAAGGTAACACAGTGGACAATAACAATAACAATGGCTTACACACTGTAACAGAAAAAAAATAGTATTCATCTTTCTTTGCACCGTGGAGATGAAGCTTGTTTAAAATGGGTCCAGTTTTCCATTGTTTTCTTTCTTCCGTATTTCAACATTTCAGAAATAACATTGTCTGGGGTGTGGCACCTCTACTGAATAGACAAAGAGACAGACAAAGAGAGGGCGAGACAAGAGAAACAAGTAGAATTTGTTTGTCGAGACAAAAGGTTATACAATCACAGTACAGGTGTCGGGTAAAGCATGGACAGCCCAAATGAGAGAAGACAGAAAGTGTGTTGGTGGTGCCAGGCTCAAAACTATGAATAGGGTCAGCCCGACCCAGACCCAGCTAGGCCAAGCAGCCTCATATGGAACTTGTTAACAAGACCATGAGTCTCTCACAGCACTCTTACGTTGCTGCACTTAGTTCATTGGCACATTTTGGCTAGTGGTGATGGTGACTAGTGGTGATGGAGGCTAGTGGTGATGGTGGCTAGTGGTCATGGAGGCTAGTGGTGATGGAGGCTAGTGGTGATGGTGCCTAGTGGTGATGGTGGCTAGTGGTGATAGAGGCTAGTGGTGATAGAGGCTAGTGGTGATGGAGGCTAGTGGTGATAGAGGCTAGTGGAGATGGTAGCTAGTGGTGATGAAGGCTAGTGGTGATGGTGGCTAGTGGTGATGGAGGCTAGTGGTGATGGTGGCTAGTGGAGATGGTGGCTAGTGGTGATCGAGGCTAGTGGCGATGGAGGCTAGTGATGATGGAGGCTAGTGGTGATAGAGACTAGTGGTAATGGAGGCTAGCGGTGATGGTGTCTAGTGGTGATGGAGGCTAGTGGTGATAGAGGCCAGTGGTGATGGTGGCTAGTGGTGATGGAGGCTAGTGGTGATGGAGGCTAGTGGTGATGGTGGCTAGTGGTGATGGAGGCTGGTGGTGATGGTGGCTAGTGTGATAGTGGCTGGTGGTGATGAAGGCTAGTGGTGAATAGTGGTAATGAAGGCTAGTGATGGCTAGCTGTGATGGAGGCTAGTGGTGATGAAGGCTATTGGTGATGGAGGCTAGTGGTGATGAAGGATAGTGGTGGCTAGTGGTGATGGATGCTAGTGGTGGCTAGTTGTGGTAGATTCTTGTGGTGATGGAGGCTAGTGGTGATGGAGGCTAGTGGTGATGAAGGATAGTGGTGATGGAGGCTAGTGGTGATGAAGGATAGTGGTGATGGAGGCAAGTGGTGATGGTGGCTAGTGGTGATGGAGACCAGTGGTGATGGAGGCAAGTGGTGATGGTGGCTAGTGGTGGCTAGTGGTGATGAAGGCTAGTGGTGGCTAGTGGTGATGAATGTTAGTGGTAATGGAGGCTACTGGTGTTGAAGGCTAGTGGTGATGGAGGCTAGTGGTGATGAAGGCTAATGTGATGAAGGCTAGTGGTGATGAAGAATAGTTGTGGTGGCTAGTGGTGGTGGTGGCTATCGGTGGTGGTGGCTAGTGGTGATGGAGGCTAGTGGTAATGGAGGCTAGTGGTAATGGAGGCTAGTGGTGATGGAGGATAGTGGTGATGGAGGCTAATGGTGATGAAGGCTAATGGTGATGAAGGCTAGTGGGGATGGAGACTCGTGGTGATGAAGGCTAGTGGTGATGGAGGCTAGTGATGATGGAGGCTAGTGGTGATGAAGGCTACTGATGATGAAGGCTAGTGGTGATGGAGGCTAGTGGTGATGGAGGCTAGTGGTGAGGGAGGCTGTTGGTAATGGAGGCTAATGGTGATGAAGGCTAATGGTGATGAAGGCTCCTGGTGGCTAGTGGTGGTGGCTAGTGGTGATAGAGCCTAGTGGTGGTAGAGGCTAGTGGTGATGGAGGCTAGTGGTGATGGAGGCTAGTGGTGATGAAGGCTAGTGGTGATGAAGGCCAGTGGTGTTGGACGATCATGGTGATGGCTAGTGGTGATAGAGGCTAGTGGTGATGGAGGCTAGTGGTGATGGAGGCTAGTGATGATAGAGGCTAGTGGTGATGAAGGCTACTGATGATGAAGGCTAGTTGTGATGGAGGCTAGTGGTGATGGAGGCTAGTGGTGAGGGAGGCTAGTGGTAATGGAGGCTAATGGTGATGAAGGCTAATGGTGATGAAGGCTCCTGGTGGCTAGTGGTGGTGGTGGCTAGTGGTGATAGAGCCTAGTGGTGGTAGAGGCTAGTGGTGATGGAAGCTAGTGGTGATGGAGGCTAGTGGTGATGAAGGCTAGTGGTGATGAAGGCCAGTGGTGTTGGATGATCGTGGTGATGAAGGCTAGTGGTGATAGGGGATAGTGGTGATGGAGGTTAGTGGTGGCTAGTGGTGATGAAGGCTAGTGGTGGCTAGTGGTGATGAAGGCTAGTGGTGAGTGAGGATAGTGGTAATGGAGGCTAATGGTGATGAAGTCTAATGGTGATGAAGGCTCCTGGTGGCTAGTGGTGGTGGTGGCTAGTGGTGATAGAGCCTAGTGGTGGTAGAGGCTAGTGGTGATGGAAGCTAGTGGTGATGGAGGCTAGTGGTGATGAAGGCTAGTGGTGATGAAGGCTAGTGGTGGCTAGCTGTGATAGAGGCTGATGGTGATGAAGGCTAGTGGTGGCTAGTGGTGATGAAAGCTCCTGGTGGCTAGTGGTGGTGGTGGCTAGTGGTGATAGAGCCTAGTGGTGTTAGAGGCTAGTGGTGATGGAAGCTATTGGTGATGGAGGCTAGTGGTGATGAAGGCTAGTGGTGATGAAGGCCAGTGGTGTTGGAAGCTCGTGGTGATGAAGGCTAGTGGTGTTAGAGGCTAGTGGTGATGGAGGCTAGTGGTGGCTAGTGGTGATGAAGGCTAGTGGTGGCTAGTGGTGATGAAGACTAGTGGTGAATAGTGGTGATGAAGGTTAGTGGTGTCTAGTGGTGATGAAGGCAATTGGTTGCTAGCTGTGATTGAGGCTAGGGGTGATGAAGGCTGGTGGTGATGGAGGCTAGTGGTGATGAAGGCTAGTGGTGGCTAGTGGCGATAAAGAATAGTGGTGGCGGAGGCTAGTGGTAATGCAGGCTAGTGGTGATGGAGGCTACTGATGATAAAGGCTAGTGGTGATGGAGGCTAGTGGTGATGGAGGCTAGTGGTGATGAAAAATAGTGGTGGTGGCTAGTGGCGGTGGTGGCTATCGTGGTGGTGGCTTGTGGTGATGGAGGCTAGTGGTAATGGAGGCTAGTGGTAATGGAGGCTAGTGGTGATGGAGGATAGTGCTGAAGGAGGCTAATGGTGGCTCGTGGTGATGAAGGCTAGTGGTGGCTAGTGGTGATGGAGACTAGTGGTGGTGGTGGCTAGTGGTGGCTAGTGGTGATGAAGGCTAGTGGTGGCTAGCTGTGATGAAGACTAGTGGTGGATAGCTGTGTTGGAGGCTAGTGGTGATGAAAGCTCCTGGTGGCTAGTGGTGGTGGTGGCTAGTGGTGATAGAGCCTAGTGGTGTTAGAGGCTAGTGGTGATGGAAGCTATTGGTGATGAAGGATAGTGGTGATGGAGGCAAGTGGTGATGGTGGCTAGTGGTGATGGAGGCTAGTGGTGATGAAGGCTAGTGGTCGCTAGTGGTGATGAATGTTAGTGGTAATGGAGGCTACTGGTGTTGAAGGCTAGTGATGATGGAGGCTAGTGGTGATGAATGCTAATGTGATGAAGGCTAGTGGTGATGAAGAATAGTTGTGGTGGCTAGTGGTGGTGGTGGCTATCGGTGGTGGTGGCTAGTGGTGATGGAGGCTAGTGGTAATGGAGGCTAGTGGTAATGGAGGCTAGTGGTGATGGAGGATAGTGGTGATGGAGGCTAATGGTGATGAAGGCTAATGGTGATGAAGGCTAGTGGGGATGGAGACTCGTGGTGATGAAGGCTAGTGGTGATGGAGGCTAGTGATGATGGAGGCTAGTGGTGATGAAGGCTACTGATGATGAAGGCTAGTGGTGATGGAGGCTAGTGGTGATGGAGGCTAGTGGTGAGGGAGGCTGTTGGTAATGGAGGCTAATGGTGATGAAGGCTAATGGTGATGAAGGCTCCTGGTGGCTAGTGGTGGTGGTGGCTAGTGGTGATAGAGCCTAGTGGTGGTAGAGGCTAGTGGTGATGGAAGCTAGTGGTGATGGAGGCTAGTGGTGATGAAGGCTAGTGGTGATGAAGGCCAGTGGTGTTGGACGATCATGGTGATGGCTAGTGGTGATAGAGGCTAGTGGTGATGGAGGCTAGTGGTGATGGAGGCTAGTGATGATAGAGGCTAGTGGTGATGAAGGCTACTGATGATGAAGGCTAGTTGTGATGGAGGCTAGTGGTGATGGAGGCTAGTGGTGAGGGAGGCTAGTGGTAATGGAGGCTAATGGTGATGAAGGCTAATGGTGATGAAGGCTCCTGGTGGCTAGTGGTGGTGGTGGCTAGTGGTGATAGAGCCTAGTGGTGGTAGAGGCTAGTGGTGATGGAAGCTAGTGGTGATGGAGGCTAGTGGTGATGAAGGCTAGTGGTGATGAAGGCCAGTGGTGTTGGACGATCGTGGTGATGAAGGCTAGTGGTGATAGGGGATAGTGGTGATGGAGGTTAGTGGTGGCTAGTGTTGATGAAGGCTAGTGGTGGCTAGTGGTGATGAAGGCTAGTGGTGAGTGAGGATAGTGGTAATGGAGGCTAATGGTGATGAAGGCTAATGGTGATGAAGGCTCCTGGTGGCTAGTGGTGGTGGTGGCTAGTGGTGATAGAGCCTAGTGGTGGTAGAGGCTAGTGGTGATGGAAGCTAGTGGTGATGGAGGCTAGTGGTGATGAAGGCTAGTGGTGATGAAGGCTAGTGGTGGCTAGCTGTGATAGAGGCTGGTGGTGATGAAGGCTAGTGGTGGCTAGTGGTGATGAAAGCTCCTGGTGGCTAGTGGTGGTGGTGGCTAGTGGTGATAGAGTCTAGTGGTGTTAGAGGCTAGTGGTGAAGGAAGCTATTGGTGATGGAGGCTAGTGGTGATGAAGGCTAGTGGTGATGAAGGCCAGTGGTGTTGGAAGCTTGTGGTGATGAAGGCTAGTGGTGTTAGAGGCTAGTGGTGATGGAGGCTAGTGGTGGCTAGTGGTGATGAAGGCTAGTGGTGGCTAATGGTGATGAAGACTAGTGGTGAATAGTGGTGATGAAGATTAGTGGTGTCTAGTGGTGATGAAGGCAATTGGTTGCTAGCTGTGATTGAGGCTAGGGGTGATGAAGACTGGTGGTGATGGAGGCTAGTGGTGATGAAGGCTAGTGGTGGCTAGTGGCGATAAAGAATAGTGGTGGCGGAGGCTAGTGGTAATGCAGGCTAGTGGTGATGGAGGCTACTGATGATAAAGGCTAGTGGTGATGGAGGCTAGTGGTGATGGAGGCTAGTGGTGATGAAAAATAGTGGTGGTGGCTAGTGGCGGTGGTGGCTATCGTGGTGGTGGCTTGTGGTGATGGAGGCTAGTGGTAATGGAGGCTAGTGGTAATGGAGGCTAGTGGTGATGGAGGATAGTGGTGAAGGAGGCTAATGGTGGGGAGGCTGTTGGTAATGGAGGCTAATGGTGATGAAGGCTAATGGTGATGAAGGCTCCTGGTGGCTAGTGGTGGTGGTGGCTAGTGGTGATAGAGCCTAGTGGTGGTAGAGGCTAGTGGTGATGGAAGCTAGTGGTGATGGAGGCTAGTGGTGATGAAGGCTAGTGGTGATGAAGGCCAGTGGTGTTGGACGATCATGGTGATGGCTAGTGGTCATAGAGGCTAGTGGTGATGGAGGCTAGTGGTGATGGAGGCTAGTGATGATAGAGGCTAGTGGTGATGAAGGCTACTGATGATGAAGGCTAGTTGTGATGGAGGCTAGTGGTGATGGAGGCTAGTGGTGAGGGAGGCTAGTGGTAATGGAGGCTAATGGTGATGAAGGCTAATGGTGATGAAGGCTCCTGGTGGCTAGTGGTGGTGGTGGCTAGTGGTGATAGAGCCTAGTGGTGTTAGAGGCTAGTGGTGATGGAAGCTATTGGTGATGGAGGCTAGTGGTGATGAAGGCTAGTGGTGATGAAGGCCAGTGGTGTTGGAAGCTCGTGGTGATGAAGGCTAGTGGTGATAGAGGCTAGTGGTGATGGAGGCTAGTGGTGGCTAGTGGTGATGAAGGCTAGTGGTGGCTAGTGGTGATGAAGACTAGTGGTGAATAGTGGTGATGAAGGTTAGTGGTGTCTAGTGGTGATGAAGGCAATTGGTTGCTAGCTGTGATTGAGGCTAGGGGTGATGAAGGCTGGTGGTGATGGAGGCTAGTGGTGATGAAGGCTAGTGGTGGCTAGTGGCGATAAAGAATAGTGGTGGCGGAGGCTAGTGGTAATGCAGGCTAGTGGTGATGGAGGCTAGTGGTGATAAAGGCTAGTGGTGATAAAGGCTAGTGGTGATGAAGGCTACTGATGATAAAGGCTAGTGGTGATGGAGGCTAGTGGTGATGAAAAATAGTGGTGGTGGCTAGTGGCGGTGGTGGCTATCGGTGGTGGTGGCTTGTGGTGATGGAGGCTAGTGGTAATGGAGGCTAGTGGTAATGGAGGCTAGTGGTGATGGAGGATAGTGGTGATGGAGGCTAATGGAGATGAAGGCTAATGGTGATGAAGGCTAGTGGTGATGGAGACTCGCGGTGATGAAGGCTAGTGGTGATGGAGGCTAGTGATGATGGAGGCTAATGGCGTTTCATGGTGATGAAGGCTAGTGGTGATGAAGGCTAGTGGTGAAAAAGGCTAGTGGTGATGGCGGCTAGTGGTGATGGAGGCCAGTGGTGAAGGAGGCTAGTGGTGATGGAGGATAGTGGTAATGGAGGCTAATGGTGATGAAGGCTAATGGTGATGAAGGCTAGTGGTGATGGAGGCTCGTTGTGATGAAGGCTAGTGGTGATGGAGGGTAGTGATGAAGGAGGCTAATGGTGGCTCGTGGTGATGAAGGCTAGTGGAGGCTAGTGGTGATGGAGACTAGTGGTGGTGGTGGCTAGTGGTGGCTAGTGGTGATGAAGGCTAGTGGTGGCTAGTGGTGATGAAGGCTAGTGGTGGCTAGCTGTGATGGAGGCTGGTGGTGATGAAGGCTAGTGGTGATGAAGGCTAGTGGTGGCTAGCTGTGATTGAGGCTGGTGGTGGCTAGTTGTGATGAAAGCTCCTGGTGGCTAGTGGTGGTGGTGGCAAGTGGTGATAGAGCCTAGTGGTGTTAGAGGCTAGTGGTGATGGAAGCTAGTGGTGATGGAGGCTAGTGGTGATGAAGGCTAGTGGTGATGAAGGACAGTGGTGTTGGAAGCTCGTGGTGATAGAGGCTAGTGGTGATGGAGGCTAGTGGTGATGGAGGATAGTGGTAATGGAGGCTAGTGGTGATGGAGGCTAGTGGTGATGGAGGCTAGTGGTGATGAAGGCTAATGGTGATGAAGGCTAGTGGTGATGAAGGCTAGTGGTGATAGAGGCTAGTGGTGATGGAGGCTAGTGGTGGCTAGTGGTGATGAAGGCTAGTGGTGGCTAGTGGTGATGAAGACTAGTGGTGAATAGTGGTGATGAAGGTTAGTGGTGTCTAGTGGTGATGAAGGCAATTGGTTGCTAGATGTGATTGAGGCTAGGGGTGATGAAGGCTGGTGGTGATGGAGGCTAGTGGTGATGAAGGCTAGTGGTGGCTAGTGGCGATAAAGAATAGTGGTGGCGGAGGCTAGTGGTAATGCAGGCTAGTGGTGATGGAGGCTAGTGGTGATAAAGGCTAGTGGTGATAAAGGCTAGTGGTGATGAAGGCTACTGATGATAAAGGCTAGTGGTGATGGAGGCTAGTGGTGATGAAAAATAGTGGTGATGAAAAATAGTGGTGGTGGCTAGTGGCGGTGGTGGCTATCGTGGTGGTGGCTTGTGGTGATGGAGGCTAGTGGTAATGGAGGCTAGTGGTAATGGAGGCTAGTGGTGATGGAGGATAGTGGTGATGGAGGCTAAAGGAGATGAAGGCTAATGGTGATGAAGGCTAGTGGTGATGGAGACTCGAGGTGATGAAGGCTAGTGGTGATGGAGGCTAGTGATGATGGAGGCTAATGGTGTTTCATGGTGATGAAGGCTAGTGGTAATGGAGGCTAGTGGTAATGGAGGCTAGTGGTGATGGAGGATAGTGGTGATGGAGGATAGTGGTAATGGTGTCTAATGGTGACGAAGGCTAATGGTGATGAAGGCTAGTGGTGATGGAGGCTTGTTGTGATGAAGGCTAGTGGTGATGGAGGGTAGTGATGAAGGAGGCTAATGGTGGCTCGTGGTGATGAAGGCTAGTGGTGGCTAGTGGTGATGGAGACTAGTGGTGGTGGTGGCTAGTGGTGGCTAGTGGTGATGAAGGCTAGTGGTGGCTAGCTGTGATGAAGTCTAGTGGTGGATAGCTGTGTTGGAGGCTAGTGGTGATGAAAGCTCCTGGTGGCTAGTGGTGGTGGTGGCTAGTGGTGATAGAGCCTAGTGGTGTTAGAGGCTAGTGGTGATGGAAGCTATTGGTGATGGAGGCTAGTGGTGATGAAGGCTAGTGGTGATGAAGGCTAGTGGTGGCTAGCTGTGATGGAGGCTGGTGGTGATGAAGGCTAGTGGTGGCTAGTGGTGATGAAAGCTCCTGGTGGCTAGTGGTGTTAGAGGCTAGTGGTGATGGAAGCTATTGGTGATGGAGGCTAGTGGTGATGAAGGCTAGTGGTGATAAAGGCCAGTGGTGTTGGAAGCTCGTGGTGATGAAGGCTAGTGGTGATAGAGGCTAGTGGTGATGGAGGCTAGTGGTGGCTAGTGGTGATGAAGGCTAGTGGTGGCTAGTGGTGATGAAGACTAGTGGTGAATAGTGGTGATGAAGGTTAGTGGTGTCTAGTGGTGATGAAGGCAATTGGTTGCTAGCTGTGATTGAGGCTAGGGGTGATGAGGGCTGGTGGTGATGGAGGCTAGTGGTGATGAAGGCTAGTGGTGGCTAGTGGCGATAAAGAATAGTGGTGGCGGAGGCTAGTGGTAATGCAGGCTAGTGGTGATGGAGGCTAGTGGTGATAAAGGCTAGTGGTGATAAAGGCTAGTGGTGATGAAGGCTACTGATGATAAAGGCTAGTGGTGATGGAGGCTAGTGGTGATGGAGGCTAGTGGTGATGAAAAATAGTGGTGGTGGCTAGTGGCGGTGGTGGCTATCGGTGGTGGTGGCTTGTGGTGATGGAGGCTAGTGGTAATGGAGGCTAGTGGTAATGGAGGCTAGTGGTGATGGAGGATAGTGGTGATGGAGGCTAATGGAGATGAAGGCTAATGGTGATGAAGGCTAGTGGTGATGGAGACTCGCGGTGATGAAGGCTAGTGGTGATGGAGGCTAGTGATGATGGAGGCTAATGGTGTTTCATGGTGATGAAGGCTAGTGGTGATGAAGGCTAGTGGTGAAAAAGGCTAGTGGTGATGGAGGCTAGTGATGATGAAGGCTAGTTGTGATGGAGGCTAGTGATGATGGAGGCTAGTGGTGAGGGAGGCTAGTGGTAATGGAGGCTAATGGTGATGAAGGCTAATGATGATGAAGGCTCCTGGTGGCTAGTGGTGGTGGTGGCTAGTGGTGATAGAGCCTAGTGGTGGTAGAGGCTAGTGGTGATGGAAGCTAGTGGTGATGGAGGCTAGTGGTGATGAAAGCTAGTGGTGATGAAGGCCAGTGGTGTTGGACGATCGTGGTGATGAAGGCTAGTGGTGATAGGGGATAGTGGTGATGGAGGTTAGTGGTGGCTAGTGGTGATGAAGGCTAGTGGTGGCTAGTGGTGATGAAGGCTAGTGGTGAGTGAGGATAGTGGTAATGGAGGCTAATGGTGATGAAGGCTAATGGTGATGAAGGCTCCTGGTGGCTAGTGGTGGTGGTGGCTAGTGGTGATAGAGCCTAGTGGTGGTAGAGGCTAGTGGTGATGGAAGCTATTGGTGATGGAGGCTAGTGGTGATGAAGGCTAGTGGTGATGAAGGCTAGTGGTGGCTAGCTGTGATGGAGGCTGGTGGTGATGAAGGCTAGTGGTGGCTAGTGGTGATGAAAGCTCCTGGTGGCTAGTGGTGGTGGCTAGTGGTGATAGAGCCTAGTGGTGTTAGAGGCTAGTGGTGATGGAAGCTATTGGTGATGGAGGCTAGTGGTGATGAAGGCTAGTGGTGGCTAGCTGTGATGGAGGCTGGTGGTGATGAAGGCTAGTGGTGGCTAGTGGTGATGAAAGCTCCTGGTGGCTAGTGGTGATAGAGCCTAGTGGTGTTAGAGGCTAGTGGTGATGGAAGCTATTGGTGATGGAGGCTAGTGGTGATGAAGGCTAGTGGTGATAAAGGCCAGTGGTGTTGGAAGCTCGTGGTGATGAAGGCTAGTGGTGATAGAGGCTAGTGGTGATGGAGGCTAGTGGTGGCTAGTGGTGATGAAGGCTAGTGGTGGCTAGTGGTGATGAAGACTAGTGGTGAATAGTGGTGATGAAGGTTAGTGGTGTCTAGTGGTGATGAAGGCAATTGGTTGCTAGCTGTGATTGAGGCTAGGGGTGATGAAGGCTGGTGGTGATGGAGGCTAGTGGTGATGAAGGCTAGTGGTGGCTAGTGGCGATAAAGAATAGTGGTGGCGGAGGCTAGTGGTAATGCAGGCTAGTGGTGATGGAGGCTAGTGGTGATAAAGGCTAGTGGTGATAAAGGCTAGTGGTGATGAAGGCTACTGATGATAAAGGCTAGTGGTGATGGAGGCTAGTGGTGATGGAGGCTAGTGGTGATGAAAAATAGTGGTGGTGGCTAGTGGCGGTGGTGGCTATCGGTGGTGGTGGCTTGTGGTGATGGAGGCTAGTGGTAATGGAGGCTAGTGGTAATGGAGGCTAGTGGTGATGGAGGATAGTGGTGATGGAGGCTAATGGAGATGAAGGCTAATGGTGATGAAGGCTAGTGGTGATGGAGACTCGCGGTGATGAAGGCTAGTGGTGATGGAGGCTAGTGATGATGGAGGCTAATGGTGTTTCATGGTGATGAAGGCTAGTGGTGATGAAGGCTAGTGGTGAAAAAGGCTAGTGGTGATGGAGGCTAGTGATGATAGAGGCTAGTGGTGATGAAGGCTACTGATGATGAAGGCTAGTTGTGATGGAGGCTAGTGATGATGGAGGCTAGTGGTGAGGGAGGCTAGTGGTAATGGAGGCTAATGGTGATGAAGGCTAATGGTGATGAAGGCTCCTGGTGGCTAGTGGTGGTGGTGGCTAGTGGTGATAGAGCCTAGTGGCGGTAGAGGCTAGTGGTGATGGAAGCTAGTGGTGATGGAGGCTAGTGGTGATGAAAGCTAGTGGTGATGAAGGCCAGTGGTGTTGGACGATCGTGGTGATGAAGGCTAGTGGTGATAGGGGATAGTGGTGATGGAGGTTAGTGGTGGCTAGTGGTGATGAAGGCTAGTGGTGGCTAGTGGTGATGAAGGCTAGTGGTGAGTGAGGATAGTGGTAATGGAGGCTAATGGTGATGAAGGCTAATGGTGATGAAGGCTCCTGGTGGCTAGTGGTGGTGGTGGCTAGTGGTGATAGAGCCTAGTGGTGTTAGAGGCTAGTGGTGATGGAAGCTATTGGTGATGGAGGCTAGTGGTGATGAAGGCTAGTGGTGATGAAGGCTAGTGGTGGCTAGCTGTGATGGAGGCTGGTGGTGATGAAGGCTAGTGGTGGCTAGTGGTGATGAAAGCTCCTGGTGGCTAGTGGTGGTGGCTAGTGGTGATAGAGCCTAGTGGTGTTAGAGGCTAGTGGTGATGGAAGCTATTGGTGATGGAGGCTAGTGGTGATGAAGGCTAGTGGTGATAAAGGCCAGTGGTGTTGGAAGCTCGTGGTGATGAAGGCTAGTGGTGATAGAGGCTAGTGGTGATGGAGGCTAGTGGTGGCTAGTGGTGATGAACGCTAGTGGTGGCTAGTGGTGATGAAGACTAGTGGTGAATAGTGGTGATGAAGGTTAGTGGTGTCTAGTGGTGATGAAGGCAATTGGTTGCTAGCTGTGATTGAGGCTAGGGGTGATGAAGGCTGGTGGTGATGGAGGCTAGTGGTGATGAAGGCTAGTGGTGGCTAGTGGCGATAAAGAATAGTGGTGGCGGAGGCTAGTGGTAATGCAGGCTAGTGGTGATGGAGGCTAGTGGTGATAAAGGCTAGTGGTGATAAAGGCTAGTGGTGATGAAGGCTACTGATGATAAAGGCTAGTGGTGATGGAGGCTAGTGGTGATGGAGGCTAGTGGTGATGAAAAATAGTGGTGGTGGCTAGTGGCGGTGGTGGCTATCGGTGGTGGTGGCTTGTGGTGATGGAGGCTAGTGGTAATGGAGGCTAGTGGTAATGGAGGCTAGTGGTGATGGAGGATAGTGGTGATGGAGGCTAATGGAGATGAAGGCTAATGGTGATGAAGGCTAGTGGTGATGGAGACTCGCGGTGATGAAGGCTAGTGGTGATGGAGGCTAGTGATGATGGAGGCTAATGGTGTTTCATGGTGATGAAGGCTAGTGGTGAAAAAGGCTAGTGGTGATGGAGGCTAGTGGTGATGGAGGCCAGTGGTGAAGGAGGCTAGTGGTGATGGAGGATAGTGGTAATGGAGGCTAATGGTGATGAAGGCTAGTGGTGATGGAGGCTCGTTGTGATGAAGGCTAGTGGTGATGGAGGGTAGTGATGAAGGAGGCTAATGGTGGCTCGTGGTGATGAAGGCTAGTGGTGGCTAGTGGTGATGGAGACTAGTGGTGGTGGTGGCTAGTGGTGGCTAGTGGTGATGAAGGCTAGTGGTGGCTAGTGGTGATGAAGGCTAGTGGTGGCTAGCTGTGATGGAGGCTGGTGGTGATGAAGGCTAGTGGTGATGAAGGCTAGTGGTGGCTAGCTGTGATGGAGGCTGGTGGTGGCTAGTGGTGATGAAAGCTCCTGGTGGCTAGTGGTGGTGGTGGCAAGTGGTGATAGAGCCTAGTGGTGTTAGAGGCTAGTGGTGATGGAAGCTAGTGGTGATGGAGGCTAGTGGTGATGAAGGCTAGTGGTGATGAAGGACAGTGGTGTTGGAAGCTCGTGGTGATGGAGGCTAGTGGTGATGGAGGATAGTGGTAATGGAGGCTAGTGGTGATGGAGGCTAGTGGTGATGGAGGCTAGTGGTGATGAAGGCTAATGGTGATGAAGGCTAGTGGTGATGAAGGCTAGTGGTGATGAAGGCTAGTGGTGATGGAGGCTAGGGATGATGGAGGCTAATGGTGGTTTGTGGTAATGAAGGCTAGTGGTGATGGAGGCTAGTGGTGAAAAAGGCTAGTGGTGATGGAGGCTAGTGGTGATGAAGGCTACTGATGATGAAGGCTAGTGGTGATGGAGGCTAGTGGTGATGGAGACTAGTGGTGATGGAGGATAGTGGTAATGCAGGCTAATGGTGATGAAGGCTAACGGTGATGAAGGCTAGTGGAGATGGAGACTCGTGGTGATGAAGCCTAGTGGTGATGGAGGCTAGTGATGATGGAGGCTAATGGTGGCTCGTGGTGATGTAGGCTAGTGGTGGCTAGTGGTGATGGAGACTAGTGGTGGTGGTGGCTAGTGGTGGCTAGTGGTGACGAAGGCTAGTGTTGGCTAGTGGTGATGAAGGCTAGTGGTGGCTAGCTGTGATGGAGGCTGGTGGTGATGAAGGCTAGTGGTGATGGAGGCTAGTGGTGATGAAGAATAGTAGTGGTGGCTAGTGGTGGTGGTGGCTATTGGTGGTGGTGGCTAGTGGTGATGGAGGCTAGTGGTAATGGAGGCTAGTGGTGGCTAGCTGTGATGGAGGCTGGTGGTGATGAAGGCTAGTGGTGATGGAGGCTAGTGGTGATGAAGAATAGTGGTGGTGGCTAGTGGTGATGGAGGCTAGTGGTAATGGAGGCTAGTGGTAATGGAGGCTAGTGGTGATGGAGGCTAGTGGTGATGGAGGATAGTGGTGATGGAGGATAGTGGTAATGGAGGCTAATGGTGATGAAGGCTAATGGTGATGAAGGCTAGTGGTGATGGAGGCTCGTTGTGATGAAGGCTAGTGGTGATGGAGGGTAGTGATGAAGGAGGCTAATGGTGGCTCGTGGTGATGAAGGCTAGTGGTGGTGGAGGCTAGTGGTAATGGAGGCTAGTGGTGATGGAGGATAGTGGTGATGGAGGATAGTGGTAATGGTGTCTAATGGTGACGAAGGCTAATGGTGATGAAGGCTAGTGGTGATGGAGGCTCGTTGTGATGAAGGCTAGTGGTGATGGAGGGTAGTGATGAAGGAGGCTAATGGTGGCTCGTGGTGATGAAGGCTAGTGGTGGCTAGTGGTGATGGAGACTAGTGGTGGTGGTGGCTAGTGGTGGCTAGTGGTGATGAAGGCTAGTGGTGGCTAGTGGTGATGAAGACTAGTGGTGGCTAGCTGTGTTGGAGGCTGGTGGTGATGAAGTCTAGTGGTGGCTAGTGGTGATGAAAGCTCCTGGTGGCTAGTGGTGGTGGTGGCTAGTGGTTATAGAGCCTATAGAGCTAGTGGTGGCTAGTGGTGATGAAGGCTAGTGGTGGCTAGTGGTGATGAAGACTAGTGGTGAATAGTGGTGATGAAGGTTAGTGGTGGCTAGTGGCGATAAAGAATAGTGGTGGCGGAGGCTAGTGGTAATGCAGGCTAGTGGTGATGGAGGCTAGTGGTGATGAAGGCTAGTGGTGATAAAGGCTAGTGGTGATGAAGGCTACTGATGATAAAGGCTAGTGGTGATGGAGGCTAGTGGTGATGGAGGCTAGTGGTGATGAAAAATAGTGGTGGTGGCTAGTGGCGGTGGTGGCTATCGGTGGTGGTGGCTTGTGGTGATGGAGCCTAGTGGTAATGGAGGCTAGTGGTAATGGAGGCTAGTGGTGATGGAGGATAGTGGTGATGGAGGCTAATGGAGATGAAGGCTAATGGTGATGAAGGCTAGTGGTGATGGAGACTCGCGGTGATGAAGGCTAGTGGTGATGGAGGCTAGTGATGATGGAGGCTAATGGTGGCTCGTGGTGATGAAGGCTAGTGGTGGCTAGTGGTGATGGAAAGACTAGTGGTGGCTAGTGGTGATGAAGGCTAGTGGAGGCTGGTGGTGATGAAGGCTAGTGGTGATGAAGGCTAGTGGTGGCTAGCTGTGATGGAGGCTGGTGGTGGCTAGTGGTGATGAAAGCTCCTGGTGGCTAGTGGTGGTGGTGGCAAGTGGTGATAGAGCCTAGTGGTGTTAGAGGCTAGTGGTGATGGAAGCTAGTGGTGATGGAGACTAGTGGTGATGAAGGCTAGTGGTGATGAAGGATAGTGGTGTTGGAAGCTCGTGGTGATGGAGGCTAGTGGTGATGGAGGATAGTGGTAATGGAGGCTAGTGGTGATGGAGGCTAGTGGTGATGGAGGCTAGTGGTGATGAAGGCTAATGGTGATGAAGGCTAGTGGTGATGAAGGCTAGTGGTGATGAAGGCTAGTGGTGATGGAGGCTAGTGATGATGGAGGCTAATTGTGGTTTGTGGTAATGAAGGCTAGTGGTGATGGAGGCTAGTGGTGAAAAAGGCTAGTGGTGATGGAGGCTAGTGGTGATGAAGGCTACTGATGATGAAGGCTAGTGGTGATGGAGGCTAGTGGTGATGGAGGCTAGTGGTGATGGAGGATAGTGGTAATGCAGGCTAATGGTGATGAAGGCTAACGGTGATGAAGGCTAGTGGAGATGGAGACTCGTGGTGATGAAGCCTAGTGGTGATGGAGGCTAGTGATGATGGAGGCTAATGGTGGCTCATGGTGATGTAGGCTAGTTGTGGCTAGTGGTGATGGAGACTAGTGGTGGTGGTGGCTAGTGGTGGCTAGTGGTGATGAAGGCTAGTGTTGGCTAGTGGTGGCTAGCTGTGATGGAGGCTAGTGGTAATGGAGGCTAGTGGTAATGGAGGCTAGTGGTGATGGACGATAGTGGTGATGAAGGCTAGTGGTGATGGAGGCTAGTGGTGATGAAGGCTACTGATGATGAAGGCTAGTGGTGATGGAGGCTAGTGGTGATGAAGAATAGTGGTGGTGGCTAGTGTTGGTGGTGGCTATCGGTGGTGGTGGCTAGTGGTGATGGAGGCTAGTGGTAATGGAGACTAGTGGGAATGGAGGCTAGTGGTGATGGAGGCTAGTGGTGATGGAGGCTAGTGGTGATGAAGGCTAATGGTGATGAAGGCTAATGGTGATGAAGGCTAGTGGTGATGAAGGCTAGTGGTGATGAAGGCTAGTGGTGATGGAGGCTAGTGATGATGGAGAGTAATGGTGGTTCGTGGTAATGAAGGCTAGTGGTGATGGAGGCTAGTGGTGAAAAAGGCAAGTGGTGATGGAGGCTAGTGGTGATGAAGACTACTGATGATGAAGGCTAGTGGTGATGGAGGCTAGTGGTGATGGAGGCTAGTGGTGATGGAGGCTAGTGGTGATGGAGGCTTGTGGTGATGAAGGCTAATGGTGATGGAGGCTAGTGATGAATGAGGCTAATGGTGGCTCGTGGTGATGAAGGATAATGGTGATGGAGGCTAGTGGTGATGGTGATGGAGGCTAGTGGTGATGAAGGCTAGTGGAGGTGGTGGCTAGTGGTGATGGAGGCTAGTGGTGATTGAGAATAGTGGTGATGGAGGCAAGTGGTGATGAAGGCTAGTGATGGTGGTGGCTAGTGGTGATGAAGGCTTGTGGTGATGGAGGCTAGTGGTGATAAAGGCTTGTGGTGGTGGAGGCAAGTGGTGATGGAGGCTAGTAGTGATGAAGGCTAGTGGTGATGGAGGCTAGTGGTGATTAAGGCTAATGGTGGTGGTGGCTAGTGGTAATGGAGGCTTGTGGTGGTGGAGGCAAGTGGTGATGGAGGCTAGTAGTGATGGAGGCTAGTAGTGATGAAGGCTAGTGGTGATGAAGGCTAATGGTGCTGAAAGCTAGTGGTGATGGAGGCTAGTGGTGGTGGAGGCTAGTGGTGATGAAGGCTAGTGGTGATGGAGGCTAGTGGTGATTAAGGCTAATGGTGGTGGTGGCTAGTGGTAATGGAGGCTAGTGGTGATGGAGGATAGTGGTGATGGAGGCTACTGGTGATGGAGGCTAGTGGTGATGGAGGCTAGTGGTGATGGAGGCTAGTGGTGATGAAGGGTAGTGGTGCTGGCTAGTGGTGGTGGAGGCTAGTGGTTATGGGGGCTAGTAGTGATGGAGACTAGTGGTGATGGAGGCGAATGGTGATGAAGGCTAATGGTGATGAAGGCTAGTGGTTATGGAGACTCGTGGTGATGAAGGCAAGTGGTGATGGAGGCTAGTGGTGATGGAGGCTAGTGGTGGTGGAGGCTAGTGGTGATAAAGGCTAGTGGTGATTGAGGCTACTGGTGATGGAGGCTAGTGGTGATGAAGACTAGTGGTGGTGGTGGCTAGTGGTGATGAAGGCTTGTGGTGATGGAGGCTAGTGGTGATAAAGGCTTGTGGTGGTTGAGGCAAGTGGTGATGGAGGCTAGTGGTGATGGAGGCTATTGGTGGCTCGTGGTGATGAAGGCTAGTGGTGGCTAGTGGTAATGGAGGCTAGTGGTGATGGAGGCTAGTGGTGGTGGAGGCTAGTGGTGATAAAGGCTAGTGGTGATGTAGGCTACTGGTGATGGAGGCTACTGGTGATGAAGGCTGGTGGTGATGGAGGCTAGTGGTGATGGAGGCTAGTGGTGATGAAGGCTTGTGGTGATGGAGGCTAGTGGTGATAAAGGCTTGTGGTGGTGGAGGCAAGTGGTGATGGAGGCTAGTAGTGATGGAGGCTAGTAGTGATGAAGGCTAGTGGTGATGGAGGCTAGTGGTGATTAAGGCTAATGGTGGTGGTGGCTAGTGGTAATGGAGGCTAGTGGTGATGGAGGATAGTGGTGATGGAGGCTACTGGTGATGGAGGCTACTGGTGATGAAGGCTGGTGGTGATGGAGGCTAGTGGTGATGGAAGCTAGTGGTGATGAAGGATAGTGGTGGTGGCTAGTGGTGGTGGAGGCTAGTGGTGATGGAGACTAGTGGTGATGGAGGCTAAGTGTGATGAAGGCTAATGGTGATGAAGGCTAGTGGTTATGGAGACTCGTGGTGATGAAGGCAAGTGGTGATGGAGGCTAGTGGTGATGGAGGCTATTGGTGGCTCGTGGTGATGAAGGCTAGTGGTGGCTAGTGGTAATGGAGGCTAGTGGTGATGGAGGCTAGTGGTGATAAAGGCTAGTGGTGATGTAGGCTACTGGTGATGGAGGCTACTGGTGATGAAGGCTGGTGGTGATGGAGGTTAGTGGTGATGGAGGCTAGTGGTGATGAAGGATAGTGGTGGTGGCTAGTGGTGGTGGTGCCTAGTGGTGATGGAGGCTAGTGGTGATGGAGTCTAGTGGTGATGAAGGCTAGTGGTGATGGAGGCTAGTGGTGATGGAATCTAGTGGTGATGGAGGCTAGAGGTGATGAAGGCTAGTGGTGATGAAGGCTAGTGGTGATGGAGGCTAGTGGTTATGAAGGCTAAAGGTGATGGAGGCTAGTGCTGGTGGAGGCTAGTGGTGGCTAGTGGTGATGGAGGCTAGTGGCGATGGAGGCTTGTGGTGATGGAGACTAGTGGTGATGGAGGCTAGTGGTTATGGAGGCTAGTGGTGATGGTGGCTAGTGGTGATGAAGGCTAGTGGTGATGGTGGCTAGTTGTGCCTTGTGGTGATGGAGGCTAGTTGTGGCTAGTGGTGATGGAGCCTAGTGGTGATGAAGGCTAGTGGCGATGAAGGCTAGTGGTGGCTAGTGGTTATGGAGGCTAGTGGTGATGAAGGCTAGTGGTGGCTAGTGGCGATAAAGAATAGTGGTGGCGGAGGCTAGTGGTAATGCAGGCTAGTGGTGATGGAGGCTAGTGGTGATAAAGGCTAGTGGTGATAAAGGCTAGTGGTGATGAAGGCTACTGATGATAAAGGCTAGTGGTGATGGAGGCTAGTGGTGATGAAAAATAGTGGTGGTGGCTAGTGGCGGTGGTGGCTATCGGTGGTGGTGGCTTGTGGTGATGGAGGCTAGTGGTAATGGAGGCTAGTGGTAATGGAGGCTAGTGGTGATGGAGGATAGTGGTGATGGAGGCTAATGGAGATGAAGGCTAATGGTGATGAAGGCTAGTGGTGATGGAGACTCGCGGTGATGAAGGCTAGTGGTGATGGAGGCTAGTGATGATGGAGGCTAATGGCGTTTCATGGTGATGAAGGCTAGTGGTGATGAAGGCTAGTGGTGAAAAAGGCTAGTGGTGATGGCGGCTAGTGGTGATGGAGGCCAGTGGTGAAGGAGGCTAGTGGTGATGGAGGATAGTGGTAATGGAGGCTAATGGTGATGAAGGCTAATGGTGATGAAGGCTAGTGGTGATGGAGGCTCGTTGTGATGAAGGCTAGTGGTGATGGAGGGTAGTGATGAAGGAGGCTAATGGTGGCTCGTGGTGATGAAGGCTAGTGGAGGCTAGTGGTGATGGAGACTAGTGGTGGTGGTGGCTAGTGGTGGCTAGTGGTGATGAAGGCTAGTGGTGGCTAGTGGTGATGAAGGCTAGTGGTGGCTAGCTGTGATGGAGGCTGGTGGTGATGAAGGCTAGTGGTGATGAAGGCTAGTGGTGGCTAGCTGTGATTGAGGCTGGTGGTGGCTAGTTGTGATGAAAGCTCCTGGTGGCTAGTGGTGGTGGTGGCAAGTGGTGATAGAGCCTAGTGGTGTTAGAGGCTAGTGGTGATGGAAGCTAGTGGTGATGGAGGCTAGTGGTGATGAAGGCTAGTGGTGATGAAGGACAGTGGTGTTGGAAGCTCGTGGTGATAGAGGCTAGTGGTGATGGAGGCTAGTGGTGATGGAGGATAGTGGTAATGGAGGCTAGTGGTGATGGAGGCTAGTGGTGATGGAGGCTAGTGGTGATGAAGGCTAATGGTGATGAAGGCTAGTGGTGATGAAGGCTAGTGGTGATAGAGGCTAGTGGTGATGGAGGCTAGTGGTGGCTAGTGGTGATGAAGGCTAGTGGTGGCTAGTGGTGATGAAGACTAGTGGTGAATAGTGGTGATGAAGGTTAGTGGTGTCTAGTGGTGATGAAGGCAATTGGTTGCTAGATGTGATTGAGGCTAGGGGTGATGAAGGCTGGTGGTGATGGAGGCTAGTGGTGATGAAGGCTAGTGGTGGCTAGTGGCGATAAAGAATAGTGGTGGCGGAGGCTAGTGGTAATGCAGGCTAGTGGTGATGGAGGCTAGTGGTGATAAAGGCTAGTGGTGATAAAGGCTAGTGGTGATGAAGGCTACTGATGATAAAGGCTAGTGGTGATGGAGGCTAGTGGTGATGAAAAATAGTGGTGATGAAAAATAGTGGTGGTGGCTAGTGGCGGTGGTGGCTATCGTGGTGGTGGCTTGTGGTGATGGAGGCTAGTGGTAATGGAGGCTAGTGGTAATGGAGGCTAGTGGTGATGGAGGATAGTGGTGATGGAGGCTAAAGGAGATGAAGGCTAATGGTGATGAAGGCTAGTGGTGATGGAGACTCGAGGTGATGAAGGCTAGTGGTGATGGAGGCTAGTGATGATGGAGGCTAATGGTGTTTCATGGTGATGAAGGCTAGTGGTAATGGAGGCTAGTGGTAATGGAGGCCAGTGGTGATGGAGGATAGTGGTGATGGAGGATAGTGGTAATGGTGTCTAATGGTGACGAAGGCTAATGGTGATGAAGGCTAGTGGTGATGGAGGCTTGTTGTGATGAAGGCTAGTGGTGATGGAGGGTAGTGATGAAGGAGGCTAATGGTGGCTCGTGGTGATGAAGGCTAGTGGTGGCTAGTGGTGATGGAGACTAGTGGTGGTGGTGGCTAGTGGTGGCTAGTGGTGATGAAGGCTAGTGGTGGCTAGCTGTGATGAAGTCTAGTGGTGGATAGCTGTGTTGGAGGCTAGTGGTGATGAAAGCTCCTGGTGGCTAGTGGTGGTGGTGGCTAGTGGTGATAGAGCCTAGTGGTGTTAGAGGCTAGTGGTGATGGAAGCTATTGGTGATGGAGGCTAGTGGTGATGAAGGCTAGTGGTGATGAAGGCTAGTGGTGGCTAGCTGTGATGGAGGCTGGTGGTGATGAAGGCTAGTGGTGGCTAGTGGTGATGAAAGCTCCTGGTGGCTAGTGGTGTTAGAGGCTAGTGGTGATGGAAGCTATTGGTGATGGAGGCTAGTGGTGATGAAGGCTAGTGGTGATAAAGGCCAGTGGTGTTGGAAGCTCGTGGTGATGAAGGCTAGTGGTGATAGAGGCTAGTGGTGATGGAGGCTAGTGGTGGCTAGTGGTGATGAAGGCTAGTGGTGGCTAGTGGTGATGAAGACTAGTGGTGAATAGTGGTGATGAAGGTTAGTGGTGTCTAGTGGTGATGAAGGCAATTGGTTGCTAGCTGTGATTGAGGCTAGGGGTGATGAGGGCTGGTGGTGATGGAGGCTAGTGGTGATGAAGGCTAGTGGTGGCTAGTGGCGATAAAGAATAGTGGTGGCGGAGGCTAGTGGTAATGCAGGCTAGTGGTGATGGAGGCTAGTGGTGATAAAGGCTAGTGGTGATAAAGGCTAGTGGTGATGAAGGCTACTGATGATAAAGGCTAGTGGTGATGGAGGCTAGTGGTGATGGAGGCTAGTGGTGATGAAAAATAGTGGTGGTGGCTAGTGGCGGTGGTGGCTATCGGTGGTGGTGGCTTGTGGTGATGAAGGCTAGTGGTAATGGAGGCTAGTGGTAATGGAGGCTAGTGGTGATGGAGGATAGTGGTGATGGAGGCTAATGGAGATGAAGGCTAATGGTGATGAAGGCTAGTGGTGATGGAGACTCGCGGTGATGAAGGCTAGTGGTGATGGAGGCTAGTGATGATGGAGGCTAATGGTGTTTCATGGTGATGAAGGCTAGTGGTGATGAAGGCTAGTGGTGAAAAAGGCTAGTGGTGATGGAGGCTAGTGATGATAGAGGCTAGTGGTGATGAAGGCTACTGATGATGAAGGCTAGTTGTGATGGAGGCTAGTGATGATGGAGGCTAGTGGTGAGGGAGGCTAGTGGTAATGGAGGCTAATGGTGATGAAGGCTAATGATGATGAAGGCTCCTGGTGGCTAGTGGTGGTGGTGGCTAGTGGTGATAGAGCCTAGTGGTGGTAGAGGCTAGTGGTGATGGAAGCTAGTGGTGATGGAGGCTAGTGGTGATGAAAGCTAGTGGTGATGAAGGCCAGTGGTGTTGGACGATCGTGGTGATGAAGGCTAGTGGTGATAGGGGATAGTGGTGATGGAGGTTAGTGGTGGCTAGTGGTGATGAAGGCTAGTGGTGGCTAGTGGTGATGAAGGCTAGTGGTGAGTGAGGATAGTGGTAATGGAGGCTAATGGTGATGAAGGCTAATGGTGATGAAGGCTCCTGGTGGCTAGTGGTGGTGGTGGCTAGTGGTGATAGAGCCTAGTGGTGGTAGAGGCTAGTGGTGATGGAAGCTATTGGTGATGGAGGCTAGTGGTGATGAAGGCTAGTGGTGATGAAGGCTAGTGGTGGCTAGCTGTGATGGAGGCTGGTGGTGATGAAGGCTAGTGGTGGCTAGTGGTGATGAAAGCTCCTGGTGGCTAGTGGTGGTGGCTAGTGGTGATAGTGCCTAGTGGTGTTAGAGGCTAGTGGTGATGGAAGCTATTGGTGATGGAGGCTAGTGGTGATGAAGGCTAGTGGTGGCTAGCTGTGATGGAGGCTGGTGGTGATGAAGGCTAGTGGTGGCTAGTGGTGATGAAAGCTCCTGGTGGCTAGTGGTGATAGAGCCTAGTGGTGTTAGAGGCTAGTGGTGATGGAAGCTATTGGTGATGGAGGCTAGTGGTGATGAAGGCTAGTGGTGATAAAGGCCAGTGGTGTTGGAAGCTCGTGGTGATGAAGGCTAGTGGTGATAGAGGCTAGTGGTGATGGAGGCTAGTGGTGGCTAGTGGTGATGAAGGCTAGTGGTGGCTAGTGGTGATGAAGACTAGTGGTGAATAGTGGTGATGAAGGTTAGTGGTGTCTAGTGGTGATGAAGGCAATTGGTTGCTAGCTGTGATTGAGGCTAGGGGTGATGAAGGCTGGTGGTGATGGAGGCTAGTGGTGATGAAGGCTAGTGGTGGCTAGTGGCGATAAAGAATAGTGGTGGCGGAGGCTAGTGGTAATGCAGGCTAGTGGTGATGGAGGCTAGTGGTGATAAAGGCTAGTGGTGATAAAGGCTAGTGGTGATGAAGGCTACTGATGATAAAGGCTTGTGGTGATGGAGGCTAGTGGTGATGGAGGCTAGTGGTGATGAAAAATAGTGGTGGTGGCTAGTGGCGGTGGTGGCTATCGGTGGTGGTGGCTTGTGGTGATGGAGGCTAGTGGTAATGGAGGCTAGTGGTAATGGAGGCTAGTGGTGATGGAGGATAGTGGTGATGGAGGCTAATGGAGATGAAGGCTAATGGTGATGAAGGCTAGTGGTGATGGAGACTCGCGGTGATGAAGGCTAGTGGTGATGGAGGCTAGTGATGATGGAGGCTAATGGTGTTTCATGGTGATGAAGGCTAGTGGTGATGAAGGCTAGTGGTGAAAAAGGCTAGTGGTGATGGAGGCTAGTGATGATAGAGGCTAGTGGTGATGAAGGCTACTGATGATGAAGGCTAGTTGTGATGGAGGCTAGTGATGATGGAGGCTAGTGGTGAGGGAGGCTAGTGGTAATGGAGGCTAATGGTGATGAAGGCTAATGGTGATGAAGGCTCCTGGTGGCTAGTGGTGGTGGTGGCTAGTGGTGATAGAGCCTAGTGGCGGTAGAGGCTAGTGGTGATGGAAGCTAGTGGTGATGGAGGCTAGTGGTGATGAAAGCTAGTGGTGATGAAGGCCAGTGGTGTTGGACGATCGTGGTGATGAAGGCTAGTGGTGATAGGGGATAGTGGTGATGGAGGTTAGTGGTGGCTAGTGGTGATGAAGGCTAGTGGTGGCTAGTGGTGATGAAGGCTAGTGGTGAGTGAGGATAGTGGTAATGGAGGCTAATGGTGATGAAGGCTAATGGTGATGAAGGCTCCTGGTGGCTAGTGGTGGTGGTGGCTAGTGGTGATAGAGCCTAGTGGTGTTATAGGCTAGTGGTGATGGAAGCTATTGGTGATGGAGGCTAGTGGTGATGAAGGCTAGTGGTGATGAAGGCTAGTGGTGGCTAGCTGTGATGGAGGCTGGTGGTGATGAAGGCTAGTGGTGGCTAGCTGTGATGGAGGGTGGTGGTTATGAAGGCTAGTGGTGGCTAGTGGTGATGAAAGCTCCTGGTGGCTAGTGGTGGTGGCTAGTGGTGATAGAGCCTAGTGGTGTTAGAGGCTAGTGGTGATGGAAGCTATTGGTGATGGAGGCTAGTGGTGATGAAGGCTAGTGGTGATGAAGGCTAGTGGTGGCTAGCTGTGATGGAGGGTGGTGGTTATGAAGGCTAGTGGTGGCTAGTGGTGATGAAAGCTCCTGGTGGCTAGTGGTGGTGGCTAGTGGTGATAGAGCCTAGTGGTGTTAGAGGCTAGTGGTGATGGAAGCTATTGGTGATGGAGGCTAGTGGTGATGAAGGCTAGTGGTGATAAAGGCCAGTGGTGTTGGAAGCTCGTGGTGATGAAGGCTAGTGGTGATAGAGGCTAGTGGTGATGGAGGCTAGTGGTGGCTAGTGGTGATGAACGCTAGTGGTGGCTAGTGGTGATGAAGACTAGTGGTGAATAGTGGTGATGAAGGTTAGTGGTGTCTAGTGGTGATGAAGGCAATTGGTTGCTAGCTGTGATTGAGGCTAGGGGTGATGAAGGCTGGTGGTGATGGAGGCTAGTGGTGATGAAGGCTAGTGGTGGCTAGTGGCGATAAAGAATAGTGGTGGCGGAGGCTAGTGGTAATGCAGGCTAGTGGTGATGGAGGCTAGTGGTGATAAAGGCTAGTGGTGATAAAGGCTAGTGGTGATGAAGGCTACTGATGATAAAGGCTAGTGGTGATGGAGGCTAGTGGTGATGGAGGCTAGTGGTGATGAAAAATAGTGGTGGTGGCTAGTGGCGGTGGTGGCTATCGGTGGTGGTGGCTTGTGGTGATGGAGGCTAGTGGTAATGGAGGCTAGTGGTAATGGAGGCTAGTGGTGATGGAGGATAGTGGTGATGGAGGCTAATGGAGATGAAGGCTAATGGTGATGAAGGCTAGTGGTGATGGAGACTCGCGGTGATGAAGGCTAGTGGTGATGGAGGCTAGTGATGATGGAGGCTAATGGTGTTTCATGGTGATGAAGGCTAGTGGTGATGAAGGCTAGTGGTGAAAAAGGGTAGTGGTGATGGAGGCTAGTGGTGATGGAGGCCAGTGGTGAAGGAGGCTAGTGGTGATGGAGGATAGTGGTAATGGAGGCTAATGGTGATGAAGGCTAGTGGTGATGGAGGCTCGTTGTGATGAAGGCTAGTGGTGATGGAGGTTAGTGATGAAGGAGGCTAATGGTGGCTCGTGGTGATGAAGGCTAGTGGTGGCTAGTGGTGATGGAGACTAGTGGTGGTGGTGGCTAGTGGTGGCTAGTGGTGATGAAGGCTAGTGGTGGCTAGTGGTGATGAAGGCTAGTGGTGGCTAGCTGTGATGGAGGCTGGTGGTGATGAAGGCTAGTGGTGATGAAGGCTAGTGGTGGCTAGCTGTGATGGAGGCTGGTGGTGGCTAGTGGTGATGAAAGCTCCTGGTGGCTAGTGGTGGTGGTGGCAAGTGGTGATAGAGCCTAGTGGTGTTAGAGGCTAGTGGTGATGGAAGCTAGTGGTGATGGAGGCTAGTGGTGATGAAGGCTAGTGGTGATGAAGGACAGTGGTGTTGGAAGCTCGTGGTGATGGAGGCTAGTGGTGATGGAGGATAGTGGTAATGGAGGCTAGTGGTGATGGAGGCTAGTGGTGATGGAGGCTAGTGGTGATGAAGGCTAATGGTGATGAAGGCTAGTGGTGATGAAGGCTAGTGGTGATGAAGGCTAGTGGTGATGGAGGCTAGGGATGATGGAGGCTAATGGTTGTTTGTGGTAATGAAGGCTAGTGGTGATGGAGGCTAGTGGTGAAAAAGGCTAGTGGTGATGGAGGCTAGTGGTGATGAAGGCTACTGATGATGAAGGCTAGTGGTGATGGAGGCTAGTGGTGATGGAGACTAGTGGTGATGGAGGATAGTGGTAATGCAGGCTAATGGTGATGAAGGCTAACGGTGATGAAGGCTAGTGGAGATGGAGACTCGTGGTGATGAAGCCTAGTGGTGATGGAGGCTAGTGATGATGGAGGCTAATGGTGGCTCGTGGTGATGTAGGCTAGTGGTGGCTAGTGGTGATGGAGACTAGTGGTGGTGGTGGCTAGTGGTGGCTAGTGGTGACGAAGGCTAGTGTTGGCTAGTGGTGATGAAGGCTAGTGGTGGCTAGCTGTGATGGAGGCTGGTGGTGATGAAGGCTAGTGGTGATGGAGGCTAGTGGTGATGAAGAATAGTAGTGGTGGCTAGTGGTGGTGGTGGCTATTGGTGGTGGTGGCTAGTGGTGATGGAGGCTAGTGGTAATGGAGGCTAGTGGTGGCTAGCTGTGATGGAGGCTAGTGGTGATGAAGGCTAGTGGTGATGGAGGCTAGTGGTGATGAAGAATAGTGGTGGTGGCTAGTGGTGATGGAGGCTAGTGGTAATGGAGGCTAGTGGTAATGGAGGCTAGTGGTGATGGAGGCTAGTGGTGATGGAGGATAGTGGTGATGGAGGATAGTGGTAATGGAGGCTAATGGTGATGAAGGCTAATGGTGATGAAGGCTAGTGGTGATGGAGGCTCGTTGTGATGAAGGCTAGTGGTGATGGAGGGTAGTGATGAAGGAGGCTAATGGTGGCTCGTGGTGATGAAGGCTAGTGGTGGTGGAGGCTAGTGGTAATGGAGGCTAGTGGTGATGGAGGATAGTGGTGATGGAGGATAGTGGTAATGGTGTCTAATGGTGACGAAGGCTAATGGTGATGAAGGCTAGTGGTGATGGAGGCTCGTTGTGATGAAGGCTAGTGGTGATGGAGGGTAGTGATGAAGGAGGCTAATGGTGGCTCGTGGTGATGAAGGCTAGTGGTGGCTAGTGGTGATGGAGACTAGTGGTGGTGGTGGCTAGTGGTGGCTAGTGGTGATGAAGGCTAGTGGTGGCTAGTGGTGATGAAGACTAGTGGTGGCTAGCTGTGTTGGAGGCTGGTGGTGATGAAGTCTAGTGGTGGCTAGTGGTGATGAAAGCTCCTGGTGGCTAGTGGTGGTGGTGGCTAGTGGTTATAGAGCCTATAGAGCTAGTGGTGGCTAGTGGTGATGAAGGCTAGTGGTGGCTAGTGGTGATGAAGACTAGTGGTGAATAGTGGTGATGAAGGTTAGTGGTGGCTAGTGGCGATAAAGAATAGTGGTGGCGGAGGCTAGTGGTAATGCAGGCTAGTGGTGATGGAGGCTAGTGGTGATAAAGGCTAGTGGTGATAAAGGCTAGTGGTGATGAAGGCTACTGATGATAAAGGCTAGTGGTGATGGAGGCTAGTGGTGATGGAGGCTAGTGGTGATGAAAAATAGTGGTGGTGGCTAGTGGCGGTGGTGGCTATCGGTGGTGGTGGCTTGTGGTGATGGAGCCTAGTGGTAATGGAGGCTAGTGGTAATGGAGGCTAGTGGTGATGGAGGATAGTGGTGATGGAGGCTAATGGAGATGAAGGCTAATGGTGATGAAGGCTAGTGGTGATGGAGACTCGCGGTGATGAAGGCTAGTGGTGATGGAGGCTAGTGATGATGGAGGCTAATGGTGGCTCGTGGTGATGAAGGCTAGTGGTGGCTAGTGGTGATGGAAAGACTAGTGGTGGCTAGTGGTGATGAAGGCTAGTGGAGGCTGGTGGTGATGAAGGCTAGTGGTGATGAAGGCTAGTGGTGGCTAGCTGTGATGGAGGCTGGTGGTGGCTAGTGGTGATGAAAGCTCCTGGTGGCTAGTGGTGGTGGTGGCAAGTGGTGATAGAGCCTAGTGGTGTTAGAGGCTAGTGGTGATGGAAGCTAGTGGTGATGGAGGCTAGTGGTGATGAAGGCTAGTGGTGATGAAGGATAGTGGTGTTGGAAGCTCGTGGTGATGGAGGCTAGTGGTGATGGAGGATAGTGGTAATGGAGGCTAGTGGTGATGGAGGCTAGTGGTGATGGAGGCTAGTGGTGATGAAGGCTAATGGTGATGTAGGCTAGTGGTGATGAAGGCTAGTGGTGATGAAGGCTAGTGGTGATGGAGGCTAGTGATGATGGAGGCTAATTGTGGTTTGTGGTAATGAAGGCTAGTGGTGATGGAGGCTAGTGGTGAAAAAGGCTAGTGGTGATGGAGGCTAGTGGTGATGAAGGCTACTGATGATGAAGGCTAGTGGTGATGGAGGCTAGTGGTGATGGAGGCTAGTGGTGATGGAGGATAGTGGTAATGCAGGCTAATGGTGATGAAGGCTAACGGTGATGAAGGCTAGTGGAGATGGAGACTCGTGGTGATGAAGCCTAGTGGTGATGGAGGCTAGTGATGATGGAGGCTAATGGTGGCTCATGGTGATGTAGGCTAGATGTGGCTAGTGGTGATGGAGACTAGTGGTGGTGGTGGCTAGTGGTGGCTAGTGGTGATGAAGGCTAGTGTTGGCTAGTGGTGGCTAGCTGTGATGGAGGCTAGTGGTAATGGAGGCTAGTGGTAATGGAGGCTAGTGGTGATGGACGATAGTGGTGATGAAGGCTAGTGGTGATGGAGGCTAGTGGTGATGAAGGCTACTGATGATGAAGGCTAGTGGTGATGGAGGCTAGTGGTGATGAAGAATAGTGGTGGTGGCTAGTGTTGGTGGTGGCTATCGGTGGTGGTGGCTAGTGGTGATGGAGGCTAGTGGTAATGGAGACTAGTGGGAATGGAGGCTAGTGGTGATGGAGGCTAGTGGTGATGGAGGCTAGTGGTAATGAAGGCTAATGGTGATGAAGGCTAATGGTGATGAAGGCTAGTGGTGATGAAGGCTAGTGGTGATGGAGGCTAGTGATGATGGAGAGTAATGGTGGTTCGTGGTAATGAAGGCTAGTGGTGATGGAGGCTAGTGGTGAAAAAGGCAAGTGGTGATGGAGGCTAGTGGTGATGAAGACTACTGATGATGAAGGCTAGTGGTGATGGAGGCTAGTGGTGATGGAGGCTAGTGGTGATGGAGGCTAGTGGTGATGGAGGCTTGTGGTGATGAAGGCTAATGGTGATGGAGGCTAGTGATGAATGAGGCTAATGGTGGCTCGTGGTGATGAAGGATAATGGTGATGGAGGCTAGTGGTGATGGTGATGGAGGCTAGTGGTGATGAAGGCTAGTGGAGGTGGTGGCTAGTGGTGATGGAGGCTAGTGGTGATTGAGAATAGTGGTGATGGAGGCAAGTGGTGATGAAGGCTAGTGATGGTGGTGGCTAGTGGTGATGAAGGCTTGTGGTGATGGAGGCTAGTGGTGATAAAGGCTTGTGGTGGTGGAGGCAAGTGGTGATGGAGGCTAGTAGTGATGAAGGCTAGTGGTGATGGAGGCTAGTGGTGATTAAGGCTAATGGTGGTGGTGGCTAGTGGTAATGGAGGCTTGTGGTGGTGGAGGCAAGTGGTGATGGAGGCTAGTAGTGATGGAGGCTAGTAGTGATGAAGGCTAGTGGTGATGAAGGCTAATGGTGCTGAAAGCTAGTGGTGATGGAGGCTAGTGGTGGTGGAGGCTAGTGGTGATGAAGGCTAGTGGTGATGGAGGCTAGTGGTGATTAAGGCTAATGGTGGTGGTGGCTAGTGGTAATGGAGGCTAGTGGTGATGGAGGATAGTGGTGATGGAGGCTACTGGTGATGGAGGCTAGTGGTGATGGAGGCTAGTGGTGATGGAGGCTAGTGGTGATGAAGGGTAGTGGTGCTGGCTAGTGGTGGTGGAGGCTAGTGGTTATGGGGGCTAGTAGTGATGGAGACTAGTGGTGATGGAGGCGAATGGTGATGAAGGCTAATGGTGATGAAGGCTAGTGGTTATGGAGACTCGTGGTGATGAAGGCAAGTGGTGATGGAGGCTAGTGGTGATGGAGGCTAGTGGTGGTGGAGGCTAGTGGTGATAAAGGCTAGTGGTGATTGAGGCTACTGGTGATGGAGGCTAGTGGTGATGAAGACTAGTGGTGGTGGTGGCTAGTGGTGATGAAGGCTTGTGGTGATGGAGGCTAGTGGTGATAAAGGCTTGTGGTGGTTGAGGCAAGTGGTGATGGAGGCTAGTGGTGATGGAGGCTATTGGTGGCTCGTGGTGATGAAGGCTAGTGGTGGCTAGTGGTAATGGAGGCTAGTGGTGATGGAGGCTAGTGGTGGTGGAGGCTAGTGGTGATAAAGGCTAGTGGTGATGTAGGCTACTGGTGATGGAGGCTACTGGTGATGAAGGCTGGTGGTGATGGAGGCTAGTGGTGATGGAGGCTAGTGGTGATGAAGGCTTGTGGTGATGGAGGCTAGTGGTGATAAAGGCTTGTGGTGGTGGAGGCAAGTGGTGATGGAGGCTAGTAGTGATGGAGGCTAGTAGTGATGAAGGCTAGTGGTGATGGAGGCTAGTGGTGATTAAGGCTAATGGTGGTGGTGGCTAGTGGTAATGGAGGCTAGTGGTGATGGAGGATAGTGGTGATGGAGGCTACTGGTGATGGAGGCTACTGGTGATGAAGGCTGGTGGTGATGGAGGCTAGTGGTGATGGAAGCTAGTGGTGATGAAGGATAGTGGTGGTGGCTAGTGGTGGTGGAGGCTAGTGGTGATGGAGACTAGTGGTGATGGAGGCTAAGTGTGATGAAGGCTAATGGTGATGAAGGCTAGTGGTTATGGAGACTCGTGGTGATGAAGGCAAGTGGTGATGGAGGCTAGTGGTGATGGAGGCTATTGGTGGCTCGTGGTGATGAAGGCTAGTGGTGGCTAGTGGTAATGGAGGCTAGTGGTGATGGAGGCTAGTGGTGATAAAGGCTAGTGGTGATGTAGGCTACTGGTGATGGAGGCTACTGGTGATGAAGGCTGGTGGTGATGGAGGTTAGTGGTGATGGAGGCTAGTGGTGATGAAGGATAGTGGTGGTGGCTAGTGGTGGTGGTGCCTAGTGGTGATGGAGGCTAGTGGTGATGGAGTCTAGTGGTGATGGAGGCTAGTGGTGATGAAGGCTAGTGGTGATGAAGGCTAGTGGTGATGGAGGCTAGTGGTGATGGAATCTAGTGGTGATGGAGGCTAGAGGTGATGAAGGCTAGTGGTGATGAAGGCTAGTGGTGATGGAGGCTAGTGGTAATGGAGGCTAGTGGTAATGGAGGCTAGTGGTGATGGAGGATAGTGGTGATGGAGGCTAATGGAGATGAAGGCTAATGGTGATGAAGGCTAGTGGTGATGGAGACTCGCGGTGATGAAGGCTAGTGGTGATGGAGGCTAGTGATGATGGAGGCTAATGGTGTTTCATGGTGATGAAGGCTAGTGGTGATGAAGGCTAGTGGTGAAAAAGGCTAGTGGTGATGGAGGCTAGTGATGATAGAGGCTAGTGGTGATGAAGGCTACTGATGATGAAGGCTAGTTGTGATGGAGGCTAGTGATGATGGAGGCTAGTGGTGAGGGAGGCTAGTGGTAATGGAGGCTAATGGTGATGAAGGCTAATGGTGATGAAGGCTCCTGGTGGCTAGTGGTGGTGGTGGCTAGTGGTGATAGAGCCTAGTGGCGGTAGAGGCTAGTGGTGATGGAAGCTAGTGGTGATGGAGGCTAGTGGTGATGAAAGCTAGTGGTGATGAAGGCCAGTGGTGTTGGACGATCGTGGTGATGAAGGCTAGTGGTGATAGGGGATAGTGGTGATGGAGGTTAGTGGTGGCTAGTGGTGATGAAGGCTAGTGGTGGCTAGTGGTGATGAAGGCTAGTGGTGAGTGAGGATAGTGGTAATGGAGGCTAATGGTGATGAAGGCTAATGGTGATGAAGGCTCCTGGTGGCTAGTGGTGGTGGTGGCTAGTGGTGATAGAGCCTAGTGGTGTTATAGGCTAGTGGTGATGGAAGCTATTGGTGATGGAGGCTAGTGGTGATGAAGGCTAGTGGTGATGAAGGCTAGTGGTGGCTAGCTGTGATGGAGGCTGGTGGTGATGAAGGCTAGTGGTGGCTAGTGGTGATGAAAGCTCCTGGTGGCTAGTGGTGGTGGCTAGTGGTGATAGAGCCTAGTGGTGTTAGAGGCTAGTGGTGATGGAAGCTATTGGTGATGGAGGCTAGTGGTGATGAAGGCTAGTGGTGATAAAAGCCAGTGGTGTTGGAAGCTCGTGGTGATGAAGGCTAGTGGTGATAGAGGCTAGTGGTGATGGAGGCTAGTGGTGGCTAGTGGTGATGAACGCTAGTGGTGGCTAGTGGTGATGAAGACTAGTGGTGAATAGTGGTGATGAAGGTTAGTGGTGTCTAGTGGTGATGAAGGCAATTGGTTGCTAGCTGTGATTGAGGCTAGGGGTGATGAAGGCTGGTGGTGATGGAGGCTAGTGGTGATGAAGGCTAGTGGTGGCTAGTGGCGATAAAGAATAGTGGTGGCGGAGGCTAGTGGTAATGCAGGCTAGTGGTGATGGAGGCTAGTGGTGATAAAGGCTAGTGGTGATAAAGGCTAGTGGTGATGAAGGCTACTGATGATAAAGGCTAGTGGTGATGGAGGCTAGTGGTGATGGAGGCTAGTGGTGATGAAAAATAGTGGTGGTGGCTAGTGGCGGTGGTGGCTATCGGTGGTGGTGGCTTGTGGTGATGGAGGCTAGTGGTAATGGAGGCTAGTGGTAATGGAGGCTAGTGGTGATGGAGGATAGTGGTGATGGAGGCTAATGGAGATGAAGGCTAATGGTGATGAAGGCTAGTGGTGATGGAGACTCGCGGTGATGAAGGCTAGTGGTGATGGAGGCTAGTGATGATGGAGGCTAATGGTGTTTCATGGTGATGAAGGCTAGTGGTGATGAAGGCTAGTGGTGAAAAAGGCTAGTGGTGATGGAGGCTAGTGGTGATGGAGGCCAGTGGTGAAGGAGGCTAGTGGTGATGGAGGATAGTGGTAATGGAGGCTAATGGTGATGAAGGCTAGTGGTGATGGAGGCTCGTTGTGATGAAGGCTAGTGGTGATGGAGGGTAGTGATGAAGGAGGCTAATGGTGGCTCGTGGTGATGAAGGCTAGTGGTGGCTAGTGGTGATGGAGACTAGTGGTGGTGGTGGCTAGTGGTGGCTAGTGGTGATGAAGGCTAGTGGTGGCTAGTGGTGATGAAGGCTAGTGGTGGCTAGCTGTGATGGAGGCTGGTGGTGATGAAGGCTAGTGGTGATGAAGGCTAGTGGTGGCTAGCTGTGATGGAGGCTGGTGGTGGCTAGTGGTGATGAAAGCTCCTGGTGGCTAGTGGTGGTGGTGGCAAGTGGTGATAGAGCCTAGTGGTGTTAGAGGCTAGTGGTGATGGAAGCTAGTGGTGATGGAGGCTAGTGGTGATGAAGGCTAGTGGTGATGAAGGACAGTGGTGTTGGAAGCTCGTGGTGATGGAGGCTAGTGGTGATGGAGGATAGTGGTAATGGAGGCTAGTGGTGATGGAGGCTAGTGGTGATGGAGGCTAGTGGTGATGAAGGCTAATGGTGATGAAGGCTAGTGGTGATGAAGGCTAGTGGTGATGAAGGCTAGTGGTGATGGAGGCTAGGGATGATGGAGGCTAATGGTGGTTTGTGGTAATGAAGGCTAGTGGTGATGGAGGCTAGTGGTGAAAAAGGCTAGTGGTGATGGAGGCTAGTGGTGATGAAGGCTACTGATGATGAAGGCTAGTGGTGATGGAGGCTAGTGGTGATGGAGACTAGTGGTGATGGAGGATAGTGGTAATGCAGGCTAATGGTGATGAAGGCTAACGGTGATGAAGGCTAGTGGAGATGGAGACTCGTGGTGATGAAGCCTAGTGGTGATGGAGGCTAGTGATGATGGAGGCTAATGGTGGCTCGTGGTGATGTAGGCTAGTGGTGGCTAGTGGTGATGGAGACTAGTGGTGGTGGTGGCTAGTGGTGGCTAGTGGTGACGAAGGCTAGTGTTGGCTAGTGGTGATGAAGGCTAGTGGTGGCTAGCTGTGATGGAGGCTGGTGGTGATGAAGGCTAGTGGTGATGGAGGCTAGTGGTGATGAAGAATAGTAGTGGTGGCTAGTGGTGGTGGTGGCTATTGGTGGTGGTGGCTAGTGGTGATGGAGGCTAGTGGTAATGGAGGCTAGTGGTGGCTAGCTGTGATGGAGGCTAGTGGTGATGAAGGCTAGTGGTGATGGAGGCTAGTGGTGATGAAGAATAGTGGTGGTGGCTAGTGGTGATGGAGGCTAGTGGTAATGGAGGCTAGTGGTAATGGAGGCTAGTGGTGATGGAGGCTAGTGGTGATGGAGGATAGTGGTGATGGAGGATAGTGGTAATGGAGGCTAATGGTGATGAAGGCTAATGGTGATGAAGGCTAGTGGTGATGGAGGCTCGTTGTGATGAAGGCTAGTGGTGATGGAGGGTAGTGATGAAGGAGGCTAATGGTGGCTCGTGGTGATGAAGGCTAGTGGTGGTGGAGGCTAGTGGTAATGGAGGCTAGTGGTGATGGAGGATAGTGGTGATGGAGGATAGTGGTAATGGTGTCTAATGGTGACGAAGGCTAATGGTGATGAAGGCTAGTGGTGATGGAGGCTCGTTGTGATGAAGGCTAGTGGTGATGGAGGGTAGTGATGAAGGAGGCTAATGGTGGCTCGTGGTGATGAAGGCTAGTGGTGGCTAGTGGTGATGGAGACTAGTGGTGGTGGTGGCTAGTGGTGGCTAGTGGTGATGAAGGCTAGTGGTGGCTAGTGGTGATGAAGACTAGTGGTGGCTAGCTGTGTTGGAGGCTGGTGGTGATGAAGTCTAGTGGTGGCTAGTGGTGATGAAAGCTCCTGGTGGCTAGTGGTGGTGGTGGCTAGTGGTTATAGAGCCTATAGAGCTAGTGGTGGCTAGTGGTGATGAAGGCTAGTGGTGGCTAGTGGTGATGAAGACTAGTGGTGAATAGTGGTGATGAAGGTTAGTGGTGGCTAGTGGCGATAAAGAATAGTGGTGGCGGAGGCTAGTGGTAATGCAGGCTAGTGGTGATGGAGGCTAGTGGTGATAAAGGCTAGTGGTGATAAAGGCTAGTGGTGATGAAGGCTACTGATGATAAAGGCTAGTGGTGATGGAGGCTAGTGGTGATGGAGGCTAGTGGTGATGAAAAATAGTGGTGGTGGCTAGTGGCGGTGGTGGCTATCGGTGGTGGTGGCTTGTGGTGATGGAGCCTAGTGGTAATGGAGGCTAGTGGTAATGGAGGCTAGTGGTGATGGAGGATAGTGGTGATGGAGGCTAATGGAGATGAAGGCTAATGGTGATGAAGGCTAGTGGTGATGGAGACTCGCGGTGATGAAGGCTAGTGGTGATGGAGGCTAGTGATGATGGAGGCTAATGGTGGCTCGTGGTGATGAAGGCTAGTGGTGGCTAGTGGTGATGGAAAGACTAGTGGTGGCTAGTGGTGATGAAGGCTAGTGGAGGCTGGTGGTGATGAAGGCTAGTGGTGATGAAGGCTAGTGGTGGCTAGCTGTGATGGAGGCTGGTGGTGGCTAGTGGTGATGAAAGCTCCTGGTGGCTAGTGGTGGTGGTGGCAAGTGGTGATAGAGCCTAGTGGTGTTAGAGGCTAGTGGTGATGGAAGCTAGTGGTGATGGAGGCTAGTGGTGATGAAGGCTAGTGGTGATGA
This sequence comes from Oncorhynchus mykiss, assembly GCF_013265735.2. NCBI lineage: Eukaryota > Metazoa > Chordata > Actinopteri > Salmoniformes > Salmonidae > Oncorhynchus > Oncorhynchus mykiss. Next base: position 42,030,857 of record NC_048574.1, on the reverse strand, counting down.
AGGATAGTGGTGTTGGAAGCTCGTGGTGATGGAGGCTAGTGGTGATGGAGGATAGTGGTAATGGAGGCTAGTGGTGATGGAGGCTAGTGGTGATGGAGGCTAGTGGTGATGAAGGCTAATGGTGATGAAGGCTAGTGGTGATGAAGGCTAGTGGTGATGAAGGCTAGTGGTGATGGAGGCTAGTGATGATGGAGGCTAATTGTGGTTTGTGGTAATGAAGGCTAGTGGTGATGGAGGCTAGTGGTGAAAAAGGCTAGTGGTGATGGAGGCTAGTGGTGATGAAGGCTACTGATGATGAAGGCTAGTGGTGATGGAGGCTAGTGGTGATGGAGGCTAGTGGTGATGGAGGATAGTGGTAATGCAGGCTAATGGTGATGAAGGCTAACGGTGATGAAGGCTAGTGGACATGGAGACTCGTGGTGATGAAGCCTAGTGGTGATGGAGGCTAGTGATGATGGAGGCTAATGGTGGCTCATGGTGATGTAGGCTAGTGGTGGCTAGTGGTGATGGAGACTAGTGGTGGTGGTGGCTAGTGGTGGCTAGTGGTGATGAAGGCTAGTGTTGGCTAGTGGTGGCTAGCTGTGATGGAGGCTAGTGGTAATGGAGGCTAGTGGTAATGGAGGCTAGTGGTGATGGACGATAGTGGTGATGAAGGCTAGTGGTGATGGAGGCTAGTGGTGATGAAGGCTACTGATGATGAAGGCTAGTGGTGATGGAGGCTAGTGGTGATGAAGAATAGTGGTGGTGGCTAGTGTTGGTGGTGGCTATCGGTGGTGGTGGCTAGTGGTGATGGAGGCTAGTGGTAATGGAGACTAGTGGGAATGGAGGCAAGTGGTGATGGAGGCTAGTGGTGATGGAGGCTAGTGGTGATGAAGGCTAATGGTGATGAAGGCTAATGGTGATGAAGGCTAGTGGTGATGAAGGCTAGTGGTGATGAAGGCTAGTGGTGATGGAGGCTAGTGATGATGGAGAGTAATGGTGGTTCGTGGTAATGAAGGCTAGTGGTGATGGAGGCTAGTGGTGAAAAAGGCAAGTGGTGATGGAGGCTAGTGGTGATGAAGACTACTGATGATGAAGGCTAGTGGTGATGGAGGCTAGTGGTGATGGAGGCTAGTGGTGATGGAGGCTAGTGGTGATGGAGGCTTGTGGTGATGAAGGCTAATGGTGATGGAGGCTAGTGATGAATGAGGCTAATGGTGGCTCGTGGTGATGAAGGATAATGGTGATGGAGGCTAGTGGTGATGGTGATGGAGGCTAGTGGTGATGAAGGCTAGTGGAGGTGGTGGCTAGTGGTGATGGAGGCTAGTGGTGATTGAGAATAGTGGTGATGGAGGCAAGTGGTGATGAAGGCTAGTGATGGTGGTGGCTAGTGGTGATGAAGGCTTGTGGTGATGGAGGCTAGTGGTGATAAAGGCTTGTGGTGGTGGAGGCAAGTGGTGATGGAGGCTAGTAGTGATGAAGGCTAGTGGTGATGGAGGCTAGTGGTGATTAAGGCTAATGGTGGTGGTGGCTAGTGGTAATGGAGGCTTGTGGTGGTGGAGGCAAGTGGTGATGGAGGCTAGTAGTGATGGAGGCTAGTAGTGATGAAGGCTAGTGGTGATGAAGGCTAATGGTGCTGAAAGCTAGTGGTGATGGAGGCTAGTGGTGGTGGAGGCTAGTGGTGATGAAGGCTAGTGGTGATGGAGGCTAGTGGTGATTAAGGCTAATGGTGGTGGTGGCTAGTGGTAATGGAGGCTAGTGGTGATGGAGGATAGTGGTGATGGAGGCTACTGGTGATGGAGGCTAGTGGTGATGGAGGCTAGTGGTGATGGAGGCTAGTGGTGATGAAGGGTAGTGGTGCTGGCTAGTGGTGGTGGAGGCTAGTGGTTATGGGGGCTAGTAGTGATGGAGACTAGTGGTGATGGAGGCGAATGGTGATGAAGGCTAATGGTGATGAAGGCTAGTGGTTATGGAGACTCGTGGTGATGAAGGCAAGTGGTGATGGAGGCTAGTGGTGATGGAGGCTAGTGGTGGTGGAGGCTAGTGGTGATAAAGGCTAGTGGTGATTGAGGCTACTGGTGATGGAGGCTAGTGGTGATGAAGACTAGTGGTGGTGGTGGCTAGTGGTGATGAAGGCTTGTGGTGATGGAGGCTAGTGGTGATAAAGGCTTGTGGTGGTTGAGGCAAGTGGTGATGGAGGCTAGTGGTGATGGAGGCTATTGGTGGCTCGTGGTGATGAAGGCTAGTGGTGGCTAGTGGTAATGGAGGCTAGTGGTGATGGAGGCTAGTGGTGGTGGAGGCTAGTGGTGATAAAGGCTAGTGGTGATGTAGGCTACTGGTGATGGAGGCTACTGGTGATGAAGGCTGGTGGTGATGGAGGCTAGTGGTGATAAAGGCTTGTGGTGGTGGAGGCAAGTGGTGATGGAGGCTAGTAGTGATGGAGGCTAGTAGTGATGAAGGCTAGTGGTGATGGAGGCTAGTGGTGATTAAGGCTAATGGTGGTGGTGGCTAGTGGTAATGGAGGCTAGTGGTGATGGAGGATAGTGGTGATGGAGGCTACTGGTGATGGAGGCTACTGGTGATGAAGGCTGGTGGTGATGGAGGCTAGTGGTGATGGAAGCTAGTGGTGATGAAGGATAGTGGTGGTGGCTAGTGGTGGTGGAGGCTAGTGGTGATGGAGACTAGTGGTGATGGAGGCTAAGTGTGATGAAGGCTAATGGTGATGAAGGCTAGTGGTTATGGAGACTCGTGGTGATGAAGGCAAGTGGTGATGGAGGCTAGTGGTGATGGAGGCTATTGGTGGCTCGTGGTGATGAAGGCTAGTGGTGGCTAGTGGTAATGGAGGCTAGTGGTGATGGAGGCTAGTGGTGATAAAGGCTAGTGGTGATGTAGGCTACTGGTGATGGAGGCTACTGGTGATGAAGGCTGGTGGTGATGGAGGTTAGTGGTGATGGAGGCTAGTGGTGATGAAGGATAGTGGTGGTGGCTAGTGGTGGTGGTGCCTAGTGGTGATGGAGGCTAGTGGTGATGGAGTCTAGTGGTGATGGAGGCTAGTGGTGATGAAGGCTAGTGGTGATGAAGGCTAGTGGTGATGGAGGCTAGTGGTGATGGAATCTAGTGGTGATGGAGGCTAGAGGTGATGAAGGCTAGTGGTGATGAAGGCTAGTGGTGATGGAGGCTAGTGGTTATGAAGGCTAAAGGTGATGGAGGCTAGTGCTGGTGGAGGCTAGTGGTGGCTAGTGGTGATGGAGGCTAGTGGCGATGGAGGCTTGTGGTGATGGAGACTAGTGGTGATGGAGGCTAGTGGTTATGGAGGCTAGTGGTGATGGTGGCTAGTGGTGATGAAGGCTAGTGGTGATGGTGGCTAGTTGTGCCTTGTGGTGATGGAGGCTAGTTGTGGCTAGTGGTGATGGAGCCTAGTGGTGATGAAGGCTAGTGGTGGCTAGTGGTTATGGAGGCTAGTGGTGGCTAGTGGTTATGGAGGCTAGTGGTGATGAAGGATAATGATGGCTAGGGGTGATGAAGGCTAGTGGTGATGGAGGCTATTGGTGGCTCGTGGTGATGAAGGCTAGTGGTGGCTAGTGGTAATGGAGGCTAGTGGTGATGGAGGCTAGTGGTGGTGGAGGCTAGTGGTGATAAAGGCTAGTGGTGATGTAGGCTACTGGTGATGGAGGCTACTGGTGATGAAGCTCGTGGTGATGGAGGCTAGTGGTGATGGAGGCTAGTGGTGATGGAGGCTTGTGGTGATGAAGGCTAATGGTGATGGAGGCTAGTGATGAATGAGGCTAATGGTGGCTCGTGGTGATGAAGGATAGTGGTGATGGAGGCTAGTGGTGATGGTGATGGAGGCTAGTGGTGATGAAGGCTAGTGGAGGTGGTGGCTAGTGGTGATGGAGGCTAGTGGTGATTGAGAATAGTGGTGATGGAGGCAAGTGGTGATGAAGGCTAGTGATGGTGGTGGCTAGTGGTGATGAAGGCTTGTGGTGATGGAGGCTAGTGGTGATAAAGGCTTGTGGTGGTGGAGGCAAGTGGTGATGGAGGCTAGTAGTGATGAAGGCTAGTGGTGATGGAGGCTAGTGGTGATTAAGGCTAATGGTGGTGGTGGCTAGTGGTAATGGAGGCTTGTGGTGGTGGAGGCAAGTGGTGATGGAGGCTAGTAGTGATGGAGGCTAGTAGTGATGAAGGCTAGTGGTGATGAAGGCTAATGGTGCTGAAAGCTAGTGGTGATGGAGGCTAGTGGTGTTGGAGGCTAGTGGTGATGAAGGCTAGTGGTGATGGAGGCTAGTGGTGATTAAGGCTAATGGTGGTGGTGGCTAGTGGTAATGGAGGCTAGTGGTGATGGAGGATAGTGGTGATGGAGGCTAGTGGTGATGGAGGCTAGTGGTGATGGAGGCTAGTGGTGATGGAGGCTAGTGGTGATGAAGGGTAGTGGTGCTGGCTAGTGGTGGTGGAGGCTAGTGGTTATGGGGGCTAGTAGTGATGGAGACTAGTGGTGATGGAGGCGAATGGTGATGAAGGCTAATGGTGATGAAGGCTAGTGGTTATGGAGACTCGTGGTGATGAAGGCAAGTGGTGATGGAGGCTAGTGGTGATGGAGGATAGTGGTGGTGGAGGCTAGTGGTGATAAAGGCTAGTGGTGATTGAGGCTACTGGTGATGGAGGCTAGTGGTGATGAAGACTAGTGGTGGTGGTGGCTAGTGGTGATGAAGGCTTGTGGTGATGGAGGCTAGTGGTGATAAAGGCTTGTGGTGGTTGAGGCAAGTGGTGATGGAGGCTAGTGGTGATGGAGGCTATTGGTGGCTCGTGGTGATGAAGGCTAGTGGTGGCTAGTGTTAATGGAGGCTAGTGGTGATGGAGGCTAGTGGTGGTGGAGGCTAGTGGTGATAAAGGCTAGTGGTGATGTAGGCTACTGGTGATGGAGGCTACTGGTGATGAAGGCTGGTGGTGATGGAGGCTAGTGGTGATGGAGGCTAGTGGTGATGAAGGCTTGTGGTGATGGAGGCTAGTGGTGATAAAGGCTTGTGGTGGTGGAGGCAAGTGGTGATGGAGGCTAGTAGTGATGGAGGCTAGTAGTGATGGAGGCTAGTAGTGATGAAGGCTAGTGGTGATGGAGGCTAGTGGTGATTAAGGCTAATGGTGGTGGTGGCTAGTGGTAATGGAGGCTAGTGGTGATGGAGGATAGTGGTGATGGAGGCTACTGGTGATGGAGGCTACTGGTGATGAAGGCTGGTGGTGATGGAGGCTAGTGGTGATGGAGGCTAGTGGTGATGAAGGATAGTGGTGGTGGCTAGTGGTGGTGGAGGCTAGTGGTGATGGAGACTAGTGGTGATGGAGGCTAAGTGTGATGAAGGCTAATGGTGATGAAGGCTAGTGGTTATGGAGACTCGTGGTGATGAAGGCAAGTGGTGATGGAGGCTAGTGGTGATGGAGGCTATTGGTGGCTCGTGGTGATGAAGGCTAGTGGTGGCTAGTGGTAATGGAGGCTAGTGGTGATGGAGGCTAGTGGTGATAAAGGCTAGTGGTGATGTAGGCTACTGGTGATGGAGGCTACTGGTGATGAAGGCTGGTGGTGATGGAGGCTAGTGGTGATGAAGGCTAGTGGAGGTGGTGGCTAGTGGTGATGGAGGCTAGTGGTGATTGAGAATAGTGGTGATGGAGGCAAGTGGTGATGAAGGCTAGTGATGGTGGTGGCTAGTGGTGATGAAGGCTTGTGGTGATGGAGGCTAGTGGTGATAAAGGCTTGTGGTGGTGGAGGCAAGTGGTGATGGAGGCTAGTAGTGATGAAGGCTAGTGGTGATGGAGGCTAGTGGTGATTAAGGCTAATGGTGGTGGTGGCTAGTGGTAATGGAGGCTTGTGGTGGTGGAGGCAAGTGGTGATGGAGGCTAGTAGTGATGGAGGCTAGTAGTGATGAAGGCTAGTGGTGATGAAGGCTAATGGTGCTGAAAGCTAGTGGTGATGGAGGCTAGTGGTGTTGGAGGCTAGTGGTGATGAAGGCTAGTGGTGATGGAGGCTAGTGGTGATTAAGGCTAATGGTGGTGGTGGCTAGTGGTAATGGAGGCTAGTGGTGATGGAGGATAGTGGTGATGGAGGCTAGTGGTGATGGAGGCTAGTGGTGATGGAGGCTAGTGGTGATGGAGGCTAGTGGTGATGAAGGGTAGTGGTGCTGGCTAGTGGTGGTGGAGGCTAGTGGTTATGGGGGCTAGTAGTGATGGAGACTAGTGGTGATGGAGGCGAATGGTGATGAAGGCTAATGGTGATGAAGGCTAGTGGTTATGGAGACTCGTGGTGATGAAGGCAAGTGGTGATGGAGGCTAGTGGTGATGGAGGATAGTGGTGGTGGAGGCTAGTGGTGATAAAGGCTAGTGGTGATTGAGGCTACTGGTGATGGAGGCTAGTGGTGATGAAGACTAGTGGTGGTGGTGGCTAGTGGTGATGAAGGCTTGTGGTGATGGAGGCTAGTGGTGATAAAGGCTTGTGGTGGTTGAGGCAAGTGGTGATGGAGGCTAGTGGTGATGGAGGCTATTGGTGGCTCGTGGTGATGAAGGCTAGTGGTGGCTAGTGTTAATGGAGGCTAGTGGTGATGGAGGCTAGTGGTGGTGGAGGCTAGTGGTGATAAAGGCTAGTGGTGATGTAGGCTACTGGTGATGGAGGCTACTGGTGATGAAGGCTGGTGGTGATGGAGGCTAGTGGTGATGGAGGCTAGTGGTGATGAAGGCTTGTGGTGATGGAGGCTAGTGGTGATAAAGGCTTGTGGTGGTGGAGGCAAGTGGTGATGGAGGCTAGTAGTGATGGAGGCTAGTAGTGATGGAGGCTAGTAGTGATGAAGGCTAGTGGTGATGGAGGCTAGTGGTGATTAAGGCTAATGGTGGTGGTGGCTAGTGGTAATGGAGGCTAGTGGTGATGGAGGATAGTGGTGATGGAGGCTACTGGTGATGGAGGCTACTGGTGATGAAGGCTGGTGGTGATGGAGGCTAGTGGTGATGGAGGCTAGTGGTGATGAAGGATAGTGGTGGTGGCTAGTGGTGGTGGAGGCTAGTGGTGATGGAGACTAGTGGTGATGGAGGCTAAGTGTGATGAAGGCTAATGGTGATGAAGGCTAGTGGTTATGGAGACTCGTGGTGATGAAGGCAAGTGGTGATGGAGGCTAGTGGTGATGGAGGCTATTGGTGGCTCGTGGTGATGAAGGCTAGTGGTGGCTAGTGGTAATGGAGGCTAGTGGTGATGGAGGCTAGTGGTGATAAAGGCTAGTGGTGATGTAGGCTACTGGTGATGGAGGCTACTGGTGATGAAGGCTGGTGGTGATGGAGGTTAGTGGTGATGGAGGCTAGTGGTGATGAAGGATAGTGGTGGTGGCTAGTGGTGGTGGTGCCTAGTGGTGATGGAGGCTAGTGGTGATGGAGTCTAGTGGTGATGGAGGCTAGTGGTGATGAAGGCTAGTGGTGATGAAGGCTAGTGGTGATGGAGGCTAGTGGTGATGGAATCTAGTGGTGATGGAGGCTAGAGGTGATGAAGGCTAGTGGTGATGAAGGCTAGTGGTGATGGAGGCTAGTGGTTATGAAGGCTAAAGGTGATGGAGGCTAGTGCTGGTGGAGGCTAGTGGTGGCTAGTGGTGATGGAGGCTAGTGGCGATGGAGGCTTGTGGTGATGGAGACTAGTGGTGATGGAGGCTAGTGGTTATGGAGGCTAGTGGTGATGGTGGCTAGTGGTGATGAAGGCTAGTGGTGATGGTGGCTAGTTGTGCCTTGTGGTGATGGAGGCTAGTTGTGGCTAGTGGTGATGGAGCCTAGTGGTGATGAAGGCTAGTGGCGATGAAGGCTAGTGGTGGCTAGTGGTTATGGAGGCTAGTGGTGATGAAGGATAATGATGGCTAGGGGTGATGAAGGCTAATGGTGATGGAGGCTATTGGTGGCTCGTGGTGATGAAGGCTAGTGGTGGCTAGTGGTAATGGAGGCTAGTGGTGATGGAGGCTAGTGGTGGTGGAGGCTAGTGGTGATAAAGGCTAGTGGTGATGTAGGCTACTGGTGATGGAGGCTACTGGTGATGAAGGCTGGTGGTGATGGAGGCTAGTGGTGATGGAGGCTAGTGGTGATGAAGGCTTGTGGTGATGGAGGCTACTGGTGATGAAGGCTAGTGGTGATGGAGGCTAGTGTTGATTAAGGCTAATGGTGGTGGTGGCTAGTGGTAATGGAGGCTAGTGGTGATGGAGGATAGTGGTGATGGAGGCTACTGGTGATGGAGGCTACTGGTGATGAAGGCTGGTGGTGATGGAGGCTAGTGGTGATGGAGGCTAGTGGTGATGAAGGATAGTGGTGGTGGCTAGTGGTGGTGGAGGCTAGTGGTTATGGGGGCTAGTAGTGATGAAGGCTAATGGTGATGAAGGCTAGTGGTTATGGAGACTCGTGGTGATGAAGGCAAGTGGTGATGGAGGCTATTGGTGGCTCGTGGTGATGAAGGCTAGTGGTGGCTAGTGGTAATGGAGGCTAGTGGTGATGGAGGCTAGTGGTGGTGGAGGCTAGTGGTGATAAAGGCTAGTGGTGATGTAGGCTACTGGTGATGGAGGCTACTGGTGATGAAGGCTGGTGGTGATGGAGGCTAGTGGTGATGGAGGCTAGTGGTGATGAAGGATAGTGGTGGTGGCTAGTTGTGGTGGTGCCTAGTGGTGATGGAGGCTAGTGGTGATGGAGTCTAGTGGTGATGGAGGCTAGTGGTGATGAAGGCTAGTGGTGATGAAGGCTAGTGGTGATGGAGGCTAGTGGTGATGGAATCTAGTGGTGATGGAGGCTAGAGGTGATGAAGGCTAGTGGTGATGAAGGCTAGTGGTGATGGAGGCTAGTAGTTATGAAGGCTAAAGGTGATGGAGGCTAGTGCTGGTGGAGGCTAGTGGTGGCTAGTGGTGATGGAGGCTAGTGGCGATGGAGGCTAGTGGTGATGGTGGCTAGTGGTGATGAAGGCTAGTGGTGATGGTGGCTAGTTGTGCCTTGTGGTGATGGAGGCTAGTTGTGGCTAGTGGTGATGGAGCCTAGTGGTGATGAAGGCTAGTGGCGATGAAGGCTAGTGGTGGCTAGTGGTTATGGAGGCTAGTGGTGGCTAGTGGTGATGAAGGATAATGATGGCTAGGGGTGATGAAGGCCAGTGGTAATGGAGTCTGGTGGTGGTGGAGGCTAGTGGTGATGGAGGCAAGTGGTGATGTAGGCTAATGGTGATGAAGGCTAGTGGTGGCTAGTGGTGATGAATATTTGTGGTGGCTAGTGGTGATGAAGGCTAATGGTGATGAAGGCTAGTGGTGATGGAGGCTACTGGTGATAGAGGTTAGTGGTGATGGAGGCTAGTGGTGATGGAGTCTACTGATGAATGAGGCTAATGGTGGCTCGTGGTGATGAAGGCTAATGGTGGCTCGTGGTGATGAAGGCTAATGGTGGCTAGTGGTGATGAAGGATAGTGGAGGTGGTGGCTAGTGGTGATGAAGGCTAGTGGTGGTGGTGGCTAGTGGTGATGAAGGCTTGTGGTGATGGAGGCTCGTGGTGATAAAGGCTTGTGGTGGTGGAGGCAAGTGGTGATGGAGGCTAGTAGTGATGGAGGCTAGTAGTGATGAAGGCTAGTGGTGATGAAGGCTAATGGTGCTGAAAGCTAGTGGTGATGGAGGCTAGTGGTGTTGGAGGCTAGTGGTGATGAAGGCTAATGGTGGTGGTGGCTAGTGGTAATGGAGGCTAGTGGTGATGGAGGATAGTGGTGATGGAGGCTACTGGAATGGAGGCTACTGGTGATGAAGGCTGGTGGTGATGGAGGCTAGTGGTGATGGAGGCTAGTGGTGATGAAGGATAGTGGTGGTGGCTAGTGGTGGTGGAGGCTAGTGGTTATGGGGGCTAGTAGTGATGGAGACTAGTGGTGATGGAGGCGAATGGTGATGAAAGCTAATGGTGATGAAGGCTAGTGGTTATGGAGACTCGTGGTGATGAAGGCAAGTGGTGATGGAGGCTAGTGGTGATGGAGGCTAGTGGTGGTGGAGGCTAGTGGTGATTGAGGCTACTGGTGATGGAGGCTAGTGGTGATGAAGGCTAGTGGTGGTGGTGGCTAGTGGTGATGAAGGCTTGTGGTGATGGAGGCTAGTGGTGATAAAAGGCTTGTGGTGGTGGAGGCAAGTGGTGATGGAGGCTAGTAGTGATGGAGGCTAGTAGCGATGAAGGCTAGTGGTGATGAAGGCTAATGGTGCTGAAAGCTAGTGGTGATGGAGGCTAGTGGTGTTGGAGGCTAGTGGTGATGAAGGCTAGTGATGATGGAGGCTAGTGGTGATTAAGGCTAATGGTGGTGGTGGCTAGTGGTAATGGAGGCTAGTGGTGATGGAGGATAGTGGTGATGGAGGCTACTGGTGATGAACGCTGGTGGTGATGGAGGCTAGTGGTGATGGAGGCTAGTGGTGATGAAGGATAGTGGTGGTGGCTAGTGGTGGTGGAGGCTAGTGGTTATGGGGGCTAGTAGTGATGGAGACTAATGGTGATGGAGGCTAGTAGTGATGAAGGCTAATGGTGATGAAGGCTAGTGGTTATGGAGACTCGTGGTGATGAAGGCAAGTGGTGATGGAGGCCAGTGGTGATGGAGGCTATTGGTGGCTCGTGGTGATGAAGGCTAGTGGTGATGGAGGCTAGTGGTGGTGGAGGCTAGTGGTGATAAAGGCTAGTGGTGATGTAGGCTACTGGTGATTGAGGCTACTGGTGATGAAGGCTGGTGATGATGGAGGCTAGTGGTGATGGAGGCTAGTGGTGATGAAGGATAGTGGTGGTGGCTAGTGGTGGTGGTGCCTAGTGGTGATGGAGGCTAGTGGTGATGGAGTCTAGTGGTGATGGAGGCTAGTGGTGATGAAGGCTAGTGGTGATGAAGGCTAGTGGTGATGGAGGCTAGTGGTGATGGAATCTAGTGGTGCTGGAGGCTAGAGGTGATGAAGGCTAGTGGTGATGAAGGCTAGTGGTGATGGAGGCTAGTGGTTATGAAGGCTAGTGGTGATGGAGGCTAGTGCTGGTGGAGGCTAGTGGCGGCTAGTGGTGATGGAGGCTAGTGGCGATGGAGGCTTGTGGTGATGGAGACTAGTGGTGATGGAGGCTAGTGGTGATGGTGGCTAGTTGTGCCTTGTGGTGATGGAGGCTAGTTGTGGCTAGTGGTGATGGAGCCTAGTGGTGATGAAGGCTAGTGGCGATGAAGGCAAGTGGTGGCTAGTGGTTATGGAGGCTAGTGGTGGCTAGTGGTGATGAAGGATATGATGGCTAGGGGTGATGAAGGCTAGTGGTAATGGAGTCTGGTGGTGGTGGAGGCTAGTGGTGATGAAGGCTAGTGGTGATGGAGGCAAGTGGTGATGTAGGCTAGTGGTGATGAAGGCTGGTGGTGGCTAGTGGTGATGAATATTTGTGGTGGCTAGTGGTGATGAAGGCTAATGGTGATGAAGGCTAGTGGTGATGGAGGCTACTGGTGATAGAGGTTGGTGGTGATGGAGGCTAGTGGTGATGGAGTCTAGTGGTGATGAAGGCTAGTGGTGATGGACGCTATTGGTGATGGAGGCTAGTGGTGATGAAGGATAATTGGTGGCTAGTGGTGATGAAGCCTATTGGTGGTGGCTTGTGGTGATTGAGACTAGTGGTGATGGAGGCTAGTGGTTGCGGAGGCAAGTGGTGAGGGAGGCTAGTTGGGATGGAGGCCAATGGTGGCTAGTGGTGATGAAGGCAAATGGTGATTAAGGCTATTGGTGATGGAGGCTAGTGGTGATGGAGACTAGTGGTGGTGAAGGCTAGTGGTCGCTAGTGGTGATGAAGGCTAGTGGTGGCTAGTGGTGATGAAGGCTAATGGTGATGAAGGCTAGTGGTGATGGAGGCTAATGGTGATGAAGGCTAGTTGTGATGGAAGCTAGTGGTGATGGAGTCTAGTGGTGATGGAGGTTAGGGGTGGCTTCATCACCACTAGCCTTCATCACCATTAGCCTTCATCACCACTAGCCACCACTAGCCTTCACCACCACTAGTCTCCATCACCATTAGCTAGTGGAGGCTAGTGGTTGCGGGGGCTAGTGGTGATGAAGGCTAGTGGTGATAGAGGCAAGTGGTGAGGGAGGCTATTGGTGATGGAGGCTAATGGTGGCTAGTTGTGATGAAGGTTAATGGTGATGAAGGCTAGTGGTGATGGAGGCTAGTGTTCATGAAGGCCAAAGGTGATGGAGGCTAGTGCTGGTGGAGGCTAGTGGTGGCTAGTGGTGATGGAGGCTTGTGGTGATGGAGACTAGTGGTGATGGAGGCTAGTGGTTATGGAAGCTAGTGGTGATGGAGGCTAGTGGTGATGGTGACTAGTGGTGATGGTGGCTAGTGGTGATAGTGGCTAGTGGTGACGGAGGCTAGTGGTGATGAAGGATAGTGGTGTTGGCTAGTGGTTGTGGAGGCTAGTGGTAATGGAGGCTAGTGGTGGTGGTGGATAGTGGTGATGGAGGCTAGTGGTGATCAAGGATAGTGGTGTTGGCTAGTGGTGATGAAGGCTTGTGGTGATGGAGGCTAGTTGTGGCTAGTGGTGATGAAAGCTAATGTTGATGAAGGCTAGTCGTGATGGAGGATAGTGGTGATGAAGGCTAGTGGTGATGAAGGCTAATGGTGATGGAGGCTCATGATTATGGAGGATAGTGGTGATGAAGGCTAGTGGTGATGGAGGCTCGTGTTGATGGAAGCTAATGGTGATGGAGGCTAGTGGTGATGGAGGCTAGTGGTGGCTAGTGGTGATGAAGGCTGGTGGTGGCTAGTGGTGATGAAGGCTAATGGTGATGAAGTCTAGTGGTGATGGAGGCTAGTGGTGATGGAGGCTGGCGGTGATGAAGGCTAGTGGTGATGGAGGTTAGTGGTGATGGAGGCTAATGTTGGCTAGTGGTGATGAAAGCTAGTGGTGATGAAGGCTAGTGGTGGCAAGTGGTGATCAAGGCTAGTGGTGTCTAGTGGTGATCAATCAAGGCTAGTGGTGATGAAGGCTAGTGGTGGCTAGCTGTGATGGAGGCTAGTGGTGATGAAGGCTAGTGGTCATGGAGGCTAGTGGTGATGGAGGATAGTGGTGATGGAGGCTAGTGGTGATGGAGGCTAGTGGAGATGAAGGCTAGTGGTGGTGGAGGCTAGTGGTGATGAAGTCTAGTGGTGATGGAGGCTAGTGGTGATGAAGGCTAGTGGTGATGGAGGCTAGTGGTGATGGAGGCTAGTGGTGATGAAGGCTAGTGGTGATGAAGGCTAGTGGTGATGGAGGATAGTGGTGATGGAGGCTAGTGGTGATGGAGGCTAGTGGAGATGAAGGCTAGTGGTGGTGGAGGCTAGTGGTGATGAAGTCTAGTGGTGATGGAGGCTAGTGGTGATGAAGAATAGTGGTGTTGGCTAGGGGTTGTGGAGGCTAGTGGTAATGGAGGCTAGTGGTGGTGGTGGCTAGTGGTGATGGAGGCTTGTGATGATCAAGGATAGTGGTGTTGGCTAGTGGTGATGAAGGCTTGTGGTGATGGAGGCTAGCTGTGGCTAGTGGTGATGAAGGTTAATGTTGATGAAGGCTAGTCGTGATGGAGGATAGTGGTGATGAAGGCTAGTGGGGATGAAGGCTAATGGTGATGGAGGCTCATGGTTATGGAGGATAGTGGTGATGAAGGCTAGTGGTGATGAAGGCTAGTGGTGATGAAGGCTAATGGTGATGAAGTCTAGTGGTGATGGAGGCTAGTGGTGATGGAGGCTGGCGGTGATGAAGGCTAGTGGTGATGGAGGTTAGTGTTGATGGAGGCTAATGGTGGCTAGTGCTGAAAGCTAGTGGTGATGAAGGCTAGTGGTGGCAAGTGGTGATCAAGGCTAGTGGTGTCTAGTGGTGATCAATCAAGGCTAGTGGTGATGAAGGCTAGTGGTGGCTAGCTGTGATGGAGGCTAGTGGTGATGAAGGCTAGTGGTGATGGAGGCTAGTGGTGATGGAGGATAGTGGTGATGGAGGCCAGTGGAAATGAAGGCTAGTGGTGGTGGAGGCTAGTGGTGATGAAGTCTAGTGGTGATGGAGGCTAGTGGTGATGGAGGCTACTGGTGATGGAGGCTAGTGGTGATGGAGGCTAGTGGTTATGAAGGCTAAAGGTGATGGAGGCTAGTGCTGGTGGAGGCTAGTGGTGGCTAGTGGTGATGGAGGCTAGTGGTGATGGAGGCTTGTGGTGATGGAGACTAGTGGTGAAGGCTAGTGGTGATGAAGGCTAGTGGTGATGAAGGCTAGTGGTGGCTAGTGGTGATCAAGGCTAGTGGTGGCTAGTGGTGATGGAGGCTAGTGGTGATGAAGGATAGTGGTGGCTAGTGGTGATGGAGGCTAGTGGTGATTGAGGCTAGTGGTGATGGAGGCTAGTGGTGGCTAGTGGTGATGGAGCCTAGTGGTGATGAAGGCTAGTGGTTGCTAGTGGTGATGAAGGTTAGTGGTGGCTAGTGCTGATAAAGGCTAGTGGTGGCTAGCTGTGATGGAGGCTAGTGGTGATGAAGGCTAATGGTGATGAAGGCTAGTGGTGATGGAGGTTAGGGGTGGCTAGTGGTGATGAAGACTAGTGGTGATTAAGGCTAGTGGTGGCTAGTGGTGATCAAGGCTAGTGGTGGCTAGTGGTGATGGAGGCTAGTGGTGATGAAGGATAGTGGTGGCTAGTGGTGATGAAGGTTAGTGGTGGCTAGTGGTGATGGAGGCTAGTGGTGGCTAGCTGTGATGGAGGCTAGTGGTGATGAAGGCTAGTGGTGATGGAGGCTAGTGGTGATGGAGGATAGTGGTGATGGAGGCTAGTGGAGATGAAGGCTAGTGGTGGTGGAGGCTAGTGGTGATGAAGGCTAGTGGTGATGGAGGCTAGTGGTGATGAAGGCTAGTGGTGATGGAGGCTAGTGGTGATGGAGGCTAGTGGTGATGGAGGCTAGTGGTGATGAAGGCTAGTGGTGATGGAGGCTAGTGGTGATGGAGGCTAGTGGTGATGGAGGCTAGTGGTGATGAAGGCTAGTGGTGATGGAGGCTAGTGGTGGCTAGTGGTGATGGAGGCTAGTGGTGATGGAGGCTAGTGTTGTCTAGTAGGCTCTGTGCCACCAAGCCCTGTTAGTCTTAAAACTATGTGTTTCATCTGCGGGTGTCAGAAGAACATCTGATCCACATGAATCATCTCTACTGCATCCAAACTAACTAGCAAACAAATGCCTGAGGCGTAACATCTCAACAAAGTAAATGTTATTTGACAGCTAGGCCACCCCCAATGAACAGTAATTTGATGCCATATTGTAGCCTAGTTATTTCAAGGCCAGACTATATGCCTAAACGGTAGGTAGCCTAGCCCTATGGGGCAAATGCTCATGTCTGACAACTTGAATGTGAGGTACCGCTTACCTAAAGTACTCTGCATAGGCTGCACTATTGTAGCAGAACAAGATGGTTTCTCCCATGGACCCAATAATCCTAAAATTCATACCAAATGAGACCATGGCACTGGGTATTACAAGGATAATTGAAATGACACCTACAGACAATATGCAGTAGGCATAGGCTATTTTAGTTTGTGTAATTACACTAATGGGACCACTTTGAACATTCTGGATCTGGCAGTGCATGACGCACTCACTCAATTCACACTCAAACGCACTGGAAAGAATGAAATGTGTAACATCAACTCTACTGACCCTGATTTGACCTCTACCTCAGGTGCCAGCTAAGGTAGTTCATCATCCTTAAAGTGAGAAAAGAAAACAGTGGATATCTCTGTGCATGTGAGAGAGAGAGAGAGAGAGAGAGAGAGAGAGAGACAGAGGGGGGGGGGGGGGGGGGGGGGGAAGAGAGAGAGGGAGAGAGAGAGGAAGGGAGAGAGGGGGGTAGTAGGCGTTAGTATGGTTGGCTGACCGTATGTCTGCGGTTCTGTGGTGGAGGGGAGTGAGGATCTCCTGGTGTTGTTAAACCCCTAAGAAATGTTCTTTTTGGATTCTACTCTTTGCTTACATACCTTACGCACACCCACCCTCCCCCTCATTTCCAACTTTCTCATTCCCTTTCCTTTTCCATTATGGATTTCATAACCTTAACGGAACTTAAAACTAAATAACATGGCAAGACTATAGGCTACTACTGTGTCCCCCTCTCAAATCATGAGCAGTCCTACAATGTACCCATCATGTTTGTGTAGTGCAAATGCAATGGTAGCCTACTCACTTGACACACAGACTAGACGTAACATAGTAAACGAAAATCCAGGATGATCAAATTTGTCGGAGTGGATGGGTGGATATATAATGCGAATGTCTAGTAACCCAAAGGTTGCATGTTCAAGTCTCATCACAGACAACTTTAGCATTTTAGCTAATTAACAACTTTGTAACTACTTATTAATTTTTTTTTTAGCTATTTTGGAACTACTTGGCATGTTAGCTAAACCTTCCCCTAACCTTAACCCTTTAACCTAATCCTAACCTTAACCATTTAACCTAACTCCTAAACCTAACCTTAACCCCTAGCCTACTAACATTAGTAACAACAAATTGGGATTCATAACAAATAATATGTATTGCAAATTCGTAACATGTACGAATTGCAAATCAGAATATATCATACGAATTGTAGACTAATTTGTAACATATCATATTAATTGTAATTTGAAACTTCGCAAATTAATACATACCATACCAAACGTAACACATCATACTAATTTGAGCGTCCCAGGTTTGTGTTTACTGTGCCTTTTGATTTTGCCTTAGGTAACCTTCTATTTTATATAACCATACCAAATGTAACATATTATACTATTCCCAGTGTCCCAGATTTACGTTAACTATGTTATGTCTAGTCTATGTGACCAGTCTGGATGTCTGAACCACTTTTAATTTTCCTCGGTGTCTGCTAACTCACTGGGTTCTCTGAAAGTCGCATTGCCATTGCTCGATTTACTAGGTATTGCTATGACTGACGTTTTCTGTAATCTGTTCCCCTTTCTACTCCGCCTTCGCCTCTGTCCTGCCAAGTGGTCTCGTCTCCCGCGGGACACACCTATATCATCACTGGGATTACACCGGCCGTGTGCCGCCTCCCCTTCCCCGCCACTACTCCTCTCATGCCCCGCTCTCACTCCCCGAATAGACTTTCCGTGATACTAGGAATTGCTGTTTTTCTGAACGACTATACGTGACAAATTAACATAGATTGTCGGACAAAGAAAAGTGATATACAGAAGAAAGGAAATAAGACAATGGGAACTAATGGACAATGGCAATACAAGTGCAACTGAGTTCTGCGTGTAAAATAAGCCTATTTTACAATTTTCTCATAGAAGCATTGTAGGCATAGCTGTAGAAACATACTACGTTTTTAAAAAAGGAGGCAAACCTGCGAAAAATCCTATTTCGCCAAACACCTGTCATGATTTCAGAGAATTGAACAAACTGGACATACCCAGCGCGCATTCGCTCAAATTTTGGCTACATGATACCATTTTTGCAGAGCAAACCCATTCCCCTCCGCCAGCATTCTAACCGATGTGCTCGGCATGCTCTGCTGATGCCCGCAGGAATTACCGCAGGAGTTGTTGCCGTCCCCCAAACCCTTCTCAAACGAACGGATTACAGACAGTACCAGCTAGAGATCCTCGGTAACGGTGCCTGACTTTTGCTGGCCGGGTAGCTGCGCGGGACGAGAGATGAGTTCCCTCCTCTCTACACTAGTCATGTTGTAAGTTAAATGTGCAGTAACCCTTGATGCGCAAACTAAGGTTTTCTGGAGAGAAATGAATGGAGGTATTGTGTGTGTGTGTGTGTGTGTGTGTCAGCGCACATGTTTCTCTTCATGCATGCTCTGACCATCAGTCCAGCACAGCAGGTGTGGTGTTTCGTACACTGTCATATAGGGTGCATGTTCTCCTTTACCCATTGTAATAATGAAAAACTATTTTCTGAACAGCTAACTGAAATAGAAATGTCATCTGTTTTTCCAATACCAAGTGGTGGTGGAATCTTGTATTTTGTTATCTGTACAATTCCTCTGAGGCTGTTCCACATGGTAGCATATTTCTCCTCTGGCCACTCAACCATGTCCCATGACCCAGACACCTCTTTTCATTCTCCCCAGACTGAAAGACCAGACATTTGTCACTGACAGAAGGTCTGCTAACGGGTTATGAATGAATGAGTGGAT
Source organism: Oncorhynchus mykiss (assembly GCF_013265735.2). Classification (NCBI taxonomy): domain Eukaryota; kingdom Metazoa; phylum Chordata; class Actinopteri; order Salmoniformes; family Salmonidae; genus Oncorhynchus; species Oncorhynchus mykiss. Next base: position 42,012,724 of record NC_048574.1, on the reverse strand, counting down.
GTACAGTATGACTGTGCCTTATTGGTGTCTTTGATGGGTGTCTGTGTTTAACAGGATCATGTGATTCGTGAAGGGGATTATCAGCAATTAGCTCTTCCCCAAATTAGGGCATCAATCCACTTTAACCAAACCTAAAGCAATTCTGCCAGACTCATTAACAAATCTTACATTTACAATGACAAATTTACCTTTAAAGTGTCCCTGTCACCCCTTTGTATCTCTCAAACTTACTCTCCACTTGGTCAGATTTTTACAGAGGTTTCATCTGAGGTAACACAGAAGTAGACCAAAAGTAGCATTGGAGCCCAGACATCTGTGTGTGCTTTGGGCCAGCTGTAGGCTGCGTTCCAGGCATCCCTACATCTGGACAGCACAGGGGGTATGGGGTCCCCTAATGAGCACAAGGCCAGGGGGTACAGGAAGATATGAAAGAACACTCTCTACTGCTAACGTGTCTGCTAATGTTTCTCCTGCTCTTCCCCCTCTTTATTTAAGATGGAGGTCAGCCTTATTTGTGTGCTGTAATCTATGTATCTATGCATGTGCTGTGTGTGCTGTATTTATACAGGGAGGGATAAGAGATTGAAGTGCTTAGATAGATGGCTGGACGGATTAGTGAATATTGATATCCTATTAGCTCATCATAGATATGAGCTGAGCTCAGCAGCTGTCCCTAGAGAGAGACAGCATGGCCACTGTCTGTTGCCGTGATGGTTTTATCTAGAAATGACCTTTTTTGGCGGCATAGAGACATAGGTTTAAAATTGGTGGTGGAGACAGAAAAGAGGCAGGACTGTGGCAGACAGACTGCTTTTGTATTATTTTGGGATGCAAAAATACCACATGTAATCTCAATGCAGATCCATTCTCCCCTTCTCTCAGATCTGTCCAGGCTTTACTGGTGGTCTGCAGCCCCCTGCAGGTAAATGTGTGTATACAATTGTATCCATTATGTTTTCTAATATTCCATTCTCAATAAAGTCTCTCATTCTAACCACATGCCTGTCTGTTTTGTGGTGGCACAGGTCTTAGCGCATGACCATGTTAATTTCAGCGTATACGTGGAGAATCAGACACGGGGTCGAGACGCCATGAGTCGCCGGCAGCACAGAGTGTACCAGCTGTACAGCAGGACAAGTGCCAAACACGTGCAGGTGATGGGGAGGAGAATCAGTGCCAAGGGAGACGATGGGGATAAATATGGTAAGATATAGTACTACTACTTCCTACAATATACAGAACACTCCAATACAAATCAGAATCAACAAGCAATCATTTCCTCTATGTTATCACACCTACAGTACATGGCCCTCAAAATCATGAAGTAGAAACCGGCCAGACAAGCCTATGACACACAGAGAGAAATAGAAAGATGGCGCAGCGGTTTCTGTGTGGTAGACTCAGTCCCGATATCGATAAGGTCATCGATTTCCCATTTACCCCGCTATGTTGCTTTGTTGTAGGGGGATTTGGGTAGTGAGAGGGAGACTAATGTTATTGATTTGGTTTGACCTCTGTATTGTGGCTACATCTATGAACTAATTGCATGTAACAATCCCCCCCATCCCGTCCTATGTGCTCAATATCTATGCCCTTTCCCACATGACAAAATACTACAGTTTACTATATAATACTACAGTACTTTATGTATAATTCTGTAGTAAGCTGTACTATACTGTAGAATCCTATACTCCACACTGTAGTATCCCTCGATCATGTGTAGTACTTACTATGTAATTTCGTAGTATACTGTAGAATACTATATTTCACACTGTAATATCCCTCAATCACATATAGTACTTACCATAAAATGTTGTAGTATACTATACTACACACTGTAGTAGCCATCGATTATGTAGTGCTTACTATATAATTCTGTAGTATAATGTAAAATACTATAGTACACACTGAAGTGTCTCTCAATCATGTGTGGGTCATTCCACGAAGAGGGTGCCTTTTCATGGAAGTAGAAATTATGCACCAATATTTCATTTTAAAAAGCCTGTTATATTAAATGAAGTGCACTTTAATATAGACCAAATAGAGAATAAAGTGCATCTTTAATATGAACAAAGGCTTTCTAGTGCCAAAATCCAGTATTTTGACACGTCCCTTCGTCAACCCTGTGTCACTTCTAGGACAATTTCAACCGACTTAATCCCGAAAATGTATCCACGTTTCACCATCATTCTAAATGCCTAGTTATTTTTCTGCTTTGACAAAGTCATTTCTGAAGATTATTATTTATATTCATAATATTAGTGACGCATTTACATCTGTCCCTCGTGTTAAGGCCAACCCTGTTAAGCAAACAATTTACCCCTTTAAAATAATGGACCATTCCACCAAGTTAAATTATTCACAGCAGGTGACATCATTTGGGTCTTCTGAACAGCATGGTGGAAAAGGAAGGAAGTCTTCTCTCTCTTTTTGGTCTATTTATAATTGTTTTATCATCTTTGACTGAGATGGTCGAGCTTAACACATCAACCCTGTAAGCTCAATTCATGCTAGGGAAACTTGAATTTGATTTATCTTTCATCATGCTCTTCACCACATGGGGAGTAATGGCCAATCTTCACCTAAAACCTGTTATCGTCAACCCTGTTAGAGGCCCAATGGTAACTCTATCAGGTTGATATTATATGTGAATTCATTTGTACAAGGGATACTAGATCAATGAGAAAATGTTAGATTTATCTCAAAGATGAGTTTAATAAATAATAGTTAGGCAGTTACATAAGTGTCTGTAACAGGGTTGACAGTGTGGTTCAAGTGCAGATAAAATGCTCTTAGTTCATAGGATTTTAATGCCTGAGATGGGAAAAAGTATTTTTCCGTAGGCTAAACATAAAATATATTTAATTTCTTAGTGTAGTATACTGTAGAATACTATAGTAAATACGGCAGTATTATCCACAAAAAAAACATAGTAAATACTACAGTAATGTCCACAAAAACACTAGTGTCTGCAAAAATACTGCAGTTTTTTTAACAATAGTAGTACTACAGTATTTCATTTGCATATACCCCACCTATTCCCCTCCCACATATTCCAATTTGTGCCACTCACAAGTGAGACACCTACATGCCAAGTATATACCATATATTGTGTTCCCTACAGGTTATAGAAAAGAGCAGAAGCTTTGAACTATCCATTCATATTCCAGTCTTACCGACAGTGTATGACTATTTTAGTATTTATCCAGCAAGTTTCCTCAAGGAGAAAGCCCCCACTTCTGAGTCAAAGACAACACAACAATACAAACAGTGCAGCTATTCCCTCCGCAAGGCTCCGCAAGGCTATCAAACAAGCTAAGCGCCAGTACAGAGACAAAGTAGAATCTCAATTCAACGGCTCAGACACAAGAGGCATGTGGCAGGGTCTACAGTCAATCACGGACTACAGGAAGAAATCCAGCCCAGTCACGGACCAGGATGTCTTGCTCCCAGGCAGACTAAATAACTTTTTTGCCCGCTTTGAGGACAATACAGTGCCACTGACACGGCCTGCAACGAAAACATGCGGTCTCTCCTTCACTGCAGCCGAGGTGAGTAAGACATTTAAACGTGTTAACCCTCGCAAGGCTGCAGGCCCAGACGGCATCCCCAGCCGCGCCCTCAGAGCATGCGCAGACCAGCTGGCCGGTGTGTTTACGGACATATTCAATCAATCCCTATACCAGTCTGCTGTTCCCACATGCTTCAAGAGGGCCACCATTGTTCCTGTTCCCAAGAAAGCTAAGGTAACTGAGCTAAACGACTACCGCCCCGTAGCACTCACATCCGTCATCATGAAGTGCTTTGAGAGACTAGTCAAGGACCATATCACCTCCACCCTACCTGACACCCTAGACCCACTCCAATTTGCTTACCGCCCAAATAGGTCCACAGACGATGCAATCTCAACCACACTGCACACTGCCCTAACCCATCTGGACAAGAGGAATACCTATGTGAGAATGCTGTTCATCGACTACAGCTCGGCATTCAACACCATAGTACCCTCCAAGCTCGTCATCAAGCTCGAGACCCTGGGTCTCGACCCCGCCCTGTGCAACTGGGTACTGGACTTCCTGACGGGCCGCCCCCAGGTGGTGAGGGTAGGCAACAACATCTCCTCCCCGCTGATCCTCAACACTGGGGCCCCACAAGGGTGCGTTCTGAGCCCTCTCCTGTACTCCCTGTTCACCCACGACTGCGTGGCCACGCACGCCTCCAACTCAATCATCAAGTTTGCGGACGACACAACAGTGGTAGGCTTGATTACCAACAACGACGAGACGGCCTACAGGGAGGAGGTGAGGGCCCTCGGAGTGTGGTGTCAGGAAAATAACCTCACACTCAACGTCAACAAAACTAAGGAGATGATTGTGGACTTCAGGAAACAGCAGAGGGAACCCCCCTATCCACATCGATGGAACAGTAGTGGAGAGGGTAGCAAGTTTTAAGTTCCTCGGCATACACATCACAGACAAACTGAATTGGTCCACTCACACAGACAGCATCGTGAAGAAGGCGCAGCAGCGCCTCTTCAACCTCAGGAGGCTGAAGAAATTCGGCTTGTCACCAAAAGCACTCACAAACTTCTACAGATGCACAATCGAGAGCATCCTGGCGGGCTGTATCACCGCCTGGTATGGCAACTGCACCGCCCTCAACCGTAAGGCTCTCCAGAGGGTAGTGAGGTCTGCACAACGCATCACCGGGGGCAAACTACCTGCCCTCCAGGACACCTACACCACCCGATGTCACAGGAAGGCCATAAAGATCATCAAGGACATCAACCACCCGAGCCACTGCCTGTTCACCCCGCTATCATCCAGAAGGCGAGGTCAGTACAGGTGCATCAAAGCTGGGACCGAGAGACTGAAAAACAGCTTCTATCTCAAGGCCATCAGACTGTTAAACAGCCACCACTAACACTGAGTGGCTGCTGCCAACACACTGACACTGACTCAACTCCAGCCACTTTAATAATGGGAATTGATGGGAAATTATGTAAATATATCACTAGCCACTTTAAGCAATGCTACCTTATATAAATGTTACTTACCCTACATTATTCATCTCATATGCATACGTATATACTGTACTCTATATCATCGACGGTATCCTTATGTAATACATGTATCACTAGCCACTTTATACTATACTATGCCACTTTGTTTACATACTCATCTCATTTGTACATACTGTACTCGATACCATCTACTGTATCTTGCCTATGCTGCTCTGTACCATCACTCATTCATATATCCTTATGTACATATTCTTTATCCCCTTACACTGTGTACAAGACAGTAGTTTTGGAATTGTTAGTTAGATTACTTGTTATTACTGCATTGTCGGAACTAGAAGCACAAGCATTTCGCTACACTCGCATTAACATCTGCTAACCATGTGTATGTGACAAATAAAATTTGATTTGACAAACACACTATAATGTGCATACTACAGTAATGTCCACAAAAACACTTCAGTGAATACTACAGTACATAAATATAGTAATACTACAGTATTCATACCATACTATAGCATTTTGTCATGTGGGCTCTTACAATCTGTATTTTTGTGCCTCTGTCTCTTTCCAAGCCCAGCTTGTTGTGGAGGCTGATACTTTTGGAAGTCAGGTGAGAATCCGTGGTAAAGAGACCAACTTCTACCTGTGCATGAACCATCGAGGCAAGCTTGTGGGGAAGGTGAGACAAACACAATTCTAATTCTGACTCTTGCTGCACGTTCCTTTTAATGTATACATTTAAACAACCTGGAGTTGTTCACTTTGCATCTCATATTGACACTACCAGTGCTTGACTTGGGCAGGAGCTTGCTGGAGCGGAGTACCGGCCCCTCAACATGTCTACTGCTTCCTTTTATAGAATATTAGCTCAAAAGTATTGTTGAACCCCTGCACCTAAATATAGTTTTGACAGCCAAAATGAGTACCGGCACATATTTCAGTCCAAGTCAGACACTGGAAATTATCATATATGTGTGTGTATTCCAGAAGGCTAGTAATCGCAGTGCAGACTGTGTCTTCGTTGAGATGGTGTTGGAGAACCACTATACAGCTCTGATGTCAGCACGCTATACGGGCTGGTACGTGGGCTTCACCAAGAGGGGGCGCCCCAGGAGAGGCCCTCAGACACTGCCCAACCAGCAGGACGTTCACTTCATGAAGCGCCTGCCCCCCGGGGAGCAGCCCGACCTGCAGCCCTTCCGCTTCACCACAGTCAGCAAGAGAAGCAAGAAAGTGAGAGGGACCCGACCCACAGCCACTACAGCACCTACATAGTCAATGCCACACAACATACCCAAATGACTCGACAACTGTCCTCCCCTGTGTGAATTGAATGTAAGGAGTTTGCTGGGCTGAACCCAGGTAAAGACCTAACTAAGTGGTGCATAGTACAATATGTGCATCAAAAGACTTGGAGCTAAACAATCTGACCACATCAGGGAAGATGTTGTCCTTGCCCTTTTCCTCCCCATTCCAGAGACAGTGTTGTCTCAAAGACTGTTGAATTACAATGTACAGTGCCAACCATTCTAGTTAGGCCACAGAAGACAGCTATACTCAGTGTTTGTTTCCAGAGGCACTAAAGTTGAACTACCAAAGACGACTGAACCATAGCGTTCAATACCGAATATCCGTGTTTTCAACATCCCAAAGACAACTGGTCAACTGTTCAGTACCAAACACCCGAACCACCAAAGGCGACTGTAGCGTGTACCCAACACAGAGGGACAGTCAAGGTTTCTCAATGCATTATTTGTATGTTTGTCTTCATATGACTTAGGAGCTACTGTTCCTGCCTTTTCACTCAATACAGAAAGCTGCTGTAACATAGTAAGTACACTATCTTCAGTCTGTCTCGTATGGAAATATTTAAGGAGAATTGTTGAAACTATATGCATTTTATTACCATTGTTATTATTACAATTATTTATTTAACTTGATGGTATGATAGCTGTTTTAGACCAATGGTATTGCCAAATAGAATACAAACATATGGTCCTAAATGTTACCGGTTTGCGATATTGTGTGATACTCATTATCAATATGCTAATCCACAATTGTTTTTCTCTAAAAGAAATGTAAATACTCCGTGTTTGTGGACCATACAGGAAAAGACTCGTAACCTAACCTTGACATTGTAGGCACCATACTGTGGGTCATTGAGGTTCCATAAAAAAAGTACAAGTGCCATCTAGTGGTCACTGGAAATGGGAGCATCTGCACAGAACACAGAATATGTGCCAAACCACAGTTCACTGATTTATCCCTTGGAAAACAAGCTGAGCCTATAGCGACCTTCTTGATGGAATGCAGCTGCCAATACATAGAATCAATTCTGATCAGGTTAATACACGAGTTGAAAACTGAATGGGAAAATGAGTTAAAAAACATGCAGGGAATACCTATACGAACATATCTGAATGTATCTAGTTGTGAGAAGTACAGCCCTTTCATACCTGGATCAAGGCCTCAACAGCCACACTCATAACCATGTCATTTCCTGCAGCTGGGATGTCTTTCCCAGGCAGGCGGCCTGCACAGCTCAGACATGTGGGCACTAGTACGGAGGAGGGCGGGGCAGGAGGTAGTTTCTCACTGCCCAACACCATGAAACATTTTCTTGAGAGAATGTGCGAGGCAGAGAATGGGCTGGACGTGTGTGTGGAGGAATGTGGGTTCCAGTGCATTACTGCATTCCTGATCACCCTTTCTGGGTACCAGCATTCCGTCTGCAGACTAACTTTGATCCTCCCCTCGATACACTACACACACACTTTCCAAACACCAATTCAGAGTTAATAATATATCCTAAATTCTCTAGTTTCTTGCCAATTTCCAGAGCCACACTCATTAAACAAAAAATGTGAAACACACAACACGTCCTGCTTGTCATTTTCAGACCAGGCCTCCCTCTGTATATCAAGATTATATTTAATAGACGAGCAATGGGAGGTTCACTTCAAATGAGTGGTGGTTTGGTCTGTACATACAGTACCGATGGCATAGATGCATGATACTGAACCAGTACATTACTCACACTCTGGTTTACACTCCTTCACATTCAAGTACTTTATTCTTATTAATGTTTTTTTTTTTTCCTTTAAAAAAAACTTTTCAATATACAACACCATTTTAGACAAGACAATTCTGTTTACAACTAATTTCAGCTCAGTAAGGGGTCATTCAGAACCTAGACAGGCAGCAAGAGGGGGGACAGAACAGGACAGAGGGAGAGTAAGTGAAAGACGAACGCAGGGTAGAGAACTAAGGATGAGAGGGGGTGAATTTGAGAGGGGTTTGGAGAGAAGAAAAATTCTTAGTACACTAACAAACTAAATTAATTGGGTCAAAAATAAAAAAATATATAGAAAAACTTAAATAGGTCACTAGCACACTGTTGTCCCATCACTTATCCATGCAGTACTGTCTTCAGGGGAAAAAAAACATCAGCTCTCTTCCACATTTTTTTTCTTCTACCAAACAAAATGAGAAAATAACAAGATAGATATGTCCTTGGTGCCCAAAGGGGCGGGCCTGAGGCATCTGTCACTCAGTCTGGATGAAGAGGCCGGAGTATGAGCCCCGTTGAGTTGAGCCCCGGCCCTGCCTCCTTCCTTCCTTTCCTCCCCAGGGCATCTTTAACAGGCCGTTTCCAACCCTCTTTCTCCATTCCTCCAGCCATTCAGTTCAGATTCCTTCATGTCCATGTCTGTTACTCGGTCTTGGGTGACCAGAGTAAGGGGAGTTGGGCCTTAGAGTGTGACCTAGTAGACTCCGCTTTGTGTGCATGTTTGTGTGCGATTTGGTTGGGGTGGGGGGGTGTAAGGGGCAATGTGTTTGAGCACCGAAGGCCCGATGAGGGCGGGACGACCCCTCCACACGAACACCAGGAGGAGGACAGAGATGATGCAGCGAGGATGATGGAGTGGGAAGTGACCTCTGACCCTGGCACATTGACTTGGCCATTAGGACTGTCCCCGCACACACATCACATTCCACCGGGCCTGCCATGCAGAGAGAAAGACACTCAGCGCACTATGCAAGTAATCCTGTAGAAGTGTTCAATTTAGGTCAGGAGTCCCACCTCCAAGCAAAGAATGAAGTTAAGAGTTGTAAATGAGCTGCAGTGCTTGCTTACCCCCCCCCCCCTTTGGTAGAGTTAAAAGAAAAAGGGTGGGAGGCTTAAAGATTGAGTCAGCAATGCAGAAAGTAAACAGCAATTTCAGGTCAACTGAAGCCGCACCCATATGCACAGTGTGCAGCGTCTTGCATCACAATCCTACTTCCACTAATGATCCTGTACGGGTGTCACTTCATTTATTTGCCTGTAGGAAAAAGTGTGTGTGTGTGTGGGGGGGGGGGTAGGGCTGATGAATCAAATATTTGTTTTTGTATGAATCTGGCCTGCAAAATATAGAAAGACGTGTGCTTGCTTACTTATCTTAACTACCGAAAAGCCACACAATTTGAATTTGAATCACTTTAGTTTGTTGTATTCATTCCTATTGTGTGTAAGTTCTGGTGAGTGTGAGAGTCGTGTGTACCTGCTATCTGGAGATGTATGTATACGTGCGAGAGGGCGACCTGCCCTCAGTCTGTCCATTGGTCGACACGTTCAGGAAGTCCCAGATGAGGATAGTGTCGTCATGGGAACTGCTGATGATCTGGAATTCATCAAACTGTAGCCGGAATACACGCCCAGAGTGCTCCTGAAAGACCGTCAAATTCATCAGTATCCTCTACAATAACCATTATCTCCACCATCATGCTCTAGATCCAAGCTAAACTCACCACCAGTGTGCGCAGACAGAGGGTGCTGGCAGGGGCACGAGGGTCCAGAGCAGCTTGTAAGTCCCATACTTTGATTTTACTACAAAGGAACAGCACAGGCGCGCACACACTCTTAACATCATAATGGAAACAACACAATAGTATTCAAGTCTTGTCAGTTGATAAGCTGGAGGACCTCATACTCCGGCCTATAAAAGTTTGACTAGCAGCCTAACAAATTCACTCTGATTAACAGGCCGAGGCCAGGATTGGGGGGAATCAGGAGTCTGAGATCAGCAGTGAGAGAATAACAAGGATTAACAGAGGCCAAGTGCAGGATTAGAGTGAGGGAATAAAGCCATTAACAGTCAGATCTCCATTAGTATTGAGAGATCAGCTCAGCCACAGTGAGATGAACCCTCCCTTACCCATCGTAGGCTCCGCTAACGATCCTTTTGTTGTCGAAGCGAATGCAACGGACCAACTCCTCATGGCCTTCCAATACCCGCAAACATGCCCCGCACTCAATATCCCACAACCTGAGGAGAGAGAATCCGTGTTAGTTTAGTAACATTTGACAAAATAGTCGTGACAAAGCACGTTCATCTCCCGGTTACAGATTCTATAAATATAAACCAGTAAGAAACACCCAGAAGAATATTCCACCCTCAAACACATACGACAGACACTCACCGGATAGTGTTGTCCGACGAGCCGCTGACCACTAGTCTGTCTCTGTACTGCAGACAGGCAATGCCTCTCTTATGGCCATTCAGCGTACGTACAAACTCACACGTGCTGGTGCTCCACACCTGGAGGGGCGTCAAGGCAAAAACACACACCACCCAGAGGTCAACAAAAAAAAAGAAGAGGCATTTAGCCTAAATAATCCTTCTTGTCAACACTAACAGTTTTTACTTTTGAAATCTCTTCCTTCCTGTTTTCCTTCATTAGAATGCTTCTGTACTAGACCGGACAATGAAGCTGCTGAGAACAATCTGCAGCCAGAGCTATAATCCAGCTGTACACCTCTCTGTCTTCACATACACGTCAGAGAGTGACACTGTGCAGCTGCATGAAAACATGAATGTAAACACAAAGGTATAACAGTGATACACATTTAGGGGTGTCGAGTAACACTCCCTCTCCCAAACACAGATATTGCAGTCTGCCGTCCCTCCCTTATTACTTGGGGAATGTTTTCAGAGAGCTGGGGCGTAGTGTGCGGGAGACGGCTCGGTACGGAATGCCTTGGCCCGTCTCCCAGGGCGATGGGTGGGCTAGCCAGGGTCTCTTTGTTCCTGGAATCCTGGCTGCCCACAAATCCACCGTCTGGAATACAGGGAGGTACTGGGGAGCTGGGGATGAGACTGGGGTTGGGGCTGAGACGAGACAGACATGCAGGTCCACAGTTTAGCCCCAGGAAGAGACAAGACGTCAGCTCTGGACTCTGGGTTCAGTCAGTGCTTCCCACAGCAGGCCTCACACTCTGGGCTAACTCAAGCTCTATGCTGCCCTCTACTGGACACGTTGCACAACTGAACTCAACCAGAATGAGAGGATTTGGTAGGTTTGGGTAGGGGACACTTGATAGGTGTGGCTGGCTTGTATTTTGCATTTCAAGTATCTTCTGTGAATGAACAATGACAAGCAGTGATGGGGAAGATAACTAGCTTTTGATTAAGAGCAGGGGGAGAGAACTGAAGCCACTCATTTATCATTCTAGCTCACAGGACGATAAACACACACACACTAACCAAGAAATCAAAGCCCGGCTGAATAACGCTGGTTGTGCATTCAGTAGACTCTGCTAAAGCAATGTATAGTCATTCCTTTTGTGTGGTTCAGTGTGCTGAAGGATCATTCAGACAGACATGAACCAAGTTGATGCCAAACGGTTGTCTTTGCAAGATCTGCAACATCCACAGGCAGAAGATCTTTACAGCAAATAAGGCAACACTTTTTTTTTTTAAATAATAAAGACTTTTAAGATCAAGATGCACAGGATCCAGTGTGTTGGACATGCTACGAATGTCTCAAGAAAGGATCCCTAAAAAGTTGCTCTCTGGAAAATACAAGGAAGGCAGACCAAAGACAACATGGCGACAGACTGGTGGCTGAGCTAGATCTCTCATGGGACAGGACCCAAGCTACGGCAAAAATACTGTAGTGGCAGAGGTTGTTGCGGCCTTCTTCTTTGGCCCTAGTGGGATCTAAGTTAGTAAGTCTTGTGCCACTGCCAAAGTACTAGAACATATGCTTGTTGAGATGTTGCCATGCTTGAGGCTCTCGTGAGTGGACCTTAGGTCATCGGGGCAAACTTGCCTTGATGGTACGGTCACCGGACGCTGACACGATGTACTTGTCGTCAAAGTCCACCACGTTGACCGCTGCTCTATGGCCGACCAGCACGCGGCGCAGACTGATGTCTGTGGGCGAGGCCATGTCCCACACGGCGATGGAACGGTCCTTCGAGCATGTCACCATCAGACCGTTACAGAACCGCAAGTGGAGAACCGCCTCGTTGTGGTGGATCAGAGTGTTCAGCACCTCCCCAGTGTTCACATCCCACACCCTGAGACACCGAGAGAGATCATCAATATCCGTCAAACACAACATACCACATGCCTCTTGAATTAAATAAGCTTTGGAGCTTCCTGGAGCATGGGTAAGAGGGCAGAGCGGGAGAGGAGTTGCTGACCTGACGGTGGAGTCTGAGGACCCGGTGACGATGACCCTCTCATCATACTGCAGACACAACACTGAACCTGTATGACCCGTCAAGATCTTCAGACACTCCAGAGACTGCTTGTCCCAGATCTAAACAGAAACAGAGGGGGAGAAATTCACACAAAATAACATTTATCAAACAAAATGTACTATGTGTTGCATTGACACACTGTAAGAAGCTTTCTTGTTATACAATATCCATATTTAGAAATCGTGTATTCAAAATATCCAGTAGACATTAGATTACACCCGCCCCCCCGCTCTTCAATCAACATCAAACAGGAACGCCGACCTTGATGGAGTTGTCTCTGAGGCCGCTGATGATCTTGTCGTCGTCATACTGCAGACAGTAAACCCCCTTACTGTTCTCTGAGCGACACTGGATCCGCTGCAGATTGTGCCGACCACACCTCCAGTTGGCCTCAATTGTCTAAAGAGAGCCGGAGGGGGGGGGGGTTAGTGAACGGGAAACACAGGAAAGATCAGTGAGAAGGGAGGGAGGTTGAAGGGGACAAGGGGAGCAGCAGAAACACTCACCTCTATGTCCTGGATGATTTTGGGGTACAGGGAGCGGTAGTAGGAGTTTGGTGGGACTTCTGTGGTTCGATTCTTGAACAGGTACTTTTCCCTAGAAGAGAGAACACATTCACAATTAAATATATTAATCTCCACAACATCAATTGTCTTTTCCTAAGGTGAAGTTGCTTGGATACATTCTATTATGTTGATTGTTGAGAACAGTTATTGATCCATTCTACTGGTGATCTGAATGAAACTCATTGTGATTCAGGGTGGCCCGGCCGGTGTTCCCAGTCTGTACTCACCACTGGTGCCTCTCTGACAGGCCTTTCCAGAGGGGGTCTGTACGGACCATACGCTCTATGAGTTTCTTCCACAGCATGCCCTCTGAGATGACCCTCTGCCACTCCTTACACACCAGCTCTGCCGAGCACAGCGAGCGTGCGTCCAGGAAGGACAGGATGTTCTCCGCTATGTGGTCCAGACCCTGAGCTATAACCACAAAGAGTAGAAGTACTCAAGAAATTGTGAATGTGTGGATGAACTGAGCCTGGGGTGTGTTCATTAGTCAGATACCGCAGCAAACAATTGCAAAATGTTTAGCCTAATGAAAAGGTTTTACCCGCGTAAATGAGTTTATTGGACAAATCCAGGTAGGTCCCTACCGGTTTCAATAGCTTCAGTTTGGTTCCTAGTCAATATACACCCCTCTAAAGTGGTTTCCTTTGCAGCATTTACTGGTGGTGAGGTAGAAGTTATATTGGTTGTGGTATATTCCGTATAAGCGCACTCATTTTAGGGATGTGACAAATGGACAGTTTTGTATCAGTTTACCGTTAAAACGATAAGAGAAAATGCCCAAATTCCACTTCAATTCACAATGCAGAGTAATGGCCTTATTACATATGGCCGGGCAATGAAGTTATATCTACCAAGGTCATATCGTTGAAAGCGCCTCGGCTACGACATATTTGGTTGTCTAAGGGTACACTACGGCTTTTTAAATGGCGACATGAAACCTTCTCGGAAGATAGTTTCAAAGTGCCCCTGAACTGGTATCTTTCTGAAAAGGAATGACGCTTCTGAAGCAGGACTCACATCCATCACTAGGAGACCATAACTGTCAATCAAATAACCTCGAACCGCCTGCGCGTAGACTGCCCGCACGCAGACCACTGACTCCTAAAAAAGTACTTTAAGGTTTGTTAAATACCGTGACTTACCAAGGCGTTTAGCAGAAAGAAAACATCTTCCGCTAAACTGAGACTGTTCTCGGAGGAACGGCAACTAATCAAACACACGCATCTTTCATAGCGAGGTAGCGAGGGACGGAGAGAGAGGGTAGGGGGCACAGTACAGGCAGGTCGGCCACTTGGCAGGCAGAGTCAGAACAGAGCGCTAGGCCTATCTATCGGCAATCAAAAGATGTATCTCGCAATGGCATGCTCTATTTTGTCATTTCTTGGCTGGCAGGGCATATGATCAATGAATAGACAAGGATATTATACACGCAACAGACCGAAGCCTGAACACACAATCGCATCATTAGCAAAGAGAAAGAGCAGGTGAGCCAGCTGCACTGATTTAAAATGTCTGAAAATAATATTAAAAGACATCATTTTTCCATTTGTGATTTTTCTTAACATTAAGGATCCCAATTTTGTTTAAAAATTTCCGCATTCACCCCCCTAATATAATACATGACAAGGCCATGCTAACAAAGTAATATCAAACTGCAGTGTGAACCATACCTGGCAATGCAGTGATGAAGTCCCTTTGGAGCATGGGTTTGAGGTAGGAGTTGATGTGGCCGTGTTGGTAGTGGCACATGCGTGAAATCAGGTGTTCCACAAACTCCACCTGGTCAGCCTCAGACCACTGGTCAAACAGCTGGATGCACACGTCCTTCTCCTTCTCATAGTTCCCTTCCGATGGCCGCTTCCTTGAGCCCGTCATCGGACCATTGGTGATCGTCTGAACACAGAAATGGAACGGTTATAAACCATCAGTCCACAGTGGTGTGTACTGTAAAATATATGGACTCGTCAGAGCTTCAGTCGACATGGATCTCTTGTCAAATGAGGGACGGGCTTTGGGCCTTGATAAAGCTAGTCAGTGTACAGAACTCTGGGCCGGTTTCCCGGACAATCTCTATTGAGTATTCTTTTAAGTCCAGTACTAGAATGAATGTACAGTTGAAGTCGGAAGTTTACATACACATTAGCCAAATACATTTAGACACAGTTTTTCACAATTCATGATCTTTAATCCTAGTAAAAATTCCCTGTCTTAGGTCAATTAGGATCACTATTTTATTTTAAGAACGTAAAATGTCAGAATAATAGTAGAGAGAATGATTTATTTAGGCTTTTATTTCTTTCATCACATTCCCAGTGGGTCAGAAGTTAACATACACTCAGTATTTGGTAGCATTGCCTTTAAATTGTTTAACTTGGGTCAAACGTTTTGGGTAGCCTTCCACAAGCTTCCCACAATAAGTTGGGTGAATTTTGGCCCATTCCTCCTGACAGAGCTGGTGTAACCGAGTCAGGTTTGTAGGCCTCCTTGCTCGCACAAGCCTTTTCTGTTCTACCCACAAATGTTCTAATGGGATTGAGGTCAGGGCTTTGTGATGGCCACTTCAATACCTTGACTTTTCTGTACTTAAGCAATTTTGCCACAACTTTGGAAGTCTGCTTGGGGTCATTGTCCATTTGGAAGACCCAATTGCGACCAAGCTTAAACTTCCTGACTGATGTCTTGAGATGTTGCTTCAATATATCCACGTAATTTTCCTGCCTCAATGCGATCTATTTTGTGAAGTGCACCAGTCCCTCCCGCAGCAAAGCACCCCCACAACACAATGCTGCCACCCCCGTGCTTCACGGTTGGGATGATGTTCTTTGGCTTGCAATTCTCCCCCTTTTTTCTCAAAATATAACAACGGTCATCATTGCCAAAAAGTAACATTTTTGTTTCATCAGACCAGAGGACATTTCTCCAAAAAGTACAATCTTTGTCCCCATGTGCAGTTGCAAACCGTAGTCTGGCTATATGGCGGTTTTGGAGCGGTGGCTTCTTCCTTGCTGAGCGGCCTTTCAGGTTATGTCGATATAGGACTCATTTTACTGTGGATATAGATACTTATGTACCTGTTTCCTCCAGCATCTTCACAAGGTCCTTTGCTGTTGTTCTGGGATTGATTTGCACTTTTAGCACCAAAGTACATTCACCTCTAGGAGACAGAACACGTTTCCTTCCTGAGCGGTATGATGGCTGCGTGGTCCCATGGTGTTATTACTTGCGTACTATAGTTTGTACAGATGAACGTGGAACGTTCAGGCGTTTGGAAATTGCTCCCAAGGATGAACCAGACTTGTGGACTGGTCTTAGCTGATTTCTTTTGATTTTCCCATGATGTCAAGCAAAGAGGCGCTGAGTTTGAAGGTAGGCCTTGAAATACATCCACAGGTACACCTCCAATTGACTCAAATAATGTCAATTAGCCTATCAGACCAGGCCATGACATAATTTTCTGGAATTTTCCAAGCTGTTTAAAGAAACAGTCAACTTAGTGTATGTAAACATTTGACCCACTGGAATTGCGCTACAGTGATGTATAAGTGAAATGATCTGTCTGTAAACAATTGTTGGAAAAATTACTTGTGTCATGCAAAGTAGATTTGTAGACTTGCCAAAACTATAGTTTGATAACAAGACATTTGTGGAGTGGTTGAAAAATGAGTTTTAAAATGACTCCAACCTACGTGTATGTAAACTTCCAACCTCAACTGTATGTCTGGGAAACTGGCTTTACATAATGAATCTGGCTTTGGTGTGTGTGGATTGCCTCTTCAAATTGCCATGACGTTGTGCTCGGAGAAGGTTTTTGATGACACTGTAGTCTGGCATTAGTACACACACCGTTTCACTGCCCACTGGAAACCACAACGAGATTGTCAATATTGATGGCACAAGGCACACCTTAAAGATAATTATGAAGACATAAAAAGGGGAGATACGCTAACGGGTTATACATTTGTTTTTTGGAGGTGGACTAGGCTAATATACTACCATTACGCTTCGGTGACTGTCTGGCCGTGGACCCATGGTCTGTTGCCTCACCTTGAACACTATGATCTTCTTTGATGAGAGGTCATCTGTCTGGGAGTCCATGAAAGTGGTGTTCTGAGGGGGAGAGGCCATTGGTAAATCAAGAGACATTATTCATTAACATAAACACACAGCTAGTCCAAACCTTCTGGCCCAAAATGGGAGGGAGGAATCCATGGCTTGTCAACAGCTGCCCCTTATTCAGACCCGCAAAGCCATGTCAATCTGACATGTATTCAGAAGATTGACATGAAATCTGATAAAGAAATCAGACCTTATAGGGTTGGCTGTGAGAGGCAACACCAGATGGTATGATAATTCCATTTAAAACAGTCCCGGCTTTGTCTAAATGTGATCAGTCTGTGTCCTCCTAGGAGAATGTGGGTATGTTTGTTTGGGGCAACAGATTATCTACAACTGAACCTAAACACATGCGGTCATTTTTATTTAGCTGACATTACTCCTGCCTGTATCGACATTAAGTGATTGTGCCATATGCCACAAGCCTAGATTGGCACGCTTTGTCCAATACAGAAGCATAGGACTAGGATGCTAACGTTAATTTGCAAGACAGCCAGTGACATATTATGTGATAGCAAATATTTGCCCATAGTTCACTGGCTAAGGTGACAAAACAGAGAACACTGTCTGGAACAAAATGCACCTATGTAGTAGCTACGTTAACAAGATAATCGGCTGACAATCTACGGATGGCTAAATCAAAAATAGCGTCACGATAATAGTTACCCATCATAATTGTATCTAACATTACCTACGATTACGTTCATTTCTGAATAGCTAACCTGACTACCTGGCCTTTTTGCCTGACGAGATTGTCATACTGACTTGTTAGCTAGCGTTACCTACTCAGAAAATGTAGACAAAACGCCAGCTGTTTGCTTCGAACATATCAAACATAATTATTTGTTTATTACGCAAGCTAACGTCAGCACTTCCTCTAAGCATCTCGAAACGCCACTGATTCACAATGACAGAAACTCTAGTGTTCGGTAATGGACAGAGTGGGGAGTGCCTCTTTTAGCTAACGTTAGTTATAAATATATTTATCTATGTGCGTGGTTGACAATCAGGGTAGTTATGTACCTAGTCGGCTAACAAGAAATCGTTAGCCAATGGTTGGCGCTCAAGAAACAGTACACATTTATCGGAAACCTAACTTTATGTTTAACCTGGAAAGCTTGTGGCTAACTTGGAGTCGGACAAATGGCGCAGCGGCGACGCAGTGAGATCCAATCGCCTAGCTAGTACCTTTGCTAGTTAACTGGTTAGCATGTGAGTATTTAAAGACGGGGCCACTTCCCGGCCTTTTCTCGTACTAGCAGACTCACTCCTCGTCCTGTCGACCTCTACCATTAGGATGACAATCATTCACTTCCCAATCATTTCCAAAATCATTATGGTGTAACCTAGAATAATTACAAACATGAGCCACGGGTTAATGTTAGATCAGATATCGGGCCCTCCCTCTACTCGCTAGGTAGCTAACGGTACTACTAGCTAATGTTAGCTAGGCATATTCTATTTTGTATGTCATCTCGGCTCTCCCGTTTGTTCAAAATCGTTTCGATCGGTTCTACTCGAGTGTTAATACCATATTACGCACTCCGATATCGATATTATGGGGCAGAAATTATTCATCCAATCCAAAACTCACCATTAGCTCCAACGTTTTGTCCTCCATCTCCGGCTCCATATTGTTGCTCCCCGAAACTCGCTCGCTGCGAAAATGGAAACCCAGCCCTGAGTCCGCGACGGGCCGCAGATCGTATGACGTCACAGAACACAACTGGACTGGGGATTCAGGGGTGGGTTCACTGAAGCATAGACTTACTTGGTTGGTCGAGAAATTATAAAGAAGGTATTGTCATTCTGTGGTTGGCTCTTTTCTGCTGCTAAGGGAAAGAGTTGTGCTTGTTCGAGGGTCGACTTCCGCCAGGTCCTGCTCAGATGATCTGATCTACAAATCACCTCCACTTGCAAAAAACAGATTACAACAGTTCATGGTGTTAAGATTAGCGAATCTACACCGTGTCTAGAATTGGGAAGATGATCATAACAATTGTATTGAAAGTTATATATTATAAATGGTCTTCCCTTAATGCATCCCACTAGCTAATTACTGTTATATTGGCACGGGCTGGGTATAAATATGACACGTAACTTTCCCGTTTAACAGCGAAGAGAATAGTGTACTTTTCACTGGATGTACCAAGACATTCAATACACTAAAATTCCTGTTGGAAAAAAAATGCAAAGGGTAATATTTACTTTGTGTATACTAAATAAGCCCTGAATCAAGCAGCACACACCTGCAGTCACACGAAAGTCATATTCAGGAGTATATATACAGTGGGGCAAAAAAGTATTTAGTCAGCCACCAATTGTGCAAGTTCTCCCACTTAAAAAGATGAGAGGCCTGTAATTTTCATCATATGTACACTTCAACTATGACAGACAAAATGAGAAAAAAAATCCAGAAAATCACATTGTAGGATTTTTTATGAATTATTTGCAAATTATGGTGGAAAATAAGTATTTGGTCAATAACAAAAGTTTATCTCAATACTTTGTTATATACCCTTTGTTGGCAATGACAGAGGTCAAACGTTTTCTGTAAGTCTTCACAAGGTTTTCACACACTGTTGCTGGTATTTTGGCCCATTCCTCCATGCAGATCTCCTCTAGAGCAATGATGTTTTGGGGCTGTTGCTGGGCAACACGGACTTTCAACTCCCTCCAAAGATTTTCTATGGGGTTGAGATCTGGAGACTGGCTAGGCCACTCCAGGACCTTGAAATGCTTCTTACGAAGCCACTCCTTCGTTGCCCGGGCGGTGTGTTTGGGATCATTGTCATGCTGAAAGACCCAGCCACGTTTCATCTTCAATGCCCTTGCTGATGGAAGGAGGATTTTACTCAAAATCTCACGATACATGGCCCCATTCATTCTTTCCTTTAAACGGATCAGTCGTCCTGGTCCCTTTGCAGAAAAACAGCCCCAAAGCATGATGTTTCCACCCCCATGCTTCACAGTAGGTATGGTGTTCTTTGGATGCAACTCAGCAATCTTTGTCCTCCAAACACAACGAGTTGAGTTTTTACCAAAAAGTTATATTTTGGTTTCATCTGACCATATGACAATCTCCCATTCTTCTTCTGGATCATCCAAATGCTCTCTAGCAAACTTCAGACGGGCCTGGTCATGTACTGGCTTAAGCAGGGAGACACGTCTGGCACTGCAGGATTTGAGTCCCTGGCGGCATAGTGTTACTGATGGTAGGCTTTGTTACTTTGGTCCCAGCTCTCTGCAGGTCATTCACTAGGTCCCCCTGTGTGGTTCTGGGATTTTTGCTCACCGTTCTTGTGATCATTTTGACCCCATGGGGTGAGATCTTGCGTGGAGCCCCAGATCGAGGGAGATTATCAGTGGTCTTGTATGTCTTCCATTTCCTAATAATTGCTCCCACAGTTGATTTCTTCAAACCAAGCTGCTTACCTATTGCAGATTCAGTCTTCCCAGCCTGGTGCAGGTCTACAATTTTGTTTCTGGTGTCCTTTGACAGCTCTTTGGTCTTGGCCATAGTGGAGTTTGGAGTGTGACTGTTTGAGGTTGTGGACAGGTGTCTTTTATACTGATAACAAGTTCAAACAGGTGGCATTAATACAGGTAACAAGTGGAGGACAGAGGAGCCTCTTAAAGAAGTTACAGGTCTGTGAGAGCCAGAAATCTTGCTTGTTTGTAGGTGACCAAATACTTATTTTCCACCATAATTTGCAAATAAATTCATAAAAATCCTACAATGTGATTTTCAGGATTTTATTTCTCATTTTGTCTGTCATAGTTGAAGTGTACATATGATGAAAATTACAGGCATCTCATCTTTTTAAGTGGGAGAACTTGCACAATTGGTGGCTGACTAAATACTTTTTTTTTTATGTGTGTATGTGTGTGTGTATATATATATATATATATATATATATATATATATATATATATATATATATATATACACACATACACATACACACTGCTCAAAAAAATAAAGGGAACACTTAAACAACACAATGTAACTCCAAGTCAATCACACTTCTGTGAAATCAAACTGTCCACTTAGGAAGCAACACTGATTGACAATAAATTTCACATGCTGTTGTGCAAATGGAATAGACAACAGGTGGAAATTATAGGCAATTAGCAAGACACCCCCAATAAAGGAGTGGTTCTGCAGGTGATAACCACAGACCACTTCTCAGTTCCTATGCTTCCTGGCTGATGTTTTGGTCACTTTTGAATGCTGGCAGTGCTTTCACTCTAGTGGTAGCATGAGATGGAGTCTACAACCCACACAAGTGGCTCAGGTAGTGCAGCTCATCCAGGATGGTACATCAATGCGAGCTGTGGCAAGAAGGTTTGCTGTGTCTGTCAGCGTAGTGTCCAGAGCATGGAGGCACTACCAGGAGACAGGCCAGTACATCAGGAGACGTGGAGGAGGCCAACAACCCAGCAGCAGGACCGCTACCTTCGCCTTTGTGCAAGGAGGAGCACTGCCAGAGCCCTGCAAAATTACCTCCAGCAGGCCATAAATGTGCATGTGTCTGTCAGAAACAGACTCCATGAGGGTGGTATGAGGGCCCGACGTCCACAGGTGGGGGTTGTGCTTACAGCCCAACAGCGTGCAGGACGTTTGGCATTTGCCAGAGAACACCAAGATTGGCAAATTCGCCACTGGCGCCCTGTGCTCTTCACAGATGAAAGCAGATTCACACTGAGCACGTGACAGACGTGACAGTCTGGAGACGCCGCGGAGAACGTTCTGCTGCCTGCAACATCCTCCAGCATGACCGGTTTGGCGGTGGGTCAGTCATGGTGTGGGGTGGCATTTCTTTGGGGGGCCGCACAGCCCTCCATGTGCTCGCCAGAGGTAGCCTGACTGCCATTAGGTACCGAGATGAGATCCTCAGACCCCTTGTGAGACCATATGCTGGTGCGGTTGGCCCTGGGTTCCTCCTGAAGCAAGACATTGCTAGACCTCATGTGGCTGGAGTGCGTCAGCAGTTCCTGCAAGAGGAAGGCATTGATGCTATGGACTGGCCCGCCCGTCCCCCAGACCTGAATCCAATTGAGCACATCTGGGACATCATGTCTCGCTCCATCCACAGACTGTCCAGGAGTTGGCGGATGCTTTAGTCCAGGTATGGGAGGAGATCCCTCAGAAGACCATCCGCCACCTCATCAGGAGCATGCCCAGGCGTTGTAGGGAGGTCATACAGGCACGTGGAGGCTACACACACTACTGAGCCTAATTTTGACTTGTTTTAAGAACATTACATCAAAGTTGGATCAGCCTGTAGTGTGGTTTTCCACTTTAATTTTGAGTGTGACTTCAAATCCAGACCTCCATGGGTTGATACATTTGATTTCCATTGATAATGTGTGATTTTGTTGTCAGCACATTCAACTATGTAAAGAAAAAAGTATTTAATAAGAATATTATTTTCATTCAGATCTAGGATGTGTTATTTTATTATTTTTTATATATTTGAGCAGTGTATATATATACACACACACACTGCTCAAAAATAAAGTTTGATTTCACAGAAGTGTGATTGACTTGGAGTTACATTGTGTTGTTTAAGTGTTCCCTTTGTGTGTGTATATATATCCCATAATCTTAATTTTATGAACCTTTCTAATAGGAAATCCACTGGGCCAACCAAGTCTTGACACCTGATTTGCAAACAATGAGGTCATTTAATACATCTCATACAAAATGGTGACAAGATGAATAGATCTAATCCAGAAAATGTCATAACATGGGCGGCTTTTGATGTTCAAAAGACATCACATTCATAACTTGATAAAATAGCTCACTGTGCCCCGAAAGGGGCTACATAGAACCATCCCATTCTTACGTGCCAGATCCAGACAATAGTCCCCACCCCAATAGCTCACATTCAGGCTGACAAAATATATTTTTTTAGACACCGCAAGCCACAAAGGCCCCCAAACCAACATCCAGTACCTCTGACCAAAATGTTCCGTGACTAAATCCTTTCGGGCAGGGAGAAACAGAGCCAGGCAGGGCTGTGTCAAACCTACAGATAACTGCCAAAATAAAGGGAACACTAAACTAAAGCGTCTTAATAGGTCGCCGGACCACAACGAGCCAGAACAGCTTCAATGCGCATTGGCATAGATTCTACATGGGTCTGGAAGTCTATTGGAGGGATGTGACACCATTATTACACGAGAAATGCAATCATTGTGTTTTGTTGGACATGGTGGTGAAAAACACCATCTCGGGCACCGCTCCAGAATCTCCCATAAGTGTTCAGTTGGGTTGAGATCTGGTGACTGAGACGGCTATGGCATATGGTTTACATTGTTTTCATGCTCATCAAACCATTTAGTGCCCACTCATACCTTGTGGATGGGTGCATTGTCATCCTATGGGGGCATAGCCATGGTAGCCCAAATAATCGGCAACTGGGCTTGCCCAGCATTTTTATACGTGACCATAAGCATATGAATTCTTAGGAGCCACACCTGTGTGGAACCACCTGCTTTCAATAGACTTTGTATCCCTCATTTGCTATATTTTGGCAGTTACCTACAGTGGGGAGAACAAGTATTTGTTTTCCTACTTACAAAGCATGTAATTTTTATCATCATAAGGTACACTGTGAGATGGAAAATTGTGAGACTGAAAATTAAACAAAATCCAGAAAATCAAATTGTATGATTTTTAATTAATTTGCATTTTATTGCATGACATAAGTATTTGATCACCTACCAACCAGTAAGAATTCCAGCTCTCACAGACCTGTTAGTTTTTCTTTAAGCCCTCCCGTTCTCAAGTCATTACCTGCACCTGTTTGAACTCATTACCTGTGTAAAAGACACCTGTCCACACACTAAATCAGACTCCAACCTCTCCACAATGGTCAAGACCAGATAGCTGTGTAAGGACATCAGGGATAAAATTGTAGACCTGCACAAGGCTGGGATGGGCTACAGGACAATAGGCAAGCAGCTTGGTGAGAAGGCAACAACTGTTGGCGCAATTATTAGAAAATGGAAGAAGTTCAAGATGACGGTCAATCACCCTCGGTCTGGGGCTCCATGCAAGATCTCACCTCGTGGGGCATCGATGATCATGAGGAAGGTGAGGATCAGCCCAGAACCACACGGCAGGACCTGGTCAAATGACCTGAAGAGAACTGGGACCACAGTCTCAAAGAAAACCATTAGTAACACTACCCGTCGTGGATTAAAATCCTGCAGGGCACGCAAGGTGCCCCTGCTCAAACCAGCGCATGTTCAGGCCCATCTGAAGTTTGCCAATGACCATCTGAATGATCCAGAGGAGGAATGGGAGAAGGTCATGTGGTCTGATTAGACAAAAATAGCGCTTTTTGGTCTAAACTCCACTCGCCGTGTTTGGAGGAAGATGAAGGATGAGTACAACCCCAAGAACACCATCCCAACCGTGAAGCATGGAGGTGGAAACATTCTTTGGGGATGCTTTTCTGCAAAGGGGACAGGACGACTGCACCGTATTGAGGGGAGGATGGATGGGGCCACGTATCGCAAGATCTTGGCCAACAACCTCCTTCCCTCAGTAAAAGCATTGAAGATGGGTCGTGGCTGGGTCTTCCAGCATGACAACGACCCGAAACACACAGCCAGGGCAACTAAGGAGTGGCTCTGTAAGAAGCATCTCAAGGTCCTGGAGTGGCCTAGCCAGTCTCCAGACCCAATAGAAAATCTTGAGGGAGCTGAAAGTCCGTATTGCCCAGCGACAGCCCCAAAACCTGAAGGATCTGGAGAAGGTCGGTATGGAGGAGTGGGCCAATATCCCTGCTACAGTATGTGCAAACATGGTCAAGAACAACAGGAAATGTATGATCTCTGTAATTGCAAACAAAGGTTTCTGTACCAAATATGAAGTTCTGCTTTTCTGATGTATCAAATACTTATGTCATGCAATAAAATGCAAATTAGTTACTTAATTATACAAAGTGGTTTTCTGGGTTTTTGTTTGATTCCATCTCTCACAGTTGACGTGTACCTATGATAAAAATTAGACGTCTACATGCTTTGTAAGTAGGAAAACCTGCAAAATCAGCAGTGTATCAAATACTTTTTCTCCCCACTGTATACAGTGCCTTGCGAAAGTATTTGGCCCCCTTGAACTTTGCGACCTTTTGCCACATTTCAGACTTCAAACAAAGATATAAAAAACTGTATTTTTTGTGAAGAATCAACAACAAGTGGGACACAATCATGAAGTGGAACGACATTTATTGGATATTTCAAACTTTTTTAACAAATCAAAAACTGAAAAATTGGGCGTGCAAAATTATTCAGCCCCTTTACTTTCAGTGCAGCAAACTCTCTCCAGAAGTTCAGTGAGGATCTCTGAATGATCCAATGTTGACCTAAATGACTAATGATGATAAATACAATCCACCTGTGTGTAATCAAGTCTCCGTATAAATGCACCTGCACTGTGATAGTCTCAGAGGTCCGTTAAAAGCGCAGAGAGCATCATGAAGAACAAGGAACACACCAGGCAGGTCCGAGATACTGTTGTGAAGAAGTTTAAAGCCGGATTTGGATACAAAAAGATTTCCCAAGCTTTAAAACATCCCAAGGAGCACTGTGCAAGCGATAATATTGAAATGGAAGGAGTATCAGACCACTGCAAATCTACCAAGACCTGGCCGTCCCTCTAAACTTTCAGCTCATACAAGGAGAAGACTGATCAGAGATGCAGCCAAGAGGCCCATGATCACTCTGGATGAACTGCAGAGATCTACAGCTGAGGTGGGAGACTCTGTCCATAGGACAACAATCAGTCGTATATTGCACAAATCTGGCCTTTATGGAAGAGTGGCAAGAAGAAAGCCATTTCTTAAAGATATCCATAAAAAGTGTAGTTTAAAGTTTGCCACAAGCCACCTGGGAGACACACCAAACATGTGGAAGAAGGTGCTCTGGTCAGATGAAACCAAAATTGAACTTTTTGGCAACAATGCAAAACGTTATGTTTGGCGTAAAAGCAACACAGCTGAACACACCATCCCTACTGTCAAACATGGTGGTGGCAGCATCATGGTTTGGGCCTGCTTTTCTTCAGCAGGGACAGGGAATATGGTTAAAATTGATGGGAAGATGGATGGAGCCAAATACAGGACCATTCTGGAAGAAAACCTGATGGAGTCTGCAAAAGACCTGAGACTGGGACGGAGATTTGTCTTCCAACAAGACAATGATCCAAAACATAAAGCAAAATCTACAATGGAATGGTTCAAAAATAAACATATCCAGGTGTTAGAATGGCCAAGTCAAAGTCCAGACCTGAATCCAATCGAGAATCTGTGGAAAGAACTGAAAACTGCTGTTCACAAATGCTCTCCATCCAACCACTGAGCTCGAGCTGTTTTGCAAGGAGGAATGGGAAAAAAATTCAGTCTCTCGATGTGCAAAACTGATAGAGACATACCCCAAGCGACTTACAGCTGTAATCGCAGCAAAAGGTGGCGCTACAAAGTATTAACTTAAGGGGGCTGAATAATTTTGCACGCCCAATTTTTCAGTTTTTGATTTGTTAAAAAAGTTTGAAATATCCAATAAATGTCGTTCCACTTCATGATTGTGTCCCACTTGTTGTTGATTCTTCACAAAAAAAAATACAGTTTTATATCTATGTTTGAAGCCTGAAATGTGGCAAAAGGTCAAAGTTCAAGGGGGCCGAATACTTTCGCAAGGCACTGTATATAATGGTAGGGGAAAGACTAGAGACAGTCAGAGCCATTAGTCATTCTCATCCAGTACCATCGTACTCAGAAATAATAACTATACAGATTTCTATTGATGTGGATCAGGATGGGCAACTCCAGTCCTCAGGGGCCTGATTGTTGTCACATTTCCCCCAACCCCAGCTGAAACGCCTGACTGGAACCAACACGACCCCGAACAACTTCTACCCCCAAGCCACGACTGCTAAATAGTTAAGCAATAGCTACCCAGACTAATTATCTGCATTGACACTTTTTGCACTAAGTCGGACTCATCACATACGTTGCCGTTTATCTATCCTGTTGTCTAGTCACTTTATCCCTCCCTATATGTACATATCTACCTCAATTATCTCATACCCCTGCAGACTCAGTACTACTGTGTGTATATAGCCAAGTTATCATTAATCATTGTATTTATTCCATGTTATTCTATTATTTGTCTTTAAAAAAAAATCTGCATTGTTGGGAAGACCAGTAAGTAAGCATTTCACTGTTAGTCTACACCTGTTGTTAAAGCATGTGATGCCAATAATCAAGCTCTACAGTTTAGAATGCAATTAGTTTAAAATCAGCTGTTTGCTATGGATGGGGAAAAAGTGTGACACCAATCCGCCCCCCCCCCCATCCCTGGTGGACAATCTTCTTGCCTATAGAGTGCTCATACCAGGGGTGCATTCAGGACACGTCAACGTTTGCAACATCGCGCAACGGTTTGTATTGAATGACACGTTTCCCCAAAAACACTACACACCGTTCTTCAACAGCTTTGGTGGTGGCCTGATCAACATGGCTGTGACCATCTAAAAATCACAGAACTCGTACTGTACACCGTATGGTAACTGCCCCCTGGGCCATCATAATCACACTCTTCAACTGGTCGTTCAGTATTGAACACGACCCAGTAACATGCCTGGAAGACAAGACATACAAAACTGCCTGGCAACAAGCACACTGGCTCTCATTGTCTGAATTGCACAGTGCCTAACTGACCAATCAATCAGTAAACATTGGACACATGTCTCTGTGGAACAGAGGGGGGGGGGGGGTATGAATGGTCACAGCACTGAGGGCATGGTTCATTATGCTTAATAGAGTGGTGTGTGTACAAGGCAACATAAAAGCAGACGTACAAACCTAAATCTCAGCTCTGGGAACTCTGTATGAGTCATAAAGGGCAAGGGTCCTCTAAATGAAAAAACATACAAGAAAACAGTACGGGCTCAGAGTACAGCACCTGTGACAGTGAATAAATTACCAGGGGGGAGCTGGGACAAAATAAAGCAGGTGCTGAAATAAAGATCGGATGAGACGGGAGGCAGGGACTGGGTATGGGATAGTAAAGCAGCTCCAATTTAATCATTATTTCCTTGCCCTCTACATAAATTTGATTTTAAAAAGGAAAACAAAATAATCAGAATCAAAATCTCAAAACACAACAGCAGCTGGTACCAGTAAAAATGTTAAAAAATAAAGGAAAATTGAGTTGGAAGAAGAAAGTGGGGAGTGATGACAAAAATAGATTTGTATAACCTATCAGTGTGGCCTAGAGAAGGCCAAGCAGGCAGGAGAAGTGTGGCCTTGCTGTCAGTCACTTTGAATCAGTCACTTTGAATCAGTCATTAATGTAGAGTGGAGAGGAACAAACCAAGGCTAGCTCCATCCAGCCAGGTGATGAGTCACTGCTTCAAGTCAGGGAAACGTTGATATACGGCATCACATCCATGTCTTTTATTTGAAGGTCTGGGTCTCCCTCCTGACTACTTGCTTTCCTTCCACCAGTATCTCGGTCAAATCAGGGAAAGCCTTTCAATTGATTCATTTCTTGTCAGTCTCAACTACCTAGTAGTCATCCAAATCAAATAACTCATCGTCTTCTCCTTGGTACTCTATGGCCTGGAAATCCACCCTGTACCGCAAGATCCCTGTGGAGGTGAAAGGAAGAATCATAGTCTTAGGTAACTCTGCAGAGGTGCATTACAGTGAAAATATTTGTTTATATATTCACATGACCCCAGAATAATAGTAAAAGCCTTTAGTTATGAATGTATAATCAAACTCTTACCACCAATTCCACCAAAGCCCTTGACAAACTGGGATCCTTCTTGGCTCTTGTCAGTGACAATCTCCAGACAGGCTCCAAACTTCTTATAGCTGTTGGCGAACCATTCAAGTAACGGCATGCTCTCGATCAGCTCATGCTCCTGCCCAGTCTGTAGAAATACACCCACACCCAAAAAAGTAGATCAGGGAAAACTGTGAGATCATTTTATGAGAATTCTCCTTATAAAAGTGGTGGATGCAAAACACAGGAAGTAGACATAGGTGAAATTGAATAGACAAAATGACATCACATTTTAAAAAGAGCCTCTAGAACCACAAAAGAACTTCCTTCATACACTTGTGTAGGTTATGGAAAGAACTTCTCACTGACCTCTTTGTCTGTGAAGTGAGACTTGTCTTTCTCCTGCTCTGGTGTCAAATACAACGTTTTCTCATCTGGATCAGTGGAAAAGGTTGAACAGAACAGACATAGGGCAAGAAATAGAGAGACACGTTAAGACCAGAATCCCTCAACTGAATGCATTTTGTAGAGGGCGCACATCATTTACATACCTGTACCCTTCTCCACCATTGCAAGTCCCTCTGCTCCGTGGCATCTCAGGATGTATCTCATGGTATCCAGGTTCTCGTAGACAATCAGAATCTCAACAGCACCCATTTCCAGGGCTTTCAGTGTGTCTTCCACCCCAAAGCAGTATTTCCCTGTATCCTGGCTGATCTCATCAAAGTATCGTCCTGGGAGAAGAGGTCCTCTATATTATCAATATGACAATAGGATGGATCATGTCCATGCCAGAGACACTCATGATAGATATTGGAGTAGACATTCACACAAATGAACAAATCAGCTGTACCCAAGTACCTATAAGTTTCTTCTCCTGAATGAATTTAACATTGGAAAGCACTTCTGCAGACAGCTCAATGGCCTGGTTGAACCCATTCTCCCCACCATATGATATGTCAACCAGCTTCAGGATCTTTGCTTGTAGCCTCTGCATGGACATGAGTCAGCAATTCATCAGTCAACAAACAGATCACATATCAGACGTATAATGCTACAATGGCAATGCTGACAATGGCACCAGAAAACCCTGGAATGGTGGGTCTGGAGATACTGACCGGGTCAAACATATCGGACTGGCTGAGCTCAGTCTTGAAGTCAGCTGAACCAGCCAAGACCATGCCTGCTACGTTGACCTTGTCGTTGGAAACAAAAAGCGTGACTGCCGTCTCCGCCACCTTTCGGACATAGTTGTGTCTCTTCTCCATCCTCAAACGAGCAAAACGCAAGGCAGACTGCCCTCCTCTGCCTGAAAGAGGACCATTTGTTATACGTGGTTGTGTGTGGACAGGCTGGCTGTAATTCTGTTCATGAGTGCATGTTGCATGTGAATGTAGGGTTTTTAACCGTGCTTCTTGGGTAGGTCCACAGTGAACTTGTGCAGCACTTCCCTGGTGTTTCCCTGCAGGGTTCCGAAGAGGGCGCCACTTCCATCAATCACAATAAAACCAAACTTGCTGTCATCTGACAGCAAGGCTGTAAGAGCCTAAGAGACAGAAAATACATTAGATAAGATGTAATTTCTCATCTAAATAGAAGGTGGTCAATATTGACTGTCAGCTATGCATAAATTCAGGCTACACACACACACACACAACACCAACTTGTTTCACCAAAACAGGCAACACAGATATTTTTTTTATATCTAAAACTCCTTATTTCCCAGTTAGTCACAATAAGCCCATAGGAAAGATAGTAAGGTGGGAATATAATGAACCCAGAGTGTTGAACAACCTTACCTCTGTGTGGAACTTGTTGTCACAGAGATACAGAGAAGTGTTGATGGGTTTAAAAGGCTCAAAGTCAATATTGACTTTTTTCTCTTTGCCCTCGTCCGTCACAATGGTGCCACAGTATACAACCAAGCCGTTGGGAGGCACTGCAGGGTAAAAAAATAAATAAGTTAGCTCTCAGAGATCAATTGATTGAAATAAGAATAGCCCGTAACCAAGCCAGGACCACCCCAAATTACTTCATACAGAGAGAGAGGGTTTCACTGCTGACTTCACACATACACACCTTTATTGTAGAGTTTGAGTCTCTGCTGTACAGAGGTGATGGCTCCGAGCACAGAGAGCCTGTTGACTCTGCTTTTAATATTGGATGCAGTGCCAAACTCATCAGCCAACATCTTGGCCACTCTGGAGATCTGATCCTTTGGAGGGATAATCAAGGAGATCATACTCGTACCATTCCTGAGAGGAGATCAACTGCATTAAACCCACGTTAAAACACATCCTTTGAGTAGAAAGTCAGTTGCACAGTAAGTCAGCAAGCTATTTATTGAAACAACTTTGTAAAAACAAGAACCACAAACTATGGATAGCTAAACCTGTCCTACAGATGTGTCCTGTTTACCTAAGCAAGCTAGGCCTTTTCATACACGTATAGTATTAAACCTGACTGCTCTAAGGCAAACTCTTATGACAGGTTGTCAGATGACAACATTACTACAGTAGTGGTCTTCATATTTCCACATTTTTGTTTTGACTATCATGTTGACAGGTGTGGGCCACAAGTTCTGCTGCCCCTAGTCAAGGGTTGTGAAGGTCACAGTAGTTTGTTCACAGAGTGAACTCAAAACAACCCACTGCACTATATAGACAAACACTTGGGAGAGTGCTCATTGCACAGGACAGGTGTGGAATGTAGATAAGCTAAGGTCAATGAAAGGCATAGGAATTGCTTGACCTTTTGATCTAAAATCAACTACATCAGCTATTCCGGCTGACAGGTCTATTGCCAGCCAGTCAAGGCGTGATGTGGCACTGACAGTTTTAACTTAGTGAAAACTGCCATGAAATTACAATTTAAAGCAGAAAACTTGTCCAGTGTCAAACAATTTGAATGTAACGATGACCTAGATATGGTTGGGCATCAGCGGTGTTTGCTATACTAAAACAATGTGTAGGTTTAGATACTAGTAGGCTAACTAGCTGTGAATTTCAGATACTAGTATTGTCAGCTAGCTAGCTGTGAATGTAAAGAAGCCCTTGAAGTTACAAAACGAATAACTGCCTAGCTAACGTTAGCTGTGGTAACATTAGCTAGCTACATGACTACTCAAACTTTCGAAACCTAGATCAATGCCACTGACATGTGACTTAGTTGGCTAGCTGAAAAGCTAGCTATGTGTTCAAATAAATATTCAAACTAACACCACTTGCTAGTTAGTAAGCTAGCTAAAACTTATACTAAAATAATTGTTCGCTAGCTCATATATGGGCCTGGTACCATTAACTTCCAGTTAGTGGCTCAATATGACGAAGAAAGTCACTGACAAAACCAGGCATTTGCCATGTCTTCCACTAGTCATGTCCACACGTACCCCCGAGCAGCTTCCAGACTTTTGATCAACTTCTTTATCTTCCATATCTCCACGTTCCTGTCTGCTGCGTTGGGGTCGTCGGCCATTTTTCCCGCGGTGTCTATTTAGGACCTAGTGTGAGGGTATGTAGTAACGTTAGCAGCAGCATCAAACTATGGACGGCGTTAACAACACAGACAGTTTGTTGTACGCCTCAAGATAAATATAGCAACATTAAATGGATATATAATACTTTTTCCCCAACACACCAGCAAGGACGATAATATTTGCCCAGCTGATCTTGTCAGCAACCAGGTCCTAGTAGCTACCGGTCTCGGCTGGGAAATGCCCTGGCTTTTAAATCCTGCCCAGGCCCCAGAGTCCACCCCACTAGCTCAAGTATTGCGGAATGTCAACGTTATTAGAAACATAATTATGCATATGGATTAAACGCCAATTCCTAACAATGATCGCTCAAAAACATGCAATGTTACTTGCCCCAAGTGCCGTTCTGTCTGCACGTTATCTCTCACCTATTTAATTTGTCGTCAGCCCTGACGTTGTTGAGCTCGAGCTCTACTCAAGCCGGTTTGTTGCTTCCCGATGGGGCCTCGTTATGTTGGTGTCGTCACTATTTACCACAGCCACAAATTCATAATTATTGTAAACCCTAGGTCGAAAATATATTGTCATCTTCCATTTAGGCTTAACCACCGCCCATTTCGACAATGTATTGTTTTACAATCTGATTTTAAACTTAACCTTAACCCTGACCACAGTGCTAACCTTATGCCAAATTTTGAATTAAGACCAAAAAAGAGATGTTTTGTTTTCACGAATTTTTACGACATAGCTTTGGTAACTAGAAACAAGATTGATTTGTAGGCGGTTGAAAGAATTCCGGTTGAGGATCATTTCCTGGAAACGACATAGTTACGGTTCACTCGGACATGTTTCATTGGGCTAAAGAGCGGGTGGGTGGACCTGAGAAAATGCACCTGAAAACGTACCTGTAATCAGAAAGGAAGTCAACTCAGTGTGTTCCAATATTTTTGCTGTAGGCAAGGGTTTCCCAATCTCGGTTCACGTTTTGGTTTTTTGTCCTAGTACTACACAGCTGATTCAAATAACAAGATTTCAATCCATTTTGAAATGTTGTGGCAAAACCAAGGACCGAGTTTGGGAAATGCTTCTGTAGGCTAATAAACCAAGTTCCCATCCAAGCTTTTAATGCGAGTAAAGTACATGTCCGATAAAACATGTCACGACAGGCCTGATGGAAACAGTTTTCGGTAATCTTTTAAAATATCGACAAAACAAAATACACTAGACAATGTGGGATATACATTTTTATGTGGGTAAAATGTATAATTGGGTAAAAAGATAAATAATTGTCTGAATCCAACTTTAGTCCCAATTGCACCATATTCCTACTGTGAAGACAGTGGTAGACTTCCTGATAATGATAGGAAGTCTTGCGTGAAGTGCGTGGTCTAATGACAGCTCGCTGTAACATGCACCGGTCGCGAGCGTTGCAAAAGTAAATGTACACACACACGTTATTCAATCATTGTACCCACACTGCTCGTGTGTTGGCGGGCGCTAAAATAGAAGTTGATTCTATTTATGACGCAGAACTCGCTGCAAGTCTTGCATCTCCCATCCCCTAATTTATTTTTAGAAGCATATACCCACGTGCCATCTTCTCATTGGTTTTTAGAAACATACAATAGCAAGGAAAAAGTATGTGAACCCTTTGGAATTACCTGGATTTCTGCATATATTAGTCATACAATTTGATCTGATCTTCATCTAAGTCACAACAATAGACGAACAGTTTGCTTAAACTAATAAAACACAAACAACTATACTTGCTCATGTATTTATTGAACAAGCCGTGTAAACATTCACCGTGTAGGGTGGGAAAAGTATGTGAACCCTTGGATTTAACTTCTTACGGATAGGCCCCCTTTTTTTATCCACTTTCTGCCTGAATGACATGCCCAAAGTAAACTGCCTGTAGCTCAGGTCCTGAAGCCAGCATATGCATACAATTGGTACCATTGGAAAAACAACGCTTTGAATTTTGTAGAAATGTCAAAATTATCACGTTCGGACCTTTATTTCCTTTGTTTAGTCTTTATTTAGTATGGTCAGGGCGTGAGTTGGGGTGGGCAGTCTATGTTTGTTTTTCTATGTTGGTTTTTGTGTTCAGCCTAGTATGGTTCTCAATCAGAGGCAGGTGTCATTAGTTGTCTCTGATTGAGAATAATACTTAGGTAGCCTGGGTTTCACTGTTGGTTTGTGGGTGTTTGTTTCCGTGTGAGTGTTTGTCGCCACACGGTACTGGTCCGGTTTCATCACAGCGGTTATTGTTTTGTATTTCAGTGTTCAGTTCGTTTTTAATAAATCGTCATGAACACTTACCATGCTACATCTTGGTCCGATCCTTACTCCTCTTCAGACGAAGAGGATATCTGCCATTACAAAAATAGTGTAGGAGAATATAACACAAAATATATTGTAGGAGAAAATCCAAAGAAAAACTAACTGGGATTCTTTTTTGGCGAGACTATCCTCTTAGAATTTTATTTTTTTCATTTAATTTCTTTATTTTTTTTATTGGAGAAAAATCAGTATACATATAAGTATACAAACAGACAATGATAACATATGCTAGGGGGTACAACAAATGACAGATTATACAAAGACCTTAAAAGATGCACACATTGATTGTTATAACATCTTTCTTATTAGAAGAATGTATAATGGTCTTAATGTACTGCTCGAATTCCTTATAGAAAACACAGAAGCGTGTTTTTTTATTAGTAAATTTACATTTATGAATATTACATTTTGCTATTAGCACAATTATATTTATAAGGTCCTCTTAGAAATGCAAGAGAAATGTCATATTGTATATTGTCATATTGATGCAATTCATATGGCTTCCACTGGGTGTCAGCAGTCTATGTTCAAAGTTTCAGGCTTGTAACTTCAAAAACAAATAAAGTAGTTTCCAAAATAAATATTATAGTTTGGTTACATTTTAGGGTGTCTGTGGAGTAAATACAAACATATTTTGACTTTTGGATGTAGATATTTGTAGATTTTTGGATTCCTTTCTTTGCAAGTTGAACGAGTGGATTACTCAAATCGATGGCGCCAACTAAACAGACTTTTTGGGATATAAAAAAATATTTTATCTAACAAAATTACACATGTTATAACTGGGACCCTTTGGATGACACATCAGAGGAAGATTTTCAAAAAGTGAATATTAAATCTATATATGTGAATGTATGAAATCTGTGCCGGTGGATTTTTTTTTATGTTGATGTGGGGTTCCGTCCTCAAACAGTTGCGTGGCATGCTTTCGCTGTTAATAGCTACTGTAAATTGGACAGTGCAGTTAGATAAACACGAATTTAAGCTTTCAGCCGATATGACACTTATATGTACCTCAATGTTAAATCCATAATATTTATCATTTATTTGACTTACACGCCATCCAGTTTCACTGCAAGTTGGACACCTATCCCTAAGAAGTTTTTAATAACTGGTTGACCCTCCTTTGGCAGCAACTCAACAAAACGTTTCCTGTAGTTGCGGATCAGACCTGCACAACGGTCAGAAATGTTGGATCATTAAGCTTTACAAAACTGTTTCAGTTCAGCAGTATTCTTAAGATGTCTGGTGTGAACTGCTCTGCAGGTCATGCCACAACATTTTAAGTCGGTTGAGGTCAGGACTGGGCCACTCCAGAAGGCATATTTTCTTCTGTTGTTGATTTACTTCTGTGTTTGGGGTCATTGTCCTGTTGCATCACCCAACTTCTGTTGAGCTTCAATTGATGGCCATATAGCCTTACATTATCCTGCAAAATGTCTTGATAAAACGTCGGAATACATTTTTCCGTCGATGATAGCAAGCTGTCCAGGCCCTGAGGCAGCAAAGCAGCCCCAAACCACGGTGCTCCCTCCACCATACTTTATAGTTGGGATGAGGTTTTGATGTTGGTGTGCTGTACCATTTTTTTCTCCACATAGTGTTGTGTGTTCCTTCCAAACAACTCAACTTTAGATTCATCTGTCCACAGAATATTTTGCCAGAAGCGCTGTGGAACATCCAGGTGCTCTGTTGTGAACTTTGGACGGCAGTGGCTTATTCTGTGGAGTCCTCCTATGAACACCATTTTTGTTTAGTGTTTTACATATTGTAGACTCGTCAGATGTTAGCATGTTCCAGAGATTTCTGTAAGTCTTTAGCTGACACTCTATGATTCTTCTTAACATCATTGAGCATTCTTCACTGTGCTCTTGCCGTCATCTTTGCAGGATGTCCACAGTGCTGAACTTGCTCCATTTATAGACAATTTGTCTTACCCTGGACTGATGAACATTAAGGCTTTTAAAGATAGTTTTGTAACCCTTTCCAGCTTTATGCAAGTCAACTATTTTTAACCTTAGGTCTTCTGAAATCCCTTTTGTTCGAGGCATGATTCACATCAGGCAAAGCTTCTTGTGAATAGCAAACTCAAATGTTGTGACTTTTTTATAGGGCCTGGCAGCTCTAACCAACATCTCCAATCTCGTCTCATTGATTGGACAGCTTAGCTGACTCCTGACTGTCACGACTTCCACGGAAGGTGGCTCCACTTCCTGTTTGGGCGGCGCTCGGCGGTCGTCGTCACCGGTCTACTAGCTGCCATCGATTCCCTTTTCCTTTTCTGTTGGTTATGTCTTATTGGCCGGTCATTTATTTGCCTGCTGTTTTGGCATGACGTTTTCTCACTGGAATAAATACGTTTTTCCTTTACCCTCTGCTCTCTGCGCCTGACTCTGCACACACCACTCCTAGTTACTTAACAGAAGCCCGCACCAAGTATGGAGTCAGCAGGAGCAGCTGCAACCCCTCTCCCATCTGTGGAGGATTGTGTCCTCCATCAAACGGCCATTGTAGTGGCAAATCGGTTCAAATATGACACAACCAAGAACTTTGTGAAAATCAATATAGACTTTTAATACAACAGTATCATAAGCCGGAGCGGTCCGCGGAACACACACACTTTTTCAGAGCCCTCGCTCTGAGTTATACACCTATCATATAAGTCCCTCCCATATGCAAATTAAGTTACATCCCAATCCGTGCTTCCTGCTTGTTCAGCCCAATAACGCCCCCATCTGCTTTCCATTAGATCCTAATGGTGACAAGACCCTTGCTTTGACCCTTCACTCAGCTTAATGCGTTCTCCTGTTTGTGTGTTATCTAGGGTCAGCAGACTATGTGTCTCTTCTGTTTTTAGCATGCTCAGCTATACTAAAAATACTATACATTCCCCTTTCCTGTGGCCTGTGTTCATACCCTGTAATTAACTCCATGTGTCCCTTTTGGTGTCTTTCATCTCCTTTAGCTTTAGGGTGCCTAGCTGTTCTGGTCGCCTTCTCTTCATATGGTTGTCTAAGATCAAACAGACTTGTCTCCTGTGATGTGATTGATGTCTGTAATCCATCAATTGGTCCTTTGGCTGACCCCCTCCTTAGACAACCTCTGACCTTTGTATGTCCAGCTGCCCTAGGCGTCTATGTGTTGCCCTCTCCCATGGCCCCACTCTGGCTTCCTGTCCTATACAATAGACAATGTACCTTACCAGAATGGCAAATGCATCCCTCTTTTATATAGGACAGTATATTTATCCATATATGTACCTAATTTCTCCCACACCATCCTGTCACGTTTCTTCAAAATCGAACCCAGAAGCAGACCAGGACAAGGAGAGTAGGAAGAAGGTGAGCATTTATTTACAAGTGAATGTGAATGGGTAGATATATCCAGGTGGCGTAGCGGGCAGCGGTGGTGAGTTGATGGGAGTAAATAGGTGGATCCTATGGGGAAGCGGAATCCTCCGACGACCAGGTGGGAATGGGGTAAATGATCCGGGTGAGTAATGTTCATGGCTAACGATCCGGCAGGGAATGGATGTGCAGATAGCTGATGGGATACAGGTGCGGGTAATCAGAACTCCCAACTGGCTACATTGCCCGGCAACCAGACAGGGTGCGTTCCAGGATGCCGGAAAAAACACTCCAGGACAGAACACAGGCAAAAACAGACTCAGGAAACGGGATTCGTGACACATCCTCCATAGAATTGGGTCAGTGATGGACCAGATGATGGAGAGAATGGACCGATGGGAGAGGAGTGGTCTCCCTACCGCGCCTCCAGCTCCTCCTTCAACTACTCAACTAAATCCTCCAGCGGCGTCCGGATCCAGCGCTCTTCGTCTCGCTCCCCCAAGGGAGTATAATGGAGAGGCGGCTGGGTACAAGGGATTCTTGCTCCAGCTCGATCTATACCTGGCTAACGTTCACCTGACTCCCTCTGGTGAAGTGAGAGTCCTCGTCTCCTGACTTACGGGCAGAGCCCTGGAGTGGGCAAACGCGGTTTGGAACAGCCCAGACACCCTGCAAGGAACCACTACCCAGAGTTCACCCGCCGGTTCCGGGCCGTGTTCTACCACCCTCCAGAGGGCAGAGTGGCGGGTGAACGGCTGTTCCACCTTAGGCAGGAGACGAGGAGCGTGCAGAACTTTGCGCTGGAGTTTCGGATCTTGGCCGCTGGAGCTGGAGTGGGGTGGAATGACAGGGCCCTGATGGACCACTACCGGTGTAGCCCCCGGGAGGACGTCTGCATTGAGCTAGCTTGTCGGGACACCACCCTCTCCCTCGACGAGCTCATAGACATGTCGATCCGACTGGACAACCTGCTAGCTTCCCGCGGGCGTTCAGAACGGGCCCTGTTAGTTCCACCTCCCGGCCCTCCCCCTCCAATACCTATGGAGTTAGGGGGGGGAGCATCGAGGGGAACCGGAGGAGGAGGCTCCTCCTGCACCAGCTGTAGTCGGAGAGGACACACTGCCGACCGGTGCTGGAGGAGCCCGTCTGAGAGTCGAGAGGGCAGGCAGAGCACTTCTCGGTCACCCCAGGTGAGTCAGCACCAAACTCTCCCAGAGCTCCCTGTTGGTCACATGTTTTTACTAATCTCTTTCCCTGAGTTTTCTCCCTCTCTCCAGCATAAGGTGCTAGTCGATTCAGGAACAGCTGGGAACTTTATGGATCGCGGACTCGCTCGTAGGACTCTGCTGGTGCCGATAGATCCACCCTTCCCCGTGCACTCCTTAGATAGCCGACCGTTAGGGTCAGGGCTGGTCAGGGAGGCCACGGTTCCACTGGACATGGTAGCGCAGGGGGATCATGGGGAGCAGATTAGTCTCTTCCTTATTGATTCACCTGCGTTTCCGGTGGTGCTGGGGTTTCCCTGGCTGGCTAGTCACAAACCTAAGATTTCTTGGAAACAGGGGGCTCTCCAGGAGTGGTCAAAGGAGTGTTCAGGCAGGTATAGGAGTTTCCATTGGTGCCACGACGGTGGAGAGTCCAGACCAGGTTTCCATTGTGAGCATTCCCTCAGAATATGTCGGTTTGGCTATCGCCTTCTGTAAGAAGAGGGCGACCAAATTACCACCTCATCGACGAGGGGACGCGATAAACCTCCAGGTAAACGCAGCACTTCCCAGGAGTCACGTGTACCCATTGTCACAGGAGGAGACAGTGGCTATGGAGACATATGTCACTGAATCTCTGGGGCAGGGGTACATTCGGCCCTCCACGTCACCCGTCTCCACAAGTTTCTTTTTTGTGAAAAAAAAGGAGGGAGGTCTGCGTCCGTGCATTGATTATAGGGGTCTAAATGCCATCACAGTGGGGTTTAGTTACCCGCTACCGCTCATCGCTACTGCGGTAGAATCATTTCACGGAGCTCGTTTTTTCACTAAACTGGACGTCAGGAACGTGTATAATCTGGTGCGTATCCAGGAGGGAGATGAGTAGGAAACCGCGTTTAGTACCACATCAGGCCATTATGAGTACCTCGTCACGCCGTGCATGTGTCTCTGGTGCGCAAGTTACTTGGGCGACTGCTGGAGCATGACCTGTATGTCAAGGCGGAGAAACGTGTGTTCTCCAAACAAGCTGTTTCCTTCCTGGGTTATCGCATTTCCACTTCGGGGGTGGAGATGGAGTGTGACTGCGTCAAGGCCGTGCTCAATTGGCCGACTCCGACCACGGTAAAGGAGGTGCATCGGTTTTTAGGGTTTGCCAATTACTACCGGAGGTTTATCCAGAGTTTTGGCCAGGTGGCAACTCCCATTACCTCACTGCTGAACGGTGAGACGGCGTGTTTACGGTGGTCAGCAGAGGGGGACAGAGCTTTCAATCGTCTGAAGGCGCTGTTTACCGACGCTCCCATGTTGGCCCATCCGGACCCCTCTTTGGTGTTCATAGTGGAGGTGGACGCGTATGAGGCTGGGGTTGGAGCCGTGCTATCAAAGCTCTCGGGCACTCCACCGAAGCTCCTCCCCTGTGCTTTCATTTCGAAGAAGTTCGGTCCGGCGGAGGGAAACTATGATGTGGGGGACCGGGAGTTGTTAGCTGTGATAAAAGCTCTGAAGGTGTGGAGACATTGGCTTGAGGGGGCTAAGCACCCGTTCCTCATCTGGACTGACCACTGTAATCTGGAGTATATCTGGGCAGCGAGGAGACTGAATCCTCGTCAGGCAAGGTGGGCCATGTTTTTCACCAGATTTAGGTTCACTATCTCTCACTATCTCTTAACACGAAGGCCGATGCGCTGTCCAGTCTCTATGACACCGAGGATCGGTCCATCGATCCTACTCCCATCCTTCCAGCTTCATGTCTGGTGGCACCGGTGGTATGGGAGGTGGACGCGGACATCGAGCGGGCGTTATGATTGGAACCTGCGCTTCCACAGTGTCCAGCGGGTCTTCAGTATGTGCCGCTTGGTGTTCGTGATCAATTGATTCGGTGGGCTCATACGCTACCCTCTTCGGGTCATCCGGGTGTTGAGAGGACAGTGCGGGGTCTTAGGGGAAAGTACTGGTGGCCCACCGTAGCTAAGGATGTGAGGTTTTATGTCTCCTCCTGTTCAGTGTGCGCTCAGAGTAAGGCTCCTAGACACCTGCCTGGAGGGAAGTTACAGCCCCTCCCCGTTCCACAACGGTCGTGGTCCCATCTGTCGGTGGATTTTCTCACCGATCTTACCCCGTCTCAGGGGAACACTACGATCCTGGTTGTTGTGGATCGGTTTTCCAAGTTCTGCCGTCTCCTCCCATTGCCCGGTCTCCCTACGGCCCTACAGACTGCGGAGGCCCTGTTTACCCACGTCTTTCGGCACTATGGGGTGCTTGAGGACATCGTTTCTGACCGGCATCCCCAGTTCACGTCCCGAGTTTGGAGGGCATTTATGGAGCGTCTGGGGGTCTCGGTCAGCCTGACCTTGGGTTATCACCCCGAGAGTAATGGGCAGGTGGAGAGAGTGAACCAGGATGTGGGTAGGTTTCTGCAGTCGTATTGCCAGGACCGGCCAGGAGAATGGGCGAGGTACGTCCCATGGGAGGAGGTAGCTCAGAACTCACTCCGCCTCTCCTCCATGAACATGTTGCCTTTTCAGTGCGTGTTGGGCTACCAGCCGGTCCTGTCACCGTGGCATCAGAGCCAGACCGAAGCTCCTGCGGTGGAGGAGTGGGTGCAGTGCTCAAAGGAGACCTGGAGGGCCATCCAGGAATCACTCACTCAAACAAGCTGGTGGGTGGCAGAAGAGGAGCGCTGACCGCCACCGCAGTGAGGCCCCCGTGTTCGCACCAGCCCGGAGCCTCCAGAGACGGCCTCCAGCCCGGTCCCTCCAGAGTCGCCCTCCAGTCCTTAGCCTCCAGATGCCTCCTCCGGTCCTTAGCCTCCAGAGACGACGGTCGCCAGTCCGGAGCCTCCAGAGGCGCCCTCCAGTCCGGAGCCTCCAGAGACGACGGTCGCCAGTCCGGAGCCTCCAGAGGCGCCCTCCAGTCCGGAGCCTCCAGAGGCGCCCTATGTTCCGGAGCCTCCAGAGACGACGGTCGCCAGTCCGGAACCTCCAGCGACGACGGTCCCCAGTCCTGGGCCCGCAACGAGGGCGCCCAGTCCGGGGACCACTACGAGAGTCCCCAGTCCGGGGCCCGCTACGAGGGTCCGCTCACCAGAGGTGGCACCAAAGTGGGGTGAGATTCTTCAATGTTGCCACCCTTTGCCTTGATGACAGCTTTGCACACTGTTGGTATTCTCTCAACCAGCTTCATGAGGTGCATTTGGAATGCATTTCAATTAACAGATGTGCCTTGTTAATTTGTGGAATTTCTATCCTTCTTGATGTGTTTGAGCCAATCAGTCGTGTTGTGATAAGGTAGGGGTGGTATACAGAAGATAGCCCTATTTGGTAAAAGGCCAAGTCCATATTATGGCAAGAACAGCTCAAATAAGCAAAGAGAAATGACAGTCCATCATTACTTCAAGACATGAAGGTCAGTCAATCCGGAACATTTCAAGAACTATGAAAGTTTCTTCAAGTGCAGTCGCAAAAACCATCAAGATCTATGATGAAACTGACTCTCATGAGGACCGCCACAGGAAGACCTAGAGTTACCTCTGCTGCAGGGGATAAGTTCATTAGAGTTACCAGCCTCAGAAACTGCAGCCCCAAAAAATGCTTCACAGAGTTCAAGTAATAGACACATCTCAACATCAACTGTTCAGAGGGGACTGCGTGAATCAGGCCTTCATGGTCGAATTGCTGCAAAGAAACCACTACCAAAGGACACCAAAAGAAGAAGAGACTTGCTTGGGCCAAGAAATGAGCAATGGACATTAAACCAGTGGAAAACGGTCCTTTAGTCTGATGAGAACAAATGTGAAATGTTTAGTTCCAACCGCCGTGTCTTTGTAAGTCGCAGAGTAGGTGAACGAATGATCTCCGCATGTGTAGTTCCCACCGTGAAGCATGGAATTGGAGGTTTGATGGTGTGGGTGTGCTTTGCTGGTGACACTGTCTGATTTATTTACAATTCAAGGCACACTTTAACAGCATGACTACCACAGAATTCTGCAGCGATACGTCATCCCATCTGGTTTGCGCTTAGTCCTACTATCATTTGTTTTACAACAGGACAATGACCCAACACACCCCCAGGCTGTGTAAGGGCTATTTGACCAAGAAGGAGAGGGATGGAGATCTGCATAAGATGACCTGGCCTCCACAATCACCCAACCTCATCCCAATTGAGATGGTTTGGGATGAGTTGGACTGCAGAGTGAAGGAAAGTGCTCAGCATATGTGGGAACTCCTTCAAGACTGTTGGAAAAGCATTCCAAGTGAAACTGGTTGAGAGAATGCCAAAGCTGTCACCAAGGCAACGTGTGGCTACTTTGAAGGATCTACAATCTAAAATATATTTTGGCTTGTTTAACACTTTTTTGATTACTACATGATTCCATATGAGATATTTAATAGTTTTGATGTCTTCAATATTGTTCTACAATGTAGAAAATAGTTTTTTTTAAACTAAGAAAAACCCTTGAATAGTAGGTGTTCAAACTATTGACTGGTACTGTACATATCGACCTCAATTTCCTTGTACCCCTGGTTGGTACTGGTACCCCATGTGTATAGCCAAGCTATCATTGCTCATTGTGTATTTATTCCTTGTGTTACAATTATTTGTATTGTTCTTTTTTTACATTTTGCATTGCTGGGAAGGGCCCGTAAGAAAGCATTTCACTGATATTTTACACCTGTTATTTACGAAGTATGTGAAAATCAAAATTGGTGGGATCTGTTGATTGTATGATTATTTATTTTTTTGACAATTAGTATTTGGAGCTCTAGGCCCACATCTTCGGAGATTCAATTTGCCGTCTTTGAGAAACCTAAACAAGCACAAAGTTGCTGGTTGTATTTCATTAACGTTTATTTAGAAAGTGTGGATTTCAGCAAACAACGAAAGGCATGCATCTGCAGAGGACAGAAATGGGTACAAGGTAGGTGTTTAATGATTTATATTTTTGAAGTATTGACCTTGGGGTGAATCAATGTAGTCAGAGCTAGTTTCCACAAAGCCTGGTATCTGCTCTGCTCTGTTGGTGAAGTTCATATATACACCTGCACTGTAGTGGCAAGATGTTGGCTAGAGTGTACGTTCCAATACCAGAGTGGGCACACTCGCTATATAACACTAAACAATTTTTGTGAGAAAACCATCAGTAGAGTTGAAAATGTGATGCAAACCCATTTAACTTCTATTTGTTTATTCAGTACATGGGAATTTAATAGCAAAGGGTATTTTTATGTGCTCTGTCATCACGCACAGCTTTTAATAGGATTTGATGGAAACACATCTCTGGTGCATATTGTTTTTATGCAGATTTTACAATAATCGTATGACAATCTGTCACCAATTGGATGTAAACATAGCTATTGAGAGGAATAATAATGAGAGTCTTTTTTTCAAGGTACTACCTCCGTCATAGTTTGTTGGACAAAGCTTATGGTGAAA
The DNA here is from genome assembly GCF_013265735.2 of Oncorhynchus mykiss. Classification (NCBI taxonomy): domain Eukaryota; kingdom Metazoa; phylum Chordata; class Actinopteri; order Salmoniformes; family Salmonidae; genus Oncorhynchus; species Oncorhynchus mykiss. Next base: position 41,967,880 of record NC_048574.1, on the reverse strand, counting down.
TGATTGGAGTGTTTTGATATATGCCGTAGATAAGGTCTGTGGTATACGTTTTGTTCCATGAGATTATCTTCATCAGCTAACGTCACTTTGTGAATTTTTAAGCATTTATGAAATAAACAAAAAAGCACATGTTTTCATAACTCATAAAGGTTGTGTTAACTGAACTGACTGATGTCTCATAGAACAAAATGTATAAGATCTCCTAAGCCTGTGTTAACCACAGACCTTATTTCCGGCATTTAACTCAAAACCTTATTCATTCCCCATTCATTTTCCCCTAAGGAATTGCTGAACGAACTAGAGGTAACTTCTTTCAGGTTTTTAGGACTATAAGCTGGCGATCTAGATCTACATGTTGATCCTCACTTGTGTTTTGTCTTATTAGACCAATATACTGTATTGTTGAAAGACAGATTTACTAGATCTGGAGTATGGCAAGTTGAGTACAGTACTATTGCTCCTTTAATAAAGTTATTTTCAGGATGACATTTCTCTTGGGAGATTGTAGATAAATGTGTGTATTGTTTGCAACGGTCAGTTTGGGCTGCTGGAAGATATATTTGCTTGCCTTGTTCATCATTCATTTGAATTTCCTAATTCATGTTCACTGATAAAGGACATCATGCCGCTTATTTTATAGCAAGTATCACTTACTCCTGATTCGACGCACACAGATTCTCGAACCTATGACCTCTGTCTTGCTAGCACATGTAGCCGCCCTCCAAAAGGATCTTACCAGTCAGCGCTAAAAGAAAAAGCTAGCTAGGGAGTAAATTTCACACATCCCCACCCCTTACACTTACCCCAACTTTGAGCTGAGTGCAACCGAAGATCCGGGTCAAGGCACCACTGTAAAGGACATAACACTGCCTGTTTAGTGATTACCACTACCTGATTCAGCTCACACCGAGGCTTGAACCCAGGACCTCTGCCTTGGTAGCACACATGACCACCCTCCTGAAGTGCTTTACCAATTGGCAACACACGAGCAAGCTAGCTATTTGGTGGTGCAAGTGGGGATGTTTCAGGCTGAGGAGTGTGCTGCAATAGCATCAATAACACAGGCAGGCCTACTCAATAATAATAATAATTTTATTTAAAAATGTCTAAATATTTCAATACAAACATTTTTTTTTACAAATGTAAAATACTCTTGTCTACACACATTCATCAGCATTCCGCCAAGGTTATCCTACTACTTTACAGGCAGAATGATTTAATGTGTAATATATATATATATATATATATATATATATATATATATATATATATATATATATATATTTGAATATAGAGGAACACAACTACAGCGAGCCTACACTACATCTCAAAGTGGAGTGCAATCCCAGAATTTAACAACACACTATGAATCTAAGTTTGAAGGTTTTATACAAAGTTCTTATACAGAGAACACCCCTCAATTCCCATCAGGGTTTCTTGGCATTCTTGCTAAGCTTGTCACCAAGCTGTTGGATCAAGTCAGCTAGTTCCTCTGTGGCCTGAGACTTCTCCTCCAGGAGCTCATATCGCAGGCTGGAGATGTCCTGCTTGATCTCCTTCAGCTCACCTGCAAGGCATGCACCACAGGTTATTGATCGCTCAATCCACTACAACTCCATGTCACAGCCTTGCAGCTGTAAGAATGATGAGTATTCCACAACAGCTTTGAGATCTTACATAAATGGATAGGAATCATTCTCACCTTCGTTGATTTCGTCATTTTCACTGTCAACCTGAGCCTTTAGCACATATCTCTTAATGAGCCTCTTCATCAGTTTCTTTCAAGAAAATAGGGAGAATCGGAACTTCAGAACAGTTCAGAATGTAGCATGTCTGAATATCGTCTGATCTTGCTAATTAATCAAATTGACCTGTATGAAGGAAGTACCTGGTATCGAGTAGGATGTTTGATGGGTTTTCTAATGGTGAAGTCATCCTGCCCTGGTGTCCTGGTTTGAGGTCTGTACTGATTAAGCTGAAATGGAACAGAAACCACATACCCATTAAAATTTCATTAATTAAAGAGGAAGATATATAACTGGCTACAGCCTCTCCCTAAAAGCCAACTTCTGACCTTAAATCGCAAATTGATCATGGCTGTCTCACGCTGGTTGTCATGGTGATGAGCTTTGGCCTTGCACAGCCTCACCAGACAAGCCCTTGTGCGCAGAGCTAGGTAGTAGAAAGACTTGGGGCTGGGAACCAGGTTAAATGGTGGGGGCAAAGTACGCCCCTCGTCAAAGTAGGATAGCCAGAGTTTAGCACGGGCAAACTTCCACTCCACATCAGCATCCTCCTGTTGAGATTGAGACAAGCCATGATATAAATGGAGGGTAGTAATAGGTGAGGGGCAATGACTCAGTTTGGAGCACAATCATACAATTAATCTAATATGGTCTGATTATTTTATCATAACTGCTCACAACAGTGTACTCACAAAATGGTACATGAATACAACATGAACATAACAGTATAACAACTCACCCATACTGTAAATTGACATAATTCCACTCTGACCTCAAATCATTGATTATTGACAATATATCTCCTGTGAATTCCCTAGTGGTGTTTAGGCCTATTGGTTCCTAGTCTCACCTCAATCTCTTGATAGGAGTGATTGATCATTGCAATCAGCATGTTGAGCAGTACGATTACCATGGTTACATTGTAGACGCCAAAGAGAACATAACCAATGTTCTCTATGAACTTATGGTCATACTTCAAGACCACAGAGATAACCTCGGACAAGCCGAAGATGGACCAAAATAGAGTCTTAAAGCTCTCCTCCACCCTGTGAACACACATAATCAAACAAAACACACACGCGTGCAAACGCACACACACGGACATTAATAAATAACACACAAATGAATACATAGACATACATACATACATCTCGCCTTAAAGCACTTAATTTACAGGAACAGGCAGGAGGGCACTTACGTGGTGAAGGCGGGGTTGTACTTGGCACCAAGGTAATAGGAATATAGATTGAACATGCCAATCATGAAAGCTAGGAAGACCATTATGAAGATGACCATGAACTTGAAGATGTCCTTGACCGTCCGGCCGAGGGAGATTTGAAGTGGGCCGAAGCTCTCATTGGCAGGCAAGATGTAGGCAATGCGGGAGAAACTGAGCACCACCGCAATGGAGTACAAACCCTCGGAGATCAGCTGAGGGTCGGAGGGTAACCACCTGTTCCTGGCTGAGAGAGAGAGGTTGCTGTTAAATGTCACTTTGTGACCTGGGGACTGACTCAGGTTCTATGACATTTTGATAAAAAATGTGCTATTCACATGGAATTGCTCATTAGGTGGTACTTCACATGGGAGACTCTAGAAACATCTGTGCAAACACCTTTTTATCTTGGCGCTATAAAAGGTTCTACCTGCAGTCTGATCACACAACACTGCGTATGTCAATCAGAAATATTTGTATGCAAGGTGATATATTTATTTAGGCATGAAAGAGGAAGACATCACAAAACAGTTCTGAGATCTGGGACTTGAAAAATACTCATTTCAAAACTCCATATTTTGCAGATAGAACCTCATAGTACCAAGTCCTTGATTTTTCATATCATAGGTTGCAGTCCTTTTTTTACATGACTTTTTTTAATCACCGCTTTTTCAAAAGAATGGCCAGAGATGAAGCATTGTTATTATCATTCTCTAAGTGTCACTGACCATGGGTGTAGTATGCTACATTTGGTGGCAGTGAGGCGTTGCTCAGGTCTATGTTGGGCATGTTGGGCACATACATGTCCACATACAGCTGGGCCTCAGAGGCCCTCAGGAAGGCCATGAGCCGAGCTGTGAAGGATGCCACGAAGATGGACAGCATGCCAAAGTCTAGCACGTTCCACAGGTGCATGATGTACTCCCTAGGCCCATCAGCCCAGATCTCCTTACACTCCGACCAGATCATCCCTAATGAAGAGAGTGCTTTTCAGTAGGTGCAAAAGCTCTCTGTTTTGAGCATACGAGTGGTATGATTTGAATACTTTAAGATTTTATTCATGGTGAAGAGACAGGTACAAAGACATATGAATAGACTAGATAATAAAGTCTCTCCCACAAAAGCAGCTGTTTGAAAACCAGAATAAATTACCAAGCACCCAATTCATGATGAGCATCTCAGTCCAGGAGAACTGACTGGTTTTGACCCTGAACACCTGATGAGGGTGGTCTGTTATTGTCTCATTGGGAAGGTTCTTGACCCCTTCGAAGCGGTCCGAGGCATTGATTACCAGTAGTCCAAGGAAGATCGTGAATGACACAGCATGGGCCACAAACTTCATGAAGGGACTGCGGAGAATCTGACCCAACTGATATAGAGGAAATCAACCGCATAAATGGCAACCATCAACCTCATGATATAAACATATCACTATTTTTAATAACACAATAGATAATGAGTGATTCTAATAACACAATAGAAAGGGGATTGTGTGTACCTTACTACAGGGCATGACCCAGTATGCGATGGCGAGGAAAGGAAGGCCGATCGCCACTCCCAGGACTGTCCAGCATTTGACCCCAACAGACTGCTGCCTAAGTCCAGCTAGGTTCTCATACCACAGGGTCAGAAGCTGCTGCTGGCAGTTAGGATGGGCCACAAACTACAGAGACATGATGAAAAATAACTATGACATACTACAACATTGATAACCATAGCCCAAGGGTGACTGCTTGCATATTATTGTGTTGTAGAATCCATTGTTGGATGTGAAACAGCTGTAAAACACGTATTTCATTTATATCCCATTCCAGATTGCCTCTTAAATAAACCCTTTATAGGGGACGTGAAGATTGGGAGAATATAATCAAATGTGTCTTTCTCATTGTGCTCGAGACTGATTGCAATTCAAATTTAAGACCATTAAATCACGCTAGACACAATAACAGAGATGTACAAAGACAAACACCAGAGTTAGGAAACATTTAAAATAGCATGTTTGATTTCAGATTAAGGTTGAGTGGTTCAGCTAACCTTTTTGACCTCGTACTTAATGGCCAGTTTGACCCGGATGAGGCAGGGTCGACTGTGATCACTGGGCAGAGCTTGGTCCACATCCCCATTCAAAATGGCCTCCACCTCCTCCGTGTCTCTGCATAAGTCAAGCACTCCCACCACAAAGTCTTTACACTGCATGGACAGCTTCCTGTAGTCATTCTACACAGAGAGTAGAAAGCGAGAGAGAGAGAGAGAGAGAGAGAGAGAGAGAGAGAGAGAAAGGGAGAAGGATAGGGAGAGAAAGAAAAGGAGAGGAAAAGAGATGTGAGAATTATTTAAAATGAGGCAAACCCCAGGGGTCACACCTTTTGGTGAATTGTTAATGTCAGTCTCTCACTTTTTGCTCTACATGTAAAATATTCCAATAGAAACCTGGAAAACCACAGACCTTTTCTGCACTGACAAATACTGTGTATATTTTCTTATCTCATTCAGGCAGGGTGTGTGGGTGTGAGTTTGCATGCCACTGTTTGTGTTGGTCACACATGGTTCTTTATAATGTGCATAAACTGTGTATGCATGCATTTGTACGTCTTTCTGTGGGTGTTCCTCAGACAGAGGAGATACAGTGTGTGTCCTTGTGTGTGTGTCTGTCTTTATACCTATCTATGTTAAACCTCCAACCAAACTCTTTGGAGAGGTCTGTAATCAGTATAAATTAACGTTGCGATAATTTCTAACCGGTCAATGACCGATTTGAGATTGGGACCAATCTTAATTTTCTCACAGCGGGTTCCAATAATATTAGAGTGTGTCATTTGTTGAAGTATGCTGTACATGGACTAACTGATTTGATCTCTTCCCAATTAATCATTTCTGTGAGTAATCAAAAGACAAAAGTCAGCTCTAGGGCTTTCACAAAAATATCTGCACAAAGCTTTTAAATATTACAAAATGAGTAAGAGGGGGGAGAGCATGTGTGAGAGAAAGCAAGCCAATACATTACATAGGTGAAAAGTAAACCCTTTCCTTCACCCTCAAGCTTGGTCTTTGTGTTTTTCTCACCTTGAACTCAGTCTCGATGTTGGCGAGGCGAGCCAGCTCGTTGCTGAGCTCCAGAGCTGTGAATACAGGGTCCTCACTAGACAGGGAGAGGTAGGCAGCGCTGGCTAACCCTTTATAGGCATTCATCCTGGAGCGGGAGTGGCTGAACGAGTCACGGCATTGCTTGTCATGACACTCATTACATTTACAAAAGTAGTCATGGGGCTTCTCGATGCGTGCTCCCTTCATCAACAGAGTGTGCACTATCTCATACTCCTGGCAGTGTGCAGCCAAGATGACCGGGGTCACGTCATGGGAAAAACGTGTACCGTCTTCATCGTAAGCATAAAAGTCATCATCTCTTAGCTCCTGCTCCAGGGGGCTTAGGGTTAGGCGCAGCCCACCTCCGAATGCAGGGTGGGCCAGGATAGCCTCTACGATGCGCACATATCCCTTACTGATGGCAAAGAGTAGACCATCCCCCACACGCGCCAGCCCCTCCTTCTTCAGCAGCAGCTCTGTCACCTCCAAGTGCTCATTACCCACAGCCAACTGCAGCGCATTCTGGCCCATGTAGTCCACACAGTTGACGTTGAGGGTCTTGGACTCTTCCAGCATCTTACGAACCACTGGGATGTTCCCGTACTCAGCAGCATCTAGGAAGCGCTCCTCCTCTGAAGTGAGACTGGTGCCACGCTCACTGAACATGTAAGCAGGCCCACGGATAGCCTGCCGACGGCCCTTCTCTCGCACAGTCGTTTTTCTACGGTGCATGTTCTCAACTCTGGATGGAGAAAGGCGGTGACAAAAAACACTATTCAGACTACAAGGAAGTTGACAGGAACTGAAGAGAAGAGTAAGCTGAAGAAAACAACATTCAGTGCAGATGTTTATTTAGACTTTTCCAAATGATAGAGTCGGGAGTGCTTTAGTACTTTTTTGTTAACTACAATGGCATGAGTATGTAATTTCAGCATGTATGATACACAACATTCTTAGTCTTCCCAGATTTTTTTACTAAGCCATTGGATGACAGGTGTTTGTCTCTATGGAGATGGGTGTGATCTGTTGAATTCTGATGGCTTTGTTTGACAGCCAGAGGTTTGCTGTGTGTGGGCCTACAGTACTAGCTAAGCAAGACATATACTTAAGTTACTGATGATGACTTCTGTCTCAATCCAGTCCTATAGGGTTTGTATGCCCAGTTAAATAAATGCAGGCTCAAGATGTTCTTCGAGTAGCCTACACTCAGAAATCTGAAGAATCTGTTTCAGTCCAATGACAGTTACTGCAGCTACTTGGTATATGAAGCAGAAGGATGGGCCTGGGGAAATGTTACCACTCTAAAATTCGTATAGGGTGCTATGGATGCAAGGTCCATGAGCTCAACAGGATACAGTAGTTTTACACATTTGGTTATATTATGTTTGTTTACAAATACACAAAATGGGAGTGGTAGACATAATAGGAATATCATATCATAGCAGGGCTACCCATAAATAATGTAGTATCTCATAAATAATGTAGTAAGACAGATGTAGGAAGACAGTTGTACTAACCTTAAGACGGATTTATAAATTATTTTTCAGGAATCTATGGCTATACCATGGTCAACCCACACAGACAGTGTGGTGAAGAAGGTACAACAGCACCTCTTCAACCTCAGGAGGCTGAAGAAGTTAAATTTAGCACCTAAGACCCTGACAAACGTTTACAGATGCACCAATGAGAGCATCCTGTCGGGCTGGTATGGCAACTGCACCAACCGCAACCGCAGGGCTCTCCAGAGGGTGGTGAGGTCTGCCCAATGCATCACGGGGGCATACTGCCTACCCTGCAGGACATCTACAGCACCCGGTGTTACAGGAAGGCCAAGAATATCATCTAGGACCTCAGCCACCCTGTCACGCCCTGACCTTAGTTATCTTTTTTTTTTTTAATAGGTCAGGGTGTGACGAGGGTGGTATGTGTGTTTTGGTCTTGTCTAGGGTTTTTTGTACATCTATGGGGTTTTGGTTTGTCTAGGTAAATGTAGGTCTATGGTGGCCTGAATTGGTTCCCAATCAGAGGCAGCTGTTTATCCTTGTCTCTGATTGGGGATCCTATTTAGGTTGCCATTTTCCATTTTGGTTTTGTGGGTTATTGTCTATGTGTTGTTGCGTGTCAGCACTCGTGTTTATAGCGGCACGTTCGTTTTGTTATTTTGTTTAAGTGTTCTTTGTTTTAATAAAAGAAGAATGTATTCATCTCACGCTGCGCTTTGGTCTCATCGTTATGACGAACGTGACAGAATAACCCACCAAACAAGGACCAAGCAGCGTGAAAAGGAGGAACAGCGCTTAATGGGGAGATGGACCTGGGAGGAGATATTAGATGGAGCAGGACCCTGGACACAGCCAGGGGAGTATTGCCATCCTAAGGAGGAGTTAGAGGCAGCGAAAGGGTAATGGCGATACTATGAGGAGAAATACAGGAGAATAGAGGAACTGCGAAGATATGAAGGTACACGGCTAGCACGGAAGCACGAGAGGCAGCCCCAAGTTTTTTTTGGGGGGGGGGGGGATGGAACGCGAGGGAGATTGGCTGAGTCAGGTAGGAGACCTGAGCCAACTCCTAGTGCTTACCGTGGGGAGTGGGTAACTGGTCAGGTACCGTGTTATGCAGAGATGCGCAAGGTGTCTCCAGTGCTCTATTCTAGCCCGGTGCGCTCTATTCCAGCTCCTCGCATTTTCCGGGCTAGAATGGGCATCCAGCCAGGACGTATTGAGCCAGCTCTATGTTCTGGATCTCCAATGCGTCTCCACGGTCCAGTGTATCCTGTGCTTCCTCCCCGCACTCGCCCTGAGGTGCGTGTCCCCAGCCCGGTACCACCAGTGCCGGCACCACGCACCAGGCCTCCAGTGCGCCTCCAGAGTCCAGTACGCCCTGTTCCTGCTCCTCGCACTCGCCCTGAAGTGTGTGTCCCCATCCCGGTACCACCAGTGCCGGCACCACGCACCAGGCCTACAGTGCGCCTCGGCAGTCCAGTACGCCCTGTTTCTGCTCTTCGCACTGAGGTGCGTGTCCCCAGCCCGGTACCACCAGTGCCGGCACCACGCACCAGGCCTACAGTGCGCCTCGGCAGTCCAGAGCGTCCGGCGACAGTACCCAGTCCAGGGCATCCGGAACCGCAAACGACGGGCCACAGTCCGGAACCGCAAACGATGGGTCACAGCCCGGGGTCTCCAACGAAACGACGGGCCTCCAGGTGACGGGCCACAGTCTACAGCATCCGGCGATGATCCACGCATTGAGGGTCCCCAGCCCGGGGCCTACGGCGAGGATCCGCAGTCTAGAGCCTCCGACGATGATCCACGGGTCAGTGCTAAAAGAGCGGACTCCGTGTAAAGGTGGGCGGCGTCCAGAACCAGAGCCGCCACCGAGGTTAGATGCCCACCCAGACCCTCCCATATAGGTTTAGGTTTGCGGCCAGGAGTCCACACCTTTGCAGGGGGGGGGGGGGGAATCTTTGTTTTCTTTATTATTTTGGTTAGGTCAGGGTGTGACGAGGGTGGTATGTGTGTTTTGGTCTTGTCTAAGGTTTTTTGATGTTTACATATTGTTTTACCCACTTCATATGTATATTCTGTATTCCAGTCAAGGCCTATCCTATTTAACTATTGCTGTACATATACTATTCTTCAGATATACTGCACATTCTATCCATATTGTCTATACATCCCATCACACACACACACACACACACACACACTCCTGACTCTGACATTGCTCATCCTAATATTTCTTAATTCCATTATTTTACTTTTGAGATTGGTGTGTATTGTTGGGTTCATGTTGCACATTATAAAAGGCAAGCTTGTTCCTTTGATTTGACCTGTAGCAAAAATCTACGTGACTTCTCCACTGAGCCAACCTGGAGTACAGGGGTAGCTACACCATTTTTCCCATTATCACCTGTGCATTTATACCTGTGTTCTCTGTTTTGTCTGTTCGTCTTTTCTCGTCAAGCCTACCAGCGTGTTTTCCTATACTCCTTTTCGCTTTAGTCCCTGTTTTCTAGTTCTTCCGGTTTTGACCATTCTGTCTGCTCTGACCCCGAGTCTGCCTGCTGTTCTGCACCTTACTGGATTACCGACCTCTGTCTGCCCTTGACCTGTCGTTTGTCTACCCCCTGCATTGTAAATAAACTTCTATGATTCAAATGATCTGCATCTGGGTCTTATCCTGAGGTCTGATAGTTACACAGTAGGTAGTGTAAAGCAGAGCACAGAATTTTCGACCAACCTTTACTTGGTCATACTTCCTAAATTCTGACTTGGAAGACAACCATCTTCTAAACTTCAATGTCTAGTTCCAAGGGGTTCATTTGAATTTAGAAAATGCTCCGTTATTAAATCAATGTTTTACTCCATGAAGTAATACAACGGGTACAAATCTTCTCATTGATCGAGACGAGTGTCACCATGTAATTCGGCACTTTGTGGTGAACACCCACCTTTCTCAATCAATGAGAGAAGATTTGAAATAGACAAGATGGCGGCTCTATGCCTGTCAATGCCCTTGTCTATTTCAAACTCAAGTGTTTAAAATTCCAAAAACGAGCGACAATGAATAATGTCGTTTCTTGGAATAGCCCTGTCTGGCTTAAAATATTTCTCAATACACCATTTAAGGTGTTTTACGGAGTTGACATAAATCCAGTTATTAAGTTACATTTCAAGAAACTTAAAATAATTAGGAGGTTGTTCCTTTAGATCTGATAGCTGATACTTTGGTCTTTGAAAATATATATTTTAAATGTTGTCAATATTAAGAAAATGTGTACTAAAAAGAGTTGAGATTTTCCCCATCTTTCAAGAATCCCTGACACTGGGTAAGTCGACTACTTCTTTTGGACAAACTGTGTTTTCAATAATGTTATGTTTCCATTAATTCTGATTATTTCCAGGGATACACAACATCCTGAAATATATGTAGATATGTTTGTTAGAAAAAAATAGTATACTTCCCTTGATGCTGTGGTGTAGTGGAGGGTATACGCAGGTATACCCACTTATTGTATGTGGGCATACTCGTTTCTTAATAATCCCCATGGATGCATATCAAAGTAGTGTAGTGGAGGTATACGCCAAATCAATTAATAAGGCTGATGGAATAGATCCGAATATTTAGGTTAAAATGTTGATAAACTATTATATCATCACATTTTAGGCGCAGCAATGGAGGTAGGCCTATGTACGATTGTTCCAAAATGCAATTTGCGGGAAAAACAGTTCTAAAATGAGCACTGCACAAAGCGGTTTCAAGGACAGAGATTGAAATATCAGTTAGACATTTTGAAAGAGGGAAGATCTAAAGATGCAACCACTATCATGAGTTGCTAATATGACTATGAAATGACAACGAAAGAAAGTTGAAAGAAAACCAACAGAACAGGAGAATGTATAAGAATTCTATGTGAACGTATGAGGAAGTCTTTATAAAAATAATTGCCGACACGTTTCTATGGTGGGATTTTGGCTATAGGTAACTTTGAAGCAAGATAAGACATGCCTCATAATATGAAGTAAAACGTCCAGGTTTCAAACAATTAACGGACAGGAAAAATATAGCCATACTAATGATACTCTATGCCTACCAGGCAGAATGATATCATGAATATTTGCGTTAATCCATTGGCCAGCTGCTTTGCAAACTCCATCTCCTGTACTACAGAAACACTGCTAACTGACAACAGTGCTAGGTGCCTGTGCACTTGAATTGAAGGTTAACTACACTGAAAAATCAAAATGTCATAGAATTTTTCCAGACATCAAGAGTGATCTTCTGAGGAAGCATTGTGGTTTAAGCATTGTTTTGGAAAAATGCATTTAAAAAAAAAGTGTGACATTAAAATAATTGGGATCGTTGTACCATCCACGGGACAGTTGAGCTAACGTATGCTAATGCGATTAGCATGAGTTTGTAAGTAACAAGATAATTTCCCAGGACATAGACATATCTGATATTGTCAGAAAGTTTAAATTCTTGTTAATCTAACTGAACTGTACAATTTACAGTAGCTATTACAGTGAAATAATACCATGCTATTGTTTGAGGATAGTGCACAATTTTGAACATAAAGCTATTAATAAAACAAATTAGGCACATTTGGGAAGTCTTTATACACAATTTTGAACAGAAATGCAATGGTTCATTGCATCAGTCTAAAACGTTGCACAAATTGCTGCAATCTCGTGGCCAAAGTCTAAATTCCACCTGGGCTTGAATAATACATTATGGCCTTTCTCTTACATTTCAAAGATGATGGTTAAAAACAAAACGAACGTTTTTTTTTCTTTGTATTATCTTTTATCATATCTAGTGTGTTATATTCTCCTACATTCTTTTCACATTTCCACAAACTGTTTCCTTTCAAATGGTATCAAGAAAATGCACATCCTTGCTTCAGGGCCTGAGCTACAGCTAGTTAGATTTGGGTATGTCATTTTAGGAGAAAATTGAAAGAAAACGGGGCGGATCCTTAAGAGGTTTGAGCAAAAACCTGAATAATAAAGAAAAATCTGAAATTTTTGAATTTCTGACAGGTGACAGACTCATTTATCATTCAGTAGTAGACCTACTATTAGCCTACTTGCACAGTACAGCTTGGGTTGGCCTGACTATGAACGACAAATATGGGAATTATAATTTTAGGTAATTCAGAGTGTATGTCACTGTTTGTCATATCATTTTTCACACAGGGCGTATTTCCTTCGCTGAGCGGACCGTTTGGGACATTTTCGGCTAAATTAGAGTATACCCACTTCACCAGGCACCACTGCACCACTGCCTTGATGTAGTGATGTTGAATGTAAAAACTGGCTCAACCTACCCCACTCTCGGTAATATGATAACATGTCCTTATTATATTATTATGGTGGTTATTTACGGTATCGCCCAACAAGTGTCGCACTTACGTTTTCTGAGGTGAGTTGCTGTGATCGTACTCAGAATGATCCCACTGGCTGTTGAAATCGTGCAGCCCGACATCTGAATTCCAAGGGATTTCTTTTACTTGAGACTGATATGCACCGTTGTGGTCCTCATATGTATTCATCGAGACGATTTGTTGGTCGTGATGGTTGGCGTCACTGTACACCGTGTTATCATACCACTCTCCTCTCGGATTCTGTCGTCGTCTGTACAAAGCATCTGGCAGAGTCATACATCGGGTTAAAATTGGGGGATTAAAAAACTGGGTGTCATCGACGACAGTGGATGGTAATGGTTGAGGATCAACCTCCCACTGCTCAGATGCGCTCTCATGACAGTCTCTATTAGGTGGGGAGGAAAGCACTGCTGCCCTCATCACGAGTGTATGGCTCCAGGTGTCTTTACCTCTCGTCCAGTTCCAACAGTCTTCTAGTGGTTCTGAATAGAAAGATTGACCAAATAGTTACCCATAAAACACTTTTGAGCAGTCGCAATAAATTGACAGAGAAAATCTCTCTCTCTCTCGTTCTCTCTCTGCAATTGATATACGCCTAAATATGGAGTAGGCTGTAATCCAATTCAATTGGGACCTTTTTGTCTGTCAGCCAGTGTTAGCCTAATCAAAACGGGTTTTCAGTTTTCAACTCTTCTCTGTAAGGCTTGACATGAACTCAACTCCTGTGTGATCTGTAGTGGAGTAGGTACCATATATAACATGTCAGGTGCACTAATTGCCGCCTGTGAACTGCCAAATCTTCTCTGATGAATTGGGGCTGTCTATTAAATCCCAACATCCTGTTGTGGGGCTTTGATCCACTTCAAAGGCGCAAACAGGGCTGTTTTGTAGTACAGCAGGTTGCACATTATGCTAATCTAATGTGACTGCACACCATCCAAGCTAAAACAATTTAGTCTTTGCCAGAAAACATAACTAATTTGGCCCTCAGCTTCCTCCTTTCTGCGTTGAGGATTGAAAGATATTTTGTGGCTGAAGGTTTTATTTTAAGGATTTTTTAACTTGAATGATGTGTGGTTGGGCCCTGATTTTGTGAGAATTCATAACAAATCATAATGTGTATGCAATCTTGCTCGCACCCATTAATCTAATTATCTTCAGCGGATTAGATTAGAATACAAAAGATGTGCCTATATGGGTTGTATATGCAGCTGTAATGAATAAAAAGCATTTAAGATGTCAAAGAAAAGATAAAGTACAGAATGTGCTGGGAAAAAACCTGATCAACAGCAGAGTCCAGGTTATTATGGGACCCTCTGGTTTAGCCTAATCAATGGCCTTGCATGACCAATTAGATGTCAGGATTAATGGCTTCGATTACTGGAGGAACACCTCTGTCACAGACAGTGCTGCTCCAGGAAATCAATTTCCACAAAATTAGAGTGAAAATTATGTTTTAACGAGACAAAGAGTATCATAACATAAATGAAGGCTACTTAACATACTGAATATTAGATCTCTGGGCCATATGAAAATGTATAATGTGTAGTGGTGGTATAGGTAGGGTTGTAAAGGGAACCCGTAAACTGCCAGAATTTTGGTAACTTTCAAGGATTTTATGTAAATTTATCACAAGACATCAAATCGTATTAGTCACATGCTCCACATACAACAGTGAAATGCTTACTTACCAGCCCTTAACGACAATGCAGTTCATGAGAGTTAAGAAAATATTTACTAAATAAACGAAAGTAAATATAGTAAAATAAAAACAACAATGAGGCTATATACAGGGGGTACCGGCACCGAGTCAATGTGCGGTGGTACAGGTTAGTCAAGTTATTTTGTACATGTAGGTAGGGTGGCCCTTTCGGGTACTTCAGATTATCACAGGTGTCTGTAATTATCTCTAGTCCTTTGTGTGGCCTTGTCAAATGTATGAAATAAATTAAATAAGATGATTTTAAAATATAAAATAGAATGACGAAGCTGTAAAACATCTTAAATATCATTAGTGTTTTATATGAGAGTTTAAGCATGAAATATAATTTATATATTTTTTATATGCTTATTTATTTGACTGTCAATATTATTATATATATTTTTTTATGTCTTTGTTCTCAGTATTTTGGTGCCAAACCTGTGGCGGTTGTGAAAAAAGTAAATAGTTGGAAGAGTTGCAGACTTAATTGAAAATAATGCCATTGTTGATTAGAATATGTTTTCATTAATTAGGCAGTTCTCTTCAACCATATGATCTAAAATGGACACAGATAACAAACAAATATGAATACTTTTAAAAATAAACAATTCAAATATAAAATTACCATAGATTGCCATTAACTGTTAATTATCAAAATTACAGAATATTCTGCTAACTTTGTTACATTACCGGTAGCTTTGCAACCCGAGGTATAGACCTACATGCTGTAAACATGGATAGATGCAGAATATCCGATAGTTCAAATGACGTAAGATGCATAATACACATGTATCATCCATCGGTTAGATGTAGATATAGGAGTAACATTTACTCTTACCTTCATAGAAAATGTGTTTGAAGTTTCCCAAAATGTTTTATTGACTCTATTAAAGATTGTCTTTGAGTATCGAAGGACAATATAACTGAACTCCCACATAAGAATACAGAAAAAGCAGAGTGATCCAGCTTCACATGGACCAATAATCCCATCACTGTTTATAATGCTGTTTCTGCCTGTCTGAGAGGAACAGGACACACACACACACACACACACACACACACACACACACAATTTGATATTGGTTAAGCTGTCCCAAAATAGTTAACCACATCACCACAGGATTAACATCATGTTACTGTGGAGGTGATGCGACATTACAGATGCAGCCGAGGAATTTAATCGGAGTTGGTCCATTAATTTACATTTTAGTCATTAGCAAACACTTAACTAGAGCGACTTACATTTAGTGGATTCATCTTAAGATACAGTGCCTTGCGAAAGTATTCGGCCCCCTTGAACTTTGCGACCTTTTGCCACATTTCAGGCTCCAAACATAAAGATATAAAACTGTATTTTTTTGTGAGAAATCAACAACAAGTGGGACACAATCATGAAGTGGAACGACATTTATTGGATATTTCAAACTTTTTTAACAAATCAAAAACTGAAAAATTGGGCGTGCAAAATTATTCAGCCCCCTTAAGTTAATACTTTGTAGCGCCACCTTTTGCTGCGATTACAGCTGTAAGTCGCTTGGGGTATGTCTCTATCAGTTTTGAAAATCGAGAGACTGACATTTTTTCCCATTCCTCCTTGCAAAACAGCTCGAGCTCAGTGAGGTTGGATGGAGAGCATTTGTGAACAGCGGTTTTCAGTTCTTTCCACAGATTCTCGATTGGATTCAGGTCTGGACTTTGACTTGGCCATTCTAACACCTGGATATGTTTATTTTTGAACCATTCCATTGTAGATTTTGCTTTATGTTTTGGATCATTGTCTTGTTGGAAGACAAATCTCCGTCCCAGTCTCAGGTCTTTTGCAGACTCCATCAGGTTTTCTTCCAGAATGGTCCTGTATTTGGCTCCATCCATCTTCTCATCAATTTTAACCATCTTCCCTGTCCCTGCTGAAGAAAAGCAGGCCCAAACCATGATGCTGCCACCACCATGTTTGACAGTGGGGATGGTGTGTTCAGGGTGATGAGCTGTGTTGCTTTTACGCCAAACATAACGTTTTGCATTGTTGCCAAAAAGTTCAATTTTGGTTTCATCTGACCAGAGCACCTTCTTCCACATGTTTGGTGTGTCTCCCAGGTGGCTTGTGGCAAACTTTAAACAACACTTTTTATGGATATCTTTAAGAAATGGCTTTCTTCTTG
Source organism: Oncorhynchus mykiss (assembly GCF_013265735.2). Taxonomy (NCBI): domain Eukaryota; kingdom Metazoa; phylum Chordata; class Actinopteri; order Salmoniformes; family Salmonidae; genus Oncorhynchus; species Oncorhynchus mykiss. The sequence goes on along the minus strand of NC_048574.1, from coordinate 41,951,085 downwards.
CCACTCTTCCATAAAGGCCAGATTTGTGCAATATACGACTGATTGTTGTCCTATGGACAGAGTCTCCCACCTCAGCTGTAGATCTCTGCAGTTCATCCAGAGTGATCATGGGCCTCTTGGCTGCATCTCTGATCAGTCTTCTCCTTGTATGAGCTGAAAGTTTAGAGGGACGGCCAGGTCTTGGTAGATTTGCAGTGGTCTGATACTCCTTCCATTTCAATATTATCGCTTGCACAGTGCTCCTTGGGATGTTTAAAGCTAATTGAGGACCAATCTAGGCAACCATAGACATACCTAAACACCTAGATGGTAAACAACCCCATAAACCTACAAAACCCCTAGACAGTAGAAAAACACATACATCACCCATGTCACACCCTGACCTAACCAAAATATATAAAGAAAACAAAGAATACTCAGGTCCGGGCGTGACAGTACCCCCCCCCCCCCCCCCCCCCCCCCCACACACAAAGGTGCGGACTCTGGCCGCAATAACCTAATCTAAAGGGGAGGGTACGGGTGGGCCTCTTTCACGGCGGCGGCTCGGGTGCGGGACGTGGACCCCGCTTTACCTCAGTCTTGGCACACTTAGGTGGCGCCTCAGGAGCGGGGACCCTCGCAGCGGGCCCCGGACTGAAGATCGTCGTAGAGAGCGCCACTGGACGGAAGAGCGACTCTGGCAGCTCTGGACTGAGGGGCAGCTCCGGACTGAGGGGCAGCTCAGGACTGGTTGACGGCTCTGGCGGCTCCTGGCTGGCTGGCGGCTCTGGCGGCTCCTGGCTGGCTGGCGGCTCCTGGCTGGCTGGCGGCTCTGGCGGCTCAGGACAGACGGGAGACTCTGGCAGCTCAGGACAGACGGGAGATTCTGGCGGCTCAGGACAGACGGGAGACTCTGGCAGCTCAGGACAGACGGGAGACTCTGGCGGCTCAGGACAGACGGGAGACTCTGGCGGCTCAGGACAGACGGGAGTCTCTGGCGGCTCAGGACAGACGGGAGACTCTGGCGGCTCAGGACAGACGGGAGACTCTGGCGGCTCAGGACAGACGGGAGACTCTGGCGGCTCAGGACAGACGGGAGACTCTGGCGGCACTGGGCAGGCGGGAGCACTTGTAGGGATGAGACGGAGAGACAGCCTGGTGTGGGGGGCTGCCACCGGAGGGCTGGTGCGTGGAGGTGGCACTGGATAGACCGGACCATGCAGGCGCACTGGAGCTCTTGAGCACCGAGCCTGCCCAACCTCACATGGTTGAATGCTCCCGGTAGCCAGGCCAGTACGGCAAGGTGGAATAGCCCGCACTGGGCTGTGCTGGCGAACCGGGGACACCATGCGTAAGGCTCGTGCCATGTACTCCGGCCCGAGGAGATGCACTGGAAACCAGATGCGTAAAGCCGGCTTCATGACACCTGGCTCGATGCTCACTCTAGCCCGGCCAATACGAGGAGCTGGAATGTACCGCACCGGGCTATGCACACGCACTGGGGAGACTGTGCGCTCCACCGTATAACACGGTGCCTGCCTGGTCCCTCTCTCTCTCCGGTAAGCACGGGAAGTTGGCGCAGGTCTCCTACCTGTCCTCACCACACTCCCCGTGTGCCCCCGCCCAATACATTTTTGGGGCTGCCTCTCAGGCTTCCAGCCACTCTGCCCCCTCATACCGGCGCCTCTCTGCTTTCGCTGCCTCCAGCTCTGCTTTGGGGCGACGATATTCCCCTGGCTGTGCCCAGGGTCCTTCGCCGTCCAGAATCTCCTCCCAAGTCCATGAGTTCTGCGTTCTTTGCCGCTGCTGCCCGTTACCACGCTGCTTGGTCCATTGTTGGTGGGTTATTCTGTCACGATCGTTGTAGTGAGGAGACCAAAGCGCAGCGTGGTGTGAATACATACTTTTAAAGAATGACGAAAAAACATGAAGTACACTAAACAAACAAACAAAATAACAAAACGAACATGACCGCTATCGTAACTGAGTGCTAACATGCAACATCACATAGACAATAACCCACCAAATACCCAAAGAAGATCACTGCCTAAATATGGTTCCCAATCAGAGACAACGATAAACAGCTGCCTCTAATTGAGAACCAATCTAGGCAACCATAGACATACATAAACACCTAGATGGTAAACAACCCCATAAACCTACAAAACCCCTAGACAGTAGAGAAACACATACATCACCCATGTGACACTCTGACCTAACCAATAAAATAATAAAAATTTAAAAAAAGAATACTCAGGTCAGGGTGTGACACACAAGTCTATTTCAAGAAATAAAAGTCTCCATGTCAATTCATGACATTTCCAAAGTTGTCATTGGTTTTGGTGACAAAATGTAATCAATGTCTACTTGGTGTGACACAATACTGTGATAAAAAAACGGGTATGCATTCGGACACCATTGCACAGGGGATTGTCCTCTTGCAATGAGGAAGTACAAAAGACATTGCTGGAGCACATGGTCTAGACAGACTAAGCTTTTTGGCAGTGCCATAAAAGGAGTCTGTTTTTTAGTCCTTTGGTGCGACACCATGTGACATTAAATGTGAAAATCATGAACATAAAGTACAATTGAAGTATAACAAGCAATAAAAACATGTTGTGATGAAATAAAATGAAAGGACTGTGCCCCTGCGCCTTGCTGTGTGCCCATTTTAAACACAATGTTGTTGGGGGATAACTGGTTAAGCCTCGTAGTAGCATATGCTTGTCTCAAAGATTAAGCCATGCACAATTGAGAGCATCCTGTCGGGCTGTACCACTGCCTGGTACGGCTACTGCACTGCCCACAACCACAGGGCTCTCCAGAGGGTGGTACGGTCTGCCCAACGCGTCACTGGGGGGTGGGGGGGGGGGACTACCTGCCCTCTAGGACACCTACACCACCCGATGTCACAGGAAGGTCAAAAAGATTATCAAGGAAAACAACCACCCGAGCCACTGCCTCTTCACCCTGCTATCATCCAGAAGGCGAGGTCAGTACAGGTGCATCAAAGCTGGGACTGAGAGACTGAAAAGCAGCTTCTATCTCAAGGCCATCAGACTGTTAAATAGCCATCACTAGCACAGAAAGGCTGCTGCCTATATACACCGACTTGAAATCATTGGACACTTTAATAAATGGAACACTAGTCACTTTAATGTTTACATATCTTTCATTACTGATATGTATATACTGTATTCTATACTATTCTACTGTATTTTAGTCTTTGTCGCTCTGACATTGCGCGTCCATATATTTATATATGCTTAATTCCATTCCGTAGATTTGTGTGTATTGGGTATTTGTTGTGAAATTGTTAGATATTACTTGTTAGATATTGCTGCACTGTCGGAACTAGAAGCACAGGCATTTCGCTACACCCGCAATAACATCTGCTAAACACGTGTTTGTGACCACTAAAATATGATTTGAAGTCAAAGTACACATTACCCGTACAGTGAAACTGCGAATGGCTCATCAGTTATAGTTCCTTGATAGCTCCAATGTTACTTGGATAACTGTGGCAGTTCTAGAGTTAATACATGCCAATGAGTTTACCTTTGGGTATCCGTGCATTTATCAGGCCCAAAACTCAAGTGGTGTACTATCGGTGCCCCGGACAATTTTTTTTAACTCTAGATAACCTCGAGCCAATCACAGGCCCTTCTTGGCAGTGATGTTTCATTCGAATGTATGCCCTATCATCTTTTGATGGTGCTTTCTGTGCCTAACACTGGTAATGGGGATTCAGGGTTTGATCCCGGAATGGGAGTCTAGGAAACAGCTACCATTCCCAAGGATTAAGGCAGCAGGCATGCAAATTACCCACTGCCAACTTGTGGAGGTATCCCAAAAAGAACAAAACAGGACTCTCTGTTGGCCCTGTAATTGGAATGAGTACATTTGACATTTTACGAGGATCCATTGCTAAATATAACAAAACATTAAGGAGCAACAATAAAATAACAGTAGCTAGGCTATATACAGAAGGTTCCGGTACAGAGTCAATGTGCGGGGCACCAGTTAGCCGAGGTAATTGAGATAATATGTACATGAGCTAAAGGGAAAGTGACTATGCATGAATAATAAACAGACTAGCAGCAGCGTAAAAAGGGGGGGGGGGGGGGGGGGGGGGGGGGGGGGGGGGGGGTGGGGGGGGGGACAATGCAAATAGTCCGGATAGCCATTTGATTAACTGTTTAGGAGTCTCATGGCTTGGGGGTAGAAGCTGTTAAGAAGCCTTTTTGACCTAGACTTGGCGCTCCGGTACCGCTTGCCGTGCGGTAGCAGACAGAACAGTCTATGACTAGGGTTGATGGAGTCCTTAGCAATTTTTTTAGGCCTTCCTCTGATATTGCCTGGTATAGAGGTCCTGGATGGCAGGAAGGTTGGCCCCAGTGATGTACTGGGCCATATGCATTACCCTTTGTAGTGCCTTGCGGTCAGATGCCGTGCAATTGCCATACCAGGCAGTGATGAAACCAGTAAGGATGCTCTTGATGGTGCAGTTGTAGAACTTTGAGGACCTGAGGACCCATGCCAAATCTTTTCAGTCTCCTGAGGGGAAAAGGCATTGTCATGCTCTCTTCACGATTGTCTTGGTGTGTTTGGACCATGATAGTTTGTTGTTGTTGTTGTTGTGGACACCAAGGAACTAGAAGCTCTCAATCTGCTCCACTACAGCCCCGTCGATGAGAGTATATATTGTCTTTCTAAGGTCCTGTGGAAAAACATAAAAATGATCTTAAAGAAGACATGCTGTTACTCATAGGGAACATTTCAAGACTGGTAAGACCAGAGACAGATGAGCTGGGGGAATTGTTGACCGGGATCATTGATAGCCAGCAATGTCTGGAAGGTTTCTGAAGACAACCAGCTACATTTGAGTGATGCATTTTGATTTGGGGGTCACCAAAACGGAAAGAGAAACGCAACACTTATTTGTTGATCACTCATATTGATATCACGTTGAAATCCATAGAATGGGAGGGGAGAGTTGGACACGTCCTGTTAAAAATGACCTTACTAAAAAAGAAAAATGGAATTTGGGAATATGCATATCACTGTTTAGAGGAAAAGTTGTAGAAGACAGCAAGCTGTGTTTGGATTGTTGCATTTTGTTTCAAGTTGGTCGGCAACGCAGAAAGGTAAATGCAACACTATTTTGTTATGCGCTGTTTAAACTAACGTGTATGCGTGTAGAAAGGTAGAAAGGTAAACGCAGAAAGGTAAATGCAACACTATTTTGTTATGCGCTGTTTAAACTAACGTGTATGCGCTGTTTAAACTAACGATTCTTAGGCCACAGTGAATCTGAGAATGTTTTTTTATATCACTGCTTAGAAGAGAATTTGCTGAAGACAGTCATCAGTCACAGTTTTCAGCTAACAAGAATTATGTGGTGACCAAAGATTACCAGAGGGATTTTCAGGCTGAACTGATGGGGAATCCATTTCGATGACATCCGAGAAGTATTGCGATACCGTAGATAAAAATAAATTCTCCTTCACAAAATGGAAGATTCTCCATTTGAGGTAACCTAACGTTGGCTAGCTTGCTAGCCTAGCCGGGTAAGTTAGCTAGCTAAGGTTACAATGCTGTATTGAACTAGCCATCAGCTAAATCATGTAGCTTTTGGCATCCCATGTGGGTCAGTTGGTAGAGCATGGCGCTTGCAATGTCAGGGTTGTGGGTTTGATACCCACGAGTAAAAAATACCAAAAAATGTCCACTCACTACTGTAACTTGCTCTGGATAAGAGTGTCTATTAAATGGCAAATCTAAATGTACCCACGGCTAATCAATTTAGTTTATGCTAGTCACTGCCAGCAATAGTAAATGTTTTGTTTGTTCGTTCCATCTTTGACTGATGTTAGCTCACTAATTTTACTCTTATTTGGAATCTCAATTTGGTTGCAATCTATTCCACTCGTCTGGATATCACTCTCTTACTAAAAATTGAATTGTCGATATGGCAACGCACTCTGTTTGTGTGTTGGTAGCAATGATGAATGTGTAAAAATCGTCTATGATTGGTTCTCAGCCAGTCTCAGCTGGCTAGCAATCTTGCTGCCAATTAACTGATGCTAGATATGTGATTAAGACCAATTAGTGGAAAAAATATCAGAATTGGGCTGACTGTCTAAACTCAGCCAGTGTGGCTCAGCATAAGACCATGTAGAACACACAGGAGGCTGCTGAGGGGATGACGGCTCATAATATTGTATTTGTAAAAACATACTTTTTTCAATTTAGCCTCTCTTTAACAAGGCAAGTCAGTTGAGAACAAATTCTTATTTGCAATGACAGCCTACTCCGGCGACACTGGGCCAATTGTGCACCGCCCTATGGGACTCCCAATCACAGCCGGATGTGATATAGCCTGGATTTGAACCAAGTACAATAGCAGTGCCTTAGACCGCGCCGCCACTCAGGAGCATGAACGGAGTAAATGGAATGGCATCAACACATGTAAACCACATGTTTTATGTATTTGACACCATTCCATTCATTCCACACAGCCATTACTACCAGCCAGTCCTCCCCAATTAAGGTGCCACCAACCTCCTGTGGTAAAACAGGGGTCTCCAACCCTGTTCCCGGAGTTACCCTCCTGTAGGTTTCGCTCCAACACCAGTTGTAACTAACCTGGTTCAGTTTATCAACCAGCTAAATATTAGAATCAGGTATGCTAGAATAGGGTGAAAACCTAGTGGATGGTAGCTCTCCAGGAACCGGGTTGGAAACCCTGATTTAGGACCACCATAAAATAAACATCAATCTGCCTTTATAGATTCGCAGAATGTACAGTGCCTTGCGAAAGTATTCGGCCCCCTTGAACTTTGCGACCTATTGCCACATTTCAGGCTTCAAACATAAAGATATAAAACTGTATTTTTTGTGAAGAATCAACAACAAGTGGGACACAATCATGAAGTGGAACGACATTTATTGGATATTTCAAACTTTTTTAACAAATCAAAAACTGAAAAATTGGGCGTGCAAAATTATTCAGCCCCTTTACTTTCAGTGCAGCAAACTCTCTCCAGAAGTTCAGTGAGGATCTCTGAATGATCCAATGTTGACCTAAATGACTAATGATGATAAATACAATCCACCTGTGTGTAATCAAGTCTCCGTATAAATGCACCTGCACTGTGATAGTCTCAGAGGTCCGTTAAAAGCGCAGAGAGCATCATGAAGAACAAGGAATACACCAGGCAGGTCCGAGATACTGTTGTGAAGAAGTTTAAAGCCGGATTTGGATACAAAAAGATTTCCCAAGCTTTAAACATCCCAAGGAGCACTGTGCAAGCGATAATATTGAAATGGAAGGAGTATCAGACCACTGCAAATCTACCAAGACCTGGCCGTCCCTCTAAACTTTCAGCTCATACAAGGAGAAGACTGATCAGAGATGCAGCCAAGAGGCCCATGATCACTCTGGATGAACTGCAGAGATCTACAGCTGAGGCGGGAGACTCTGTCCATAGGACAACAATCAGTCGTATATTGCACAAATCTGGCCTTTATGGAAGAGTGGCGAGAAGAAAGCCATTTCTTAAAGATATCCATAAAAAGTGTAGTTTAAAGTTTGCCACAAGCCACCTGGGAGACACACCAAACATGTGGAAGAAGGTGCTCTGGTCAGATGAAACCAAAATTGAACTTTTTGGCAACAATGCAAAACGTTATGTTTGGCGTAAAAGCAACACAGCTGAACACACCATCCCCACTGTCAAACATGGTGGTGGCAGCATCATGGTTTGGGCCTGCTTTTCTTCAGCAGGGACAGGGAAGATGGTTAAAATTGATGGGAAGATGGATGGAGCCAAATACAGGACCATTCTGGAAGAAAACCTGATGGAGTCTGCAAAAGACCTGAGACTGGGACGGAGATTTGTCTTCTAACAAGACAATGATCCAAAACATAAAGCAAAATCTACAATGGATTGGTTCAAAAATAAACATATCCAGGTGTTAAAATGGCCAAGTCAAAGTCCAGACCTGAATCCAATCGAGAATCTGTGGAAAGAACTGAAAACTGCTGTTCACAAATGCTCTCCATCCAACCTCACTGAGCTCGAGCTGTTTTGCAAGGAGGAATGGGAAAAAATGTCAGTCTCTCGATGTGCAAAACTGATAGAGACATACCCCAAGCGACTTACAGCTGTAATCGCAGCAAAAGATGGCGCTACAAAGTATTAACTCAAGGGGGCTGAATAATTTTGCACGCCCAATTTTTCAGTTTTTGATTTGTTAAAAAAGTTTGAAATATCCAATAAATATGTCGTTCCACTTCATGATTGTGTCCCACTTGTTGTTGATTCTTCACAAAAAAATACAGTTTTATATCTTTATGTTTGAAGCCTGAAATGTGGCAAAAGGTCGCAAAGTTCAAGGGGGCCGAATACTTTCGCAAGGCACTGTATTTAAGTTGTACGGGGCTCTGTAGCATCAAACAGATGCTAGACATTCAGATAACCAAAGAATGTTTGTTTATTTGTCAAATTCTAAAATACAGGGGAGTGTACACTATTTATTGCTAACTCAGGGCCAACATACTTTTTTCCCCTTCTACTTGCCTCTTCCATTTGTGGTAATGCTGCAATTAATTGTTTGTAATTTTGGATAGAGCAGACATTTCCATATGTCTGTGTTAGCTGCATGTGTGACACAACTCCACCAGTCCTATTTATGATATCATTCACAAAAATTATATCTTTTTTTAACGTTCCTTCGAAAAATATTTTTTTAAATAAATTAGTATATTTGAATTTAACCGCAATAGTTGTTGTATTATTTGTTCTGTCTTTTCAGGTGCATTAAACTGAAATTGCAACCAACTTTCTAAGGCTTGTTTAAAAAATAAAATATATTTTGGAGATTATTTCCTTTTCAAACAATCGAAAGTGGGCCGGTGTAATCTGAATAAAGGGAAAAAGGCCCTTCTTGAACATTGGTACGAATGTCTCATCCTATTTACTAGAGAACCAGTTTGGAATTAAGTATAACTTTTGTATGACTGATGCCTTTAGTGAGAGGTCTAATGCTTTAGTATTTAATCATTTCTGCCCTCCGAATTCATATTGTTATATAAATAGGCCCTTTTAATTTTGTCTGGCTTGCCGTTCCAAATAAAATTCAATATTTTTTGTTCATATAATTTAAAAAGCAGGTCACTAGGTGTAGGCAAAACCATAAGCAAATAGGTAAACTGTGATATGACTAAAGAGTTAATCAGGGTGATTTTTCCACAAATAGACAGGTATTTACCTTTCCATGGTAGCAAGATCTTATCTATTTTTGCTAACTTTCTATAAAAAATTATTGGAGTAAGATCATTTTTCTTTTGGGATTTGTATACCGAGTATGTCCACATCTCCGTAATACCATTTAATTGGTAAACTACATGGTAATGTAAAATTTGCATTTTTTGTGATCCAATACATAATATGGTACATTTATCATAATTTGGTTTTAATCCAGAGAGGATAGCAAAAGTATCTAGATCCTCTATGAGGCTGTGGAGAGACTCTAATTGTGGTTTTAAAAGAAAACATGAATCATCAGCGTACAATGACACCTTTGTTTTTAAGCCACGGATTTCTAATCCCTTAATATTATTGTTTGATCTAATCTTAGCAGCTAAAATTTCGATGGCAATAATAAATAGATATGCTGATAGCTGACAACCTTGTTTTACTCCTCCAGAGAGTCCAAAACTCTCTGAGATGTAACCATTATTTACTATTTTACACCTAGGGTTACTATACATAACTTTAACCCATTTTATAAGAGATTCCCCAAAATGGAAATATTCTAGGCATTTATATATAAACTCCAGTCGTACTTTATCAAAAGCCTTTTCAAAATCAGCTATGAAAACCAGGCCTGGTGTCCCTGATATTTCATAGTATTCTATTGTTTCCAGTACTTGTCTTATATTATCTCCAATGTATCGTCCATGTAAAAAACCTGTCTGATTAGGATGAATAATATCTGACAATACTTTTTTAATTCTATGTGCCAAGCATTTAGCTAGGATTTTTGAAGTGTAAGAGGTCTCCAATTTTTTAAATGGACTGGATCTTTATATATACACCACTCGGGTCCTGTTTCAGTAATAATGATATCAGACCTTCTTGTTGCGTGTCTGATAATCTACCATTTATATAGGAGTGGTTAAAACATGCTAATAAATGGCCCTTCGAGTATATCAAAAAAAGGTTTTGTATACTTCCACTGGTATGCCATCCAGCCCTGGAGTTTTCCCAGCCTTAAAGGCCCCAATTGCATCAAGCAGTTCCTCCTCTGTAATTTGGCCTTTCTGTACAAATGTTAATTTTACATTATTATTAGGAAAAAAATCCGTACAATTAGTTTCAGTTAGTGGAGATGGAGGAGCCTGAAACGAAAACATATTCTTAAAGTACTTTACTTCCTCTTTCAAAATATATTTTGGTGAATCATGCGTGACTCCATAATTTGTAGCAAGTTAATACATTTGTTTAGGTAGCATTTCTATATTGAAGATGGAAAATTTATTTGGTGCATTTTTCCCCATATTCCATCCAGTTCGCTTTATTTTTATAATCTATTACACTGGATCTTTCTTGAATAAGTTCCTCCATTTATTTTTGTTTTTCCTCTAACTTATTCTGTGCCTTGATGGTACAGTTTTTATTGCTATCTAACTGTACTGTTAGTCCTTCAATTTCCTTTGTTAATATGGACTCATTTGATCTAAATTGCTTTTGTTTTATAGATGAGTACTGAGTTGCATGGCCTCTAAAGGCACATTTAAAAGTGTCCCATACAGTAAGGGGATCTGCTGTACCTATGTTATGTAGGAAAAAGTAAGTTAGAAATTCTTCTGTCCTAGATCTAAACAATTTATCATCTAGTAGGCTTTGATTAAATTTCCAATATCCTCGCCCATGTGGAAATTCTGCAAGAGTAATATATATGCCAATTATGTGATGATCCGACTGCATTCTGTCTCCTATCAACACATTTTAAACTTTTGGTGCCAGAGAGAATGACATAAGAAATGAGTCAAGACGACTAGCTTGATTTAACCTCCGCCATGTATATCTCACTAGGTCAGGGTATTTAAGTCTCCATTTATCCACTAATTCCAATATATCCATGACATTCATGATTTCCTTAAGTGCCTGAGGGTGATAGTTTGTAGTGTGATTTCCTTTCCGGTCCATAGAGGTATTTAAGACCGTATTAAAATCTCCCACCATAATAATAGAGTCTAGTGTTGCATGTAGAGTTGATAAATTCATAAATATTTTCAAAGAAGTTTGGATCATCATTATTCGGACCGTATAGGTTAATAAGCCATATCTGTTTATTGTCCCATAACATATTTAAAATAATCCATCTACCTTGATAATCTGTTTGGACAATTTGCACATTTGGATCAAAATTACTGTTAATTAAAACCATCACCCCTTTTGAATTTCTTTGCCCATGGGAGAAATATATTTCGCCCCCCAGTTCTTTTTCCACAAAACTTCATCTAAAATTGTTGAATGGGTTTGCTGTAAACAGTATATATTATATTCCTTCTCTTTTAGCCAGGTAAATACTGATAATAAGAAAATACTATCTGCTAGGCCATTACAATTGTAACTAGCTATACTTATTTCACCACTTACCATAATGAGACACAACTTTCAATTCTATAAATCAAAATATATGTTTGTAAACGTACCATTAAAAAGTAACATGATTGAGTGTCTATATAGCTGTACCATGATATTTGCATTGCTATTAAGTAAACCTCCAATTGGTCCCCACCATTCCACCCGCTAAAAGCCCTCCTCATCCTGAGCTGGGCCGTCATCCCAATGCCCGGCAGACCACCTCCGACCCCTCGCATCCCATAGCCCTGAACAGACTGGGAGCCATCCTTCGAAAAGAGCACACAGTGCCATTTACCGAATTGAAGTAGATCAACTGCCAAATGCATTTCCATCGCGCTCACCTCGATTTGTATTATATATAGCTGTGGATCATCCTCGATTGTCCCTAACATATTTTACTCCTTCGCAACAGTTGTAGGATACACACATACACTCAACCCTTTCCCCCCACACAACCATAAACTCACATTCTCAACAGTTGCACCATCCCAGAGCCCAACTCAAGAAAGGTCCTGATTGACAAATGCACTTACTGTTGCAGCTGCATGAGAAGGCCTGCAAGACCGCACAAAAAAAATGGGCAGAAATTTAGAGATTTTATTAACCATTGTCACATCCTAGATGATCGAGGTCAAATGTACACCTTTTCCCTGAAACATTAAGGCATCTTTACTTTTACTCAAGTATGAGAATGCACTACTTTAGGTTTTACATGAAAATATCTTGAATCATGCATTCCTGCATCAGATGAAACAACTGTTATTGAATACCTCAGTCTATTTGTCATACTTCTTAATAAAGCACCATAAAACAACTCTATAAGATGATTGTAAAAATGAGTGGCACCAGTGACACCAGGAGAAAATGTTAGTCTGGAGCCCTGTAACAGTAATGAACACTTAGGGGTAGGTGTGGATTCAGGGGAACACTTATTACTGGCATAATTTGCAACATAGCCCAAGTCGTTAGCTTGACATTTATAACGTATAAGGCTTAAGCAGACAGTTAGAGAAGACGAAAAAGCAGAGTGACAGCAGAGAAGATGCAGAGATGCAAACAAAATGGCTATAGCAGAGGAACAGTTAAATTAGTGAGTTCTATTTCCAGTGTTGTTTTACATATTGTATTTGCTTTAAACACGAGCTGGTAAAAAAAAAAAAAAGAGGACCATGTCTCGCCAGTCACTGGTACTGAAATGCCAATGTTGTGTTAGCACTACTGCCTGTGCCTAATTAAGGTGTGTAAAGCCAGGGTGGGGATGGGAGGTGGGATTGATTTACCAAGTATTAACTTGGTAAATCAGTATATGAAGTGAATGTGATGTTAAACAGAGCAATTTAGAGTAATCTATCATGATGAGTTAGTTTGGATTAACAGGGATTAGTATCTCCTTTTCCCTGCTGCAATTCTGGAAAATCTGCTACCTCAGGTAAAGTGAGAACAATCAACAGGCTCCACTTCTGAATGCACGACTGCAATGTTATCAGTGTAACAATACAGATCATGTAGTAGATAGTTATCCATTATACTTTTGTTTGTTCGGTTTTAAAAATGCATTTGAATATATCATGAAGTTAATCTGCAATTATTGACAGACCGTAGTGGTGACCTTATTCTGCATACAGATATTTTCGGGCAATGTGACGGATTATGGCGACATATTGAGGCGGTTGGTTCTGAGCTCCGAGGCCTCTTAAAGAGTGCAGTGGAGACCGCTCCAGGAGCCATGGGTCCAGAACAGGCCAAACTACTGGTTTTGGTCAGCAGTCAGGGTCTGCAAACCCCTGTTGCTTTCTGTGTTATGGGAGGCAGATGAGTGTATGTAAAACTTTGGATACGTTCAGCAAGGCCAAACGTTGTGGAAAGTAGATGGGAAATATAGTATGTCGAACAAACATCCTCTGACATACAAAATAAGGAATCACACCAGTTCTATTTTTATCTGCAACATTCCACAGTATTTCCCTACTGAACTTCGCCCTCATCTCCCTTCTGAATGTGACCTTGACTGACAAAAAGCCAATGTTATGATGCAACTGATTTGAATGTCTTCTGTGACCCAGGTTCCTGTAGCTACAGATTGTACACCAGATAATGTGATAACCACACTGGATTACTTCATGGAGAAAAACAAATATTTTTTTAAATAAAAGGAGCATTTTCTAAGTTCAAATTAATCATCTGCACCTGGACACAGATATTGTTTGATACATGTTTGGCCGAATAAGGAACGAAGATGGTATCGTCAAGGTTGGTCAAATTCTGTGTTAAGCAAAACGGTACCTTTCCTGTAACTCCAGGAATTGATACCAATAATCTGATTATATCTGTAGCTTGTTTCCAACTGCCAGACGAGAAGAGAGTATTGAAGACCATGTGAATGCGTGCGCACTGTGGCTCTAAGCCCTGCAGACAACTGGAAGAGTACCAGGTAGCCTACAGCTCCTCACTGCTTATCATAGGCCTGGAAAAGGGAAAGGTTGACAATTGTCATGAATCTTGCCCTGGAAGCATAACTGAGGGATTTCCTCTGTGGGCCATATGCAAAGCAAAAAAAATTGCAATATCGTAAAAATGTAAGAAAACAAAAATTTGCATATTTTAAGGTTAGGCATTAGGGTTAGAAGTCTGGTTAAGGTTAGGTTTTAAATCTGATTTTATGGCAGTGCCAACTAGTCACCACTCTGCAGTTCTGCCTCCAGGGAAAGATTCAAGACAATAAATGCCAAACAGCAGGAAATGGGGCAATGTTTCTGTAGAACACAATCTCACATCACTAAAACCACACTGACATGAGATCTATAGAGGTACCACTGATGTTCTCTGTTCTTAGAGATAAATGGGAATTATGATATGGACATTGAGCGTATTTGCAGTTGCTTTGGTATTATTTTCTTGATGCCTAGTTTATTTTTTGATCCTCAGTTAAGAGCGTTGGGCCTGTAACTGAAAGGTTGCTGGTTCAAAACCCTGAACGACTAGGTGACAAATATTTCAATGTGCCCATGAGCAAGGCACTTAACACTAATTGCTCTGGAGAAGAGCATATGGAAAATGTCAAATTAAAGCATTGTCCTGATGTTCCTCTGATGAGGCTGTATTCTGTTTGCTGCCCTCTACTGGATTTTATCTGAACTATTTTATACTCCCACAACTGAGCAGTCCATCTCCATGCCATAAATTGTTATGATGAAATTGAAGTTTTTCACAAATAGAGAAATTATATTTAGGTCTTGCCTGATTATCATTTTACTTAACCCAGATAGGGGACGATATGCTTGGGTTTATTCTCAAACAAAACTCTTTCAAATGAGCATAATACATTACCATACTTCCATCCATTTTGGTGGATTCAATTTAATTTTGTAACTATAACATTGAGATTCTTACAAAGGTACCTGCTTTTCATAGACAAGGGATCTTTTGTATAGAAACAAATCTTAGTTTTTTAAGAACTGGTTTGATAATCATATCCTACAGGTAAGTCAACTTATTAAATGCAGAAGGGTTGTTACGCAATAATTGTATTATTTTTTTAGTCGCTTTACAATCTGTTACACCTAGAAAGTTTGCCATAGTCTGATGCGATTCCATCTGAAACTCTCATGCTGTTTATAGATGTAACCAGACCTCACCTTCTTGAGAGGTCAGAGGTCTCAGAATGATCCATAAGTATTACCCTGTGAATCATTACCTGAAAAAAAACACATTAACATTAACTGTACCTTTTGTGATGAGCATCCAGAAACAGTTTTGCTGTAATGAACACGAGGCGCAGCAGGTGTTTATTGAAAAGGACCACAGGAGGAGACAGGTAGCTGGTTCCATGCAGAAGGATGGTCATTCACAGGGGGTCCAAAAGGGCAACAGTACAGGCAGGGAAAACATAGTCCGGGAGATCAGGCAATAGGTAGATATCAGGAAATCAAATAGACTAAAGTACAGGCAGGGAATAGGCAAAAGCTGTGATTAGTGAGGCAAAAACTTACACGGGAGGAGTAAATCACGGGAAAAACAGAGTTCCGAAAGACATGTCACAAAACAAACACTACCTCAGTGATGGGGTGCAAATAACTGTACTAAATAGTGTGTGATAATGACATACATGTGTGTGAAAAGGTGATTAGAATTCAGGTGATTGAGATCTGGAGAGTGAGCTGCATTCAGGGGATCTAGGTGTTTGAGGGTGTGAGTTGGAAGCAGAGGTTACAGTACCCCCCCTCCACGTGCGGCTCTTGATGGCCTAGGAAGCTGAGCAGGGGGCCTCCCCCGGACGTGGAGCTGGGTGGTCAGGACAGTTACGGTGAAAGCCAGGATCATGGCTGGGTCGAGGATGTCCTGGGTGGGGACCCAGGACCGTTCATCGGGCCCGTACCCCTCCCAATCCACCAAGTAGTGGATGCGACCACCCAGGCGCTTGGAGTCAAGGAGGGCTTGGACACAATAAGCCGGTGCATTTGGTGCACTGAAAATGAGTGAAAAATGCACCAGGGACTTCTGTGCGTATTCAGCCCAGGCTAGATAGCGAATCTACTCGTGTTGTTGGTGAGGTACTTCCCTATTTCCTGATTCAGGTGTTCCATCTGCCCGTTGGTTTGGGGATGGTATCTGGAGGATAGGCTGATGGAGATCCCCAGTCGGTCGCAGAAGGCTCGCCACACCCTGGAGACGAACTGGGGTCCCTGATCCGAAACAATGTCTTCCAGGATCCCATACAGATGAAACATCTGTTGGAACATGCATTCGGCCATTTCCATGGCATTAGGTACAGTTGAAGTTTACATAAACAAGTTAATGCCGCCAACCTCAGTGTTTCAACCACTCCACAAATTTCTTGTTAACAAACTACAGTTTTGGCCTGTCGGTTAGGACATCTTCGTGCATGACACAAGTAATTTCGCCAGCCAATTGTTTACAGACAGATTTCACTGTATTCCAATTCCAGTGGGCCAGAAGTTAACATACACTAAGATGACTGCCCTGAAACAGCTTGAAAAATTCCAGAAAATTATGTCATGGCTTTAGAAGTGTCTGTTAGGCTAATTGACATCATTTTAGTCAATTGGAAGTGTATCTGTGGATGTATTTCAAGGCCGACCTTCGAACGCAGTGCCTCTGCTTGACATTATGGGGAAATCAGCCAAGACCTCGGAAAAATAATTGTATACCTCCACAAGTCTGGTTACAAGTCTGGAGCAATTTCCAAATGCCTGAAGGTACCACATTCATCTGTACAAAATAGTATGCAAGTATAAACACCATGGGACCACACAGACGTCATACCGCTCAGGAAGGAAAATGCGTTCTGTCTCCTAGAGATGAACGTGCTTTGGTGCGAAAGGTGCAAATCAATCCCAGAACAACAGCAAAGGACCTTGACGATGCTGGGGGAAACCGGTACAAAAGTATCTATATCCACAGTAAAACGAGTCCTATATCGACAACCTGAAAGGCCGCCCTCAAGGAAGAAGCCACTGCTCCAAAACAGTCATAAAAAAGCCAGGCTACGGTTTGCAACTACAAATGGGGACAAAGATCGTACTTTTTGGAGACATGTCCTGTGGTCGGATTAAACAAAACTAGAGCTTTTTGACCATGATGACTATCATTATGTTTGGAGGAAAAAGAGGGAGACTTGCAAGCCGAAGAACACCATCCCAACCGTGAAGCACGGGATGGCAGCATCATGTTGTGGGGGTGTGTGGCTGCTTTGCTAAGCACGGCCATGACTTTGCCCTTGTCCATGTTGACCCCTCCTGGTGTCAGCAGAAACCCTAGGAAGGTTACCGTAGTAATATGAAAGGCACTCTTCTCAGCCTTGACATAAAGATGGTGGTCCTGTTAACTTTGGAGGACCTGTTGCACGTGTTCTGCAAGGGAGTGAGATTAAACAAGATATTGTCAATGTACACGATGAGGACCTGGATGATCATGTCCTGGAAAACTTCATTCATAAAGGACTGTAAGACCTCGGGAGCGTTGGTGAGACTGTAGGGCATCACCAGGTATTCGTAGTGACCCCTAGCTGTGATGAAAGCTTTCTTCCACTCATCCCCACTTCACTACTTAGGTCCGGTTTGGAGTAGATGGTAGCCTGTCCAACGTATTCTAGTGTGGCCAGAATCAGAGGGAAGCGATTATTGATGGTAAGGTCATTCAGGGGTCGGTAATCTACGCAGGGATGGAGACTACCATCCTTTTTTTTACAAATAAAGAAACTGGATGCAGCTGGAGACATGGATGGACGGATGAATTCCATGTCGAGAGCATCTTCTATATAGGTGTCCATAGTCTCATTCTCTGGGGTGGACAAGTGGTAGATCCGACCTTGGCGACGCCCCAGGAAGGAGGTCGATTGCGCAGTCCCCTGGGCAATGAGGGGGCAGAATGGATGCCTTTTTCTTGCTGAAGACACTCAGGAACTGGGCATATACAGGTGGGAGGTGGGTTGGAATGGCAGACGCCGATCCTTCTATAGAGGTGCCTCAACAGGTTGTAGAGTCCATGCTCCAACGAATTGAGGTTGTTTTGTTTTACAATTATTGATTTACTTACCCCTTTTTCTCCCCAATTTCGTGGTATCTAATTGGTAGTTGGTCAAGATAATTTTGTTCATTAACAAATTCAATTGGAATTACTCAGTCTGCTACAGTATATCAGGATTTGTAAGATACTGATATAAATGAAGACAGACAGAGGCCCAGTCTACAATAGTACAATAGTTGAATGTTTATTCACGGGAACGTTCTGCTTATCATTTCCTGTACATTGGTCTATATACCTCACATTTCATCATAAATATCCCTCCTCTCAGATACAATGACAACATAGTTCACAAGTCTTCTCCTACTCATGCACATTTTATGCCACCTGTTAAACAATCTACTACAAGCCCAAGGTCTCTCCCCTCCCTGGGTGGGGACAGAATGTCCTGTAAGGAACACAGTATTCCAGCCGGTCTGACGATAGTTCCATTAGTTTCTAACAAGGAACAGAAAGTCCTTGTTCTAATTCAGAACTAAAACTACACACATTATATTTAGTGTTATGATTATAATAAGATTCATACAATCATACAGCGACAGGGTAGTATTCTGTTTAGTTATAGTTATACGTTAAATGTATACATCATTTAGTCATTATTCATATAAATCCCATAATATAGTTATAGTCTTGTCTCATCGCTGCAACTCCCATACGGACTCGGGAGAGCCGTGCGTCCTCCGAAACACAACCCAGCCAAGCCGCACAGCTTCTTGACACAATGTCAGCTTAACCCAGAAGCCAGCCGCGCCAAAGTGTCAGAGGAAACACCATACACCTGGCAACCGTGTCAGCGTGCACTGCGCCCGGCCCGCCACAATAGTCGCTAGTGCACAATGGGACAAGAACATCCTTGCAGGCCAAACCCACCCCTAACAGGGACGACGCTGGGCCAATTGTGCACCCCTCCATGGGTCTCCCGGCTGTGACAGAGCCTGGACCTGAACCCAGAATCTCTAGTGGCACAGCTAGCACTGAGATGCTGTGCTACTGCGATAAAACATTATCCTAAATATAAACCATCAACTCTGTCCTCTGCGATGCTGTGCCTTAGACCACCGCGCCACTTGGGAGGCCCTAATTGAGGCTGTTCTGTGGGCAAAAATAATATACTCTCCCATCTCAACCTTGCTGCAGATACTCATCTGTAGGAACATCCTTGTGAATACATGTAAATACTGTGGATATAGAATATATCCACAGCAAGAAAATATAGGCTAATATTTTATATAGGATTATAATATGACGCAATATATTTGCTGTATAATAATATTCTCAACAACGGAATGGGAGTATAAATATGAACGCAGTAGTGTACCAGTGGATTGTACTCTACTGTAGATCAGGGTGGTGTCACCGTTGAAGGGTCCAAAGTAGCCATCAATTCCTAAAGATGCAAAGAACGCCACCTTCGGTGTGTCTGTGAACTCAATGTCATCACAAGGTAAAAACATTCAGTTGCAAACTAATTATCGATGCATGGATTCTTGGATTGTTAGCTGCTGTTAAGTCAACAACTGTACTCTTTGCTGTACCTGAACCGGAGTTCTTCAGCTTGTCCACCTCGGCTCTCAGCTTCTCCACATCTGACTCTTGCTCCTGTAGCTGGATCTCAGTGCTGTTTGACCTGGCATTAAGGGCCTCCAGTTCTCGGACTTGACCTAAGAGAAAAATACTATATTACAACACACTAACTCCCATGACAACATTACCAGAAAACATTGTGTTGTTTTTGAGACATTAGGGTGGTCTTTCATACTGTATGTTTTGTTCTCTTTAGCAGTACCATACCTTGTTTTTTTTGCATGACAGAGGTCATTTTAGACTTTAATGTAAAAGAGCATGTATCAAAATGCTGCCTGCACAGTGCTACTACTTCAACTTTATTCAAGTTTTCCACCACAGCTCCTAGCTACTCCACTTATGTACCCCTGCTCTTCTAGCTGGATCTCAGTGTTGTTTGACTTGACATTAATAGACACACCAATAGAAATATATCACAATACACTCACTTCCACTAACATGGTGTTGTTTTTGGGATATCAATTTACTTTGCTCTCTTCAGCAGTAACACATACTCTATTTTCACTGTCAGAGGACACTATAGACTTGTAAACAAGTCTGTAGCCTCTTGTGTGTACGTACCAAAATGCTCCCTCCACAGTTGCACTACTTCAGTTTTCTGACACGTCAGCTCCGTCTTCAGTTCCCTGACCTCAGCCACAGTGCTGTTCAGCCTGACATGAAGGATGACCAATTCCTGGGCTTGCCCTGCAATCAGATGAATAGCCTTAAATAATAGCCTCAAGTTCACAGGTCAAAACACCATTTATTTTTGCTATTATAGATTTCCTACCTTCATCCTCACTCCACAGCTTGAGTACTTCAATTATATTTTATCTTAATTTATTATTATTTTTAATTGAATATCCGAAACATACAATATACTTTCAGTGAAGCCGCTCAACAACGACATCATACCAGTCATCCAACAGACTCCCATTCAGAGCAACACACAGAAGCATCGAGGGTCAATGCCCTGCTCCCTGGCACGTTGACAGATCTCCCACCAGGCCAAAAAACGTGAACCCGAACCCTCCAAGATCCCCACACAGTTTCCCAATAGCTGTCCCTCAACCATTTGAGACCCCTCCTAAAGTCCCCACAAGACTTTAGGGGAAAAAATGCAATTAACTCCATTCCCCACCCCCAAGAACCCCCCCAATGCACCAACAACCAAGAAAATGAACTGAAGAGAAAGAAAAAGACAGAAGAAAATAGCAAACAACAATGCAAATATATAGATATATATATATATATTTAAACACAGGACATCAAGGACAACTAAAATCATAACAGCAATGCCAACTGTATATGTTTGTGTGCATGTCTGAAACTATTACTGTCACGTTCTGACCTTAGTTCCTTTGTCTTTGTTTTAGTATGGTCAGGGCGTGAGTTGGGTGGGCAGTCTATCTGTGTTTTTCTATGTTGGGGTTTTGAGTTCGGCCTAGTATGGTTCTCAATCAGAGGCAGCTGTCAATTGTTGTCCCTGATTGAGAATCATACTTAGGTAGCCTGGGTTTCACTTTTGAGTTGTGGGTGTTTGTTTCCGTGTGAGTGTTTGTTGCCATACGGTACTGGTTCGGTTTCCTTCATGTTCACGTTTATTGTTTTGTATTTCATAGTGTTCAGTTTATGTCTTAAAATAAACGTTATGGACACTTACCCCGCTGCGCATTGGTCCTCCGATCCTTCTCGCTACTCCTCCTCAGAAGAGGAGGAAGAATGCCTTTACAATTACATGTATGTGTGTGTTCTTGTATGCGTTTATTTGAATGAGTGTGTGTGTATATGCATGTGTACAAACACCTGCACGGCATCAGCCTCAGGCAAACCATCATTAGCTGTAAAAACACTGCCCCTCAGTGTCATTTAAACGTATTGTTCGTTATGTTTTATTTAGACTTTCTTTTTACTTTGATCTTTGACTATCATTCTATCTCCCGCACAGCAACTCCACTCCCACTTGTCTCCAATTCCAGATCCCAACCCTCAGCTTCCCTCATCCCATCTCACCTATCTCTGCTGACCACCCTCTTCGGATTTCTAAGCAACATATATCTTTCAACTATGCTGTGATGTTTAACGTACAATTTCAATCTATCTAATCGAATAGAATCCACAGATTGCCAGTTGAAGATAAATACTTTTACTAAGAGTATTAGTAATTGACTGACCCGG
The DNA here is from genome assembly GCF_013265735.2 of Oncorhynchus mykiss. Lineage (NCBI taxonomy): Eukaryota > Metazoa > Chordata > Actinopteri > Salmoniformes > Salmonidae > Oncorhynchus > Oncorhynchus mykiss. The sequence goes on along the minus strand of NC_048574.1, from coordinate 41,929,159 downwards.
TCTCTCCAGATCGCCTAACAGTACTAATTCTAGGGTCAATTTTAGATAATTTTATGCATTCTCATCCATTCCTGAACCTGAGACCAGAAACATACTACCTGAGGGCAATGCCAAAATAAATGGTCTATTGATTCTGTATCCTCACAACAAAATCTGCAGAGCTTCGATGACTTTATGTCCCAAATATTCAACATTTTGTTGGTGGCAAGAATTCTATATAATCATTTTAGCTGAAAAGCACAATTTGTGAATCTTGCGTTGTTTTATATATCAACTCATACACCCTGTACCATGGAATCGGTACATCAAAGATCACTTCCCAACTATTTTGCAATCTGTGTGGCACAGTTGTCAACATCCTGGTCCTCAAATTAAACTGGTATACTTTCCTATTTCTGCTATTCTCATTCCTCTGGAGGTTTGGATCCTTTATATTGGGCGGACAGACCAGTTCCCTACCTCTTTCCACTGCCACCTGCCTCCATTTTTGGGGTAATTCTGTAATCAATTGGCTGTACTCTTGGATTGAGCAGACCTTCCCATACAATTCTGATAACTCCTTGAAGGACATAACTCTACCATTCCAATTTACAATATCATTTAAGAACAAAATACCCTTTTCAAAAAAAAATCCGATAAATACAGGTATTTTATCAACCGGCACATTTGAGTTCAGCCGTAATATTTGTTCTATCTTTTCAGGGGGATGAAATTGAAATTGTAGCCAGCTCTGCAATGTTTGTTTGTTAAAGAGAGATACTTTGAAAAAAGTATCATTTTCAATTAATCGAAAATGAATGAGACCTGGCAATCTGCACAAAGGCAAAAGGGCAATTTTTAAACAACGGATGACCTGGACTCTCACCTATTTTGTATCTCTGTAGTATTGTTTTTATTGCTATCTACCTGTACTATTAGTTCATGTTTTTCCTTTGTTAGTCTTGTCTCTTAAGCCAGAAACTGCTTGTTTATTATTGATGAATATTGAATTGAATGACATCTGTAGGTACATTTAAAGATATCCCAAACAATAAGGGGATTTGCTGAACTTTTATTATACTGGAAAAATTAAGTTATAAATGATTTTGTCTTAGTTAAAAATAAGTTGTCCTCCAGTAAACTTTGATTACATTTTCAATAGCATTCTGTCTCCTATTAAAACTTTTTTAACCTTTTGATGCAAGAGAGAAAGAGACAAGAAAGTAGTCAAGACGACTAGCTTGATTAGGTCTTCTCCATGTATACCTCACTAATATTTGTGATTTCCTTAAGGGCACAGTGATAATAGTTTGTAGAGTGATTACCTTTACGGACCATTGAGGTCCTTAGTGCTGTGTTATAGCTCCTACCATAATGATTTGATCATTTGTTGCCTGTAAATTCAATCAATTGGTATAAATGTTTTCAAAGAAGTGTGGATCATCCTGATTTGGACCATACAGATTAATGATCCAAATCTCTTTTTTAGTCCACATTCATATTGAAAAGGATCCACCTTCCTTGCGAATCATTCCTGACTATTTGCACATTCAGATCAAAATTTTAGTTAATTAATATCATCACAACTTTTGAGTTCCTATGTCAAAGACAGAAAATGATTTCACCGCCCCATTCCTTTCCCCACGCAACTTCATCTAAGGATGTAGAGTGAGTTTCCTGTAAACAGTACATGTTATATTTCTTTTCTTTTATCCATGTAAAGACTGATCTTTTTTTATGATGTGCTAAACCGTTACAATCATAACTGGCTATACTTATTTCTCCCGTTACCATAACTAGATACTATTCTCAGTCTAAACTGACCATAATTAGTGCTTGTAAAGTTTTTGCCATCAGAGGTACTATGACGATCAAAATTAGAGCTTTCAAAGGTCTGACATTTAGAATTCAAGAAATAGGTTCTAGCAATATTTGTTTTATTCCCTTGCCTGTTTGCCTGTGAGCCAATGCCACATATGTTAGAAAATTGAGACAAGATATTATGTGTGTAGTAAATCTGAGAAGGTTGATGTGATATTGGATGGGATTTGGATGTGATTTAGTGAGAGTGTGTACGATGTCTGTATATGAGTAAGACTATAATGTGTGATGTCCAAATAAATACTAATTTGCATTGTTGAGTGTCTGTGTGTAACATGTAATGTGTATAGCCTTAATATTCATGATAATTGTAATCCATATTGTATCATATCGTATCACCCCGTTATAGTTGCATCATAATTACCTTTAACATCATTGACAGACACATCCCAGCATTTCCATAGCAATTGATGTTTCACATGATCATGAAAGACACCTTGCATTACTCTAGAGACGGCTTCACTACATTACAAATGTATTCTGTACAATATGTTATTATTCCCCAATGCCCCTATTCTGATATCTTCCCCTTGCTTGTTGTAAATATATAAAAGCTTATAGACAAATACATAAAGAGACAAACAATAAACACATTAAATTATAAAACAGTTCTCAACAATAGAGGGAGAGAAGAGAAGAGAAAAGAAAAGAGAGAAAGAGAGTGAGAGAAGATAGCTATATCAGGTGTGTGTATGTATAAGTTTGTATGTTTAAGCGAGCATGTAATCGAGTACGTGAGCATGTAATCGAGTACTACCGATCCCTGGGTGACCAGAGGAGGGGGACGTGTTAGCCCATCAAATTATCCTGTCTCTAACCTCCAGTGGAACGTGCACCAGTCCCGCTGGACACTGTGGTGGAGTAGGCTCAACATGCGATGCTCGCTTGATGCGTCCACCTCCCACGTGCCACTAGACAAGAAGCCGGGAGGATGGGCACAGGATCGATGGCCTGCTCCTCCGTATCATATAGTCGGGACAGTGCGTCTGCCTTAGTGTTCTGGGAGCCTGGTCTATAGGAGATGGTAAACCTAAATCGGGTGAAAAACATGGCCCACCTTGCCTGACGAGGGTTCAGTCTCCTTGCTGCCCGAATATACTCTAGATTACGGTGGTCAGTCCAGATGAGAAAAGGGTGTTGACGCTCAAGCTAATGTCTCCACAACTTCAGGGCCCTGACAACAGCCAGCAGCTCCCGATCCCCCACGTCATAGTTTCGCTCCGCGGGCTGAGCTTCTGAGAAAAGAAAGCACAGGGGCGGAGCTTCGATGGAGTACCCAAGTTCTGGGAGAGCACGGCTCCAACCCCAGCCTCGGATGCGTCCACCTCCAATATGAAAGCCAAAGAGGGGTTTGGATGCGCCAGCACGGGAGCCGAGGTAAAAAGAGCCTTCAGGCGACCAAAAGCCCTGTCCGCCTCTGCCGACCATTCCAGACGCATCGCCCCCCCCCCTTCAGCAGTGACATAATGGGAGTAGCCACCTGCCCAAAACCCCAGATAAACCGGTAGTAATTGGCAAACCCTAAGAACCGCTGCACCTCCTTTACCGTGGTTGGAGTCGGCCAATGCGGCTGCAATGCGGTCACACTCCATCACTAGATGTGGTACTAAACGCTGTCTTCCACTCATCTCCCTTCCGGATACGCACCAAATTATATGCACTCCTGAGATCCAGTTTCAATCGCCGTGGCAATGAGAGGTAGCGGGTAACTATACCCCACAGTGATGGAATTTAGACCTATATAGTCAACGCAGCCCTCCTTCCTTCTTCTTCACAAAAAATAAACTCGAGGAGGCAGGTGAGATGGAGGGCCGAATGTACCCCTGCCCCAGAGATTCAAATATGTATGTCTCCATACCCACCGTCTCCTCATGGGACAGGGGATACACGTGACCCCTGGGAAGTGCAGCGCCTACCAGGAGATTTATCGCACAATCCCCTCGTTGATGTCTGTTGCCACGAAATCCTGGGGTTGTGACGGGCATATCAGGGGATCCCCAGCAGCACTAATTGTTAAGGGAATTTTTTATCAACGATGACTAATTATGTATACATTTCAATCAGGACTGACTAATCAGAATACTATTATGTTACTGTATATGTACTAATCAGAATACTATTATGTTACTGTATATGTATGAATTTTCTTTTTAATCCTAGTACTGAATATAATGTGTGTAAATATAATCAAGAATTAGAACAATGACTGTCTGTTCCTTGGTAGAAATGAATGAACTATATCGCCAGTCTGGATAGAAGGCTTATCTTCACAAGCATGACCTTGGCTCGGTCGTATATTATCTTAATAGGGAGAGACGATGTGAGAACCAAACAGCCTTTGTACTTGAACGGAGATGGCACGGGTTGGTACTGAAACCAATGACGTCATTTTAAGTTTATAACCTGTGGTAAAACGTGTAAGGAGCAGTACTCACGAGAATAAACACAGCTGGTTGATTTCAAAGGCTGGTCTCTGTCCATGTTATACCAATAAGAGTCTTACAACCTCTTATGAATTGACAGAGTGATTAATTTTAATTGGTTATTAAAACAGAGGAATTTAATTCCTGTAACACTAATTCTTTCCTCATGACCCTCCTGCGTGACCATGTCCAGTGGAGCTGTGGCTTCCCTGACTAGCTCTGACCCTAATGGTCGGCTATCTAAGGCGTGCACTGGGAAGGGTTTGTCAAGCTAAACAAGGGGGATCCCTAACCTATGCGCTAAACCGTGGTCAATAAAATTCCCTGCCACGCCTGAATCTACTAGCGCCTTATGCCGGGAAAGAGGGGAAAATTCAGGAAAAACAATCCATACATGCATGTGACCAACAGCTGAGCCTGGCGTCTCGACTCCCTGGAGGACCCCCCCAGCACCGGTCAGCAGTGTGCCCTCTGCGACCACAGCTGGCACAGGAAAGGCCCCCTCCTCCGGTCGCCCTCGCTGCAGCACCTCCTAGCTCCATGGGCGTTGGAGTGGTGGAGCTGGGGGATGGAACTGACAGAGCCCGATCTGGACGTCCACGGGTCGCCAGCAAGTTGTCCAACCGAATTGACATGTCGATCAACTGGTCCAAGGAGAGGGTAGTGGCTCTACAAGCCAGCTCCCTACGGACGTCCTCACTCAAACCACTTATAGTGATCGATCAAGGCCCTGTCGTTCCATTCCGCGCCAGCGGCCAAGGTCCGGAACTCTAGAGCAAAGTCCTGAGCACGCCTCCTCTCCTGTCTCAGATGGAACAGCCGCTCGACCCTCAGGTGGGTGATCAAACACGGCCGGAAAGCGGCGGGTGAACTCTGGGTAGTGGTCCCTCGCAGAGTCAGGATCGTTCCATACCGCATTGGCCCACTCCAGGGCTTTACCTGAGAGCCAGGAGACGAGGGCGTTCACGCTCTAACCTCGCGAAGTAGCCGGACAAACGGTCGCCAGGTATAGGTCCATCTGGAGTAAGAACCCCTGGCACCCGCCCGTCGTCCCATCGTACTCTCCTTCATTGCCCAGGCAATGAAGGAGAGGGTAGTGGTACTGGTTGGGGTGTGGGAAGGCCACCTCTCTCCCATCTCTCCATCGTCACCATCACCTGATCCATGGCGGTCCTCAGCAGCAGGTGTAACACTGCCGTGTGGTGTTGAACTCGCAACTCCGCGGACCCTGGGAGTGCGTCTGCTCCTGCTGATTCCATAGTGGTGCGAGATTCTGTGATGAGGTGCGTCTCGGTGAGAGGTGTAGAAGTCAGGCGCAGGACAGCAGGGAATTTTGAGAAGTGTGTTTAATCATAAAGTCCACCAATACAAAAATGGCACAGACGAAAATCCCAAAACTACACTCTCGAAGAATCAGAAACTCGTGCAAACGCACGGAGGAACAAACTCAGTTCTGACACTTACATACACATGCGTAATAGTGAAAACAATAAACATCAAAGATAATCGAGCGCAAATACACACAAGCTTAATCCCGCACGAACTAAGGCAGGCAACAGGTGCCCTATATACACACAGAAATAAACGCAAATGAGGCCAGGTGTGAAAAGGAACACAGACAAAACAACCAGAAAAGGAAAAAGGGATCGGCGCCGAGCGCCCCCGAACAGGGAGAGGAGTTACCTTCGGTAGAAGTCGTGACATTAAGCTCCCTTCCCCTGCTTTTGATCAACTCGTTTTGTTGTTAGTGTTCAAATTTTGCGATGTCCCTCGGTCTTGTCGCTCTGAGCTCCAAGTCTGTGTACTCGGTGGAAAGCCACCTTGTTTACAGTCTCTATAGGAAGTTTCAAGGCAGATTGCATGAATTCTTTGATCACGCCATCTGGATTATTGGATGCATCCTCAGGAATCACACAAAAAAATATGATTTTCACGCATGCTACGACCTGTATGTCTAGTAGCGACTCCATCACCCTGTTTTCTCTGAGTAGACAATCCATGTTGGAATCATGGATTTTTATCTTGGCTGTGAGTGCCTTGTTTTCTCCTTGGAGCTTGAGAATTTCACTCTGGCTAAACTCCAAAGACCCCCTCAGCCCTGCTTCCTCCTCACACAACTTTTCCAGTGTTGCATGGATTCCAGCCAGAGCACTAGCCTCTAATTCAATGGTAAGTAAATCGCCGTGTCTGAAGAATGAATCTGTTATTCTCTTTTTATGTCGGGTTGAAGTTCTTTTGTGAGGTAGTCGGATCTTTCCATGATGGAGTATGTTGCTCCTCCATAGCGTAAAGCTGTCACGCCCTGACCATAGAGAGCCCTTGTTTCTCTATGGTGTAGTACGTGACTAGGGGGTATTCTAGTTTATCATTTCTATGTTGTGTTCTAGTTTATATTTTCTATGTTGGTGTTTTTGTATGATTCCCAATTAGAGGCAGCTGGTAATCGTTGTCTCTAATTGGGGATCACATTTAAGTAGCTATTTTTCCCACCTGTGTTTGTGGGATATTGTTTTGTGTTTGTGCACCACGTAGTCACGTTTCATTGTTCGTTTATTGGTTTATTGTGTTTTGCTTTAAGTTTCACTTTGAAATAAATATGTGGAACTCAACATCCGCTGCGCCTTGGTTCCATTCTTACGACAACCGCGACAAAAGCTGTTGGTACTCGTCAATTTCCCTCAGGATCTCCTTAGTATCCAGGTTGGCTCTATACTGCAACCAGTTGTTTTACGAAAAGATAACAATGAGTCTTTCCTACTACGTCGACAGGTGTCTGTAGTACAGCCAGCTAGCACTCGCAGCATCCACACAAAAAAATGGAACACAAACTTGCAGTCCCAGCCATAAAGGCTAACCGCTTCGTTGAATCCTTAGCAACAATACTTTAGTTCTGATTTAAAATCGATTTAATTATATGTATTTTAATATAAACAACAAACCGAGTGTAGACAGTACAATGTTCTGTTGCGTGCTATGATTGAGTACTTCAATTGTCAGCTTCACCATCTTCATCTTCTGTTCCTCCAGTTGAGTCTCGGTGGCATTTGACCTCATGGTCAGGGCCTCCAGTTCATCTTATTGAGCTTTAGAAAGCAGCCATAGTGAGTGGAAAAAGAAATTGGATGGCTTTGAGGCAGTTTAATAAATGTGGCCCCATGATATATATTTTTTCAGACCACAACATCCTCACCTTTAATCAACCTCTATGTACAATTGAATGACTGTTGGTTATTATGAACAACATACCTTCACTGTCTCTCTTCAGCTCCTCCACCTCAGCTTTCAGCTCAGTCAAATCCACCCCCTGTTCTCCCACCTGGGTCTCAGTGCTGTTGGACCTAGCATTAAGTGCCTCCAGTACCATGCTTTGAGCTGAAATCACTGTCAAAAATGCCTTGCTCGTTATACAGGTAAAGATGATATAATCTCCCCATCAGTTCATGTCTTTAAACATAGTTGATTACCTCTGTTCTCCTTCTTCACCTCCACAGCAGTCTCACTGGCCTTCAGTCTGCCCTGCAAGTGCCTTAGTTCAGCCAAGTTGGCTAAAAATATAATTATTGATTCAGTTTGGGAGGTAACCTTGTACTCTTTGCTGCAGTGTATTGTTCTCTCTTCTTTTACATTACTTTCAGTCACCTTCCTCATTTCATTCACCTGTCTGTCATTGGCTGTTACCTTTTTGCTTCCAAGGTTGTAATTGTACGACAAAGCAATTGCACTTCAAAATATTCCCTCTTATTTTTGGTACCCTGAACTAAATGATACAATTCAGTCAATTTACGAATGGAATGGTGTTTCTCTAAAACAGAATGGACATGAACATGGTAGAGGCAAGATCAAACAACAGATGATAGCCACAATTACAACAGCGATATTGATAATAATATAAATAATACCTGAGTTGTCATTCCTGAGGTCCTCAATGTACTGCTTCCCAGCTTGCAGCTGCATCTGTGCAATGCTCAGTTTAATTTCTAACTTAACCATATTGTTGGTGTGCTCCTGTAGCACTCTCCCACCTGTCTCAAACTTTCCCAGCTCAGAGTGGGTGATGCTCAGCCTCACTGCCTGCTCTACCATCATGCTCCTCTGACTGCACCAAACGCTTACTAGCTCTCAGTCTAGCCTCCATGACCTTCAGTTGTGACCTAGCGGTTGTCAACTCCATTTTGTGCTCCACCGACACAGCCCCTAGTTTCTTCACTACTGCTCTCATCTCTCTCAGCTCAGTCCAGATGTCAGCTTGGTTGGTTGTCTGTTTCTCAGCAGTGGCACCAGCTTCATTTATTTTAGTCTCATCTTCATTGACCTTTATATGTCCCTGTGCTCCACATAGAGAGATCACCAACACCAGCCACACGACAACAGCCCTCATCTTGAGGTCTACTGCAGAGCCATTAACTTTGAAATATGCTGGTAATACCTTTCACCCTCTTCATATACGCATGCTCCAGTTAAACATTCTATTGTATTTTTTTTCTCTCAAGGGTAAAACTGAAGACATATGACCGTGAACATGTTCCTAGAAAAGGCCAGCTGAGTTCAAGTGTGCATGTCTGTGAGAAATATGAAGCTGCTACCCTGGCTCTGGCTCTGACTTAGCTCTGAATGTGTACTTCATATCACATTGTCCCCGTGGGGAAGTTGCAGGTGCATAATTCCCACACAGGAAAAATACAAAACACTGTCATTCAAAGGATAACTATAAGTGAATAACCAGGGTAATTACCTTGTAGAAAGTAGAACAGACAATTAGATGGTACTTACCACTGTTAATTCAGTGGTGTTTGTCCAGTGAAACAAAAAAAGATAGCAAAAACGCTTTACAGATACCTAAATGACCTTACGGTAACCCCATAGAAATTGATTATATTTCTATGGGTAAGTCAATGTAAAATGCTGCTAGGTATTCAACTGGTAGTTACACTGGTATAAGGTCTATGCAGTTTGTTGTCCTTTTTAGTGGTAAATGCAGGTGTCTCTGTCCTTATAATAAAAAGCTGCATCGCAACCTCACTCGAGAGAAGAAGGCTGTACAGCCATCGCACCACTAGAGGTCAGTATCTGCCTTGTCTTTCAGCAGTAAATCTGGGAGGTCTTGTATTGGTAGATTAGTGGAAAATAAACTCATTGTGTTGGATTAACTTTTTCAAATTGCAGTAAGCAAAGACAGCAAAACAGCATCTACAAACCTTCAACAGATAGCAGTGGTGAAAGTATCAATTTTGAATATCTTTAATAAAACATAACAATTCAAAAGTAACTGGCATATCTGGCAGATGCTCCTCAAAAAGTCTAAGCCAGCAGACAATGGAACAATATTTCACAGGAGATGAACTGATTTACATATTATTTGGAGAAATCATGGATTTGACAAGATATCCAAACGCATTCCAACTTCCTCATTCTGAGTGCACAGTAATAGCCCCCCTCTCAGTGTTCTTAGGAGGATGAATGAAATATAGGCTACTGTCGTTTGGTAGAGGCTCAGAATTGAAACTGTGATTTATCTTGGAGTGACATATGGTGGGTTGTCTATGTGTGCTGGTGACACTCATACGAGATTATGATTCAGGCTCCTCTTACCAGCCTCTTTTCAGATAACGCTCTCAGAGAATGCTAAGAATGTCGTTTGTAGGATTTCAAGTTTTAAATACCAAATATCAGAGACAGTTGGGGACAACTCATAAATCACTGTTAGAGCTTAAATGCCAGACTCCGAGAGAGATTGAAGGAGAGAGAGGGAGAGAGAGAATGGGATGTTCGCTGTTATTATTACCTCATATCTGAACCCGATGAAATGTACAGAATGTGGAGAGGAGAAACACCTTTTCCTCATACCTTAATTTCTATCTACATCTGTTTCTCAGTCTGTGTAAAGCCAGTAGCTATCTTCTAGTCATAGTGGTAGTCTTTCTCTCTCTCTACTCTCTCTATTTCACTCTCTCTCATGCACACACACATACAAACAGGCGTAGCGCAAACACATTTACCTATAAACCATGGACCATAGATTCAACCTGTATATAGCCTGAATGATGGGTATCAGTAACAACCAAGCTGATAACAGGCTCACCTGGACCATTGACCTAGAGGGGCAAATCAGATGAGTTGGGATGGGAGGTTGGAGGGGGGGAACGTTGAATCAATCCAAAGCACTTATCATGATTGGGCTCCATTACAGAGATGACCGTGTGAAAGCCAGTTGCATGGCTAGCTCAATTCCACTCACTTTGCCACTCATCTCCCTTGCTCTTATTCATGGTATTTGCTCCTTTTTCAGAGAGAGAAAGAGATCTATGTGAAATCAATGCATCTATGCCCATTGTGATAAAGGCATTGTACAGGCCCACAAACACTCAGAATAGTGTACACAGGCACACACTCACACCTTGGTTCTGGTGGATCAGTTGGTTTAGGCGTGGTGCTTGCAACATCAGAGGTCAGCGGGTTTGATGCTTGCTGGATGTTGCCTTCGATGCTATCACAGTTCACATTAACATGCTCCCAGACCAACCAGACACTGTTCTGACATATCTCACTGAGTCAAAAGTGCTATTACTTTTCTGTCTAGCAACTCTCGTAAAAACCCTCGGCAGGACGGTGTGTAATTAATAATTCAAGCTTAGATATTACTAATGCGCCAGTAATTCGTTTTAACTATCCCATTCCTCAATAAGAATGACTACAATGAGGAGTACATTATCACGGCAAATTAATAGTTTAATATTAAACCAGCAATAAAGGAACTCATCTAGCCACCTTCTAGAGAAACAGAGGAGCAGGATGAACTCTTAGCTCCTTCATCAACACTCATTTTACAGAGGTAATAGTGAAAGTTGGCAAGTTGACCTTGGTTTGGAATTTCATGAAAAGAGCTTAAAAAACACGACAACGGCTAAGAAAGTTTTAGGTTAGTTTGTTACCAAGTAGCTCTCCAACCTCATGTTACTTTAAAGTCATGCCTAGAATTATTTCACTGTTAATGCAAATTCATTTCCTTTAAGTAAAGCCCAGCAGTTTTGGAACCTATACTCCTTGTGGATATTAGATAGAACTTCGCAGCCCAGCCTGCCTTGAGGGAAAACAACCCTTGGTTACGCCATTGGCTCACAGAAAAAAACGTAACATTTTTCAAATGATTTTTTTTTGTCTGCTTATTTTAGTAAATTACAAACCTACATTTAAGAAAAGTATAACATGTATAAAGATTACTTTTCAACATTGCCTTCTCCTGAGCGTTCTCGCTACTTTAGAAAAACATAATATTGTAGGGCTTCCCTCATGCCCCTTTTCATGACAGTGCTAGCCACGTGAGAGAGTGAGGGCTTGCTAGCTATCGACCAGAACATCAAGCTAGCCATGACCAACAACACAAACAAACTTTACTAGTGAGTCGTAGTTACAAGCCCTGAGTGGAGTTACTAACGGACTATACTAAACAAAGTAACTACTACCTGTGATGAAATGTTTTCCAAACACATCGCACTGGGAACAGACATCAGTTCAACATTTAGTTTTGATTTACGTTTGGTTGAGTTGTCAACTAACGTGAATTCAACAAAAAATGTCACCTTGTCATTGGATTTGTATGGAAGCCCAGAAGACCAAGACACATTTTTTAAAATTAGAATCTTAGTAAGTCATTCAAACGAGATAATTGAGATACTAAGTCGTTCAAACGAGATACTAAGTCATTTGAACAACTTATTATCTCTTTTGAATGACTTAATTGTTATTTTGTCTAATTAGGCTGAATTTGTGATGCAGCTTGTCAGACTGTGTAATGATTACTGCAGCCATTCATTCACTGATTCCATCCATTGATATGATTATTCATTGACCGTTCTTTGATAGGCTAAAGCAGGGTTGATTTTGAATGTCACTGCTCAGTCACAGGCTCTGGGCATGCATGCTCTGCCAACCTGGACTCAGGGGTAGATGTAACATAGTAAACAGAAATCTGGGACACTCCAATTAGTATGATATGTTACTTTTCGTATGGTGTGTATTAATTTGTAGATCGCCATCATCCATTTTGCATGATACACTACAATACAAAAGTATGTGGACAACTGCTCGTTGAACATCTCATTCCCAAACCATGGGCATTAAAATAGAGTTGGTCCCCCCTTTGCTGCTATAACAGCCTCCACTCTTCTGAGAAAGCTTTCCACTAGATGTTGGAACATTGCCGCAGGGACTTGCTTCCATTCAGCCACGAGCATTAGTGAGGTCAGACATTGATGTGGTGCGATTAGGCCTGGCTCGCAGTCAGAGTTTTGATTCATCCAAAGGTGTTCGATGGGGTTGAGGTCAGGGCTGTGTGCAGGCCAGTCAAGTTCATTCAAATTGATCTAAAAAAAACCATTTCTGTATGGACCTCGCTTTGTGCATGGGGGCATTGTCATGCTGAAACAGGAAAGGGCCTTCTCCAAACTGTTGCCACAAAGTCCAAACTGTTGCCACTTTACAGTTGGCACTATGCATTCGGGCAGGTAGCGTTCTCCTGGCATCCGCCAAACCCAGAATTGTCCGTCGGCTGTCAGATGGTTAAGCGCGATTCATCACTCCAGAGAACGCGTTTCCACTGCTCCAGAGTCTGTGTAGTTTGCAAGCCCTGCCACACCCGACAAGTGCCAGAGCCAGTGTAGTAGAATTCAATCTTAGTTCTGTATTGACCCTTTGCCTGTTTGATGGTTAGTCGGAGGGTGTTCGGGATTTCTTATAATTGTGCGGATTAGTGTCCCGCTGCTTGAAAGAGGCAGCTCTAGCCTACACTGTCAGTGCAGGCTGTACGTTGGCTGTGTGTTCTAATCTAAGGTCTGCTAGACCGAAAGCGTAGCAAATAAACTGAAACTGGCATCAATTGTACATGTGCACAAGTATCTTTCTTTGTATTGTACAGGGTGTACCAAAACCACCTTTGATCAAATTGCTGAGAATTAACAAAGCAAATGTTAATTTGCTTCGGGCTACTGTGGGTGGGGTAAGCTAAATCATTACAAACAAATATGTCTAATTAAGAGAACAGTGATAAAGGAAACAAACAATTCTAGGCAGAGCATGCCCAGAGCTTTCGGCTGAGCAGTACCAGATTTTTAAAAAATCTTCTCAAATGATGCTCTGTTCCCTAGATCCACACTCGCCCATTGACATGCGCTGGCATTCAAAATCAGCCTTGCTTTAGGCTATCAATCATATCAATGGATGGCGTCGGTGAAGGAATGGCTGCAGCAATCATTACACTGTCTGTCAAGCTACGTAACAAATTAGGCCTAATTAAACAATTCAATCAGGAATATGTTTTTCGATAAGTAATTCAAAAGAGATACTAAATTGTTAAAAATAGATACTAAGTCGTTAAAACGAGAATTCCGAGAGTCTATGTTTCTTTTTTTGTTGTTGCCTTGGGATTCAGGGCTTCCGTGGATTTAAGTTCAAAAGTTGTGTTAAAAAAATACTAAATTCCCTTACGTTGAGGACGTTTTGTAAATCCAAGCAGTTTTCCATGCTGATTCAACGTCATCACATATACATTTTTGGGGGGAAATTACATGGAAACGATGTTGATTAAACCAGTTTTCGCCCAGTGGGATTGTTATGTGTACTTGGACACTGGGTCCCCATAATTTCCCACTCTTCAATGCCGAATAGCCTGAAGCCACAGAGCTCTCCTCACAGGCTCTATTTTCTTACATGGGAACATTGCAAACTGTAGATTGGGATGGGCGTGGTCTAGGGAAATTCCTTCTTATGATGTGAATAGCGACTGGGAGTGTAGGAACTCATATCATTCCCCATCCAACCTACAGCAAGCTATCTTTTATAATGTTATATATTTCTATCACTGGTGAATCATCACCCATGTTTATTAAGAAGAAACATTTTCCAAGGTTTTCCACCATAGAATCCATGTCTTTGAAAAGATAATTATGACGGTTTTAAATAGCTTTCAGACCTTTATTAAAAAGAATAAAACATCTATGTTGTTGCAATCTATTCAAACTTATTTTTGCATGGTGAAAACCACACTTCAAATTTGACTGGGGGTGTTTGTTGACTTTGTGGCTGACTTTATAACTGTGGGAGTGGGTAGATCCAATCGTCTGCAATGACCCTGCTCCTGCTTTCATGAGTCTGGACCATTATTATGTTTGAGGGTTCGAGGCTATCCTTTTTAGTCAGAACACATTTCCATGTCTTTAAAAGCTGCTTTGTGCCAGTCTGGTGTCTTTTTAAAGGCTACATCGTTCTCCTTGATTCTTCCTTGTATTGCTCTTTGAATCAGGCTTTCTTTCTCACTCCTCTTTCCTACTCAGTAGGTGGCTTTAAACAGGACCATCATACTCATTTTTTGCCATGCAATTTAATTGAACATTGATTTACCAAATGAGGGGGTTTATAAATAAGATCCTATGAAGCTATTCAAAGGCTGGGGAATTTATAGGCATTACACTGGACACCTATAGAGGGAATTTTCAGATCGGCCAGTGGGAAACTGGGCTCTTAGAGAGGGGATTATGTGATAGCGTTTATACGACTACACTATACAGTACTTATGCAGTACTTATACACAGCAGTCTGTGGGGGTTGGTTTGACGATATAGGATCAGCCTTATGAAGCACCCAGGATCAGGTAATGATTCCCACGTGAGATAACCAATGGATGAGTTGCCAAGTGAGATGGGGGTAGCAGGAAACCTTTGGCTCTTGTCCAAAAACCCATACTTGTGTCCTAAATAGTAGGCCGTTTGAGTATGTGAAAAAATACATTGTCGGGCAATGTTTATGATGAGTATTTCTGTAAATTGATGTGGCTCTCTGCAAAATCACTGGATGTTTTGGAACTACTGAACATAACGCGGCAATGTATACTGAGATTTGTTTATATAAATATGAACTTTATCGAACAAAACATTGTGTAACATGAAGTCCTATGAGTGTCATCTGATGAAGATCATCAAAGGTTAGTGATTAATTGTATCTCTATATCTGCTTTTTGTGACTCCTCTCTTTGGCTGGAAAAATGGCTATGTTTTTCTGTGACTTAATCATATGGTGTGCTTTCGCTGTAAAGCCTTTTGAAATCGGACACTGTGGTGGGATTAACAACAAGTTTATCTTTAAAATGATATGTAAAACTTCTATGTTTGAGGAATTTTATTTGGCGCCCTGCACTTTCACTGGCTGTTGTCAAATCAATCCCGTTAACGGGATTTCTGGCGTAAGAAGTTTCTTTTAGCTTTTATTTCTTTCATCACATTCCCAGTTGGTCAGACGTTTACATACACTCAATTAGTATTTGGTAACATTGCCTTTAAATTGTTTAATTTGGGTCAAACGTTTCTGGTAGACTTCCACAAGCTTCCCACAATAAGTTGGGTGAATTTTAGCCCATTCCACCTGACAGAGCTGGTGTAACTGAGTCAGGTTTTGTAGGCTTCCTTACTCGCTTTCTTTTTGAGCGGAATTTCAGGTAATTTTGATATAGGACTCGTTTTACTGTGGATGTACATACTTTTTTACCTGTTTCCTCCAGCATCTTCACAAGGTCCTTTGCTGTTGTTCTGGGATTGATTTGCACTTTTTGCACCAAAGTACGTTCATTTCTAGGAGACAGAACGCGTCTCCTTCCTGAGCGTCATCCCATGGTGTTTAAGCTTGTGTACTATTGTTTGTACAGATGAACGTGGTGCCTTCAGGCGTTTGGAAATTGCTCCCAAGGATGAACCAGACTTGTGGAGGTCTACAATTTTTTTTCTGAAATCTTGGCTGATTTCTTTTGATTTTCCCATAATGTCAAGCAAAGAGGCACTGAGTTTGAAGGTAGGCTTTGAAATACATCCACAGGTACACCTCCAATTGACTTAAATGATGTCAATCAGCCTAACAGAAGCTTCTAAAGCCATGACATAATTTACGGGAATTGTCTTAGCTGTTTAAAGGTACAATCAACTTAGTGTATGTAATCTTCAGACCCACTGGAATTGTGATACAGTAAATTATAAGTGAAATAATCTCTGTAAACAATTGTTGGAAAAATTACTTATGTCATGCACAAAGTAGATGTCCTAACCGACTTGCCAAAACTATAGTTTGTTAACAAGAAATTTGTGGAGTGGTTGAAAAACAAGTTTTAATGACTCCAACCTAAGTGTATGTAAACTTCCAACTTCAACTGTATATACAGTACCAGTCAAAAGTTTGGACACACCTACTCATTCAAGGATTTTCCTTTATTTTACTCTTTTTACATTATATAATAATAGTGAAGACCTCACAACACATCAAAACAACACATATGGAATCAGGTAGTAAGCAAAAAAGTATTAAACAAATCAAAATATATTTTATATTTGAGAATCTTCAAAGTAACCACCCTTTGCCTTGATGACAGCTTGATGACAACCAGCTTCATAAGGTAGTCACCTGGATTTTGTTTCAATTAACAGATGTGCCTTCTTCAAAGTTCATTTGTGGAATTGTTTTCCTTCTTAGTTAATGCATTTGAGCCAATCAGTTGTGTTGTGACAAGGTAGGGGTGGTACACAGAAGATAGCCCTGATTGGTAAAAGGCCAAATCCATATTATGGATTCATTTCAGGCAGAACATTTCAAGAACCTTTAAAGTTTCTTCAAGTGCAGTTGCAAAAACTATCAAGCGCTATGATAAAACTGGCTTTCATGAGGACCGCCACAGGAATGGAAGACCCAGAGTTACCTCTGCTGCAGAAGATACGTTCATTAGAGTTATCAGCCTCAGAAATTGAAGCCCAAATAAATGCTTCACATATTTCAAGTAACATACACATCTTAACATCAACTGTTCAGAGGAGACTGTATGAATCAGGCCTTCATGGTCGATTGCTGCAAAGAAACTACTTCTAAAGGACACCAATAATAAGAAGAGACTTGCTTGGGCCAAGAAACACGAGCAATGGAAATTATAGCAGTGGAAATCTGTCCTTTGGTGTGATGAGTCCAAATTTGAGATTTTTGGTTCCAACCACCGTGTCTTTGTGAGAAGCAGAGTAGGTAAACGGATAATCTCCGCATGTGTGGTTCCCACCGTGAAGCATGGATGAGGAGGTGTGATGGTGTCGGGGTGCTTTGCCGGTGGCACTGTCAGTGATTTATTTAGAATTCAAGGCACACTTAACCAGCATGGCTAACACAGCATTCTGCAGCAATATGCCATCCCATTTGGTTTGCGCTTAGTGGAACAATAATTTGTTTTTCAACAGGACAATGACCCAACACACCTCCATGTGTGAACCATTTCATGAAACTAGCCGTTTGTCGCGGGTCACTACTTCACAGGAGAGCCGTTTAAACCTTTTTTTAATCAAAATGCGTTTTTTTGACAGAAATGCCTTCTCGAACATGTGAACTTTCATGTGCCTTAATAAAAAACTTATATGCGATCTGTAAATATGAAAAAAATAAAATAATTATGAGCCTAGAAAAAGAAACCTTCCCGCTGGCCATGATTGGCTAAGACAATGAGTGGGCTGGACATGCCGAGAGATGAGGTTGCATTGGTCTGCCATAAATCACTCTTCTGTCTATTTGAGCTGGTCATTATGTGTAGGTAATCCTGTCTAACCCGGCTTTAAACATTTTTTATGGCGCAGTAAAAATGCAAAAGTGTTGCTCTTCACTTTCTGGAGGACCGAGTTTTGAAATCAGTGGAATTCAAGTATGATAGCAAAAGAGATGGAGAAAACACCTGTCTCCGGATTATATTTTCAAACTAAGGGCAACCATGGCGTCCGTGACAGGAGATGCATCCATATATGATGTACACAGGTAAGATTGTCTAGCTCGTTACATTTTCAGATATTACTTGTTTCTAATTTTGACAGAAAGTGGAGTCCATGCAAGTTAAAGTGTACTGTTAGCTAGCTGATGTTGGCTGGCTGTCTCGCTATCTAACGTTACATGTATGATCCTATTATTTGTATCTCAGTCATTTGCTTGTCTAGTTATAGTCTAATGTGAGCTAGCTAGTATTGAACCTGGTTGGTTAGCTACCTGCAGGGTAGTAACGTCATGAATTGGGATTATGGTTAATTGTTTAACTGGCTAGCTAGCCTTAACAAAAGTCTCCACTATGCATGCAACCATTTCGGGTGCATTCGTAAATTAAGTCTGGCCATCTACTCCAATTTCAGAACATTCACGTCTGAGTGTGCCAGAGCGCAGAATAACTGATGAATTTACGAACGCTCAACACTGTTGAATATGGCAATGCTATTAAATTGTTGGCAGCAGCACAGTTACAGTCACCAACGCTCTGGATAACATGAAAACAGCTTAACCAGCTCTGCTAGAGCAAGTAAAATTGTCATAGTTTGGGTGGGGGCTAAAGCTTAAGAGGGTGTGAACAATGCTGTGATGGGTGTAGATAAAGAAGATCTCTCCAGTAGGTAGCAAAACATTCCAAAGTAATTTTCTCAAAAGTGAGGTTACAAGTTTGTCAACTTTCAAAGCAGAATTACTTTCCCATTGTTCCTCAAATGCAGTGTATAATATCTCATTTTGTAGCTCTGTCTCTGCTTTTATCCACTGTAAAAACACAATTTCAAATTTTGCTACATAAGACCGAATCAAGGCGTCCGGCCACATACAGTATGTGTTATTTCATAGTTTTGATGTTTTCAATATTATTCTACAACGTAGAACACAAATAAAGAAAAAACCCTGAATGAGTAGGTGTGTCCAAACTTTTGACTCGTACGTGTATGTTACAGCACTTTGGTTTTACTAACAAATATGTTGAAATAGAACCAAAATTCTGTTTCTTCCTTCCTATTTAAATAGGATAGGTGGACTATATGGGCTCCAGTATAGGTCAAATGAGTTATTCTGCCTATAACCATCCTGCTTAGGCTTATAACTCCATTCCTATTCTATTCAGAGTTTACAGAAATTAATCAAATTGGATGTGAGCTATTATCTGTTTGGTTAATACGATGCATGTCTGTTGAATTTGGAAAAATCCATCATCACTGAACCCAACCCCACCTACTCAGCCAGTAAAGAGCTGCTACTGCCTTGCGGCCGTGTCATACTACTTTTTCTAAAACAGTATGTGCTAAATAGTATGCAACGATGAGTACATATTAGGCAGTTTATGAATGTAGTACGCTAGTATGGGTATTCAGACATGGACAATGAGTGGTGAGAGGAGGGGTGGAGGACTGTTGAGCCACATGAGACAGGGAACATCAGAGAAGTTGAGAGAGGTTGACTGACTTGTCATGGCCCAGTTTAAGGTGGTGTGTGAGCATGTGATCAGTAAATTATTGGGTGTGGTCAGGTGGGAGACATTGTGAGGATTGAGTTAAATGGTTTTAGACCAATTGATGAGGGTGGTGACAATAAATCAGGCTGGTGACTGAATTAATGGATATTGAGGCCATGAGAATGTTGAATTCATGCTAAATTTGATAACATACTGATGCTTAGCTTCCTGGAACCGTAATGACATTTTACCTCAGGTTGTCAATAGAGGGCACTATGGCATTATGCTCCCACAGTTTTTATTCAGAATAGTTCTAAAAGGTAAACTGTTTTTCTTTCTGAGCACAATAATAGCTGTCAGAGGAATCATAATGTCAAGCACAGGAGGCTGAGTTGAGGACGGCTCACAATAACGTCTGGAATGGTGTAAATGGAGTGGTATCAAACACATGGAAAACATCTGTTTGATGGGTTTGATACCATTTCATTGATTCCGTTCCAGCCATTACTATGAGCCTGACCTACCCAATTAAGGTACCACCCGCCGCCTGTGGTGTCAATCTGTTGATTTAGGTGGAATGGCAACTATATTGTTCATGTCTTTATATGAAAATACCTTAGATAATTTTTGGATCACTGTCAATAGGGATTCAGCTCGTGAAATACCAGTAATGCTATTACGCCATTTCATAGAATATATGTTTATAACCCTGACAAAGACATTACTTAGCATTTATTTGTCTAACTATATTTTAGTTTTGATATGATGAATATCTGAAATGAAGTGTGTGAGACAATCTGTTAGTTCTGGCTATTACCACCTCTAAGAGACAGCAGCTCCATAATCATGACAAATATGTCATCTCAGAAATAAATTGTCTAGTTAAAATACAAGTGCAAATTACATTTCTTAAGTAACAACTGAAAATGACTTTGCACAGTAACTGTTACGCCCTGACCTTAGTTATCTCTGTTTTCTTTATTATTTTGGTTAGGTCAGAGTGTGACTAGGGTGGGTATGCTAGTTTTGTCTTGTCTAGGGTTTTTGTATATCTGGGGTTTTGTAGGTCTAGGTATATGTATGTCTATGGTGGCCTGATATGGTTGCCAATCAGAAGCAGCTGTTTATCGTTGTCTCTGATTGGGGACCCTATTTAGGTAGCCATTTTCCCTTGGGTATTTGTGGGTTCTTGTTCTATGTTTAGTTGCCTGTCTGCACTATCCATATTAGCGGCACGTATTGTTAGTTTGTTCAATGTTTTGTTCTTTATTAAAGAAGAATGTACGCATATCACACTGCGCCTTGGTCTCCTCCTTACAACGAACGTGACAGTAACTTACCAGTTATTTGGCATAAAACACGTTTAGGTGTGGGAGCCGGATGGCATTTTATGTGTCCCACTTTTGAAGGATTCGACAATGAACCAACAATTGATGCAGTGCTAGTTATCTCAACAGTTCAAGACCAGGTTCTTCCGTAATAAATAAGTCTTACTCACTTTGTGTGGAAGCACTCCAACAGGAGTTCAACTACAGGCTGCAATTGATTTATGAGCTAATTAAATGGCAACCGGAGACCCTGAGTCAGTCCAAAAAATGTAATTACATAAGGTCTCCAATCACATGCATACACCTATATGCATGTAAATACCAATATGCAGACATATATGAAACCCTTCTCATTCCTCTAGTTGAATACACACACACACACACACACACACACACACACACACACACACACACACACACACACACACACACACACACACACACACACACACACACACACACACACACACACACACACACACACACACACACACACACACACATTCCCAGAATGTCCCGCACACTAGGTTTGAGAGAGCAGAAACAAATAAACACATTAGCCATTATTAAGTAACTATGATGTAGTTAACATTTTACAGTGTAATGATCTGTATCATTATGAGAAAGTTGTAGCAAACTGTAAAATGGAACATAAACACAAACTCTTGAATTCCTTTCAAATTGTTGAATTGTACATTTTAAAGAAATTGACAAAGCACTTTTGTATGAAATAGCCCTTTGTATAATGGCACCGGAGAGGATGGCTGATGTTTTACGTGCTCCTAACAAACAGTTTTTTTTGTGTTGTTTGTAATTTGTTTAAAATTATTTTGGACATAATGTTGCTGCTACGGTCTCTTATGACCGAAAATAACTTCTGGACATCAGAACAGCAATTACTCACCACGAACTGGAAGAAGCTTTTTCCTTTAATAGCAAATCTGACAAGTCCGACGTGAAGGAAAAACGGCTTTCCCGGGAACAGGCCCAAATCCCTGTCGTTTGCGTGAAGAAATGACAGAGAAAAAGGTGCGGAGGTTGGACTGCCTTTTGAGAATTCATAGGTGAGTGAGTAAACCCCCACTGCTCTCCGTTCTATTGGCAAACATGCAATCATTGGAAAATAAAATCGATGACCGAAGAGCAAGATTAAACTACCAACGGGAAATAAAAAACGGTAATATCTTATGTTTCACCGAGTCGTGGCTGAACGACGACATGAACAACATACAGCTGGCGGGTTTTACACTGTATCGGCAGGATAGAACAGCAGCCACTGGTAAGATAAGGGGTGGCGGTCTATGTATATTTGTAAACAAAAGCTGGTGTACGATATCTAAAGAAGTCTCAAGGTTTTGCTCGCCTGAGATAAAGTATCTCATGATAAGCTGTAAACCACACTATCTACCTAGTTTTCATCTGCATTTTCCGTAGCAGTCTACATACCAACACACTGATGTTGGCACTAAGACCGCACTCAAAGAGCTGTATACTGCCATAAGCAAGCAGGAAAATACTCATCCAGAGGTGGCGCTCCTAGTGGCCTGGGAATTTAATGTAGGGAAACTTAAATCCATTTGAGCAAATTTCCATCAGCATGTTAAATGTGCAACCAGAGGGAAAAAAACTCTAGACCATCTTTACTCCACACACAGAGATGCGTACAAAGCTCTCCCTCGCCCTCCATTTGGCAAATCTGACCATAATTCTGTCCTCCTGATTCCTGCTTACAAGCAAAAATTAAAGCAGGAAGCACCAGTGACTCGGTCAATAAAAAAGTGGTCAGATGAAGCAGATGCTAAGCTGCAGAACTGCTTTGCTAGCACAGACTGGAATATGTTCCAGGATTCTTCCGATGGCATTGAGGAGTACACCACATCAGTCACTGGCTAAATCAATAAGTGCATTGATGACGTTGTCCCCACAGTGACTGTACGTACATACCCCAACCAGAAGCCATGGATTACAGGCAACATCCGCACTGAGCTAAAGGGTTGAGCTGCCACTTTTAAGGAGTGGGACTCATAAGAAATCTATAAGAAATCTTGCTATGAACTCGGACGAACCATCAAACAGGCAAAGAGTCAATACCGGACTAAGATCGAATCTTACTACACCGGCTCCGACGCTCGTCGGATGCGGTAGGGCTTGCAAACTATTACAGACTACAAAGGGAAGCACAGCTGAGAGCTGCCCAGTGACACAAGCCTACTAGACGAGCAAAATAACTTCTATGCTCACTTCGAGGCAAGTAACACTGAAACATGCATGAGAACATCAGAGGTTACCAGAACATGTACTGTGAGCATGCGCTGACCAACTGGCAAGTGTCTTCACTGACATGTTCAACCTCTGTAATACCAACATGTTTCAAGCAGACCCCCATAGTCCCTTTGCCCAAGAACAATAAGGTAACCTGCCTAAATGACTACCGACCCGTAGTACTCACTCTGTAGCCATGAAGTGCTTTGAAGGGCTGTTCATGGCTCACATCAACTCCATCATCCAAGAAACCTTAGACCCACTCCAATTTGCATACCGCCCTAACAGATCCACAGATTATGCAATCTCTCTTGCACTCCACACTGCCCTTTCCCACCTGGACAAAAGGAGCACCTATGTGAGAATGCTATTCATTGACTACAGTTCAGCGTTCAACACCATAGTGCCTTCGAAGCTAATCACTAAGCTAACGACCCTGGGACTAAACACCTCCCTCTGCAACTGTATCCTGGACTTTTTGACTGGCCACCCCCAGGTGGTAAGGGTAGGTAACAACACATCCGACACGCTGATCCTCAACACGGGGGCCCCTCACGGGTGCGTGCTAAGTCTCCTCCTGTACTCCCTGTTCACCCAAGACTGCACGGCCAGGTACGACTCCAACACCATCATTAAGTTTCCCGATGACACAACAGTGGTGGGGCTGATCACTGACAAAGACGAGACAGCCTATAGGGAGGAGGTCAGAGACCTGGCCGCGTGGAGCAAGGACAACAACCTCTCCCTCAACTTGATCAAGACAATGAAGATGATTGTGAACTACAGGAAAAGGAGGACCGAGCACGCCCCCATTCTCATCGATGGGGCTGCAGTGGAGCAGGATGCGAACTTCAAGTTCCTTGGTGTCCACATCACCAACAAAGTAACATGGTCCAAGCACACCAAGACAGTCGTGAAGAGGTCATGACAAAACTTGTTCCCCCTCAGGAGACTGAAAAGATTTGGCATTGGTCCTCAGATCCTCAAAAGGTTCTACATCTGCACCGTCGAGATGGTTGCATCACTGCCTGGTGTGGCAACAGCTCAGCCTCCGACTGCAAGGCACTACAGAGGGCGTACGGCCCAGTACATCACTGGGGCCAAGCTTCCAGCCATCCAGGACCTCTATACCAGACGGTGTCAGAGGAAGGCCCTGAAAATTGTCAAAGACTTAAGCCACTCTAGTCATAGACTGTTCTCTCTGCTACCGCATGGCAAGCAGTACCGGAGCGCCAAGTCTAGGTCCAAGAGGCTTCTAAACAGCTTCTACCCCCAAGCCATATCACTCCTGAACATCTAATCAAATGTCTACCCAGACTATTTGCATTGTCGTCGTCCCCACCCCCTCTTTTACACTGCTGCTACTCTCTGCTTATCATCTATGCATAGTCACTTTAATAACTCTACCTAGATGTACATATTACCTCAACTAACCGGTGCCCCCGCACATTGGCTCTAGACTGGTACCCCCTGTATATAGCCTTGCTATTGTTATTTTACTGCTGCTCTTTAATTATTTGTTACTTTTATTTCTTATTCTTATTTTTTCCTGAAGGTATTTCTTTTAAATAGCATTGTTGTTTAGGGCTTGTAAGTATGCATTTCACTGTCTTCGGCGCATGTGACAAATACAATTTGATTTGATTAACACACATTGCAAAAGACAATCAGACATTTGTCATGTAGAAAATCCATGCTCCTTTTCTATATTGCAATGATAGATTGTGTGCTGAAATGGCAAACTCATGTCCTCTCTCTGAACAAAGGCATAATCAAACAGCTTTGTTCGTGATTCACAGAATACCACTGTACAATGTGTTCCCTCCTCTCTTCCTCATGCACACATGTTCATGCGCCCCCCCCCCCCCCCCACCACCACCAACACACACAGACACACACAGCATGACTACACCTCCACACCCCTCCCGCAACAGCTCATCTCACAGGTTGTATTTTCTGGTTGTCTCGTTATGACCGACCTTGTGTGTGTGAGGCTCTCATTAAGGCTGTTTTGTTGGTACAGATTGGAACTGTTGTATCAGCTATGGTGACGCCAGAGGCACACACAGACCCCCAGCAGCGAGACAGAATCTGGTCAGTGGATCGCTACCGCCTGTCTGCTGATGACATGTCTCAGTAACACAAGATCAGTTCATCCCTATGGCGTACTGCCTCTCGGCTCCCTTCCCTAGCAGCCCTGTTTCTATGTCTGATGACATCGCCCCGTAACCCAACTGACTGCCTTGTTTTTTGTTTTTTCGGAACCGAGTCTCATGATGTGATGCAATACATTGCAATTTAGAGTTATTCTCTTAAAAATAGAAAAATCAAAAGGAGAATACTAAAATGCTACGTCAAGACTGTGTACTGTTTAATAGTACATTCCAAAGGCTTCTGTCTCAAGACAGCTTTTAATGATTTGAACCCATAGGATATGTTCTTCTTTCCCAGTCCACTTTCCCCTAGCTCACTGAGCCAACACTTGTGTTGGTATGGTTGGTGCTCACGTTTTGGGGACCACATTTCTCAGTAGATAGGCCTACCTGTTGACCAAAACAACTGTAACCTTGACTTCAAATTTCCTGAATATGTCTTATCGACAAGCACTTGCAGTTGGATTGCTCTCAGTCTGAGGCAGAACACCACAAGTACATCCTCTAAACAATTGTAAAAATGATTCAAGTGGAGGAATTCAAAACCCCTTCCAAGCTTACATACAGCACTTAGTTAGATCATGTTTTGGCATTTAGCTCATGTACGATAAATCAGCTGCTGTGGATCATATCCAACGCTCTAAAGTCACGTTTTTTTTTGTTCCAGATTGTGTTTTGCATTTTCAACTTTGTATTCGATTTTGCAATAGTGATGTGGTGATTTTAATCTCTGGTGCTGACAACCACAATCTGCTGTATTAATCTATTACGTCTGATGATTTACAACCACCATCACCATGACAGCCACACTCTGCAGTATTAACCTATTATATCCGAGGAGGTACAACCACCATCACCATAATATAATCTAGGTATGGCAGGCAATCCCTGTTACTCCCTGTTGCACTATGACTTAACACTGATGTGACATGTAAGTAGACTGGCGTAAACTCACTGTTCCTTCATTTCCCACTGGGTGTGACTGGGTGACAACCTTCTCCATAACCATGATGACCATACCACTATCCACCTGTAAAGGCTCAGACTGATATGAACGCTCTTTTTTTGAATGAATGGTACATCCTCAGTTGTGTAAGGTTGGCTCACTGCTGTTACTGTAAGCTATGTCTGTTGCGCCATTTGTTAACATCGAGTATGCTTCAGCAGGAAATTGATTACTCTGCTGGCCTGAGGTCTTTAGCTATTGTTTTGGGAGAGGGGATAGGGTGTCCCGAGATCGTTGAGGGTTCTCCCCATCTGAACCACTTACCCTCCATTTTACCAATGAGCTCAAAGCAGTGTTCTTGTACTAAAGAATTTATGTGACTGTGTTATTGGGTAAAAGTCTACTGTTAAACCAGCGAGGTTGGTTGGAATTGTCTTCGGTTGAAATATCATTTATTGCGCTGATAATGATTGCATTGTTCACAAATATGGGATATCCAAAGTGAAATATACTGGTATTACATTTTGGCGAGGGTGTCTGCCAATAAGCAATAAAAAAATACATATTTATTGTTCTCTATGGTTGGAAGGGTGTAGTGACTAGATTGAATAGTTTATTCCTTGAGCTATTCATTCAGTGGAATCAGAGAGGGGAGGGAATCATTTCAGACATTCAGAGGGGTGAGTGTTCTCTTGAATTACCTATTAACCTTTGGGATTTGGCCGTGCAGATGAATCGTGGTGTCAGTTTTGTATGCATGCTGCCATAGAATCATTAGCTACAACAGTCCCCCGAGCGAGCGCAGGTGTGGAGACTAATCAGTAACTGTAATGGACGTTTATGGACCGTAATGGACACACTTCGTAACTGTCACTCTCTCAGGATAGGGTGAGGGGACCCGAGCCTGGGAAACTGAGTACACAGTATTGTCTGAATGTGGTGAGAGCTTGGGTGATGTATTTGTCAGCATATCAGTGTGTGTGCATGTATAGCCTACGTGTGTGTGTCTGTCTGTCTGTCTGTCTGTCTGTCTGTGTGTGTGTGCATACTCCATGCTAAAAAAAAGTATAGTCCCAATAATACAATACAAATACAAAGGCTCAGGACTTTTCAAAATTTTATTACTGCATCATTTGCATAAAAGTACAAATATCTGCCTATTCTTCTACCAACTGAAGCTAAGTGAGTTGTTCATAATTAGTGGAACTTGGTAAGCACTGTTCCCAGACGGCTGTATGTAAGAGCACCTGTGTTAGATGTGTCATCTTTATTAGCTGGAGCATGGTAAGCCTAGCTCTCCATGCACTAATCCCCAGCTAAAGAAACAGCTTTCAAGGATTTAACATCAAAAGTAAACCCTTGCGTGCCGGCGGGGGAGCTTTCACCAGAGTCGGCCTCAACTATCTCCCAAGTATTCCAGAGGCTCAGGGATAAAGTGGAAGTTAAACTTAACTTACTATGTGTTCTTCCATAAGTCTTTGACCTTGTTCTCAGGTCCCATAATAATCCCCTCTCAGATGTGTCTGAATCCGTGCAGGTTTGGGGAGAATCCGTGGGGTAATTCCAAAGGGGTGGCGAATGGATGTTTCTCCAGGGCCAATGGGCTGCTCTTCCACCCAGCCATGTAGGGCTTAATCCTACCTACGATCTGCAGGTCAGGTCACTCACAGTTAAAATGTGTCCAGTACCACCACCTTTCAATCATTTCCGTAGCCTCCCATGGTTAGGCTAAGTGTTTAAAACCAGTAAGAGGAATATGATATTTTAACATACGGCTCTCTAGATTATATGAACATGAGGCCACAAAAATATCACTATTCGAGATATTATATATATTATATTATATAAACACACATGTTCAGTAAATGGTACATCGTTACACAAAACTGTACATTCCCTTCCCTCCACTCATAAATGGGACTTTTTTTGTTTCTCCCCTTTCACACAATGACAGTCAGTATGTGATAGATTAATTAATTTGAATTCATCAAAGCTCCACAAAAAGCAATATTTGGTCATATCCTGGCAGCGTCTTCACTTTGTAGCTAAAAACATTTGAGAACAGCGCACAAACAGTAGCTTGCTGTGGCAAAAAAGCCCTGAAGTACAATGGATTACACATCTACCTGAGGTTAACACTTGTGTGGTGTTCATGTTTTTGTTATTCACCCAATATTAACAGGTCTGATGGACCCACAGCGTTATTGGGTTTTTAAAACAATACAGCAATAACAATTTGTAAAAAACGTAATACTTAGATGTTAACTTATCAATTACAAGTATCAATTACAAGCAACGTAGACAGCATACATGGTTAATATTTGCCATTTACCTCTGCTAGATCACATTTATCAATAAAAGCGATATTCATTTTTTTATTGATAAAATCTGATTTTTGTAAACAAAAATCTAATTTAATCAAGACATGGATGGAATAAATCATGTTTATCTCAAAACAAATAAAGTTAACAAGGGTTTCATCACGATTGAAGGACAAATGTCGTGTCTTTACTATCATTAAATGAAGACTTTTTTAGTTTTTATCAAAGATTCTCTGTAATAAGTATTACTCGATCAAACTGATTAATCATGTAACTGTAATTAACTAGGAAGTCGGGGCACAAAGGAAAATATTCAGATTACAAAGTTATAATTTCCTAATATAACCTTTCAGATATTTTCATATCTGATCCATAGTCTTCTAATTAATGAATTATTTACTTAACCTTGCGTTAGTCTCATTCCAAACGTCGTAAATGGTTGGTTATCTGCACGAACCCAGTCTTCACTATGAGTCATTCATACATCAATTGTCTTAAGTCATTTATTTATTACTAACTAAGTAATTCACAGAAATGCATAAACAAAACAAATAAAGTAAATATGGTTACAAGAAATGATAGGGGAATGTGCCCTAGTGGGCTAAACCGGCATGGCGGCTTGTTAGACAAAAGGGAAGTGGGGGTCGACTGAGAAGTCACTACAGAGTTAATAATTATAACAATTGAAATGCTAATCCTTTGCACATGAACGCTCACTCATTTGGGAACAATTGCAATCAATATATATATTTACGCTCAGTGTGTCGTCTTGATCGCTGTTGAAAAGTTATTTTCTGTTGGAGAGTTTTTGTGCTCTCTCTCTCTCTCTCTCTCTCTCTCTGTGGTTAGGATGGATCGTTCAGAGTAACATTCATTTGTTTCGTTATAGAATAGATGTTTCGGCGGATGTCGTTCTTCGCGTTCAATGATACCGAATTCCTAGCTGCAGACTAGTAATTAATATCAAGGACTTGTTCTTATTCTGTCAGTATCGATAGTCTAAGAGTTTAACCACGTGGTATGGTTAAAAGATTCAGCAATGGTCTGCAACCTTTGTCCTCCCATAATTGAGAGAAACATGGTCTACTTTGAATTTCTCAAAGTTGGGTTTTATTCAGAATTGCAGAAAAGGGCCTGTTCCAGGATGCCTGAGCCTAACTGGGCTCATGGGCGGTCCTCTGATTTAGTTCAACTCAAAAGGGAAATGGAGTTTCCTTCATTAAACAGTCCAAAATCACATTACACAATTTTACAAACAGTATCATCCTCACTCATTCATCTTATACAACAATTACATGTAAACCTCATATCTGAGGCTATTATATAAACAGCGTTATGGTAATGTGGCCGCACAGTCTCCCATGAGCTTCCCCAAGTTGTAACAAACGGACCAGTTCGTAGCTGGATTCTTCACCGATCTTTTATACCTTCTCCAGAACGTAAACGTTGTTCGGACCTCAAGGTGGAAGAAATTCCTTTGTTCTCTATGGAACTTCACTCTATCTCTATACTGTGTGGCCATGTGGCAGGGTCTTCCCTAGATATTTCCGACCTCACTGACCACAGCAGCCTGGTTGAAGGAGCAGAGAGCGGGGGATGGTGCTCGCTGTACCCAAAGAGGGCAACGTCATGACAGTTACATACATTATTTTATGGAAATTATAAATGAGCCCTATTGAACACAAATTTAGGCTAGTCTACACACCACATGAAGGACAGACCTTTACTGTGTGTGTGTTGCAAATTTATTTATTGCACTTGATGCAATAATGTTTACTGTGTCTTCCTGTCCTACTTGGGTCCACACACATCACAGCGCTTCTTCCTGTTGCTACCGGCTGGAATCTAGAATCATAAAAACACTTAGTTCAGGAATTTTACTAACATCTCAATAACTTATTCACATATATAGGTAGGAGAGTCAGACACACATGCAACAACATCACACTTACTTCTGGTATTGTAGTTCTTGGTTCTGTGGATTGGGCGGATGAGGCACCAGCATCCTCATCCTGAATCCTCCTCACGATGGCTGCAGAAGCTGGGGTCCTTGGGATATGTTGCCTCCTCTGGATTTGAGGTCTTACCAATGCCTTGCCCAGCTACTCGAGAACGATCCGTCTCCTCTGGAGATTCCCTCTGTTCCAATCTGGGTTCAACGCCATCCAGATGACAAATGTGTTGTACGCCGAGATTGAAAATGTCCCAAGTTGCCAGCACAGGGTTCTTCTTTTGCAGCTGTAGCCAGTCACTAGTTTGTCTTGTCCACCCCTCCTATTGTGTCATTGATTTATGGTTTTTGATGTTCCTGGCCGCAGATTCTCCCATCAATATACAGCATACTCATGAGTACCACATTTTTGCCTTTCTTTGGCACGTAGGACACTAGGGACGTGTCATTCGTGAACACAAACTTAGAGGAATTGATAGGCCTGTTCAGTGTATTCAACAGTTGAGGTGGGAGCTCTGGTTTGTTTTCATACTGTTCCTACCATCGTCAGCTTCCTCTTGAGGAGCTTATGTCTGAACTTGTGCGAAGTAAAAAAGTTATTGCATGTGATGTTGTGGACACGGAGTCCCTGTGTCACATCCAGGACAAACCGCATCCATTGGTTCTTCTCAGGGGATCCTCCATCTGGCTTCCCTGTACACACTTCCAAGTTCCCAATCATATGATGAAGCAGCAACACAGGCAGCCCAGATATTGATTCCGTATTTTGCCGGTTTATACGGTATGTACTGCCTGAAGGGGCAGCAGCCCCTAAATGGCATAAGCTGCTCATCAACAGCAACGTTGGGCCCAGGGTTGTAAAAAAAGGGGAAGGCGGTCCACCAACTTGTCCCATCCCGTCCGACCGATGCCAGGGTGACCAGAGGAGGGTGACGTGTGGGCCCAATAGATCAATCGGTCACGGACAGCAGACGGAACGTACAGGTGCCCAGCTGGACACTGGGGGGGGGGAGTGAGCTCTGTGCGTAACGCCCGCTCGATGTCCGCATCCAGCTCCTACACCACCAGTGGCACCAGGCAAGAGGCCGGAAGTATGGGAGTGTGATCCATGGACCGCTCCTCTGTGTCATACATCTGGGACAGTGCGCCTGCCTTAGCATTCTGGGAACCTGGTCTGTAGGGCAGAGTGAAAACAAAACGGGTAAAGAACATGGCCCACCTTGCCTAGTGAGGGTTCAGTCTCCTCGCCTCCTGGATGTACTCCAGATGGGGGGGTGTTTAGCCCCCTCAAGCCAATGTCTCCACACCTTCAGAGCCTTGACAACAGCCAACAGCTCCCGGTCCCCCACATCATAGTTTTGCTCCGCCGGGGTGAGCTTCTTTGAAAAGAAAGCACAAGGGCGGAGCTTTGGTGGCGTGCCCGAGCGCTGAGAGAGCACGGCTCCTATCCCAGCCTCAGATGCTTCCACCTCCACTATGAATGCCAAAGAGGGATCCGGATGAGCCAGCACAGGAGCAAAGGTAAACAGAGCCTTCAGGTGACCAAAAGTGGTCGGCCTCAGCCAATTACGCAAGGGCTGAAATGCAGTCACTCTCCATCTCCACCCCTGACGTGGAAATGCGGTACCCTAGGAAGGAGACGGACTGTTGAAAGAAGAGACATTTCTTAGCCTTGACGTACAGGTCATGCTCCAACAGTTGACCGAGCACCCTGCGCACCAGGGACGCATGCTCGGCGTGTGTAGTAGAGTATATCAGAATGTCGTCGATATACACCACTACACCCTGCCCATGCAGGTCCCGGAAAATCTCGTCAACAAAGGCCTGGAAGATGCAGCATTCATCAACCCGTATGGTATGACGAGGTACTCATAGTGCCCTGAGGTGGTACTAAATGCCGTCTTCCACTCGTCCCCCTCCCATATACGCACCAGGTTGTAAGCGCTCCTGAGATCCAATTTGGTGAAGAAGCGCGCTCCGTGCATTGACTCGATCTCACTGGCGATAAGAGGCAGCGGGTAGCTGTACCTCACTGTGATCTGATTTATACCCCGATAGTCAATACAAGGGCACAGACCTCCATCATTCTTCACAAAAAATAAACTAGAGGAGGCAGGTGAAGTGGAGGGCTGAATATATCCCTGCCCCAGGGATTCGGACACATATGTTTCCATAGCCGCCGTCTCCTCCTGTGACAGAGGATACACGTGACTCCTGGGAAGTGCTGCGTCTACCACAATCCCCCCGTCGATGGGGTGGTAATTGAGTCACCTTCTTCTTACAGAAGGCGAGAGCCAAATTGGCATATTCTAAGGGGATGCGCACGGTGGAGACCTGGTCAGGACGTTCCACCTTAGTCGCACCGATGGAAACCCATACACACCTCCCTGAGCACTCTCGTGACCACCCCTTGAGAGCCCCCTGTAGCCACGAAAGAGTGGGATCATGACAGGCCAACCAGGGTAGGCCCAGCACCACGGGAAGCGCAGGAGAATCAATAAGGAAGGGACTGGTCAGGACTTTCCACCTTAGTCGCACCAATGGAAACCCATACACACCTCCCTGATATTCACAGGGAAGGGCATATCCACAGGAACAAGGGGAAACCCTAAACTATGGACAAATGAACGGTCAATACAATTCCCAGCTGCGCCTGAATCTACAAGCGCCTCATGTGGGCAACAGGGGACTCTGGGTGAGTCTGGTGCTGACTCACCTGGGGTGACACGATAGTGCCCTGCCTGCTGCCTCAACTCCCTGAGGAACCTCCCCAGCACTGATCAGCAGTGTGCCCTCTGCGGCCACAGATGGTGCAGGGAATGGCCCCTCCTCCGGTCGCCCTAAGCGCAGCACCTCCCAGCTCCATGGGCGTCCGAGCGGAGGTGCTGGGGGATGGAACTGACAGGCTCCGATCCGGACCTCCGCGGGTAGCCAGCAGGTTGTCCAGCCGGGTGGACAGGTCCACCAGCTGGTCCAACGTGAGGGTGGTGTCTCGGCAGGCCAACTCCCACCGGTAGTGATCGATCAGGACCCCGTCGTTCCATCCCGCGCCGGTGGCCAGGGTCCGGAAGTCCAAAGCGAAATCCTGTGCGCTCCTTATCCCCTGCCTCACGTGGAACAGACGTTCACTCTACCCTCAGGGGGATGCTCAAAAACTGCCCGAAAGCGGTTGGTGAACTCTGTGTAATGGTCCTCTCAGGCAAAGACCTGGAGTGGGCCAACGCCGTATGGAGTGAAGGAGATTGGCCCACTCCAGGTCTTTGCCTGAGAGGCAGGAGACAAGGGCGGACACTCTCTCACATCCCGAAGGAGCCGGGTGGATGGTCGCCAGGTAGAGCTCCAGCTGGAGTAGGAACCCCTGGCATCTGGCAGCCGTCCCATCATACTCCCTCGGGAGCGCGAGACGAATTCGCTGGGACCGGGTGAAGGAGGGGTGGACAGTGGGGCCTGCTGTAGTGGGGCTGGTGGAGGTGCTGGATGACCTTCTCCTCTCTCCCAACGATCCATCGTTTGCAGCACGCGATCCATGGCGGTGTCCAGACGTTGCAATATGGTGCTGCTGGACGCGCTCCTCTACTGCCAAAGGGAGGGCGTCTGCTCCTGCTGACTCCATTCTAGGTGAGTCATTCTGTAATGCGGTCTGTGTGTAGCTGGTGTAGAGGAGTCAGACGCAGGACAGCGGATATGAGGAAATAAACATACTTTATTCAAAATATACAAATGCAATACAATAAAGAGAGCCCACATTAACTGACCGTACTACATACAAACAATTACTCACAAACAGACATCGGGGCACAGAGGGTTAAATAATGAACAAGTAATTGGGGAATTGAAACCAGGTGTGTAAGACAAAGGCAAAACAAATGGAAAATGAAAAGTGGATCGGCGATGGCTAGAAGGCCAGTGACGTCGACCACCGAACACCAGTCGATCATGGAGAGGGGCCGATTTTTGCAGAAGACGTGACAATGTTGAAAAAACAGGCCCAGGGAGGAGGAAGGCACAAGGCAAAACTTTGTGTTTAATTCTTACTTGATTTCACCAACACACACACGTTTCCACACTTTTACTACCCTTGGGTCCAGTGGACCCAAACACCACATGTCATATAAATGTGTAGGGGGTTGTGTGCACTCAATGAAAATGTGTTATTTTACATGTTCAGGAAATGAGACAAGGCCAATGAGTCTCAGGTTGAAAAAATAAATACTTTTTATAATTTTTATTTTAGTTAACATTGAAAATGAGTCCCACAGACCCGAACACCACAAAAGGGTTAACACTCCCATCAGGTCATCGTAAATAACAATGCCTATTACATGTAGCCTATTATGTGTTGTGTTTTGGGTTGCATGTTGTCACAGAACGGAGGTTTTGTGCAGCTGCAGTGCCAATGCATGCTTCTTCTCTTTTCACAATGTATTAAAAGATTATGACATGAGGAGACAGGTGGGAAATAATAATTGGAGTGAAATATTAGGAGACGTGTCTCTTTAATTACAAACTATAGTACAAACTTTTTAAAACTTA
The DNA here is from genome assembly GCF_013265735.2 of Oncorhynchus mykiss. Lineage (NCBI taxonomy): Eukaryota > Metazoa > Chordata > Actinopteri > Salmoniformes > Salmonidae > Oncorhynchus > Oncorhynchus mykiss. Next base: position 41,894,129 of record NC_048574.1, on the reverse strand, counting down.
ATAAATGTATAATTTAAGGCCAGGAACTACACCCTAATATACATGTTTTTCTCTAGATTGCAGGAAAAGTATTGCGAAAGAAATGTGGCTTTCTCACCAAGGTCTCGATCTACTTAAAAGCCCTTGATAGACAGTGGCCGCCCTGCTAGAATGAATCAACTATATTTGTAACTCCAAAATAATGTTTCAATTCACTACAAATGCTTTATCTATCCCTGTGGCATTGATATGCAAATGTAAACGGAGTGGTTAACATTCTTGCCCATATTCTTGTGTCATTCATTATGTGACCTGTGCACCTAATAGGTGCATAACAGCATAATACCCAGGAATCTGCAAAGTCCATGCACACACGCTTGCATACTGTCCTACATGTGCTAATTAGAGTTGGTTGATTTATGTTCTTCACATTTTGTTTTGTATCTATTATCTTATTTTATTTATTTATTTCATATCTATTGTTCTGGTTAAACACCGTTGGAGAAGACTAGTATTTTGTAGTTGAATTCCTCATTGTACAGTGTATAAGAATATATCACTATGTTGCCAAAACAATTCAAGACTGTTATTGTTTCCCTTCAATACAATGCATTCAAAACTACTTTCTGCACATTTCTGCTACTTTCTTAGGCTATACAAGTGATATCTCTTGCTATTTTTTTTTTTACACCTATGCAGTACCTTCAGCAATAATAATAATAATAAACCTCTACTTTAGTAAAGAAAACAATTATGACATGTGTGTTGTAATGAATTGAGTGGTGTCCACTGATTGAATGCAGTCTTTCTGCATTGTGAAGAGGGAAAACAAAGATATTCACAAAGTTTGTGATGAATGACAGGTTATTTCTTTATGCAAAATAGAGTTGGGGTTTAAAATTCAAATAAGCTGCTTTCTTTTAGGGGTTTAGTGAAGGCGGGTCATTTTTTACCCTTAGGACAAGGGGAGCATACAGAATGTTAAGACTACGCAAGGGTTACATCTGCTTAAAAATATATTGCAAGACTTGAAAGTGGGTGTCTAGCAACGATCAACAACCAATTTGACAGAGCTTGAGGAAATTTGAAAATAATTCTGGGCAAATGTTGAGCCATCCATGTTTGAAAAGCTCTTAGAGACTTACCCAGAAAGACTAGCTTCTGTAAACCAAAGGTGATTCTAACATGTATTGACTCATAAATGTTTTACAAATATTATACTTTCCCCCCCCCCCACTTTGAAGTTAGAATATTTTGTGTAAACCATTGACAAAAAATGATAAATCCATTTTAATCCCACTTTAACACAACCAAATGTGGAAAAAGTCAATGGTTTGAATACTTTCTGAAGGCACGTAAAGGAAGATAGTTTCAGTGCTTGCTTTGTTATCCAACTGATCGTGTCCTTTCTGCATCGTGACCCTCATTCATTGCTGCTTGCAACTACTGTATATTTATAGGTGATAGTATATGCTGTCACAATACATTTGTAGATGTTATGGAAGAAATAACATTTATGCTACTTGGCAAATAAGTTAAACTTTTTTAATTAAAAATGTTACTGGATATGTGTGCAACAGCAGTTCAACATTCACCTTTCGCTACTATTTCTCTCAACTCTACTCATACAATTAGATGCATAAATTGGATATATGCAAGACAAATGCAGCGTCCCATTGGAAATGAATGCACTTCTGGTGTACCAAAACACAAGGACGCTGCTGATGTGACTGACGCGTAAGAGTTTGTTAAGTGAAGTGGAAATTCTTACTAGTATGTACTGTACAATATAGACATTCTGCATTCCACAGTCACCCACAGGTTGCGTGGGCAGATGGATAATGGAGGTTAGCTGAGCTCAGACAAAACTTGCTAATGTGATCTCCCACGCTCTCAAAATGCATGTCTCACACTCACACACACACACACACACACACACACACACACACACACACACACACACACACACACACACACACACACACACACACACACACACACACACACACACACACACACACCACACACACACTAGGCTCCTTGCAGGTTAGCAGAGATGGTCTCTCAACACAACAGGATCTACATGGTTGGCTTACATGCTTTTTATTACTGTGTTATCCTCCATGTTGGAGTTCAAGAGGTGCTTTGGAGTTCAAGCGCACTGAGGCTATAGTGTTTTCTCCTACAGAGACCCTCACTGAGTGTGCTCTATGGAACAAAGCCCAGTAATCCATATTAGATGCTCCGCTGGTGCTCTCTCCTGTTGCGTGCGTGAGTCATTGGGCTTTGCAGAGCTTGATCTGGACTAAGCACCATGCTGGGTGATTGACAGGCATATTGCTGTTGTCCTCTCGCTCCTGTTTTGTTGTTGTCCAGAGGCTCAGCAGGAGCTGTTATTTACAGCCATGGTCTTTGGGTTCCTGGGGGATGGAAGTGCGGTGGGAGTGGGCGGTGGCTCCGGGCTGGAGCGAATACCTATAATTTCTCTAGAAAGTACAATCAGAGCCCATGTTTTCTCAAACGAGGGTCTTCTGCACTCCACAATAGGGGTCTGTGGGTGCAAGAGGGCAACCAATGAATATTAACTAACAACCAGTGTTCCCACACTGGAATCAATAGTCAATGTGCACCATTACAGTAGTTTTCATCAATCTACCATTTCCTCTGATGTTGATAGAGCATGACATGTCTGTCATGTCTGTAAATCGCTTTGGCTGACCGCATCTGCTAAATGGCATATTATTGTTACTTTTATAATTGTTATTTCACTGCTTATCCACCTCCAACTCCTGTGTTGCTCATCCAGTACACGTTATCCTATCATTTAAATTGTATATTGTAGGCATATTTAGATTAGAGTACCATGAGGACACCAAACCTACAGGTGGTTTTCAGTGTGAAGGAGGCACATATTTGATGCTGATGGCCGAAGAGTGGATTTTTGCCCACAGATGAGAAATTTAACCTTTTTCATAGTCTTTCCAACTATACTCATTGATGCATGGGAAAGTGAAGCAGTTAGATTTTTTTTTAAATCCGACAAACAGTTCTGTATTCCAAAAACAACACACAGGGCTCAACGTAGATTGATGTCATTGTAGATGTATATGCGTATCGATGAATAATCTCAATCATAATTTACAGTATTGTACTTTCTTTCGCAACTGATTGCGACGCAATCCACTGACTATCATAAACCATGATGAAGCACCTTACTTATAAGAAACCTGTCGTTAAATATAGATGGTGTCAAAGAAACCAGATTAGGGGAAACCAATCATCTCCTTGTTCAAAGCGGGTTCTTTTCACCTCCAACTGGCAAAAAAAAATAGATGTATGAGTATGATTTAAATTGTGTCTATTGGCATGACAATATGGATGTGCGCCTGCTTCTACTAAAGGTTTTCGATTGGCATTGTTCTCCTGTTTCTGGGGAGTTGCCATGGAAACCAATGTAATAATCACAGTGGCGCTGTTACAAGGTTCCCCACCACAGGGAATGTGAGGGGGTGGGGGTGAGGATAGGACGAGGGGGAAGGGGGTTGTAGTGTTTATATGTCATTTATAGACATGCTCACACACATACACAATGGAAACATGAAATTCCATGAAGTGATCCTGCAGGTTATTACTCTGACTGCAGAGCTATTTCAAAACACCTGGATCTGTACTGAACAGACTACTGAATCTTATGGCTTCGGGTGGAATGGTATTTAAACCCGACACTTCTCCTGGATCCTCTTGCTTGGTTGGTCATGGTCAGAGAATGAAAACGCAACATTTTCCATTTAACTTGTGTAGCCTAGTTGATTTATGGAATCGTTTAAAAAAAATGTTATTATGGTTCCAATTCAACAACAGAACACACAACACAATCATAACTGAGTAAATAATTCTGGAGGTTACAGTGTCCTGTCCATCACCCAAAAGTATGTATACAGAGTTATTTGTTTGGAGGGGGGGGGGGGGGGACTTTAAGACGAGAAATTGAGTCACCTTAGTGTGTCACGTATCCAGTGTGCCCAGCGGGGGACAGTGCGTGTGGTAAACACCTAACCACCATCGCAGAGGATTCAATTTGAGGCGACGTTGCAGATTGGCCACACGCGACTCAGAGCAGATGGTGGAGAGCAGAATAGACTCTGAGAAAGCAAGATTAGCCCTGCCAGCCCGAGAGCAGGGGAGAGTATCTGAGTCGCACAGATAGGGGAGTTTCAGGCACCTCTCCTCGTCCAATCAGATAAGGCTGGCCTGCGGAGTGGTGATTTATTGAGTGCGTGGAGGGGCCTGACAGCCACGGCTCTCATCAGACGGACTGAGACGTAATTAGCCGGAGCACGGTGGTGATGCAGCTGTTTGCATGGGGAGGAGAAAGCTATACCGGGAGTACAGGGGCCCACACAGCTTTTTCAGAGACGGAGCGGCAAACAGCGTGCTGCTCCCACGACCTCAGAGGGTATTTAGTAAATAGCTTTACTGAGTCCAGAAAAAGGCAGACTACACATTCGCTTCACTGAAGATAATTAAAAATTGGAAAACACCTCACTCTCTTGCATATCTCTCTCTCTCTCTCTCTCTCTCTCCCAGTTCTTTCGGAGTTGTCACTGAGTTGATCCTTTATTCACTGGACAGCTGGTAGAGAGGGACAGGACAGCAGTGCAGTAGCCTGTGGATTTGGTTTGGCCAGGCAGAGCAGTAGAACTGGCTCCATGAGTTATTTTCCCATTTGAATGTAATGAATCTTCAACAAGGTGCTGAAAAGGGAAAGGCCTGTGTGTACATCTTCTCTGCATGGCTGTCTCTGTTTATTAGCACGCGCCACTTGGGGTGGTGTTGCTGTGTGGCGGCATGGCCACTGAGAGCTTTGATGTGAAGATTAATGGCTGACTGTGTGTAGGATGTTGAGGGATATCGATCCCAGTTAGGTGAGATACACAGTATCCATAAGAGAAGACTTGCCTGCAGTGAAGTGGCACATTAATCTGAGAGGTCAGAGACTACATTCGTCACTTGAACTGACCCCCTGTCTCTGATTGGGAGCCATTTTCTTTTTTTCTAGTCACTTGAAGTGTCCAGGATTACCTCCTAAGTACCTTTGGTTTGAGCTTTGAGGCTTGATCTTGTTGGCATTGTCTCTATCCCTTTCTCATTACTTGGTAACAGTAAAATATCATGGCCCCTGCAGCTTAAAAGTGAGTATGTGGCCTTTACAGCGACCTAACAACGCTTGAGATGAGAGGATGATGGTGTATAGGGATTTAAATCTCTCATTTAATCGATCATATTAACACAATAGTATCTGAACACAATAAGAAATTAGTATCTGTATGAGAGAGAAATGGAGACATGCCCATGTCTATACTCAGTGGGTGTTTCTTATTATGCAGCAATAAGGGCCAGCATTAGATGCCTTGGCCATGCTGAGGAGGATGAGAGCAGCTCCTAATGAACATTTGGGGATTAATAATGACTAGGTTATTAGTCCGCTGCTGTATTATTCATGCCTCTCTCATTAACAGCCAGTCTTGTACAATGAATATCACATCTCAGTCCAGTCATAGCCTAAGTTTAAACATTCTGACCAATCAAATCAAATTTATTTATATAGCCCTTCGTACATCAGCTGATATCTCAAAGTGCTGTACAGAAACCCATCCTAAAACCCCAAACAGCAAGCAATGCAGGTGTAGAAGCACGGTGGCTAGGAAAAACTCCCTAGGAAGAAACCTAGAGAGGAACAAGGCTATGTGGGGTGGCCAGTCCTCTTCTGGCTGTGCCGGGTGGAGATTTTAACAGAACATGGCCAAGATGTTCAAATGTTCATAAAATGACTAGCATGGTCATATAATAATAATCACAGGCAGAACAGTTGAAACTGGAGCAGCAGCACGGCCAGGTGGACTGGGGACAGCAAGGAGTCATCTTGCCAGGTAGTCCTGAGGCATGGTACTAGGACTCAGGTCCCCCGAGAGAGAGAAAGAAAGAGAGAAAGAGCGAATTAGAGAGAGCATACTTAAATTCACACAGGACACTGGATAGGACAGGAGAAGTACTCCAGATATAACAAACTGACCCTAGCCCCCCCCCCACACACATAAACTACTGCAGTATAAATACTGGAGGCTGAGACAGGAGGGGTCAGGAGACACTGTGGACCCATCCGATGACACCCCCGGACAGGGCCAAACAGGAAGGATATAACCCCACCCACTTTGCTAAAGCACAGCCCCCACACCACTGGAGGGATATCTTCAACCACCAACTTACCATCCTGAGACAAGGCCGAGTATAGCCCACCCAAGGGGGAGCGCCAACCCAGACAGGAAGATCACATCAGTGACTCAACCCACTCAAGTGACGCACCCCTTCTAGGGACGGTATGAAAGAGCCCTAGTAAGCCAGTGACTCAGCCCCTGTAATAGGGTTAGAGGCAGATAATCCCAGTGGAAAGAGGGGAACCGGCCAGGCAGAGACAGCAAGGGCGGTTCGTTGCTCCAGAGCCTTTCCGTTCACCTTCACACTCCTGGGCCAGACTACACTCAATCATATGACCCACTGAAGAGATGAGTCTTCAGTAAAGACTTAAAGGTTGAGACCGAGTCTGCGTCTCTCACATGGGTAGGCAGACCATTCCATAAAAATGTAGCTCTATAGGAGAAAGCCCTGCCTCCAGCTGTTTGCTTAGAAATTCTAGGGACAATTAGGAGGCCTGCGTCTTGTGACCGTAGCGTACGTGTAGGTATGTACGGCAGGACCAAATCAGAGAGAGAGGTAGGAGCAAGCCCATGTAATGCTTTGTAGGTTAGCAGTAAAACCTTGAAATCAGCCCTTGCCTTGACAGGAAGCCAGTGTAGAGAGGCTAGCACTGGAGTAATATGATCAAATGTTTTGGTTCTAGTCAGGATTCTAGCAGCCGTATGTAGCACTAACTGAAGTTTATTTAGTGCTCTACTTTCCGGCTACCCGGATAAAGCATTGCAGTAGTCTAACCTAGAAGTGACAAAAGCATGGATACATTTTTCTGCATCCTTTTTGGACAGAAAGTTTCAGATCTTTGCAATGTTACATAGATGGAAAAAAGCTGTCCTTGAAACAGTCTTGATATGTTCTTCAAAAGAGAGATCAGGGTCCAGAGTAACGCCGAGGTCCTTCACAGTTTTATTTGAGACGACTGTACAACCATTAAGATTAATTGTCAGATTCAACAGAAGATCTCTTTGTTTCTTGGGACCTAGAACAAGCATCTCTGTTTTGTCTGAGTTTAAAAGTAGAAAGTTTGCAGCCATCCACTTCCTTATGTCTGAAACACATGCTTCTAGTGAGGGCAATTTTGGGGCTTCACCATGATTTAAAGATGAGTCCGTACTTTGCTTTCTAATAATTATGATCTTTTCCTCAAAGAAGTTCATGAATTTATTACTGCTGAAGTGAAAGCAATCCTCTCTTGGGGAATGCTGCTTTTTAGTTAGCTTTGCGACAGTATCAAAAAGGAATTTCGGATTGTTCTTATTTTCCTCAATTAAGTTGGAAAAATGGGATGATCGAGCAGCAGTAAGGGCTCTTCGATACTGCTCGGTACTGTCTTTCCAAGCTAGTCGGAAGACTTCCAGTTTGGTGTGGCGCCATTTCCATTCCAATTTTCTGGAAGCTTGCTTCAGAGCTCGGGTATTTTCTGTGTACCAGGGAGCTAGTTTCTTATGAGAAATGTTTTTAGTTTTTAGGGGTGCAACTGCATCTAGGCTATTGCGCAAGGTTAAATTGAGTTCCTCAGTTAGGTGGTTAACTGATTTTTGTCCTCTGGCGTCCTTGGGTAGACAGAGGGAGTCTGGAAGGACATCAAGGAATCTTTGTGTTGTCTGTGAATTTATAGCACGACTTTTGATGTTCCTTGGTTGGGGTCAGAGCAGATTATTTGTTGCAATTGCAAAAGTAACAAAATGGTGGTCCGATAGTCCAGGATTATGAGGAAAAACATTAAGATCCACAACATTTATTCCATGGGACAAAACTAGGTCCAGAGTATGACTGTGACAGTGAGTAGGTCCAGAGACATGTTGGACAAAACTCCCTGATTCGATGATGGCTCCGAAAGTCTTTTGGAGTGGGTCTGTGGACTTTTCCATGTGAATATTAAAGTCACCAAAAATTTGAATATTATCTGATAGGAATTCAGGGAACTCAATGAGGAACGCTGTATATGGCCCAGGAGGCCTGTAAACAGCAGCTATAAAAACTGATTGAGTAGGCTGCATAGATTTCATGACTAGAAGCTCAAAAGACGAAATCGTCATTTATTTTTTTGGAAATTGAAATTTGCTATCGTAAATGTTAGCAACACCTCCGCCTTTGCGGGATGCACGGGGGATATGGTCACTAGTGTAGCCAGGAGGTGAGGCCTCGTTCAACACAGTAAATTCCTCAGGCTTAAGCCATGCGTCAGTCAGGCCAATCACATCAAGATTATGATCAGTGATTAGTTCATTGAATTTAATTGCCTTTGAAGTAAGGGATCTAACATTAAGTAGCCCTATTTTGAGATGTGAGGTATCATGATCTCTTTCAATAATGACAGGAATGGAGGAGGTCTTTATCCTAGTGAGATTGCTAAGGCGAACACCGCCATGTTTAGTTTTGCCCAACCTAGGTCGAGGCACAGACATGGTCTCATTGGGGATAGCTGAGCTGACTACACTGACTGTGCCAGTGGCAGACTCCACTAAGCTGGCAGGCTGGCTAACAGCATGCTGCCTGGCCTGCACCCTATTTCATTGTGGAGCTAGAGGAGTTAGAGCCCTGTCTATGTTGGTTGATAAGATGAGAGCACCCCTCCAGCTAGGATGGAGTCCGTCACTCCTCAACAGGTCAGGCTTGGTCCTGTTTGTGGGTGAGTCCCAGAAAGAGGGCCAATTATCTACAAATTCTATCTTTTGGGAGGGGCAGAAAACAGTTTTCAACCAGCGATTGAGTTGTGAGACTCTGCTGTAGAGCTCATCACTCCCCCTAACTGGGAGGGGGCCAGAGACAATTACTCGATGCCGACACATCTTTCTAGCAGATTTACACGCTGACGCTATGTTGCGCTTGGTTATCTCTGACTGTTTCATCCTAACATCGTTGGTGCCGACGTGGAAAACAATACCTCTATACTCTCTACACTCGCCAGTTTTAGCTTTAGCCAGCACCATCTTCCGATTAGCCTTAACATCGGTAGCCCTGCCCCCTGGTAAACAGTGTATGATCGCTGGATGATTTGTTTTAAGTCTAATACTGCGGGTAATGGTGTCGCCAATGACTAGAGTTTTCAATTTGTCAGATCTAATGGTGGGAAGCTTCGGCGTCTCAGACCCCGTAACAGGGAGGAGTAGAGACAAGAGAATGCTCGGCCTCTGATGTACTTACTGGTGGCACAGACACTTTTTCATCCTTTCCTACACTGATATTACCCTTGCCTAACAATTGCGTCTGAAGCTGGGCTTGTAGCACAGCAATCCTCGCCGTAAGGCGATCGTTCTCCTGTATATTATGAGAACAGCGACTGCATTTAGAAGGCATCATGTTAATGTTACTTCTTAGCTTCGGCTGTTGGAGGTCCTGACTAACCATGTCCAGATAAAGCGTCCGGAGTGAAAAAGTTGAATGAAAAAAAAAAATTGAGGGAAGAAAAAAAAATATATATAAACGGTAATAACCGTAAAGATGTCAGGTAGCAAAGTAAGGTTGGCAACAAAACGCACCAGCAACACGTAAACAAGTCTGCACGTTGTGACTAGAGAGGGAGGAACAGAGGGAGGACAGCCATATCTGTCAGCCGGACACACAATCCACTTTTCATGAAAGTCTCTGTTGCGTGTGTGATGCTATTTGGATAGAGAATCAAGACGTGTGGGGGGGGGGGGGGGGGGGGGGGGGGGGTCTGTTTATGTAATCAAGAAAAGTGTCCTGTGGGCATTAAAACCACAAGGTAGACGTCCATGTTATGGCTCTTCTCAATGTGCCAACTGTAATATGGGATAGGATTGACATGCTGATGATTCTGACAGTGTGGTCCGATACTAATTCAATGCTTCAATTTCCATCCTTTAGGGAGCACTAATGCAAGCTTCGTCTGCAACACTGGCCTTCTCTCTGGGCACACACATCTCAACACCATCATAGAAATTCACCAATTATGCTGGAAAATTAATCGCCTAAATGCCAGATTGGCTTATTTAGCTATTAGCCTCACAGTGCCTCCAGAAAGTATTCGCACCCCTTAACTTTTTGCACATTTTGCTGTGTTACAAAGTGGATTTAAAACTGATATTTTTTTTTTTGTCAACAATCTTCACAAAATACTCTAATGTAAAAGGGGAAAAAAATATGAAAAATAAGACAATAATATGCTGTGTCTTGATTATTTAAGTATTCAACCCCCTGTGTTAGAATCACATTTGGCAGCTATTATAAATGTGTCTTTATGGGATAGTCTCTAAGAGCTTTGCACACTTGGATTGTACAATATTTGCCCCGTATCCTTTTCAAAATTCTTCATGCTCAAATTAGTTGTTGATCGTTGCTAGACAACCATTTTTAGGTCTTGCCATAGATTTTCAAGCAGATTTAAATCAAAACTGTAAACTCAGACACTTAGGAACATTCATGGTCTTCTTGGTAAGCAATTCCAATGTAGATTTTGTTATTGTCCTGCTGAAAGGTGAATTTATCTCCCAGTGTCTGATTCTTTTTTATCCTGAAATTACTCCCCAGTCCTCAAGCATAACCATTACCCATGACATGATCCAGCCACCACTATGCTTGAAAATATGAAAAGTGGTACTCAATAATGTGTTATATTGGATTTGACCCAAACATCAAGACATAACTGAAAAACATTTAGCAAAGAAATTAAGTTTTTCTCCTATCACAGCCATTCAACTCGGTAACTGTTTTAAATTCACCATTGTCTCATGGTGAAATCCCTGAGCGATTTCCTTCCTCTTCAGCAACCAAGTTAGGAAGGAAGCCTGTATCTTTGTAGTGACTGGTTTTATTGATACACCATCCAAAGTGTAATTAATATGTTCTCCATGCTCAAATGTATATTCAATGTGTGCTTTTTTATTTTTACCCATCTGCCTATGGGTGCACTTCTTTGTGAGACTTTGGAAAACCTCCCTGGTCTTTGTGGTTGAATCTGTGTTTGAAATTCACTGCTCGATTGATTGATTGTTGTATGTCACTTTCAGTTTATTTTATTGTGGTGTATTAACTGCACCTGTTTGAACTCGTTAACTGTATAAAAGACACCAACCTCTCCACAATGGTCAAGACCAGAGAGCTGTGTAAGGACGTCAGGGATAACATTTTAGACCTGCACAAGGCTGGGATGGGCTACAGGACAATAGGCAAGCAGCTTGGTGAGAAGGCAACAACTGTTGGCGCAATTATTAGAAAATGGAAGAAGTTCAAGATGACCGTCAATCACCCTCGGTGTGGGGCTCCATGCAAGATCTCACCTCGTGGGGGCATCAATGATCATGAGGAAGGTGAGGGATCTGCCCAGAACTACATGTCAGGACCTGGTCAATGACCTGAAGAGATCTGGGACCACAGTCTCAAAGAAAACCATTAGTAACACACTACGCCGTCATGGATTAAAATCCTGCAGCGCACGCAAGGTCCCCCTGCTCAAGCCAGCGCATGTTCAGGCCCGTCTGAAGTTTGCCAATGACCATCTGGATGATCCAGAGGAGGAATGGGAGAAGGTCATGTGGTCTGATGAGACAAAAATATAGCTTTTTGGTCTAAACTCCGCTCGCCGTGTTTGGAGGAAGAAGAAGGATGAGTACAACCCCAAGATCACCATCCTAACCGTGAAGCATGGAGGTGGAAACATCATTCTTTGGGGATGCTTTTCTGCAAAGTGGACAGGACGACTGCACCGTATTGAGGGGAGGATGGATGGGGCCATGTATCGCGAGATCTTGGCCAACAACCTCACTCCCCCAGTAAGAGCATTGAAGATGGGTCGTGGCTGAGTCTTCCAGCAGGACAACGACCAGATACACACAGCCAGGGCAACTAAGGAGTGGCTCCGTAAGAAGCATCTCAAGGTCCTGGAGTGGCCTAGCCAGTCTCCAGACCTGAACCCAATAGAAAATCTTTGGAGGGAGCTGAAAGTCCGTATTGCCCAGCGACAACCCCGAAACCTGAAGGATCTGGAGAAGGTTGGTATGGAGGAGTGGGCCAAAATCCCTGCTGCAGTGTGTGCAAACCTGGTCAAGAACTACAGGAAACGTATGATCTCTGTAATTGCAAACAAAGGTTTCGGGAACCAAATATTAACTTCTGCTTTTCTGATGTATCAAATACTTATGGCATGCAATAAAATGCAAATGAATTAGTTAAAAATCATACAATGTGATTTCCTGGATTTTTGTTTTAGATTCCGTCTCTCACAGTTGAAGTGTACCTGTGATAAAAAATTACAGACCTCTACATGCTTTGTAAGTAGGATAACCTGCAAAATCGGCAGTGTATAAAATTCTTGTTCTCCCCACTCTATAATCAGTTGAAATATAACATGAGGCTGTAGGAGTCATGCCTGACGTCATGCACCGTTGTCATGGTGGAGCAGCATATGAAAAATACATGCTAGATGGCTTCTAAATTCAACTCAAGTAGGAGACATGGTCACGACAACCATGAAAAGGAGGTGAAAGTCACACCCTGGAATCACACTCAGCGTATATGCATCATACACATCTGTGCTTCCATTATTACCACATCAAAAGACCCAGACACAAAATCACTATCATTTTACCCTGGTGTTATATTATCCCAGTTACAGTATGTGAGACTATTAGCATACCATATCAGCAGCTCCGCCCCCCTCAGGTTGAGGTCGAGGTGCTCTCTGAGAGAGAGAGAGAGAGACAGCTGAGAGGGAGAAAGGAGGGGTAGTGTCACACTGATCAAACTGTCGCTTTGAGCAGAACCACACTGGGAATCAGCCTGTGACAGATTTATGGGACTATGGCAGTGCAGTTTGCATTTCCATTTCATTTGTCGTCCTGTGTAACACGTAGTACCCTACGCCTCAGATTCTCTGTCATCTGTGATTTCTGCCAAGGCTGGGTAGAACAAGACCAGGTGCACGGTGATGATTGTAAGCCCCACCGATGATCCTCTAGTGGTCATATTTCACGTCCAACAAGTGGGGCGGGGGCTCCCCCTCTGCAGGGAGCTGAACTGGGCCAGGTTCTGCCTCCTGCTACTCCCCTGCTGGGGGAGTTGTGCTTAGTCAGGATAGGGGCCTAATGGATCATAGCAGCAGCAGTTCCCAGGATTCCCTAAGTCGGAAGTGGATCATAAACAGGGCTTTGGCGTTATGTGTGACATCACATTCCAAGTCATCAGAGCTGGTCCATGAGGAATGGCGGAGGTAATGAATATGCATGATCTATAGACGAGGCTGACAGGAATTCAACGGATTATAAATCAAAGCCAACGCCTGGATGTAAAATCAGAGGATGCAGAAAATTACAATCGTGCCATTTTAATGGCCAAGTATTGTGATTTGTTTGCCAGTAAAATTGTACTGACAGTACTTTTCTAAGAGCGTGTGGAAGTTCAAATTGTATCACTGTCCTTATAACCCAGGGGATAACAACAGCTGCTGGGAAATATACAACATCCTAGATCACAGATACAGTAAGGGTTATTAGTGTACCCAAAAACAGGGAAACAGTCTAATTAACAAAAACCAGTAAAGATGACCAAAATGACTATTCTATAGCTTACTGTTTTTGTGTCATCTGTTTCTGTGGAGCTGAATGGGATATATTGCACCATTGAGCGTGTGTTGCTGCGGTCTTGCAGAGGTCACGCTCCAGTGTATTTTGAGCTTCAGGAGACATTGGGTTACAGCCCCCATTACAGTCGATGGCTATTGGAGACAGACTTGTCCTTGTCCCTAAGTGGATCAATGGTCCTGGTTCACTACAGTGGCGAGGGGAGAAAGGACAGGCCCGGCCGCCCACAATGGTACAGGTGTCTGGAGATTCAGCAAGTTGCCAGAGACAGTTTATTGAGAGTATACCCACGGGGCTCTGTTATCTGATGGAAGCGTTCCAACAGCTTTCCACAGGCTAAAAGGCTTGGAGAAGTCACCCGTTTACCTCCGCCCAGAGGCTTGGGACGCCCGCTTTGTTTACCAAGGCTCAAAGGCTTGGAAAGGCCACATGTTTATTATGGACCAGAAAGGGCTTAAAGGTCACTGGCCCACAAAGCAAACTAACATATGCAAAGTGACAGTACTGCTGATGATTAGCTGCATTAGGAGGGGGTGGGTGAAAGGAAGCCTGGCATCAAATCAGTCTGATTATGGATGGTGACATCATGTCATGTTCACCTTTAAACGGATGACATTTCTACCTCTTTATTCAGCTCACATTTCAATCAGAGTATATGAAAAATATATCCCTGCATGGTTACCATGGAGATGTAGCTCTTTTAGCATGAGCAGAACCCCAAACCGGAGCTACTCACAGATCATTCATTTGATTTGATATGACTACGTTGCAGCCCTCTCATCTCTCTACAATGATTAAATTCCGCAAGGAACAGCCACTAGGATCACGTACCTAAATATGAGCTCTTTGCACCTTCATGAAGAACAGCTGTTGCATGTGTAAATCCCTACCATGGTTTGAGGCTCTCTCATTGGAATGTGTGGTGTTTCCCCCTGATCAAAGGGACATCCTGACTGCCCCCCAACATGGTTGTCATGGGAACAGGTGTCACATGACCCAAAGTGAGACAAACTTTGGATGAGAGAGGGTTGGCCCTCTGGAGGGAGTCAGTACCCTACTCGTTTCACCTGACACGGTTACCTAGGAAACAAGGCACTGAGACAGGAAGCTAGGGGGAGCAATGTAAGCCTTTGTTTGTTTGGATAACAGCAACGAAGCTACTTGGACTCCAGACGTCTTGCTCTGTACTTGGGGGTGCTATTAAAGTGGGGGGCGGGAGGGGGGGGGGGTGTTGTGTGGAGGGCAAGATCAGGCTGAAATCCCTCTACCAGCTGTGGATTTGTTTCTACATCCCAGCTGGATGAAGAAACAATAACCAACATCATAAATGATTCAGCTGTGCTTGTGAATACATCTGGGTATCCCACTCGCCCACTGCCTGCCTCTTATTCCACTTCCCAGTGCAAAGTTCCTGTTGATATCCTCAACAATAAGTCATGTAAGAACACATACTCAGTACCATTATCTATGTATCATACAGTACATGCAATGAAAGAGTTAACTTCCCAGTGTAAACTCCTCTGACTAATCTTCATTAAAGCCCATGTAATTTGGTCTGTAGTTATATTTATGTCTATATTTGAGAGGACGGTCATGTGGGCGTCAATTTCTGTGAGGACAGGAGCCTGGGAGCAGGGCTGTGAACAGGGGCTTCTCTGTGTTTCTCCTGAGAGCACAGAGTGTAATTATTGAACATCAAACAACAGGGTTAGGAGGTTATTAATAAGAGGGGATGTTAGACGGTCCTACAGGACTAATATTTACTGTTGATTTGGACGGCACCCAGAATGAGCCTGACAGCCTCTCAATAACATTGACAACCCTCAGACTGATGGGGGCGGGAGTGGGCATGCCTTGGGATATTTTACAGGTCCCGCTGCTTGCCATTCATCCAGAGAACCAGTCACTGTCAGAAGTCTGTGTCTTATTTAGCTCCTTTTTGTGTGCGGTGTCTGTGGATGTGATGAAACTGACAGATTATTCTGATGATTTGGGTTAATTGGGATGTTCTGGAGGATGACGTCTTTGCTCTCTGATTGGTGTCTTGAAAGTCATTTTTTGGGATGTCTGTTTACTAGCAGATGAGGCTCCTCTGGTAAATTTACTTTGTGACTTTACTGTCAGAAATATGTGTAAGAATATCTTTACTCTGCTTGACACAAGGCAGCGAGTCGGGTGCGTGTAAACAAATCACTTCCTGCTGAGGAGCCTACCTGCTTATACTTTGTAAGCGGACAGAGGGCTTCGAACATGCAGACTACACAATTTCATCTGATTGTTTGTGAGGATTATCCCAATGGTAAATGCGGATCTCGTGCTGTCATCATCTCATTAGGTTTTCTTTGGTCTTCAGTGGGATCAGGAGACCTGGGGAGACGCAGCCACGTCAAGGCATCAGGTAGATATCAGATAGCGCTCCCCTGTTCAAGTGCTGTCTCAATAACAAGTGACCCACTTATTTGAATTGCTTACCCACAAACACAAAGGAAAAAATTATAATAGCACGCAGCCTTGCTCCTGCACCTTCGTCTTAGGACTTAAATAAGGAGCATCTCTCCATCAACAATAGCTATTTGATGAAGGCATTTTCTCACATCAAAGCATGAAAGAGAATAGATTACGAGTATTAAACTCTAAAAATACTCTAAGTTAAAGTACAAAAGGCAAAAATCCAAGAAATGAATCAAACACTGACATACTTGACCCAATATTTTTGTGATGGAAAGCTGTCGCCAATGTTTAGGTATGTTATGATTCAGCAACGCTGTTTCCAGCCTTGTTGGGTTCTCTGAGCGATGACATTTCAACATTTCTGACATATTTCAGTTTTGTGAGCATACATGGTCCAATTAAATAAACCAACACTAAGTGTTAAAATACCAACCTACATGAAATGTGTGTAGCGCTAATATAGAACTTCCAACAGAGACAGTAAGGACCTTTTGTGAGAGATCTGACATTCTCAACTTCCTGATGCTGTCCCTGTAGGCCCTGTGTGTATAGACCAGCTTTTGGACAGTGGCCTGTGACATTTAGACAGCTGGCACATTGGAGCCTTTTCTATGGGCCTTTAAGCATTTCTCATTAGTCCTATTTCATTTTCATCTGACAGATTAGAAACAGTGTTGTCAATACAGAGAGTTGACTATCAAATTCCTCGAAATGAGATCCTGCAAAAACTCACATCCAAAGTCAATAACTAGCCGGTCAGATGAATCTCTCACCTAATGGTAAATAATAATCCCTCCATGACAACATGTCCATCATAAGCAAATTATGATGATGTAATCAGTCCTATTGATTAAGGAGCGGTACGAACGAGACTACTTGTAGGAAGTGGTTAAACAGATGCTCAGCTCGGACCACCTACATTCGTCATATATGTCAGTTGACACTGTAGCCATTCGGGGCAGATCTGATGGAATTGATTTGAAATACAATTTTCAAGTTAACTTGAGACTACAGAAGAATGGGGAAAGAAAATTATGGTTTATTTATGACATACTAACATTTCCACAATAAACAAAGAGCTAACATCAGGTGCTCTATCAAGCTTTGAGACCTTGATTATATTGGGGAGGCAGCTAGCCTAGTAGCGTTGGGCCAGTAACCGAAAGGTTGCTAGATCAAATCCCCGAGCTGACAATCAGTTGTTCTGCCCCTGAACAAGGTAGTTAACCCACTGTTCCTAGGCCGTCATTGAAGACTTGCCTGGTTAAATAGACAGACAGATGAATTATATCTCTACATTCAATAACTTGTAGCTATATAAATATATATTTTTTACTCTTATAAAATCCCTATCATGAAAAGCTTTAGAGGCCTTTAAAGTATTGGAAAATAAACACCTTTTCAAAGATTTAAGTTATTGATAGCTGAGAGGACATATTTACATGCATTTGCAGTAATAGCTGGATCTGAATTTCAAATAGGTCTAAATCATGAATGTTTCTAGCCTTAAGGGTAATGCAGAATGTAGCATGATTAATGAGTTTTATATTGATATGTCTAGCGAAATGTAGGACAAAAAGAGAGATGGGGAGGGTGAAAGGAGAAAACGATTGAGAGCGGTAGAGGAAAATAGGGAGAGAGGGGGAGAGCGAGGAAGAGAGAGAAGGGGGAGAGAGAGGGGAAGAGAGTGGGCGGGGCTCAGGTGGAAGTTGTGTTCTTTCTGACATACCTTATGAGTCACCATGAGCACTAATTATGTTATGTCGTAAACTGAGGCTATTCTATTCCATACAGTACAGTTGCATTTATTTATAGACCTTTTTAACATAAATTCTGGTATGTTTGTAAACAACAGCTGTTCTGTCTTGGCTGTAAACAGCTAGCAACTAAGCTAGCTAACTTAGTCTAGTTGTTGTCTCAAGGTCAACATTTTGACCATAGTAATCGCGGGTGGGATGGTCCTTACATCCGGGGACAAATCTATTTTAGAAAATGAAAGTTGATAGATTACCCAAAGAAGAGTCGTAGCTGCCATCATTACCTGCATGGATAGTAAAGTTAGCAGTAGGAGGTGGTGGTGCCAGGATGATGTGTAGCACACGGATAGGTTGTTTATCAAGTTAATCGTCTATTCGAGATAACGTCAGCTAGCTTATTACATATAAATAGGATAGACAGCAATCCAATATTTGTTTATTTTATCACACAACCTTTAGCTTGATCTGTTAAAAACAACAATGTTAGCTACCTAGCAAGTAGCTAAGATGGCTAGTTAATGAACAGATGTTCAGTCCCGAAGAGAGAACTATGTCAATACAAAACATAATTGCAAATAAATACCACATTTTACAGTACCTTCAGATATTATTCATACCCCTTGACTTATTCCACGTTTTGTTGTTACAGCCTGAATTTAAAAATGATTACGTTTATACAAATATAAAACATTCTCAGCCATCTATACACAATACCCCCATTTGTAGAAATGTTTGCTAATTTCCTGAAAATTAAATGCATACCTATCTCATTTACATAAGTATTCACACCCCTCAATCAATACATGTTAGACACACCTGTGTTAGAATCACATTTGGCGGCAATTACTGCTGTGAGTGGTACTCAGTGATTTTTTTATTGGGTTTGCCATAAACATAACACTTTGTATTCAGGACAAAACTATTCATTGCCTAGCCACATTCTTTGCAGTATTACTTTAGTGCCTTGTCGCAAACAGGATACATATTTTGAAATATTTTCATTCTGCACAGGTTTCCTTCTTTTCACTCTCTCAATTAGGGTTGTCACGCCCTGATCTGTTTCACCTGTCTTTGTAATTGTCTCTACCCACCTCCAGGTGTCACCCGTTTTCCCCATTATTCCCTGGGTATTTATTCCGGTGTTCCCTGTTTGTCTGTTGCCAGTTCGTCTTATCAAGTTAACATGTGTTTTTCTGTGCTTTTCCTTAACTCTCTTTGCTAGTCCTCCCAGTTTTGACCCTTGCCTGCCTTGACTCTGAACCCGCCTGCCTGACCATACCGTGTGACTCAAGATGAAGTAGCAGTCTGTTGTCTTGTCCCGCCCCATCCCATGTAAATATATTTTTCTTCGTATATGTTCTGTATATATTTTTTACATCTCAATTCCCATCTACGGACTGAACATACTCTCGTGCAACCCGCCTCACCCAATGTGGTACGGATCTGCAATTTATTTTTGCACTTTAGAACCGGAACCCCCATCAGAAGCTAACTAGCTACTTGCTAGTAGTCATCACCGTTAACTCGGACATCAGCCAGCCTCAGCCTGGTCAATTCCTGCCAGTCTGTACAGCGCAATATCAACCCAGAGTATTTCAGACTGCTTTTTCTTTACCTCATCTCCACATCTCCGGATTCCAACCGCAAGCTATGAACCTTTACACCGGATCATCACAGCTAGCTAGCTGCTATCCGAATTGCTACTCCTGGATAACGTCTCTGTCCCGAAGCAAGCACCAGTTAGCCTGGAGCTAGCCCCATCTCCCGGATAGCTGAAGAGGTCCTTCAGCCAATTTCTTGAGATATAATACCTATTTTGCCAATTAGCCTGGACCCTTTTACTGCCGACACGGAGCCCCGCTGATCCATCACGACTGGTCTGCCGATGTAACCGTCCGAGGGGTCTCAACAGGCTCTTCCGTCGTGGCGTCCACCAAAGGCTTTCTGCTAGCTCCGGCCCACTAGCTGTCTGAATCGCTGTGTCTACAGCTCGCCTAGCTACTCACTGGACCCAATGATCACTCGGCTACGCATGCCTCTCCCTAATGTCAATATGCCTTGTCCATTTCTGTTTTGGTTAGTGGTTGTTTTATTTCACTGTAGAGCCTCCAGCCCTGCTCAATATGCCTTAGCTAGCCGTTTTTTTTCCACCCCCCACTCATGCGGTGACCTCACCTGACTTAAATGGTGCTTCTAGAGACAACCCCTCATCACTCAATGCCTAGGTTTACCTCCACTGTATTCACATCCTACCATACCCTTGTCTGTACATTATGCGTTGATATCTAGTCTTCCACGCCCAGAAATCTGCTCCTTTTACTCTGTTCCGAATGCACTAATCGACCAGTTCTTATAGCCTTTAGCCCTACACTTATCCTACTCCTCCCCTATTCCTCTGGTGATGTAGAGGTTAACCCAGGCCCTGTAGAACATAGCTACACTCCCATTACTCAGGCACTCTCATCTGTTGACTTCTGTAACCGTCAAAGCCTTGGTTTCATGCATGTTAACATTAGAAGCCTCCACCCTAAGTTTGTTTTATTCAATGTTTTAGTACACTCTGCTAACCCGTATGTCCTAGCCGTGTCTGAATCCTGACTTAGGAAGGCCACCAAAAATCCATAACTATAACATTTTTGACAAAATAGAATTGCCAAAGGGGGCGGAGTTAGCCTGCAGAGTTATGTCATACTATCCAGGTCTGTGCCCAAACAATTCGAGCTTCTTTTAAAAATCCACCTTTTCAGAAACAAGTCTCTGACCATTGCCGCTTGCTTCAGCCCCCAGCTCTGTCCTGGAAACCATATGTGAATTGATTGCCCCCATCTATCTTCAGAGTTTGTACTGTTAGGTGACCTAAACTGGGACATGCTTAACCGCACTTGTGGTACCTCAAATTCCTAATGATTCCTAACATAGTTGATTTGATAAATAAGTCATCTGATTAATGAAAGTAAAGTCACGACACCGGTGTGTTCTTTTTAATTAGACAATTAATGAGGCTAACCATGTTGAAGGATACCAGATTTGACACGAGGCTAACCATGTTGAAGAATACCAGATTTGACTAATAATGAGGCTAACCATGTTGAAGGAGATCCGATTTTACTACTACAGCTACTGGACATGCCGTCATGAAATGGATTAGTGCAAGCCCTACCCTTGTAATGAAGATAGGCCTTCAGAATGACATGCACAGGAGAGATACATTATTCAAAAATATAATTATCATGAGGGTGTGCAGAACTGAATATTTTAAGGTTAATTTGATTTAATAAAAATAAATATTTATATTTGCTTCATGTTATCATCCTGGTGTTATTAATATGCAGTTCAACATTATCACCAGAAAGTGTCAGCGCTAGCATTTGTATTAGTCTAGCTTCATGTGAAAACAAACCACTAGCTAGCTCTCGTGACGCAATGGCAAGAATACATGCCTAGCGAGTCATTACCACTACAGTATGGTTCTTAATTGAAACTAAGTGAGCAATACACCTGGGTAAAATATGGTAGCGTTTGAGGAAGCAGAGAAAAGAGGTAGGAGAGAGACTGGTGAGGGGTGAGATTGAGGTTGATAGTGGGGTCACTTTTGATGTAAACAATGTGGCGTCAAATTTAACTTGTATGCTAGCTACATTTAGTTTAGTTATATCGTTGCTGTCTTGAGAGGAATCCATCAATTTAGATGGCTATCAAGATAAGCTGATCTTTGTCTACCTTCACATCACACTAGCTCTGTTATTTGCTGTGCTAGCCAAATGTAACACCAGAGCAATAATAATAAACCGGAAATAATGTTATGTGGAGTGGAACAGGGGAACCCAAGAGCAGACTCAGACGAGGAGACAGGGATAAAGTAACCAAGGTATTTATTGAAACACGGGGGAGATGGAGTGCAGGTCAGGCGGGTTGCTGGGAACCAGGCACTGAGGCTGGAGCGAGAGGGGTTGAGACAGGGTAAGCAGGTCCGGAGGGGAATCCAAGGGAGTAGTAGAGAGGGGAATCCAGGACAGAGTAGCAGGACGACGAGACGTGGGACTGAAGACAGGGACCAGAGTCAGAGCGGGCAGAACTGTAGCGGAGAGGAAAACTGCATCAGGCAAGGAAAACAGGACAACAGGATCCGAATAGTAACAAACGGCTAGAAACGTAGACTGACTGAGCAGAGATTACCATCTGGCAGTGTGGAAGTGGCAGGACTGAGTATTTGTAGAGGTCTTGATTATGGAACAGTTGCAGCTGGTGGGGATCTGCTCTGACTCCAGCATGATGTTTACTGGGGAACCTCTGTTGCACATGCATATGGAACGTATAATTCTTTTGACTGTTTAAAAGGTCTAAAATTGATTAGCTTAATGGCTCAGAGAATATCAGCTTCCTCTCAACACTGAAAAAGAGAACAGTTCTCTAACACTCAAACATTTTCAACAGCACGAACCTTCAAAATCCTCAAAACAGTTTGTTTTATCAGTTTGTTTTATCAGTATGTTGTTCCGGTCTTTGGAGAGCTCTGGAAATGGAGGACATTGCTTTGTATATGAGATGTCATAATAGTGAAGGTTAAATTAATAATCCACTCCCCCCCCCCAAAAAAAAAAATATTGGGTTATTTGTCATTAGGCCATTGTTGATACAGTCCAAAAACATTTTGGGAATGTGTCATCAGTGGACTAATGAGTGGATTATTCCTTTAAAGTAGAGGATTATGGGCTGACTCCATCCCTCATCAGTGTTCACTCTTGTCTCGATCTTGAGGTCTATTTGTCCATGGTCAAATACAAAGTGTTGTACTTGATAGTCTGGTCACCATGTTGTATTATATGAATCAGTCATATTCTCTTACGAGCAGGTCTATCATCATAACATCCAAATAATACAAGATTAGCATGGCATCTCAAATATAATGACCTAAGACAGTGCATGTTTACAGTAAATAGCCAATATCTTCACTGATATGTAGTGCTCTCTGAACAGGTCATTGAAGCTGACACTTACACAGGCCTACATAATCAAATCAATGCGCCGAATACAACGGTGTAGACATTACCTGTCACGGATCGCTAGGAGTGGTGGGTGTGGAGTCAGGCGCAGAGAGCAGTGCTTCCAATGAATACGTTTTATTCAGCTGGGTCCAGCCAACAACCAGGGAAAGTGACCAATAAACCGATAACTCCCCCAACCAGGGAAAGTAACGGACAGCAAACACGTAAGCGCAAACCAATAATACACTACTGACATAGAGGTTAAACCTGCACAAAAGCAGGTGGAACCTGGGAGTTTAAATAGCCCCTAATTAACAACAAATAAGATACAGGTGAAAACAATCAAGACAAAACCAACAGAAAAGAAAAAGGAATCGGTGGCAGCTAGTAGACCGGTGACGACGACCGCAGAGCGCCACCCGAACAGGGAGAGGAGCTACCTTCGTTGGAAGTCGTGACATTACCATGAAATACTTGCTTACGAGCCAATGATGCAGAGTTAAACAAATAAATATATAAATAAAAAAATGTCATATAAGGGGAATAAAATACACAAGAATGGAGCTACCAGTCGAAGTCAGAAGTTTACATACACCTTAGCCAAATACATTTAAACTCAGTTTTTCACAATTCCTGACATTTAATTCTAGTTGAAATTCCCTGTCTTAGGTCAATTAGGATCACCACTTTATTTTAAGAATTTGAAATGTCAGAATAATAGTAGAGAGAATTATTTATTTCAGCTTTTAATTCTTTCATCACATTCCCAGTGTGTCAGAAGTTAACATACACTCAATTAGTATTTGGTAGCATTGCCTTTAAATTGTTTAACTTGGGTCAAACATTTCAGGTAGCCTTCCACAAGCTTCCCACAATAAGTTGGGTGAATTTTGGCCCATTCCTCCTGACAGAGCTGGTGTAACTGAGTCAGATTTGTAGGCCTCGCTATTTCAGTTCTGCCCACAAATTTTCAAAAGGATTGAGGTCAGGGCGTTGTGATGGCCACTCCAAAACCTTGACTTTGTTGTCCTTAAGCTATTTTGCTACAACTTTGGAAGCATGTATGGGGTCATTGTCCATTTGGAAGACCCATTTGCGACCAAGCTTTAACTTCCTGACTGATGACTTGAGATGTTGCTTCAATATATCCACATAATTTTCCTCCCTCATGACGCCATCTATTTTGTGAAGTGCACCAGTCCCTCCTGCAGCAAAGCACCCCCACAACATGATGCCGCCACCCCCATGCTTCACGTTTGGGATGGTGTTCTTCGACTTTCAAGCTTCCCCCTTTTTCCTCCAAACATAATGATGGTCATTATGGCCAAACAGTTCTGTTTTTGTTTCATCAGATTAGAGGACATTTCTCCAAAAAGTGCGATCTTTGTCCCCATGTGCAGTTGCAAACCATAGTCTGGCTTTTTAATGGCGGTTTTGAAGGAGTGGCTTTTTCCTTGCTGAGCGGTCTTTCAGGTTATGTCGATATTGGACTTGTTTTACTGTGGATATAGATACTTTTGTACCTGTTTCCTCCAGCATCTTCACAAGGTCCTTTGCTGTTGTTCTGCGATTGATTTGTACTTTTCACACCAAAGTAAGTTCATCTCTAGGAGACAGAATGCATCTCCTTCCTGAGCTGTATGATGGCTGCGTGGTCCCATGGTGTTTATACTTGCATACTATTGTTTATACAGATGAACATGGTACCTTCAGGCGTTTGGAAATTGCTCCCAAGGACGAACCAGACATGTGGAGGTCAACACATTTTTTTGGAGGTCTTGGCTGATTTCTTTTGATTTTCCCATGATGTCAAGCAAAGAGACACTGAGTTTGAAGCTAGGCCTTGAAATATATCCACAGGTACACCTCCAATTAACTCAAATTATATTAATTAGCCTATCAGAAGCTTCTAATGATATCATTTTCTGGAATTCGCCAAGCTGTTTAAAGGCACAGTCAACTTAGTGTATGTAAATTTCTGACCCAATGGAATTGTGATACAGTGAATGATAAGTGAAATAATCTGTCTGTAAACAATTGTTGGGAAAATGACTTGTGTCTTGCACAAAGTAGATGTCCTAACCGACTTGCCAAAATTATAGTTTGTTAACAAGTTACTTGTGGAGTGGTTGAAAAACTAGTTTTAATGACTCCAACCTAAGTGTATGTAAACTTCCGACTTCAACTGTATATACAGGGAGTACCAGTACCAGATCAATGTGCAGAGGTACGAGTTACGTGAGGTAGATATGTACATGAAGGCAGGGTAAAGTGACTAGACATCAGAATAGATAGGAATAAGAATAAAGAACAGTAGCAGCAGCATAGGATGAGTATACAGTGGGGCAAAAAAGTATTTAGTCAGCCACCAATTGTGCAAGTTCTAGGGACCTAGTGAATGACCTGCAGAGAGCTGGGACCAAGTAACAAAGCCTACCATCAGTAACACACTACGCCGCCAGGGACTCAAATCCTGCAGTGCCAGACGTGTCCCCTTGCTAAAGCCAGTACATGTCCAGGCCCGTCTGAAGTTTGCTAGAGAGCATGTGGATGATCCAGAAGAAGATTGGGAGAATGTCATATGGTCAGATGAAACCAAAATATAACTTTTTGGTAAAAACTCAACTCGTTGTGTTTGGAGGACAAAGAATGCTGAGTTGCATCCAAAGGACAACATACCTACTGTGAAGCATGGGGGTGGAAACATCATGCATTGGGGCTGTTTTCCTGCAAAGGGACCAGGACGACTGATCCGTGTAAAGGAAAGAATGAATGGGGCTGTGTATCGTGAGATTTTGAGTGTAAACATCCTTCCATCAGCAAGGGCATTGAAGATGAAACGTGGCTGGGTCTTTCAGCATGACAATGATCCCAAACACACCGCCCGGGCAACAAAGGAGTGGCTTTGTAAGAAGCATTTCAAGGTCCTGGAGTGGCCTAGCCAGTCTCCAGATCTCAACCCCATTGAAAATCTTTGGAGGGAGTTGAAAGTCCCTGTTGCTCAGCAACAGCCCCCAAACATCACTGCTCTAGAGGAGATCTGCATGGAGGAATGGGCCAAAATACCAGCAACAGTGTGTGAAAACCTTGTGAAGACTTACAGAAAACGTTTGACCAACAAAGGGTATATAACAAAGTATTGAGATAAACTTTTGTGATTGACCAAATAACCATAATAATAATAATTTGCAAATAAATTCATTAAAAATCCTACGTGATTTTCTGGATTTTTTTCCCCTCATTTTGTCTGTCATAGTTGAAGTGTACCTATGATGAAAATTACAGGCCTCTCTCATCTTTTTAAATTTTTTAATTTTACTCCCCAATTTCATAGTATCCAATTGTTTAGTAGCTACTATCTTGTCTCATCGCTACAACTCCCGTACGGGCTCGGGAGAGACGAAGGTTGAAAGTCATGCGTCCTCCGATACACAACCTAACCAAGCCGCACTGCTTCTTAACACAGCGCCATCCAACCCGGAAGCTAGACGCACCAATGTGTCAGAGGAAACACTGTGCACCTGGCAACCTTGGTTAGCGCGCATTGTGCCCAGCCTGCCACAGTAGTCACTGGTGCGCGATGAGACAAGGATTTCCCTACCGGCCAAACCCTCCCTAACCCGGACAACGCTAGGCCAATTGTGCGTCGCCCCACGGACCTCCCGGTCGCGGCCGGTTACGACAGAGCCTGGGCGCGAACCCAGGGTCTCTGGTGGCGCAGCTGGCGCTGCAGTACAGCGCCCTTAACCACTGTGCCACCCGGTAGGCCTCTCTCATCTTTTTAAGTGGGAGAACTTGCACAATTGGTGGCTGACTAAATATTTTTTTGCCCCATTGTATATGTGTGTTTGCGTATATGTGTACAGTATGTTTGTGTGTTGTCTGTATTCACTTGTGTGTGTTTGCATTCTGTATGTAGTGTATGTGAATGTGAGTGGGTTTTGTGTGAGAGTGTCAGTTGAGAAGGTGAAAAGCTTCAAGGTCTTCTTTGTACACATCACTGACAGTCTGAAATGGTCCACCCACACAGACAGTGTTGTGAGCAGCCTCAGGAGGCTGAAGAAATTTGTCTTGGCCACTAAGACCCTCACAAACTTTTACAGATGCATAATTGAGAGCATCCTGTCGGGCTGTATCACCGCCTGGTGGCCATCAGAGTGTTAAATAGCCATCACTAGCCGGCAATCACGCGGTTACTCAACCCTGTGCTTAAGAGGCTGCTGCCCTATATACATAGACATTGAATCACTGGTCATTTTAGTAATGGTACTCTAGTCACTTTAATAATGTTTACAAACTGCTTTATTTATTTAATATGCACATATGAGTGGCGCAATGGTCTAAGGCACTGCATCTCAGTGCATGAGGTGTCACTACAGTCCTTGGTTCAAATCCTGGCTATATCACATCCAGCCATCATTGGGAGTCTGGTAGGGAGTCACAATTGGCCCAGTGTCATCTGGGTTTGGCTGGGGAATGCCCTCTGTTGACATGCCCTTGTGCAGGGCATTGACCCTGTATACTTCTGTGTGTCTCTCTGAATGCGAGTCTGTTGGATGTGTGGTGTAGTGGCTTTACTGCAAAAATTTACAATCTTTTGGATTCAATAAAATGTTTTTTTTTATTTAGGAAAGTTGTGGCTACTGTATGTAGCTGTCTTATGGCTTGGGGTAGAAGCTGCCAATGCGTGCTCTCCCTTCTTTCTCCTGTAGTCCACAATCAGCTCCTCGGTCTTATTGATGTTGAGGGACACACTGTCACGTCAATGACCTCCTCCCTGTAGGCCAGTGGTCAGCAACCTATATATACATACTGTATATAAGCCTACTGTATGCAACATAAGCCTATGCAACAATTAAAAACAGTTCTGAAGTAATGCGGTTTGTGCAGTTGGCTATAGGCCCAATACATTATTACTGCAAATTGGCTACGCTTGAATTGCACTGCCAATGTTGTTCTTCTCAGACCATTTTGAAATTATATTTCAAAATCTTAGCTATATTATCACACTGGTAATAGATCATTTGTTGTATTACTTGTGAGGCACGACTGAGTGAGCAGAATAATTAGCTTTTTTATTTTACTGGACTGATTGCCTGCATCTGATGGTCAGTCTGAGGGGAGGGAGGGATCAGCGGTGAGGCTGCCTCTCATCCAATTCACCATCCCTCCTCTCTCCCTCCCTCCACGGAGAAAAGGGGACACAGTCTTCCAGCTGATGGAAAAACTTAAGTCACACTGCAGTACTTCTGCATCATGTACCAATTCATGTTGTTACGACTATGACCAGAGAAAGTGAAATGTTCCTTGATATTAAAAAAGACACAGGTCGCAAATAACAACAATGTAAGCTCATCAAAACACGCGCCGCCCCCAGGTGGTAAGGGTAGGAAACAACACATCCGCCATGCTGATCCTCAACACAGGGGCCCCTCAGGGGTGCGTGCTCAGCCCCCTCCTGTACTCCCTGTTCACTCATGACTGCACAGCCAGGCACGACTCCAACACCATCATTACATTTGCCAATGACACAACAGTGGCAGGCCTGATCACCGATAACAACGAGACCTGGCCGTGTGGTGCCAGGACAACAACCTCTTCCTCAAGCACTCCCCCATTCTCATCGACAGGGCTGCAGTGAGGCAGGTTGAGAGCTTCAAGTTCCTTGGTGTCTACATCACCAACAAACTAACATGGTCCAAGCACACCATGACAGTCATGAAGCGGGCACGACAAAACCTATTCCGCCAAAGGAGACTGAAAAGATTTGGCATGGGTCTTCAAATCCTCAAAAGGTTCTATAGCTGCACCATCGAGAGCATCATGACTGGTTGCATCACTGCCTGGTATGGCAACAAGGCACTACAGAGGGTAGTGCGTACGGCCCAGTAGATCACTGGGGCCAAGCTTCCTGCCATCCAGGACCTCTATACCAGGCGGTGTCAGAGGAAGGCCCTTAAAATTGTCTAAAATTGTCTTAAAATGGTCTAGTTCCAAGATGCTTCTAAACAGCTTCTAGCCCCAAGCCATGAGACTCCTGAACATCTAGTCAAATGGCCACCCAGACTTTTCATATTGCCCCCCCCTCTCCCCTCTCCACACCACTGCCACTCTCTGTTGTCATCTATGCATAGGGGTGGCAGGGTAGCCTAGTGGTTAGAGCGTTGGACTAGTAACCGAAAGGTTGCAAGTTTAAATCCCCGAGCTGACAAGGTACAAATCTGTCGTTCTGCCCCTGAACAGGCAGTCCACTGTTCCTAGGCCGTCATTGAAAATAAGAATTTGTTTTTAACTGAGTTGCCTAGTTAAATAAAGTAAAATTAAAAAAGAAATAGTGACTTTAATTAACTCTGCCTACATGTACATATTACCTCAACTAACCGGTGCCCCGCACATTGACTCTACCGGCATGCTCTGGGGCGGCAGGGTAGCCTAGTGGTTAGAGCGTTGGACTAGTAACCGGAAGGTTGTGAGTTCAAACCCCCGAGCTGACAAGGTACAAATCTGTCGTTCTGACCCTGAACAGGCAGTTAACCCACTGTTCCCAGGCCGTCATTGAAAATAAGAATTTGTTCTTAACTGACTTGCCTGGTTAAATAAAGGTAAAATAAAATAAAAAAATCCCCCCTGTATATATTGTTATTTTTTACTACTCATCTTTAGTTACTTGTTACTTTTATCTCTTATTCTTATTTTTTGAAACTGCGCTGTCGGTTGGGTGCTCGTAAGTAAGCATTTCACTGTAAGGTCTACACATGTGACTAATAACATTTGATTTGATTTGATTATAAAACTGTTGAACAAAGTGTTGACTGTGCTGAATAACAGCTTACACACAAACTTACTCAGAAAAAACATCAGCTCTTTGTCGAGTCTCTCTCTAGTCATGGTTTTAAAAGTTTTGAAATCTCACATCAACTTTGCAAGGTTTCGTTTTTACAGTTTTGGTGCTTGGAAACTGCACACACAGTGATCTGAGTTATCTGATTGGCCAGCGGTAGGCCTATAGCTGCACTTGATATGCTCTCTGGGCCTGATGGATAGGCAGAGTTCTACCTTCAGACACACGAAATGGCTCAAAAGTGGTGTAACGGTTGTCGTTGGTGGAAGAAGGAGAGGACCAAGGTGCAGCGTGGTACGTGTTCATGATCTTTTAATTACACTGAAGACTGGAACAAAAATAACAAAACGGAACAAACGAAACAGTCCTGTCTGGTACAGAGACAGAAAACAATTACCCACCACTCAAGGGCGAAAACAGGCCACCTAAGTATGGTTCTCAATCAGAGACAACGATTGACAGTTGCCTCTGATTGGGAACCATACCAGGCCAAACACATAGAAATACAAACATAGAACGCCCACCCCAACTCACGCCCTGACCAAACTAAAATAGAGACATAAAAAACGGAACTAAGGTCAGGATGTGACAGTACCCCCCCCCAAAGGTGCGGATTCCGGCCGCAAAACCTAAACACATAGGGGAGGGTCTGGGTGGGCACCTGTCCGTGATGGCGGCTCTGGCGCGGGACGTGGACCCCACTCCACCTTGGTCTGGGCCCAATTAGGTGGCACCTTTGGAGCGGTGACCCTCGCCGCCGACCCCAGACTGGGGACCCTTTCAGCGGGCCCCGAATAGACGGGAGACTCTGGCAGCACCGGAGTGAAGGGCGGCTCTGGCAGCTCCTGACTGACGGGCGGCTCTGGCAGCTCCTTACTGACGGGCTGCTCTGGCAGCTCCTGACTGACGGGCTGCTCTGGCAGCTCCTGACTGACGGGCGGCTCTGGCAGCTCCTGACTGACGGGCGGCTCTGGCAGCTCCTGACTGACGGGCGGCTCTGGCAGCTCCTGACTGACGGGCGGCTCTGGCAGCTCCTGACTGACGGGCGGCTCTGGCAGCTCCTGACTGACGGGCGGCTCTGGCAGCTCCTGACTGACGGGCGGCTCTGGCAGCTCCTGACTGACGGGCGGCTCTGGCAGCTCCTGACTGACGTGCGTCTCTGGCGCACTGGCGGTCTCAAACTAAGGGCCTAAACAACCCGTTCTGGCTGGATGTTAATTTTAGCCCGGCACTTGCGGGGCGCAGGCACAGGATGCACTGGGCTGTGCAGACCCACGGGAGACACAGTGCCTAGGGCTGGTGCCATATAACACGGACCGAGGAGACGCACTAGGCTCCAGATGCGCTGAGCCGGCTTCATCCCTCCTGGCTCGATGCCCACTCTAGCCCGGCCGATACGAGGAGCTGCGATGTGGGGACACCGTGCGCTTCACCGCATAACATGGTGCCTGCCCGGTCTCTCTCCACCGTAAGCACAGGGAGTTGGCTCAGGTCTCCTACCTGACTTAGCTACACTCCCCGTGTGCCTCCCCCCCAAGAAAGTTTTGGGGCTGCCTCTCGTGCCTGTTGTGCTGCCGTGCTAACTCCTCATATCGCCGCCGCTTGGCTTTAGCTGCCTCCAGCTTTTCCCTGGGGCGGCGATATTCCCCAGCCTGTGCCCAGGGTCCCTTACCGTCCAAAATCTCCTCCCAAGTAAGTCCAGGAGTCCAGAACCCTCTGCTCCTGGTTACCACGCTGCTTGGTCCGGTTGGGGTCGGTAGTTCTGTAACGGTTGTTGTTGGTGGAAGAAGGAGAGGACCAAGGTGCAGCGTGATACGTGTTCATGATCTTTTAATTACACTGAACACTAGAACAAAAATAACAAAACGGCACAAACGAAACAGTCCTGTCTGGTACAGAGACAGAGACAGAAAACAACTACCCACCACTCAAGGGCGAAAACAGGCTGCATAAGTATGGTTCTCAATCAGAGACAACGATTGACAGCTGCCTCTGATTGGGAACCATACCAGGCCAAACACATAGAAATACAAACATAGAACAAAACATAGAATGCCCACCCCAACTCACGCCCTGACCAACCTAAAATAGAGACATAAAAAACGGAACTTCGGTCAGGACGTGACAGTGGGAACACTTTGCCATCCCGGCGCTAGGGCTGCTGAATAAAGTGCACCTACCCTCAACAGCAGCGCAAAACGGATAAGAAAATAAGAACACAACGCTTTATTGTTGTCTATACATGTTTGGTGATCGATTTAAGAATGGCCTGGTTATCGACCAGTCGATTGCGATCTTCCGGTTAGTGATCACTGCTGTAGGCTGCCTCATTGCCATCGGTGATCAGTCCTACTACCGTTGTGTCGTCAGCAAACTTGATGATTGTGTTGGAGTCGTGCCTGGCCACACAGTCCTGGGTGAACAGGGAGTACAGGAGTGGACTAAACACACACCCCTGGGGGGGCCCCATGTTGAGGGTCAGCGTGGCAGGGGTGTTGTTACCTACGTTTACTACCTGGGGCTGGCCAGGAAGTCCAAGATCCAGTTGCAGAGGCACGTGTTAAGTCCCAGGGTCCCGAACTTGGTGAGGAACTTGGAGGGGACTATGGTGTTAAATGCTGAGCTGTAGGCTATGAACAGCCTATAGATGTTTGCTGAAATGTGTATGGAGAGTAGGGCCAGTGAGTCCATTCCGCTAGCGCTTGACACAGCAATGAAAACATCATCAGGAGCACAGGGATTACAGCTCTAGGCACATCATTGATCTCTAGGAGAGGAGGGCCATCCCCTCACTGCT
Source organism: Oncorhynchus mykiss (assembly GCF_013265735.2). NCBI lineage: Eukaryota > Metazoa > Chordata > Actinopteri > Salmoniformes > Salmonidae > Oncorhynchus > Oncorhynchus mykiss. The sequence continues at coordinate 41,861,526 of NC_048574.1, read as the reverse complement.
GAGGAATAATGGCAAAACTTTTACCCTGGGCTCTAATCGATAAACCAGGAGGAGCATCCTCCACTCCACTCGCTTCGCTCCACTGTGGCCCAGGCACAGCAATGAACTCCCATTAGCTTTGATCAGGATGGAGAGGGTCTCCCCCATCCATCCCCATGCTAATAGCCTTTATTGCCCTCAAATAGGCAGGCCACTGACTCACATTGTAGATATATATCTACTGTGTTTGATTAGTAATGTACCAATTGTTAATAACATAACCACATTTATTTGAGAAAATCAAGAAAGCAGTCTGGGAAGAACAGATGCATAATTCATATTTGTTTTGAACTGGGCTCATGAATCTGGCATCCCCTAAATAATGCATGACTTTGCGTCTTTGTTAATAGGGTTTGCACTCAAAGTAATGTGCTTTCCTCCATTCCAAAGGGAAGAATCTAGCCAGGCCTGGGTATTGTGCACTATTGATTTCCCTAAAACCCCCATGTGCCAGAAGACATTAGTCAGCTCTGGCCAGGAGCCAATTGGTCTGCATAACTGAGGGTCCAGTGTGGTGCTGTTGGAAGGTGAAGGATATTTTTAATCTCATATATGCAGCCTTTGTAAATCGGATTATCGCCATAATGGAGAGGAATAGCTCGACCCAAGAGATCAATAAGGTGAAAGATATACAACCACTGCCAATAATGATAAATCTGCATTCGGAATTACAATTAAACTTCTCCATGCCCGAAACGGATGCATAAAACCCCAATTAGATTTTGACAATCCTGAATGGCATGAACCATTCACCTCAAACTATCAGTATTTAGAATATCCCCTGGTTACTGGAGCTTGAAGGTAAAGTTGTGCAAATAACAAATCATTCAATTAATTCCATTCATGTAAATGATTGAGCTGAAATAAATTGCTTTAATGGGTATTTAAATGAACAAGGGAATTAAGATGATGTACTAGTATAAAGACATGTCGTCAAGATAAAAAAATAGCACCATTATTTGATATTGACACCAAACAGCTAAAGCTATACATCATTGTTTGAAAACACACAGGATTACACATGTAAAAATGCATCCCAATCAATATTAGAGAATCAGATTTTCCAAAGCGATACTGTAGCCTACAGTATGACATCAAGCTCTGTTTTCTCCTGTTTACTGTGTGTTCAAACAGTTAACATTGCATTTGTATTATTTGATTTCAGCTTGTTGAACTATTTTCACTAGTCAGGGCTATTTTTGGATGCCATGACACAAACACAGGTTTTATTTAGTTTTTTTTATGTCAAAGTACTGATCATTGTGTCTGTCATATTCACAAACAGAGAGAGGAAAGTCAGTGGAGCACATTTCCACGGGCTCACATTCACAGGTATAAACACATTGAAGCACAGTTGGTGCCTTTTCTCTCCCCATTATTTCAGAGCTGAGTTTAATCATATGGGGGGGAAATAATGAGTCGACCTAATCAAGGACTTCCGCTACTCACTCAACAATAATTACACAGTCAGACCCACTGCCATGCTGTATGATTTATGACAGGACATGATAGATATTAATGGATTTCGTAATTGGTGCATATGTTTATGAAATTGGCTGTCTGGCTCTGACATCACAGGCTGTCAGGTAATGCAAACCTTCTCCAGACACTGCTCAACTGAGGCATAAAAATATAGTATTTTTTAAAGCTTGGTCCAAATGGCGTGCGGTGGTTCCTGGCTACCTGGTGTTGCTATTAGAAAGGTAATGTCATGGCCACTTTCAAAGGGGTTTAGCTCTTGAGAAAGACATGGGTTTTCTGGTCAGTAGTTATTGGGAACTACAGGTAACTGTCATAATAATGGAAACACTTGAGTAAATGGGGAACACAGTATATTGAAAGCAGGTGCTTCCACACAAGTGTGGTTCCTGAGTTAGTTAAGCAATTAACATGAGGTCATGTATAAACATGCTGGTCAGGCCAATATTTTGGCTGCCATGGCTATGATAATGCCCCCATCCACATGGCGCGAGTGTAGCTGACTGAAAACTATGTTTAATATAAAAATAAACTACATTCAGCAATCTGACTCCGTTATTATGTGAATAAATGCAACAGACCCTGTGTGTCTCTGGAGGAATCTAGTCAAGGAATTAAGCCCTGCATCACCTCTTATGTATGACTAGAATGAACACGTGTCTTTCTTGCACCGTTATGCAATTATTAAGTTATTAAATTACAGATCGCTAATCCTGGGAACCAATGTTCTAGCATTAATTTATTCCATGTACTATGTGTAGCATAAATAATATTTACCAATAGACCTACTAAATTATGAACGTATAGTCAATCAAAGAATGACTCAGTAAAATGAGGTCAGCATTTATTCAGTTAAACGAATAGGATTTATTTGTCACAAAATAATGAACACTCAAACAATTACATTCTACATAAAAGACATGATACTTTACAGAATACACAGAGTAGATGACTATCCCCTAAATACGACTTAACGTGGTCACACGTGTCTTCAGTTCAGAATAATCTAAGAGAAAATAACGTGAGTCTGATACACACAGGAGCTTGGAAGCAAGATCTGATAGTATGAGCGAATTCATTGCCCTTTTCAACCCAATTTGAGCACAAAATCTCCCACAACCTGAATTAAAATGTATTTTCACTTTGCTAGTTAAAACAAAAGGCAGTAGAAACACACCCAGATTCCAATCGAATCACCACATCTTGAAACTGTATAATAGGAGTGTACCCTTGTGTCGCTCCTCTTTGAACTGTCCGCCGTCCGACGAACAGAATAACACAGTTTCCGAGTAACAATACATCCACAGCACTTACAGTACAGTAGAATATATCAACATTCATAACTCTCTATGAACTCTTGAAACAATCCAAACATGACAGTTTAATTCACACAGTTGCATTAATTCAGTTGATAAAAATTTTCATCAGTTTTCACACCTCTCCTGGCGTCTGTGACACCAGGACTTCCGTGGAAACGTCTCGTCCCAGGAGATTGCCACAGCGAAGGTGTGTCTCTCTTCTGTGAGATGCAAATATACGGCCATCCATCTAAACAATGTATTGAGTCCTCGTGCTGGGCCTCGTCACCTGTAAGTCGCTAGTCGTGAGTATTACCTTCTCTCTACACGAGTGGTCACTCAATGGTTTGATGAGCATGAAAACAATGTAAACCATATGCCATGGCCATCTCAGTCACCAGATCTCAACCCAATTGAACACTTATGGGAGATTCTGGAGCAGCGCCTGAGACAGCGTTTTCAACCACCATCAACAAAAAAACGAATTATGGAATTTCTCATGGAAGAATGGTGTTGTTTCCCTCCAATAGAGTTCCAGACACTAGTAGAATCTATACCGAGGTTCATTGAAGCTGTTCTGGCTAGAGGTGGACCAACACCCTATTAAGACACTTTATGTTGGTGTTACCTGTACATTACAGATCTATATATATTCTACCCTGCCTTTGAAAGCCAAGTTAACAAACAGATTACCGACCATTTCGAATCTCACTGTACCTTCTCCTCTATGCAATCTGGTTTTAGAGCTGGTCATTGGTGCACCTCAGCCACGCTCAAGTTCTTAAAGGATATCATAACCGCCATCGATAAGAAACATTACTGTGCAGCCGTATTCATCGACCTGGCCAAGGCTTTCGACTCTGTCAATCACAACATTCTTATTGGCAGACTAAACAGCCTTAGTTTCTCAAATGATTGCCTCGCTTGGTTCACCAACTACTTCTCCGATAGAGTTCAGTATGTCAAATCGGTGGACCTGTTGTCCGGACCTCTGGCATTCTCTATGGGGGTGCCACAGGGTTCAATTCTTGGGCCGTAGCTCTCGCTGCTGGTGATTCTTTGATCCACCTCTACGCGGACGACACCTTTCTGTATACCTCTGGCCCTTCTTTGGTCACTGTGTTAACAAACCTCCAGATGAGCTTCAATGCCATACAACTCTCCTTCCGTGGCCTCCAAATGCTCTTAAATGCAATGAAACTAAATGCATGCTCTTCAACCGATCGATGCCCGCACCTGCCCGCCCATCCAGCATCACTACTCTGGACGGTTCTGACTTAGAATATGTGGACAAATACCTAGGTGTCTGGTTAGACTGTGAACTCTCCTTCCAGACTCACATTAAACATCTCCAATCCAAAATTAAATCTAGAATCGGCTTCCTGTTTCATAACAAAGCATCCTTCACTCATGCTGCCAAACATACTCTCATAAAACTGACCATCCTACCGATCCTCAACTTCGGCGATGTCATTTACAAAATAGTCTCCAACACTCTACACAACAAATTAGATGCAGTCTATCACTTTGCCATCCGTTTTGTCACCAAAGCCCCATATACTACCCACCACTGCGACCTGTATGCTCTAGTTGGCTGGCCATCGCGTCATACTCGTCGCCAAACCCACTGGCTCCAGGTCATCTACAAGTCTCTGCTAGGTAAAGCCCCGCCTTATCTCAGCTGACTGGTCACCATAGCAGCACCCACCCGTAGCCCGCCCTCCAGCAGGTATATCTCACTGGTCACCCCCAAAGCCGTCTCTCCTTCCAGTTCTCTACTGCCAATGACGGGAACGAATTGCAAAAATCTCTGAAGCTGGAGACTCCTTACCTCCCTCACTAGCTTTAAGCACCACCTGTCAGAGCAACTCACAGATCACTGCACCTGTACATAGCTCATCTGTAAATAGCCCATCCAAACTCCCAAATCCCCATACTGTATTTATTTATTTTACTTGCTCCTTTGCACCCCAGTATCTCTACTTGCACATTCATCTTCTGCACACCCTACCATTCCAGTATTTAATTGCTATATTGTAATTACTTTGCAACCATGGCATATTTATTGCCTTACCTCTCTTATCCTATCTCATTTGCACATGCTGTAGATTTTTCTACTGTATTATTGATTGTATGTTTGTTTATTCCATGTGTAACTCTGTGTTGTTGTATGTGTCGAACTGCTTTGCTTTATCTTGGCCAGGTCGCAGTTGCAAATGAGAACTTGTTCTCAACTAGCCTACCTGGTTAAATAAGGTGAAATAAAATTTTAAAAGAAAACATTCCGTTTAGTAACTGGAGACGAACATTTCATTTACAGGATTACTCAAACTTGATCTATGAGGAAGCGCTAATGTGGAAGTATACAATGTTAACATTGGACACTAGCCTGGTCTTAGATGTGTATGTACTTAAGCCAAGTCCTCTAGCTAATGCCAAAGAGGATAGTTGGCTAATCATTGTCAGAAGAGTTGGCTAAAGCACTTACAGGTCTAGAACCAAGCTGATTTGACAGATGCAGACTCCTCTCAGTGTTGTCTATTCTACTAGTAAATATAAACTATTTTCTCCATAATTTAACTTCTTTAATGCTCTTACAATTGTCTTGGATATTGTGGCCAGATAACAGGACTGTTGGGATAAATTAACACTAATGCTGGCTTCTTCACACTGTTTCTTTCAGGCTTGTTTCAATTCATCAAAAGGCCAATAAGAAGCCAACTATATTAACAGCAACAGTAACCATAATTTCAATTGCACAATGCTATTCTGCAACATTTGGAAAATAATTTAGCTGTTGAGAATACAGAACTGTGCAACAAAGGAAAAGGTAATTGGATGCACAGCAACCCTTCCATAGCTTTAATTAATGCTCTTAGTACACCAACATCAATGAAGACGTGGATTTCTGAGAAAAATACTGCTAATATCCCCTTGCTGCAGAGGCGAGAGCTGAGCTGCAGTTGGGCAGGCAGTGGCTTCCTTGGGCTCCACCCAGAAAGTCACAGGAAGATAAAGGCTCAGTGTTCTGCCTGAGTGGAATCATCTCCTCTAGGCCTCCACATCTGCCCCCCAGGCTCACAGTTTCTCATTAAAGGCAGACATAGAGGAAATATTTTTCAGTGTTTGATGGGTGCCAGACGGACAACATGAGAGCAGAAACAGACTCTCATTCCATCAGCAGCCAGCACACAAAGGGCAATGTGACTGAACATAAAATCAGAGAGAGAGGCAATAAAATAACATAAATAATCTGGGGTTTATCACTGATGCTCTGAATGTAAAGACTGAAATCAGGCCGTAATAGGTAATAATAGACATAGGCTACGGAACACAGTACAAACTCCCGCAGACACACACACGCGATGCCAATTTATCAAAGGGGTATCCGTCTGATATGGATTTGTGATTTACAGTGTCCTTCACACCTTTGTTGTGAAAAACAGCAAGATTTCATGTGTTCCTGTTGTTTTCTCACATTTTCAATTATTTTTTCATAGTGTTGCTTCAGAGTCACATAGAGAGAGACTGAAGCAACATGAGGGAGCGCTGCTCCATTGGAGTTTATGGACCATGACATAGAACATTAGCCTTTTATCTTTCCTACCAACCCAACTGTGCTGTGCTGGCTCAGATATTTTATTTCCACATTGTCCTTTTTAGCACGGATCCAGCAACTATGGTGGATTCGTAGCCAGTTCAACACCATTTAGCAAAGTTTGGCTTGGGTCAGTGGTGGGAACAGGGTATATGTATGTCCATCTTCAAATTGCAATGGATAGATTGGAATGCTCTACAAATATACACAGACAGGAAGTGACCCTAATCTGTATGTGTATTGCCTCTGTCTTCCTCAGCCCCACTGACTACAGAACCACTGTCAGACACTGAGTTTGTTCTAGACAGGAATGAGTTTGGCCTCGGGCTAAACTAGAGCTAAAATCAGTTAGATACTTCTTTAGTCTTTGAAAGGTTGACAATGTGTGGTTTCCACTTCTTTGGGCACTGGGTACTTCAGGAATTGTATTCTGATTATACTGTGATCGAAAGTCTTTAAGTTGAAGGAAAGACATGAAAAAGAAAAAGGAAGCATTTAGAGCGCTTGAGCCAATGACTTCTCCATATTATCAATACATTATAATTACAACATGGGCCCCTATCTGGGTCTACTGTTGAAAAGAGGGAAGATACCCATGTGTCTAACTAACACCTGACTGTAGTTATAATGAGTCTCACAACTCAATCGCTGGTTGAAAACTGTTTTCTGCCCCTCCCAAAAGATAGAATTTGTAGATAATTGGCCCTCTTTCTGGGACTCACCCACAAACAGGACCAAGCCTGACCTGCTGAGGAGTGACGGACTCCATCCTAGCTGGAGGTGTGCTCTCATTTTATCTACCAACATAGACAGGGCTCTAACTCCTCTAGCTCCACAATGAAATAGGGTGCAGGCCAGGCAGCAGGCTGTTAGCCAGCCTGCCAGCATAGTGGAGTCTGCCACTAGCACAGTCAGTGTAGTCAGCTCAGCTATCACCATTGAGACCGTGTCTGTGCCTCGACCTAGGTTGGGCAAAACTAAACATGGCGGTGTTCGCCTTAGCAATCTCACTAGGATAAAGACCACCTCCATTCCTGTCATTATTGAAAGAGATCATGATACCTCACATCTCAAAATAGGGCTACTTAATGTTAGATCCCTTACTTCAAAGGCAATTATAGTCAATTAACTAATCACTGATCATAATCTTGATGTGATTGGCCTGACTGAAACATGGCTTAAGCCTGATGAATTTACTGTGTTAAATGAGGCCTCACCTCCTGGCTACACTAGTGAGCATTTCCCCCGTGCATCCTGCAAAGGCGGAGGTGTTGCTAACATTTACGATAGCAAATTTCAATTTACAAAAAAAAAAATGACGTTTTCGTCTTTTGAGCTTCTAGTCATGAAATCTATGCAGCCTACTCAATCACTTTTTATAGCTACTGTTTACAGGCCTCCTGGGCCATATACAGCGTTCCTCACTGAGTTCCCTGAATTCCTATCGGACCTTGTAGTCATAGCGGATAATATTCTAATCTTTGGTGACTTTAATATTCACATGGAAAAGTCCACAGACCCACTCCAAAAGGCTTTCGGAGCCATCATCGACTCAGTGGGTTTTGTCCAACGTCTCTGGACCCACTCACTGTCACAGTCATACGCTGGACCTAGTTTTGTCCCATGGAATAAATGTTGTGGATCTTAATGTTTTTCCTCATAATCCTGGACTATCGGACCACCATTTTATTACGTTTGCAATTGCAACAAATAATCTGCTCAGACCCCAACCAAGGATCATCAAAAGTCGTGCTATAAATTCACAGACAACACAAAGATTCCTTGATGTCCTTCCAGATTCCCTCTGTCTACCCAAGGACGCCAGAGGACAAAAATCAGTTAACCACCTAACTGAGGAACTCAATTTAACCTTGCGCAATACCCTAGATGCAGTTGCACCCCTAAAAACTAAAAACATTTCTCATAAGAAACTAGCTCCCTGGTACACAGAAAATACCCGAGCTCTGAAGCAAGCTTCCAGAAAATGGCGCCACACCAAACTGGAAGTCTTCCGACTAGCTTGGAAAGACAGTACTGTGCAGTACCGAAGAGCCCTTACTGCTGCTCGATCATCCTATTTTTCTAACTTAATTGAGGAAAATAAGAACAATCCGAAATTCCTTTTTGATACTGTCGCAAAGCTAACTAAAAAGCAGCATTCCCCAAGAGAGGATGACTTTCACTTTAGCAGTGATAAATTCATGAACTTCTTTGAGGAAAAGATTATGATTATTAGAAAGCAAATTACGGACTCCTCCTTAAATCTGCGTATTCCTTCAAAGCTCAGTTGTCCTGAGTCTGCACAACTCTGCCAGGACCTAGGATCAAGAGAGACGCTCAAGTGTTTTAGTACTATATCTCTTGACACAATGATGAAAATAACAATGGCCTCTAAACCTTCAAGCTGCATACTGGACCCTATTCCAACTAAACTACTGAAAGAGCTGCTTCCTGTGCTTGGCCCTCCTATGTTGAACATAATAAACGGCTCTCTATCCACCGGATGTGCACCAAACTCACTAAAAATGGCAGTAATAAAGCCTCTATTGAAAAAGCCAAACCTTGACCCAGAAAATATAAAAAACTATCGGCCTATATCGAATCTTCCATTCCTCTCAAACATTTTAGGAAAGGCTGTTGCGCAACAACTCACTGCCTTCCTGAAGACAAACAATGTATACAAAATGCTTCAATCTGGTTTTAGACCCCATCATAGCACTGAGACGGCACTTGTGAAGGTGGTAAATGAAATTTTAATGGCATCGGACCGAGGCTCTGCATCTGTCCTCGTGCTCCTAGACCTTAGTGCTGCTTTTGATACCATCGATCACCACATTCTTTTGGAGAGATTGGAAACCCAAATTGGTCTACACGGACAAGTTCTGGCCTGGTTTAGATCTTATCTGTCGGAAAGATATCAGTTTGTCTCTGTGAATAGTTTGTCCTCTGACAAATCAACTGTAAATTTCGGTGTTCCTCAAGGTTCCGTTTTAGGACCACTATATATTTTACCTCTTGGGGATGTTATTCGAAAACATAATGTTAACTTTCACTGCTATGCGGATGACACACAGCTGTACATTTCAATTAAACATGGTGAAGCCCCAAAATTGCCCTTGCTAGAAGAATGTGTTTCAGACATAAGGAAGTGGATGGCTGCAAACTTTCTACTTTTAAACTCGGACAAAACAGAGATGCTTGTTCTAGGTCCCAAGAAACAAAGAGATCTTCTGTTGAATCTGACAATTAATCTTAATGGTTGTACAGTCGTCTCAAATAAAACTGTGAAGGACCTCGGCGTTACTCTGGACCCTGATCTCTCTTTTGAAGAACATATCAAGACCATTTCAAGGACAGCTTTTTTCCATCTATGTAACATTGCAAAAATCAGAAACTTTCTGTCCAAAAATGATGCAGAAAAATTAATCCATGCTTTTGTCACTTCTAGGTTAGACTACTGCAATGCTCTACTTTCCGGCTACCCGGATAAAGCACTAAATAAACTTCAGTTAGTGCTAAATACGGCTGCTAGAATCCTGACTAGAACCAAAACAATTGATCATATTACTCCAGTGCTAGCCTCTCTACACTGGCTTCCTGTCAAAGCAAGGGCTGATTTCAAGGTTTTACTGCTAACCTACAAAGCATTACATGGGCTTGCTCCTACCTATCTCTCTGATTTGGTCCTGCCGTACATACCTACACGTACGCTACGGTCACAAGACGCAGGCCTCCTAATTGTCCCTAGAATTTCTAAGCAAACAGCTGGAGGCAGGGCTTTCTCCTATAGAGCTCCATTTTAATGGAACGGTCTGCCTACCCATGTCAGAGACGCAAACTCGGTCTCAACCTTTAAGTCTCTACTGAAGACTCATCTCTTCCCCCCTTTGGCGGAGGTCTTTGTGTGCTATACTCAGCCTTGTCTCAGGATGGTAAGTTGGTGGTTGAAGATATCCCTCTAGTGGTGTGGGGGCTGTGCTTTGGCAAAGTGGGTGGGGTTATATCCTTCCTGTTTGGCCCTGTCCGGGGGTGTCCTCGGAGTGGACCACAGTGTCTCCTGACCCCTCCTGTCTCAGCCTCCAGTATTTATTCTGCAGTAGCTTATGTGTCGGGGGCTAGGGTCAGTTTGTTATATCTGGAGTACTTCTCCTGTCCTATTCGGTGTCCTGTGTGAATCTAAGTGTGCGTTCTCTAATTCTCTCCTTCTCTCTTTCTCTCTCTCTGAGGACCTGAGCCCTAGGACCATGCCCCAGGACTACCTGACATGATGACTCCTTGCTGTCCCCAGTCCACCTGGCTGTGCTGCTGCTCCAGTTTCAACTGTTCTGCCTTAATATTATTCGACCATGCTGGTCATTTATGAACATTTGAACATCTTAGCCATTTTCTGTTATAATCTCCACCCGGCACAGCCAGAAGAGGACTGGCCATCCCACATATGCTCTCTCTAATTCTCTCTTTCTCTCTCTCTCTCGGAGGACCTGAGCCCTAGGACCATGCCCCAGGAATACCTGACATGATGACTCCTTGCTGTCCCCAGTCCACCTGACTGTGCTGCTGCTCCAGTTTCAACTGTTCTGCCTTATTATTATTCGACCATGCTGGTCATTTATGAACATTTGAACATCTTGACCATGTTTTGTTATAATCTCCACCCGGCACAGCCAGAAGAGGACTGGCCACCCCACATAGCCTGGTTCCTCTCTAGGTTTCTTCCTAGGTTTTGGCCTTTCTAGGAAGTTTTTCCTAGCCACCGTGCTTCTACACCTGCATTGCTTGCTGTTTGGGGTTTTAGGCTGGGTTTCTGTACAGCACTTTGAGATATCAGCTGATGTACGAAGGGCTATATAAATAAATTTGATTTGATTTGATTTGATAATGTAAAACACCTATGTATAATACCCATCTATCTATTCTAGGTAGTCTATCATAGGGATTTAAACAAATGTGGAAGCATGCCCGACACACGGTGGGCCTTGATCTCAGTTCACTCTCATCTGGAGCCAGTCAGGTGGTTATCAAGGCCAAGAAGTCCCAGACTAATGGCACATTTCCATATAGGATTTTCCCTGGAGTTTTACCCAAAAGGCTCAGGATCTACGTTGGCCGGCACCTGTGTCACACTGGGCTGCGGCTCCGGCAGACCTGCTCTCACTTGGGGCCAACTAAATGTGAACTTTAACACCTTCTCACAAAGAAACAGTTTTGATTATGCAGAGGTTGTTGATTCTGCTCTTCACAAGTCCTCGCTGTCAGCCCTAGCTATGGAAACACAATTTCCATAGTATATTTCCCTAGTGTAACACTGGTGTTCGAGTCGAAAAGCAGCATAACAGAACAAGCAAAACCCGCCTGTGAGCCAAGTCTAATTAAAAATGGGAGGCCAGATGTTTTGCCTCTACTGTGCCTTTTCCCAAATGCTTCCCCTTGGCAGCTAAAGCTTCCCTGCCAACCTGAGACACATTTTGAAGTTCATTAAAGCAATATTATATGCTTTTACTCTCGGGCAAGCAGAGACGCGGATGCTTCCAATTTTGTTGAGGACATAGTGTTCATGTTTCAAATAGAGCAGTTGATAAAACAGGTCTAGACTTAATCCCTTGATAAGATAATTCTGAAAGTTATTCACCATGGGAAAATATGTGTTTCTTCCTCTTGGAATGTGTAGTGTCTGACAACAAGTGTGTAGTTCACCTGATGACAAAAGTGGGAGAAAAGCCTAATATTATTCAACATTGTTCAACAAAGTTCCGTTACCTTTACCTTTACTTGATGTCATAACCATGTCATAATATGTCATAACAGCTGATATATCTTGTCATGACCCATGTATGACCCACCTGTTGTGACATATATTGTGTTAAATCTTTGTTGTTGTAATTGATCATTTACAATCATGTTCTTTCACGATTTTAAATAACTTGTAGAAAATACACTTTATGACACTGTCATGAAGCATTATGACCATCATAATCAGACCTATCACGTACAGGCCCTTATACCAGTCAAAGAGGATGTTTTGTCCTTCTCCTGGAATCTGCTCCTGCATTCATCCCAGTCATCAGCAGCAGTGTAATGGGGTAGGTGCATGTCTGACATCCATGTGTGCACAATTACAATGGTAATTGAATATGGCCAAAATATTTTCTTATTATACTATGGTATTTTATTAAGGCTATTGTCGTGTCTTTGGCTATGCCGGATTAAGTGATATGACATGCTATTCTATAAAATAATTTCTCCGTAATTAATATTACCTGATTGAGCTAATCATGTAAATGTAATTAACTAGAGGGTCGGGGCAAGACAAAATAATATTTATATAGCTGTTATCTTCCGAATAAACTCTTAAAGACCTAGTCATATTTTACATCAGTAGCAGTCAATATTAATCGTCACCTTAATTCAGTCTCATCTGAAAGTTGTAAATTCTTGGTTATCTGCACGAACCCTGGCTAACAAGTTGAATCAGCAATACAAAATTGGGTTTAATTATTTATTTACTAAATACCTAACTAATCACACAGAATTACATATACACAAAATTAATCAACTTGATTACAAATTACGTCATAAAGGAAAACGTCCCTAGCGGGAGGAACAGATATGACAGCTTGTTACACAAAAGAAAAGGGGCTGGGCTTGAGTGAAAGAGCTGGAAGACTGAGGAACAAAGGGCGAAGCTGTGCTATTGTAAATACAGTATCTTATGCAATCTAAATTACCGCCCATTTGGAAAAGGAAAATGCAATAAATATTTACTCTGAGCTGCGCTTCGGTAAGTTGGTGGTAGATGGAAGGCCGTGTTACCCAACTGAGTCCTTTGAAGAATGTATCTGCTGGTAAATTGGATACGCTGTAGTAACGTCGTTGTGTTGTAGACTGAATACTCTGTCTGTTCCTTCCTAACCTGCGTTTGCAGCTGCTGTTGCTAACTCAACGACTAGGAGGTATCACTTCTGTAGTGAATAAGAGTTCAAAGTTCATACCATTCGCAACCAAAGCTCACGCTGATTTGGCTTCGTTCTGTAGTTATTATCTGAACCATTCTGACATCACATTTCATCCCATCTCGAATAATTTCATATTCAAATTCCATGTGAATCCGATAACTCTGATGTGTAGACTTTCCACTGTAGAGTTTATGTCATCTTATCATTGATGAGAATGTCTCAGATGACAACCGAACTGACATCATATTCATTAAGTACCACCGCATATGTTCAATTGGTCGGATTACCAGAATATAGTTAATTTCCCCCCAAATTCTCATGTTCCCAGAATCTCTATGTTAACCAAGAGTTTTGCTAATGAAACATCAGTAGGGTAGAGTGAGGAAAAAGGGGGGAAGATGTATTTATGACTGTCATAAACCTACCACCAGGCCAACGTCATGACAGTCCCCCCATGTTGGGTTCAATCTTGCGATTAACCTGCATCTTGCAAACCAACATAAAAATGACCGTGGGTTGTCCTGGTTGTGGATCATCGTTGTGGTCCCTATCTGGTGGTCGACCCGGGTAGGGTTTCTGCAATTAAGAAGTCCGCTCCATGGCTGGGCAGCAGATGTCCAGTTGGTGATCGCTGTTGCAGTCCCCCCTCTGGTGGTCGACCCGGGTAGGGTTTCTGCAAATTAAGAAGTCCGCTCCATGGCTGGGCAGCAGATGTCCAGTTGGGGATCGCTGTTGCAGTCCCCCCTCTGGTGGTCGACCCGGGTAGGGTGTCTGCAAATGAAGAAGTCCGCTCCATGGCTGGGCAGCGATGTCCGGATTGGGATCGCCGTTCCGGACCCGTCGTCTGGTCGTACAGACTGGAAGATCTGGGCAGTAACTTAGGCAGATGTTAGCAACTCACACACACTCATGAAATATATCATTACATTTCCTCCCAAATGAGCGGCGTTGTGGCACTAACTGATGGATGTATGTGGAAGTTGTTTATGGCTCTATCACTTTCTACGTGCCAAAGAAAATTAAACAAAATGAATGAAAGCATAAACAAAACAAATATAGTTATGCCCCCTTAATCATCTAATTGGACTGTATTCTACAGTGCCTTGCGAAAGTATTCGGCCCCCTTGAACTTTGCGACCTTTTGCCACATTTCAGGCTTCAAACAAAGATATAAAACTGTATTTTTTTGTGAAGAATCAACAACAAGTGGGACACAATCATGAAGTGGAACGATATTTATTGGATATTTCAAACTTTTTTAACAAATCAAAAACTGAAAAATTGGGCGTGCAAAATTATTCAGCCCCCTTAAGTTAATACTTTGTAGCGCCACCTTTTGCTGCGATTACAGCTGTAAGTCGCTTGGGGTATGTCTCTATCAGTTTTGCACATCGAGAGACTGAAATTTTTTCCCATTCCTCCTTGCAAAACAGCTCGAGCTCAGTGAGGTTGGATGGAGAGCATTTGTGAACAGCAGTTTTCAGTTCTTTCCACAGATTCTCGATTGGATTCAGGTCTGGACTTTGACTTGGCCATTCTAACACCTGGATATGTTTATTTTTGAACCATTCCATTGTAGAGTTTGCTTTATGTTTTGGATCATTGTCTTGTTGGAAGACAAATCTCCGTCCCAGTCTCAGGTCTTTTGCAGACTCCATCAGGTTTTCTTCCAGAATGGTCCTGTATTTAGCTCCATCCATCTTCCCATCAATTTTAACCATCTTCCCTGTCCCTGCTGAAGAAAAGCAGGCCCAAACCATGATGCTGCCACCACCATGTTTGACAGTAGGGATGGTGTGTTCAGCTGTGTTGCTTTTATGCCAAACATAACGTTTTGCATTGTTGCCAAAAAGTTCAATTTTGGTTTCATCTGACCAGAGCACCTTCTTCCACATGTTTGGTGTGTCTCCCAGGTGGCTTGTGGCAAACTTTAAACAACACTTTTTATGGATATCTTTAAGAAATGGCTTTCTTCTTGCCACTCTTCCATAAAGGCCAGATTTGTGCAATATACGACTGATTGTTGTCCTATGGACAGAGTCTCCCACCTCAGCTGTAGATCTCTGCAGTTCATCCAGAGTGATCATGGGCCTCTTGGCTGCATCTCTGATCAGTCTTCTCCTTGTATGAGCTGAAAGTTTAGAGGGACGGCCAGGTCTTGGTAGATTTGCAGTGGTCTGATACTCCTTCCATTTCAATATTATCGCTTGCACAGTGCTCCTTGGGATGTTTAAAGCTTGGGAAATCTTTTTGTATCCAAATCCGGCTTTAAACTTCTTCACAACAGTATCTCGGACCTGCCCGGTGTGTTCCTTGTTCTTCATGATGCTCTCTGCGCTTTTAACGGACCTCTGAGACTATCACAGTGCAGGTGCATTTATACGGAGACTTGATTACACACAGGTGGATTGTATTTATCATCATTAGTCATTTAGGTCAACATTGGATCATTCAGAGATCCTCACTGAACTTCTGGAGAGAGTTTGCTGCACTGAAAGTAAAGGGGCTGAATAATTTTGCACGCCCAATTTTTCAGTTTTTGATTTGTTAAAAAAGTTTGAAATATCCAATAAATGTCGTTCCACTTCATGATTGTGTCCCACTTGTTGTTGATTCTTCACAAAAAAATACAGTTTTATATCTTATAGCTCACATGTCAAGGGAAGGAAACCAAAAATCCTGGCAGATTACAATTTGCTCAGAATGAGTCTGACGTAGTCAGGTAATTTTCAGGTCAATGCCTGGAGGTCAGTCAGAATTGGTGTCGAGAGAGTCTAGTGGTTTTACTACCAGTCACTGTCTTCCACTATTGTAGTGGCGGAAGGTATTCAGAAGTCTACTTCATAGCTATGTGATCCACGGAGGAGCTAACCTTATGAAGGAAGTACTCTTTAAGTATTAGACCAGTCGTACGTGGTGTGATCGTGGTTCATGACATCTAATAACTTTTCTCCTGAACAGAGGGTTCTATTTATTAGTGGCGTGTGTTAACCATTGGAAGAATGTAATAGAGATTCCCTTCCCCGTGTTGCACTCTGAGTGACTCCTATGTTGCTATTATCAATAGCAATTTAACTTGTGAGGTTACTAATCCTCTTACTGCGTGTTGCTGGACTGACTGTGGTATTGGTACTGGTACTCAAGGGGTCCAGTTGTCCTACTGATTTATTCTGAAATGTTATCCTACAGGTATACATGATTAGAGCATTTTACTAGTTGTCTTGTAGTGACTACTACACATGGCAAAGAATGATTATTGTTGCCATTTGTTTTGGAGGTGGACAAGTCCACTGGACTTCCTTTATGGCCAGTATGGTACACCTCAGTACTATCTTAGATGTGTTCTAAGATAATCCCTGTCTAGGGGCCTGTCTGCTCCTCATTGTTCTTAAAGGGGAGTTTACAAGTAGATTTGATTAATGCTCTGGCGGCCTCTTACGGTGTTGTCCGTAGTCTCGACCCCCCCACCGGCCTCGATAAGGCTCATCATTGGTCTGGGCTACTATTCCCCCCTTTGTGTCTCGGGACCCCTCCACCAGCGGGTGGTGTTTGTATCCGAGGTCCAAACGAAAAGTTCTGACCCTATGTACGAGTTGTCAGTAACCACGTTATTATGAGAGTGGCTGTAACCTTTCAACCAAATCTCCTGGTGTTTGTGCTTCAACACCCTCAGTGGCTGTAAAGGTCTGTCAGTCACCACCGCGTCCACGTGTGGCAACCTCTTCAGTACCTCCGAACTGAGACGAGGATATCGGTCTGTGATATCGCTAAGTGTTTCTCCAGTGGGAGACATCGGGTCAGTTGCTGGACTGACTCCATTAGTGTCATTGTAAGGGTTGACAGTCCCTCACAGAGCGTAAGGTGTGTCATCGGAAGCAGAGTATACTTTGCACATCAATGTTTTTCTGGCTGAGACGGCCGCAGTGTTTGTGGAAGTGTCGGAAGGGCAAGAGAAGTCCATCTCAACTACCGTATTGCACGACTGCAAGAAGGAGGGAAGTTGCTCATTCACAGAGACAGCTGGCTTCAAATCACGACAAGGATGGTCAATCAGATTGGCTGATGGAATGTGTCGAGATATCGAAATATCTCCTTGGATCGGATTCCGCCCCAAGAGGTTTCTAAACGTCTTTTTCCCAAGGGGTGTTTTCGACAGATACCCCTCGTGAATGACTGCGTTGCAGCTAGCGTTAGGGGAAGACAGTGTGGTCGGTGGAGAAGGCACTGTAGCCTGTCACCATACCTGGATTGTTTTCCAATCCATCAATGGGAGTTACCGATCCATCAAGTCTGCTTCAAGTAGCAGGGGTACAGTTTTGAGGCTGGTAACATACACAGGGTAGATGAGCGATATGTCCTTGAAGTGTAGTTTCAGCATGACTCTCAATGTGAGAGGTGAGGTAGTCTGAGTGAGGTAGTCGGAGAACATTGGTCTAAGTTTGATCATCCTTCAACCCTTTGTGACCCTTGTGCTCTGACACTTTGTGTGGGTTGGGTGCAGGAAAGTAGTGAACAGGTCGATTGTAGTGGTAGTTGTTTTGATGGCGACGTACTTTACAGTTATTTCGACCGCGGAGGTTATTGGAATCATGGTTTCCTGGTAGAAACTGTTGTTGCGCGATAATGCACCCTCTAACTGGAGTGAGTGCTCCTGGTCAAACTTCAAAACCGAGTGGTCAGGGCTCTTAGCGTTGCGAGCTTTTGATGCCTCAAAAGCTGTGCTTGCAAACTCTCTGAGTTGTAAGATAGGAAAGCCAACGTGGGCTGCAGGGCCCAAGTAGGTAATGAAGGTGGGATACATGTTTGACAGGAACATTTGTTTAAATGGTAACAGGTCTTCCATACCTGTTTCAGTGAGTAGGCCAAAGTAAGCTGAACGAAGCCTATGATAGTAAGCTTGTGGGTGTTCATTCCGAGCTTGTTTGAATGTGTTAGCTAGTGAGCTTTCGTGTTTACGAGTTGCAGAACCACTGAATTCTCATTTCAAAGCTGTGGCAAGTTTAGCGTAGTCATTTAGCACGTGTTGCTGTTGTAGGCGAATGAACCTTGTCACGTGCCTATTCGGCGTTCGCTTCAACAGGTAAAAATATTCAAAATTAGCTCCATAATATCTACAGAAACATGGCAAACGTTGTTTATAATCAATACTCAAGGTGTTTTTCTAATATCTATTCGATAATATATCCTTGGGACAATTCGTTTTTCAGTAGGACCGATAGGAGTAATGGCTACCTCTGTATTTTACGTGACAGTCTCTCTCGGAGCCACCATGTGACCACTTACGCAATGTAGCCGCCTACGGCTATTCTTCAACATAAAACTACGTCACAATGCTGTAGACACATTGGGGAATACGTAGAAAGCGTAAGCTCGTTGATGGCACATTCACAGCTCAACAGGGACTCATTGGAACGCAGCGCTTTCAAAACCTGGGGCACTTCCAGATTGGATTTTTCTCAGGCTTTCGCCTGCAACATCAGTTATGTTATACTCACAGACAATATCTTTACAGTTTTGGAAACATTAGCGTGTTTTCTATCCAAAGCTGTCATTTATATGCATATTCTAGCATCTTGTCCTGACAAAATATCCAGTTTAAAACGGGAACGTTTTTTTCCAAAAATTAAAATACTGCCCCTAGAGTTGCAACAGGTTAATGGAGGCAATGTCTTAAACCTATCATCTTCACTCCTTTGAGTGCAGGGCTCCGGTTGCTTGGATGGGTAGTCACGCTGTGGAGCGTGACCATCCTGGATTTCCTCCAGATGGTACCTAAGGGTGGTATTCTGCTGCATTGCAGAGTCCACTTGAGCGCTTAGAGTACTGATTTTGGACACGTGATTGTTTCGGTCTCAAACTTATCTGTCATAGTTTGCAGATAGAGGTCTTGAGTATGGAGCGAGAGACTCAGTCTCAGATTTCTTCCTCTTGCTTAGAAATCAAGATTTCCATCTTCATCACCCGAGTTCTCTCATCATTCATTTGGTCAGTGACTTCAATGAGTTCTGCTGATTTGTCATCCAACTTAGTCATTGTGTTCATCAATTGATTGTCTTTGGTCTGCAGAATTTTGAGTAGAACCGTGTTACTCTGAGTAACGTTCAACAAAACTGCCTACATGTTATCAAATTGCGTGCACCTGTTTGTAGATAACTCAACATATTTATCTAGTTTGGAGTGGACTACATCGTATTTAGTTTTGGATAAATCGAGTTGTTCCTGGAGACAACGATTTTGTTGAAGAGTTTGTGCTCTTTCATCGTCATAAGTATTTGCAATTACTTTTAATTGTTCAGATTTCAAACGCAGTTCCTCGACTAGCAGAATGTTTTCATTTCCTGCTTTTGTCAATAGTTGCTCAGTTCTCTCCACCTGTCCCCTCATGTTAGCCATGTCTGGCATGTGCTTCCGCTGTGCACTGTGGTATTGGACCGATGCCACATTTGTATGGCGATACATCAGTGCAAAAGTGGGGAGAACCGTCACAAAGCCTGTGTTTGATGGTTGATTTTGGAGAGCGTTCGCAATTTCGGCTGTTTTTCGCTAATGGCATAATTAGGGTTGGTATCGCTGCTGAGGTCAGAGATCAATCCTTTTATGGGTGGAGGTTCACTCATTAGCGGAGGAGTGGTGACCACCTCCTTTGATAGCTTGCACATTATTAGACAAATTTAGAGGAAAAATGTTCCTATTTTTCTTTTCAAAGTTTGGGTTTGGAATTCATTGGAAGTTGCAAAGACAAGTTGAATCTATTTATAGACGTTGACAAACCATCAGTACCGTACCAGTAATGTGGAAGTTGGACGTGAATTAATTTGCAAAAGCAAATATAATTAATTAAACAATGCCAATGAATAATCCTACCTGGGTAGGCTATCTGGGTATTAAACTTTAATTAACCTGAGAAGTTGCTTCATCTAGGTTAGTTTGGAAAAAGTTTACAATGTCTTATTTAGAGAACTCATCAATTTGGATATTATTTAAAATATCTATTTCAGAATGTAAATTGCCAGATTTACACTTATTAGTTCAATTGGATAAGACGTTGATATCCATCTGGATATCATAAGGAATGACTTGAGTGTGGGCACACGTCAGCGGTCAATGATTTCACACACTGAATTCAAACGGAACTACCCGGGGTGGGACTTCCGTTCCGCAAGGCGGGGGAATTTCAACGTAGCACAAGAAAACAAAATGGCTATTTTCCCTTGTTAGCTTTAGCATGCAAGCAAAAGCACATAGGATTCCCTTGACAAGGGGAATGTTTTACTTATAACGTATTATGTTCAAACGCTTTTCGGCGTTTTATGACGATGTTTTAACCGGAACACGCGGCAACACGAAATCTGCTGTGGTCTACTCGCAAGGAAGCGCAAGAGAGACAGATAAATATATCGCTGGTCAAGCTTATATCTCCTGAATTTCAATCGGCTGGCTCTTTGTCGTCACTCGAGAAATTAATAATGACCGAGCCTACCCGCGTCTGAAACGCGCCAGGCCCTGCGTTTGGTCAAACGCTCTATTTCTCAGATTTCTATAATTGGCTTTCTCAGCCCTCATACAGAAATGTATTCGCTTACGTTACCCACTTATTACGTCAGCGAACAACACGGAGGCGGGGAATCTTCAGCACACACACACACAAAAATGCCTGTCATTAACACACAAAAATGTGTACAATAACTTGGTATATTATGTAATCTGTTTTTCAATTTTATACAGGCTGAAACAATCAATGTCACACATTTATCTTCATTCAGGCAATGAATACAGTAGCGTAGTGGGAGAGTTATGATTGGATATTGCAAGTGATGGTTGAACACATTGTCAGAAATTCACCTCTTGAACTGTGTTCCAAAACATTTCAGAATTTCAGAACATTACAATCCCACTAATACTAGGATAAAAGTGAAGGATCGTTATCCCGTTTCTTCTGCCCAATATGACAAATGAGCATGTTTGTGGTGGTGTGCTGTAAGTAACCCATGCCATCTGCCATCCCCACAGTCTCCTGTGGAGAGATCATTAATTACCCCCTCCTCTCAGTAGGGAGGTGGGAGGTAAACACTTACTTAAATAGCTTAAATGCTTGCCAAGATATCAAGTTATTTAATTCATTCACTCATTAATTATTATCAAAAGTATTGTTACAGTACTGAATTAAGTCCACATCCAAAGTAAGGCTATGCCCCATACTTAAATGTGCCATTTACATACTGAATGAGACGTTTACAATGTCTTGTCTTCTTTCATTCTGCATTACAACTATTGCATTATAAGGCACTGTCTGTCTCGCCCAAAAAAACACAAGGTAAAACTGCCATGCCATTCTGTCTGGTGGATCCTCTGTGACCCTGTTCTCCTCAGTAATAAAGTAGGCTATGCATACCATTAGCTGGTTCATGTTGAACTGTGGAGACACAGTCCCAGCTACCAGTCTGTGGTGGAGTTCTACTCTGATCTGTTCCATGAGCATATTGAAATCTTATTGCCTGGAACGCTGGCTGAGGCTGATGGGAGTGTAATACATTGCATACCTCTGCACTCTGCAGTTCATTGTCTTAATTAGAGGCAGAGTTAGTGTCTCTATAACACAGCTCATCTTTCTTTCTAACACTCTTTTTTTTCCTTCTTCATCTCTTTCTCTCTTTTTCTCCCAGAGAGGGGGGCCGGGCAGTGATGTCAGAGCAGGGCTGTTTCCGTGGCAATGAGTTGTCAGGGATATGAAGCAGGGCACTCTTTTTTTCCCTCCACATATCCCTGCTTCCTAAATAAGGGCCGGAGACCAGAGAGAGCTTCTCTGGCACTAGTGTCTGTGGAGACAGTGCCCTGGGGACTCCGGAGTCACAGATCCAGTGTAAAACCCAGCGAGTGGAGAGGTTCTCCCTAACTGCAGGCTGGGGGACTGGCGTAATTAGCCCTTTAGATGTCGTCTGTTGAATAAGAATGGGGCTCCGATGCGCTCAGAAGGCACTGGTCTGAAGGGTTTATTTAATTTGCCATGCACTAACGAGAAAAATAAATGCTCAACTCTCTGCTGTTGTGGGTGTGCCGATTTGTTTCCCTCTGATTGCTGTGTGCAGTTAATACCCTCTTTCATCATGCATTTCAGCAGGCCACAAAGCGGCTCTCTCTTTCTCCAGTAATGTGCAACGCTATTGAGCTTTTCCTACCAAGATCTCCCAGTTGTTTTCCCTCTAATCAAATACATTTTCTAAAAACAAGAGTAGATATAAGTCATAATTTGCCTTTCTGATGCTTTTCTCTCTCTCTCTCTCTCTCTCTTTCTATCTCTCTCACTCTCTCTCTCTCACCCACACACACTTACTTTCTGTCAGGCGTACACACCTCTTTGCTGCCCATGCTTTATGAACTGTATGAAGGTTTGTCTGCTGTTCTTTGTGCGGAATTGAAGAGTAGTTCAAAGTAGCTCTCCATGGTGCTGAACTAACTGCTTGTATTGACCAAGGAGCTCTTTTAGTGTTCATTAAATTATGGTTGCTACTTGTATGTTAAAGAAACATCGCAATGCATCCATTGTGCATCAACAAAACATCCATAATCTAACTTTTGGTGAAAGAGACTTCTACTTCTGTATTTTTGCCTGAACTATAGTAATACCAATTAAATTAATTTAAATAGCTAATGTTATCTATTGTCCCTGAATTTGTAAAAAAGGACAAAGCTGAGATATTTGTCATTTTGTTCCCCTGCTGTTAATTATGAACTGAAAATGTCACATTTTCTTTCTATTGATTTACGAAGAGTTTAATTGGTTTCTGTTCTAATTATCTGGTTCCATGTTGTGTTATTTCAGAAGCTAATTTACAGATAAGCCTGGGTTTGGGTGGGGAAAGGAGAATGTACCTGATTTAAGGAAAGAGAAGCTAATTACCAGTATTGTGTTAAGACTCTAACCCTTCTCCCACACATAAGTCTTCCTAGCCGCCCTATCAGCCTGTCTCACAGCCCTTTCTCATTACCCCCAACCCCCCTTTCCCCCACCCCTTACCTCCACCCCAACTCACTGCATTGTTTTCCCATTTAGACAACAAATCCGACTCATCAGACAGGATTTTACTGCCCAGTGCTGTGCTCCAGAGTCAGGACCCCAAATCAGCTCTTCACAAAGGAACCCAACACGTTCCATTTGAGTTCTCTATCACTCTCAGCTAAAGAAAATAAAACGGCAATATAGTTATTAGGGGGGGCAGCTATATTGTTTTTACTCTCCAAGGTTGACTGCATGTTTTCCCTTTTGGAGCTCTGGAGATGCACCACTTGCCATTTCCTACATAATGGCTTTAAAAAAAAATCAAAATGCAGCTTAAACAACGGATTCTGTCATTGTGTCATGATTTCATGCCTCCTCTGACAGGAGAAATGTCTCTTTGATGGTGTCTGTGCTCTCAAGTGAGCATAATTGTTGGGATTATAGAGGCCTGTATATGTCACATGCAAAGTACACTCTACAGCCTGGGAGACGTGCAGCCTTTTTTCAGCTGGGAAGCAATGTTGATTGTGCCAGATATCTGGGTAAAGAAAATTATATTCAACCCACCTAAGAAATGTGGCTAATAAACGTGCATGCGTGTTGACAGGCCTCATTTTGACATTCATGTGGAATGAAAACTAAAAGCTGAAAACCTTCATCCACAGACTGTGGAATACTATCAAAGACTTTAACATGTACACAACGCAGGAATGAACTTTTCTCTCTGTGTCGCTCTGTTAATGTGTGTGTGTGTGTGTGTGTTGTCTCTCTTTCGTGCACACACATGCACACAAACAAACAAAAGCACACACACACAAGCACGATACAACAGCCCACTCACCCACAAATTGTCATGAATCTCCATAGACACCCATGTTTGCAGATATTATACATTTAATTAAATGGCTCTTTTGCAGCGGAGATTAATTTAATGATCTGTTCATGTTTATTATAGGCGACTAATGGACCCTCATCCCACACACTTTAAATTAGATTCAACTGTTGGTTATACTTTCAAATGAATTCTGTGGTCAGTGTGGCTCTAATGATGTGTTTTTACAGCTCTCCATAGTGCCACAGTGTTTTGACAAAACTGCACTAGATAAAGGCGGCATACTCTGTAAGTGGGACTGTTCATCCCTGCGGATACAGTCAATCTTTCCCGTATTGGTTAACAGTGAGTGCTGACAAATAACCCTGAATGGGCAGTCCTACATCAAACCTTACACAGGCAGCACAAACAGACAGATAAGGGAAGGTATACCGTTTCATCCCAGAAATTGGGCAGTCCTGGCATTGTGATCATGAATATTGACAGAAAATACAGAAAATGTTCCTGCTGCTCATTTTACGATGTCCGTCTGCATTGGAAATCTAATTCATTCCTCCACCCTGGATGAACATCTCACCAGCCTGACAAGAGTGATGGATTGCACTTGATATTCATTTTCCATCATGTTATGCAATCTTCTATTCCTTTGAAAATATATTTCTGCTTTGTTTTTGGGCACATTCTGTCTACCTTATAGTGGCACCACAAGGGCAGAAACATACACTGAACAAAAATATAAACGCAACATCCAACAATTTCAAAAGTTTTACTGAGTTACAGTTCATACCGTGTAAGGAAATCAGTCAATTGAAATAAATAAATTAGGCCCTAATCTATGGATTTTACATGGCTGGGCAGGAGTGCAGGGTACATCCAACCGGCCTCACAACCATAGACCATGTGTAACCATGCCAGCCCAGGACCTCCACATCTGGCTTCTTCACCTGGTGGATCAGAGCTGCTGTTGCCAGAGAATTGAGTGTTCATTTCTCTACCACAAGACACCTTCAACGTCATTTAGAGAATGGGGAATGGGGGAAAACTAATTATGAATGGCTGGGCCTACACCCACCCACTGGGCCTGGCTAATTAGTCCCCCCCCCCCCAAAAAAGGCTTTATTACAAACAGAAATACCAGTCAGTTTCATCAGCTGTCCGGGTGGCTGGTCTCAGACGATCCCCCAGGTGAAGAAGCCAGATATGGAGGTCCTGGGCTGGTATGGCCAAATTCTCTAAACGACGTTGGAGGCATCTTATGGTAGAGAAATGAACACTCAATTATCTGGCAACAGCTCTGGTGGACATTCCTGCAGTCAGCATGCCAATTGCACACTCCCTCAAAACTTGAGACATCTGTGTCATTGTGTTGTGTTACACAACTGCACATTTTAGAGTGGCCTTTTATTGTCCCCAGCACAAGATGTAACAATCATGGTCTTTAATCAGCTATTGGATATCCCACACCTGTCAGGTGGCTAGATTATCTTGGCAAAGGACAAATGTTCACTAACAGGGATGTAAACAAATGTGTGCACAAAATTTGAGATAAATACAATTTTGTACATATGGAAAAATAATGTTATATTTAATTTCAGCTCATGAAACATGGGACCAACGCTTTACATGTTGCGTTTATATTTTTATTCAGTATAGTTATCATTATAGTCAGTATAACCATTCTCATTTACACAGAGACTAGATGTAGTACGTCATTCCTTATATTTTATTATTGTAATTTTTTTAATCCTTTTTCTCCCCAATTTCATGAAATCCAATTGGTAGTTACAGTCTTGTCACATCCATGCAACTCCAATACAGACTTGGGAGAGGCGAATGTCAAGAGCTATGCGTCGTCCGAAACACGACCCTGTCACGCCCTGAACTGTTTCACCTGTCCTCGTGCTTGTCTCCACCCCCCACCAGATGTCGCCCATCTTCCCCACTCTGGGTATTTATACCTGTGTTTTCTGACTGTCTGTGCCAGTTCGTCTTGTTTGTCAAGCTTAGCCGCGGTTGTCCTGTGAGCTCATGTCTTTTCCTTGCCTCTCTTTTCTCGTTCTCCTGGTTTTTGACCCTTGCCTGTCCTGACCCTGTACACGCCCGCCTGACCACTCTGCCTGTCCCTGAGCCTGCCTGCCGTCCTGTACCTTTGCTCCACCTCTGGATTACTGAACTCTGCCTGTCCCTGACCCTGAGCCTGCCTGCCGTCCTGTACCTTTGATCCACCTCTGGATTACTGAACTCTGCCTGTCCCTGTCCCTGAGCCTGCCTGCCATCCTGTACCTTTGATCCACCTCTGGATTATCAACCCCTGCCTGCCTTGACATGTCATTTGCCTGCCTCTGGTGTTATAATAACCATTGTTACTTCACACAGTCTGCACTAGGGTCGTACCTTGATTCCTGATAGACCCTGCCAAGCTGCACTGCTTCTTGACACTCTGCTCGCTTAACCCGGAAGCCAGCCGCACCAATGTGTCGGAGGAAACAGCGTCCAACTGGCGACTGTGTCAGCGTGCATGAGCCTGGCCCACCACAGGAGTCGCTAGAGCACGATGGGACAAGGACATCCCGGCCGGCCAAACCCTCCTTTAACCCGGATGATGCTGGGCCAATTACACGCCGCCTCATGGGTCTCCCGGTCGCGGCCGCCTACGACACAGCCCAGGATCAGTCCCCGGATCTGTAGTGATGCCTCTAGCACTGCGTTAGACCGCTGCCACACTCGGGAGGCCCTAACTTTTTTTAATGACTGGGAACCAAACTCATATATTTTATGTGGTCAGGTGAGTGATGATAAATGTCTCTACATATTTAATTGACATTGATTTTAGTTGGAAGGAGAGAGAGAGAGCAAGAGAGAGGCAGACAGACAAAGAGACGGACAGACAGACCCACGCACTCCTAGGTGGAGACGGGGTGTATTTTTCTGCAGGTGGAGTTTAGCAGGGTCAGGGCTACATTAAGCTAGCTAATATACCCTTGGCTGGCTGTTGGTGAGTGCTGTTTTTTATGCTGACCAAACAAATTTCACCCCAGCCTGGAGAGAGGCAATCAGCAGTGAGGTCGACAGCACTAATCGATTACTAGACCCGAGTGGTTTTGGGTGATTATATATAATTTGTATGTATTGTGTTTACTTACTTAAGTGTATGAGACTCTAATCAAAGCCATTCTACTGATACACAATGCAGATGCTGCTGAGCTGAATGCTATGCCTTTTTTCCCCGAGTCACTGATTTTATGATCACAGATAACACTTCATCATTATTCTGACAAAACACTGACAGAACCGAAATGACTGGAGTGGAAACTTGATTCAATCTTGATATCATTTAGGCTAGTTGTCATATCAATCAAATGAAAGGGGTAATTTCATTCACTGTGCTCAGCTAACCGTCAGAAACATTATGAGTTCTAAGGGAAACAAAAGCAAATTCATTTCAGTTTAACTGAAAGCAGAATCCAATTTCAAACCCTGCAACTTTTTATTGATTTATAAACAATGTGATATACAAAAACATATTTTCCTATTTCCCATTCTCAGAGAGCATGAAAGACACGCCCACGTGTCCAGACAACAGTCTCACCCTGTAGGAGCTTTGTGTGAATGTTGGGGTCTGAGGTGTATCTGTTTGTGGGTAAGGGTGTGTGGATGTTGGGGTCTGAGGTGAGTCTGTATGTGGGTAAGGGTGTGTGCATGTTGGGGTCTGAGGTGAGTCTGTATGTGTGTAAGGGTGTGTGGATGTTGGGGTCTGAGGTGAGTCTGTATGTGGGTAAGGGTGTGTGGATGTTGGGGTCTGAGGTGAGTCTGTATGTGGGTAAGGGTGTGTGGATGTTGGGGTCTGAGGTGAGTCTGTATGTGGGTAAGGGTGTGTGGATGTTGGGGTCTGAGGTGAGTCTGTATGTGGGTAAGGGTGTGTGGATGTTGGGGTCTGAGGTGAGTCTGTATGTGGGTAAGGGTGTGTGGATGTTGGGGTCTGAGGTGAGTCTGTATGTGGGTAAGGGTGTGTGGATGTTGTGGTCTGAGGTGAGTCTGTATGTGGGTAAGGGTGTGTGGATGTTGGGGTCTGAGGTGTATCTGTTTGTGGGTAAGGGTGTGTGGATGTTGGGGTCTGAGGTGAGTCTGTATGTGGGTAAGGGTGTGTGGATGTTGGGGTCTGAGGTGAGTCTGTATGTGGGTAAGGGTGTGTGGATGTTGGGGTCTGAGGTGAGTCTGTATGTGGGTAAGGGTGTGTGGATGTTGGGGTCTGAGGTGTATCTGTTTGTGGGTAAGGGTGTGTGGATGTTGGGGTCTGAGGTGAGTCTGTATGTGGGTAAGGGTGTGTGGATGTTGGGGTCTGAGGTGAGTCTGTATGTGGGTAAGGGTGTGTGGATGTTGGGGTCTGAGGTGAGTCTGTATGTAGGTAAGGGTGTGTGGATGTTGGGGTCTGAGGTGAGTCTTTATGTGGGTAAGAGTGTGTGGATGTTGGGGTCTGAGGTGAGTCTGTATGTGGGTAAGGGTGTGTGGATGTTGGGGTCTGAGGTGAGTCTGTATGTGGGTAAGGGTGTGTGGATGTTGGGGTCTGAGGTGAGTCTGTATGTGGGTAAGGGTGTGTGGATGTTGGGGTCTGAGGTGAGTCTGTATGTGGGTAAGGGTGTGTGGATGTCGGGGTCTGAGGTGTATCTGTTTGTGGGTAAGGGTGTGTGGATGTTGGGGTCTGAGGTGAGTCTGTATGTGGGTAAGGGTGTGTGGATGTTGGGGTCTGAGGTGAGTCTGTATGTGGGTAAGAGTGTGTGAGGGCATGGTGAAAAGATATGTTGTGATGGTGGTAAATACACTGAGTGAATAAAACATTAAGAACATCTGCTCTTTCCGTGACATACACTTTTGACACTTTGTAGAGTCCATGCCCTGATGAATTGAGGTTGTTCTGAGGGCAAAAAGTGTGGGGGTTGGAGGGGGTCTTCCTAATGTTTGGTATCCTCATTGTATATAGACATTCACACTTGTCTAACACTGTTTGAGGGCGTGAAGGATTAATGCTACCCATGTACCAACTCTTTTCTGGTGGTTTTTAGTTAAAGGATCATACATTTATTTACTTGGCTTGCTCAACTAGATGAGTGCCATCCATTGATTCAACCATTAAGTCTTGGGGATATTCAAAGGCATATATGGCTATCATGAGTTGATGCATGCATGCATGCTTATGTATAGAAATGAGGTACTCCGAGCGTCAGTAGTGTTAAGGACGTTAACGGAAACTCCTTTCTGTGAATTCTATGTCTCGCTGTCGCTCATTGTCCCTGTGCCTTCATGCAGATTAATGTTAGGGTGAAATCAAGGTACAAAAGACAGGAAGAAGTGCGCTGCAGGCAGGTACTTGACTGTTCAACACTTGAGTCATTTTCCTCTAAAGTGGTGTTCCTGTTCATGGAGAGTCGCGGGGGAATGGAGATGGTCTTGTTTAGGATTATGGGAAAACGTGTAAATGAATTAAACAGCTGCCTAATGCATCTCTCATCTCTCTCCCTAATGGAGATGTATTGCATCTTAGTGGAGAGAATATCAGAGGGGCCGGGGCTCGGCGGTAGGAGACTGGGGTGTTTGGGCTGGTGTTGCTGTAAGGCATGTGGCTGTGAAGTGGGCAAGCAGAGCTGTCAGGTCAGCTGAGTTGGAATGTATGTACTGGGTGGATGAAATGTCAGGGAAGTGGCATCTAATGGGTGTTTCAACCTTAAGGCTGTGAAGTTTTCTCATGACGTGTTGATGTGGAGGTGTTGTAGAGGTTTTGGATGATGTCCGTGTGTGAAGTGTTACTGAAGGTCCAGGAAGGGGTAAGAGATTGTGGCTGGTTGATTGGTATTCTTCACATGGAAGATTCACTCAGAAATCCTGCAAATAACAACAACAGCACCACAGAAAAGGACACTGTGTGTTGACTTCAGGAATTAGGCTGTCATGGACACAAATATGTGGCAAAACGAAGGCACAATATATCATTACCCTATTGTGGTAATTGAATGCAGTGTTGGTATCATATGTTGGTATCCCAATAAAAAAAATTGCCCACTGCAAATGCAGTCCATGCACTCATAAATAAATCTATGCATAATGTGGAAAAATAGCCTTGCTTTTCAGCCAATTCCTTTCTTAATTAGCTGTATTACACTACTGTTTCTCAGCTTGAGGGTGTCCTGTTGTTATCAAAGCATGGAATTATTTCTTCACACATAACTAACACCTCTGTTTATTTTTAAGCTCCTCACTGAGAGACGCTAATTATCAAAGGATAAACTCTCCTTTCCCAGAATGCCTCAAAAATGGGGATAAATAGTGGACCTATTATTTTGTGATGTATGGAATTAATTATTTTCTGGTAAGGTCAGAATCAGCTTTGAGGTTTAACACTTCATAAAAAAGGCTATATTTTGTGGTAAAAAGTAATGCAGTTACAAATTCGTTGGTTATAAAGGTTCAGTGAGTTTTCTACATTTTGTTATTATAAGCTCCCCTGATATTCTGTGAGTTTTCTCCATACAAAAAGTTGAATTCCTCTGTCTTTTAATAATTCCTGAAGATCTGATCATATTTTGTAAAATAGTCTGGTTTTGAAGAGACCACAGACCACATCTGGCTGTGACACTGTTTGATGGGATATATATTATTACACATTACAAAACATTTTTAGTGACAAAGACAGCTCACTTCACTTCTATGTGATAGGTGATTTTGTGGCTGCTTTACATGATCACGTCAATGAATATAGGAATGATAAATGCTGTGTTATACTTCATAGGTATGGTGTAGAGGAGAGTAAGTCATGGAGAGACTGGAGGAGAGGATGATTGATACATCTTTCAGCGAGCGAGGGACACACTGGCAGAGAAAGACAGTGATTAAGATAGTCTTTGAGTGTTAGAGCACGCAGTGGAAAGTGAAACGGAGTGATTTAAATTGAGTTAGAGTGTTGTTCCTAATGACGGCAAGACAAGTCAAGTGAGAGAGAGTGTACCAGAGAGATAGTATAGCTGCACCCCTAAACTAATCCTAACACTGGCCCTATCACCAGACTTAGTTCAGGTAGCGCCCTACCTCTTGTTGACGCTCTGACTGTAAGCCACGGGTAGGTAATCCTGAAAGGAGAGATACAGTATAATTAATGCTATTTAATTATGCATGCAAATCATTTTATTGGAAGGACCTGGGCACATCTGAAAGCTGTTTGCACTTTACATTACTGCATGCTTCATAAAAGTGCATTTGAGAGTAAAATAACTGCTGTTGAATATCTTAAATTATTCTCCTACAGTACTAAATCAAACATGGAAATATATGTACTGTATGACGAACATGTAAATAGCACCTCACTGTGCACTAGTCTGTCTCAAATAGGTTTACAACTTACTCTGTACGAGAAGGAGGTTCCATTTGACAGAGGTTAATGGTCTGTAATGACCAGACGCTGGAATACTGTAGGTATGTCAGGTCATTTGCGAATCCATCTGTCTTTTCCTCGTGCGTCACAAGAAGAATGTTCTGTCATTAAGTCAGACAACTCTAATCAACGATGTGCTTGACAATAAACAGGGAGCCAAAGTGGAAAACATTCATGTGGTTGTTGATGCGATAGAGCCCGTTGATTAAGATGGAAACACACATCTCAGCAGTCAGACTGCTCAGTGTAGAACTTTCTTCTCACCTCCCTCGCATCTCCCTAAAGGCGCCCTCTCAGCACCAAGAGTAAGCCATCAACACACAGTTCACTACAGACCTAGAGACTCTCTGTACCCTTAGTGAACACTAGACAGCCACATAACGACACATATTCGCTCTACAGTGCCATAACATCGAAATGCTTATGAACTCAATCTTTCATTTCCCATGTTCTTCAATTCCAAGTAACAGAAGTATACCCTGTGTGATGCAATGAAAGCAGCTCTGTTAACAGCCTGTGTCTCTACAGGCTGCTGCTTATTGTGAAGTCTGAGAGGTCAATAGCATGGAGAGGATGAATGGGCCTATATGTTGACATAGCTTATGCAGAGGCATTGTCTTTTTCCCCAAGTCGAGTGTATCAGAATATCTGTTGGCTGAAAATGAAAGCAGGTTGTGTTGCTTTATTGTGCATCCAAATACATCTCTCACTGACTGAGAAGCTTTAGGCTGCCAAGGGGAAGCATTTGGGAAACGACACAGAGAAGGCAAAACATCTGGCCTCCACATTTTAATTAGAGCTGGCTCACCTTTGGGATCTCTTGTCCTTGAGGACCACCTGACAACAATGTGTTAAAATAACTGCTAATGTGTGTTTGAATATTTTGTGTAAAACTGCTTGACTCCTTTGCAAGAGTTTCATTCCGAAAGGTCAATTTGTGTTAAGTCATAAAAAATGCAAATCCCAGCCAGCAGCAAGCCTATCGACATTTTACTCACTGAAAGTGCTTTGCTGATCAATTTAAACAATCTTTGACATTTCAACCAACCAGTATGGTGTGAGTTGTCATTTCCGAGCTCCTCAGATCCAACAAATGTCTCAAGAATGCTGCATAGGGCTCATGTGATGATAGGCTCACAGCAGCAAGCTGGTTTGGTAGAAGACAGGAATGGGAAATGCCAACGCACATCCCAGGCAGGGAGAGCAAGTACTGTAGATGGCAATATATATTTTTTTCACTTAGCTCTGTCCGGTTCAAAGATGACACCTGAGATGTCTGTATCAGCACTGACATCAGCTGGACCCAAGTCAAGCCAACTTGCAACTTCCAGAAGACAAATCAAATCCAAGTGCCAGGCTATATTGCCAAGTACCAGGCAATACTGCCAATTGCCAGGCTATACTGCCAAGTGCCAGGCAACAGTGTTCTCCCTCAGTGTGCCGAACTGGTTCAACACTTCTATATGCTTCACAAGTTACAGAAAAGTGGAATTAGAGAGGCTTTATTGAGATTGGATGAGGATGATGGCACTTCACAATTTGACTGAAAGTGAATAATTGTGGATTTCAGAGCTGTCCTCAGTAAACCCTTGGGCTATAAACCAGCACTCCTTTGACTGCCAGTCTTTTGTGATCCACTGCTGGAGTCCCAGACCACCTATTGGGATATTTTGTTGGTGGATGTTGTACAGTTAGAGTTTAAAATGGTTGCTCCCAATCTAACGTTGCCTTGGTTATACTGACAATGGGAGTCACACTGTTAAATAGTTATAGCTAAATTCATTTTTTGATCAATTCACAACTCCATGTAGTCTTTGAGGCATGATAACATGCCTTGTTTGAGGGTGAGTTTCAACGGTGCTCCAGTGAGAGCTGTCACTCAGTGCTGTTCTGAAGCAGACACAGACGTAGAGGGGGAATGAGGAACTTTTCATGTTTAATTAATAATGCTAATGAAACTTAATTAGCACAGCTTATGAAAAATGCATTCAAATGAGAGATGCGCTTTATCCTTAAATAACAAGCCTCCTGTGCTGGATTTGGTGTCCTATTTCATGCTAATTAGACTGCACTAGGGACCGTTAATTTAACGAGCGAAGATCATTTTAATCTCTGGCACAGTGGAGGGGCCTAAAACCTGTGATTGTGCTTGTGTGTCAATGTCTCTGTGAATGTCTCTGTGCATGTGGGTGAATGTCTCTGTTCATGTGTGTATGTCTCTGTGCGTGTGTGTGTATGCATGTGTGTGTATGTCTCTGTGCATGTGTGTGAATGTCTCTATGCATGTGTGTGAATGTCTCTATGCATGTGTGTGAAGGTGTGGGTAAGTGCTCGTGTATATGTATTATGTGTGACTAGTTTGGCAGGGAGCTGTATTTGCAGATATCATGATTCACACTGCCGTTCACAATTCTGACACTAACTTGGCACAATTCCGGCTATTTCTAGAAGGTCTAGAATATTTTCAATGACAGCCAATGTCTTGTACTCCAGTTGATTATGGACTATTTATGAAGTCAACAAAACAACAAAAGAAGCATATATCAGAATCATTACAAAACAATCGTATATGTGTGCATAAATGTCTAGCATTTGCTTTACTCTACTAAGCATGTACAAGTGGAATCATCTGCAAAATATATTTTTTTTTAAGTTGTTTTTGTTTCACACTCCAATTAGTATTTTCATTAGTGAGCTAGGTCATCGGAGAGCTCTTTCAATGTGTGAATGAGACAAAAGCTGTCTTGAGCTCAAGTGAATTGGAAAACTGCTAAAACGGACCCGGAAGGCATTATATGCCCTAATGCTGCATAAATACTGTGGCTGTATTCAATTGTTCATATTTAAAAAAAAATCTTTATAGATGCAACTGCTTCTACTGCCATCATCAGTCTAATTATGGCAAATTACTGTCACACATGAAAAACTTTCTTTTGCAACTTAATCTACCCAGAAATTATAATTGATAGTCACCGACATTTTCACTTTCTAAGCATCCGTTGTGCAGAATCTTTATGCAGGGGTCATTTGAACATCTCCTAAGAAGTGGTTGGCAGGCAGGATGGCAGTTCACAATTTGTAGACCTACTGCAGAAGGTGGTAGACTGTCACATTGAGTGTGTCGTTGTCTCAAGTTTCCTAAAAGCGCAGCGACAGCCCAGCTCATCCGTGGAAAATGCCGTTACGCCCCGTAGGGAAGGGCTTGTGATCGGCTTCCTCTCTGTGTGATCCTACCCCCAAGGCCTGATTCTATCTCAACATAAAGCCATTAGCCAGATCTGCATCGCAAGATGTGCATTGCCTACGGCCATTTACGTCTCTAGAATTATTGCAAATTAGCCCTGGTTTAAGAATATAGCAAATACTGGCTTTATTACAAATATATGACAAATCCCAAAGCTGATGTGCTATCACTAAAATAACTTCACATAAAACTGCACAATTAAAGATATCAACTATCGATCGACTACACGACTATATGAGGGTGTGTGTACATGTGTGGGTGTGTGCATGGTGCACGCAAGTGTGTGCGTGTGTACTTCTGTGTGTGTGGGTGGATGGGTTGGTGGGTGAATTGGTGTGTGTGCGCTCTCTGTTACATGGACTGTCAGTTTGGCAGACGCCTGTAGGGGTTGGTGTGTTGCCATGGTGACATGAGGAAGGCATGAAAGAGCAGCAAGGTTTGCCCAACAGGACCAATTTCTATTGGACTGAAGAAATTAGAGGCTTTTCATTTACATCTCCTCAACTTCTTTGTTAATAATAATCCTCAGCTTTAGAGAAACTCTGCAGGATTTAAAAACAAGCGGTAGGCACGATACAGTACAATGGAATATAGCCTACCTTTGCTGAAATAAGTAATTAAAATGGTTTTACAGACCAGGATAACACATTATTCTGTTGCTGAATTATTCAATAACATCTTTATGTTACTGATGGACTTGCCCCTACCATGTTGCATAACATTGAGTAGATTCTCGCTCACGGGTGTAACAAATAGCGTCTTGCAAGGCACACCTCAAAATATGTTAATGAGCAAGGAACAGCAATACCATGCACCCACTAGTGGTCAAAAAGTTTTTGGCGCTCCAAAGATACGGTACGGCACTGTATTTTGTGGAGTGTAATTACTCTGTCCAGTGTCTGTGTTCTTTTGCCCATCTTAATCCCTTTTTTTTAATCGGCCAGTCTGAGATATGGCTTTTTCTTTGCAACTCTGCCTAGAAGGCCAGCATCCCGGAGTCGGCTCTTCACAGTTGACATTGAGACTGGTGTTTTGCAGGTACTATTTAATGAAGCTGCCAGTTGAGGACTTATGAGGCATCTGTTTCTCAAACTAGACACTCTAATTGACTTGTCCTCTTGCTCAGTTGTGCACCGGGGCCTCCCATTCTTCTTTCAATCCTGGTTAGAGCCAGTTTTCGTACTGTGAAGGGAGTAGTACACAGCGTTGTATGAGATCTTAAGTTTCTTGGCAATTTCTCACATGGAATAGCCTTAATTTCTCAGAACAAGAATAGACTGACGAGTTTCAGAAGAAAGCTCTTTGTTTCTGGCCATTTTGAGCCTGTAATTGAACCCACAAATGCTGATGCTCCAGATACTCAACTAGTCTAAAGAAGGCCAGTTTGATTGCTTCTTTAATCAGAACAACAGTTTTCAGCTGGGCTAACATGATTGCAAAAGCATTTTCTAATGATTAGCCTTTTAAAATGATCAACTTGGATTAGCTAACACAACGTGCCATTGGAACACATTAGTAATGTTTGCTGATAATGGGCCTCTGCCTCTGGCCTCCGTTTCCAGCTACAATAGTCATTTACAATGTCTACACTGTATTTCTGATCGATTTGATGTTATTTTAATGGAAATAAATTGCTTTTCTTTCAAAAACAAGGACATTTCTAAGTGACCCCAAACTTTTGAATGATTGTGTAAGTTTACTGTTGATAATACCTCAAATTACCATATACATTACAGTTTTCGGTTACAGTGTATGTAAAAAATGTGCATTTGACTTTTATTGTCATTTAGCAGATGCTCTTATGCAGAATGACTTACAGTAAATGCATCCATCTTAAGATAGCAAGGTAAGACAACCACATATCACAGTCAAATATACAGGACACAAACATTCCAGTCCAGCTAAACAATGTATATATAGCATTTAGCAAAAAACATGTTTTCATACACATCTAAAACCTATGAATAAAACATTTGAAGGTCCCGCACCCCCTTAAGTAATTATTTCATTTGAAAAAAAATAGTCGATATATTGTTTTAGAAAAAAAAAACTTCATTTACAGGGAGAAGCCATCATGTATGACAAATTCAATAATTGGTTTGCCATTTTGAATTTCTTGGGTAGGTGTCTGAAAGTGAGATTCATAATCAGGATTAATTAGGATGACGGAGAAAAAAGCAACACTTTTCTACCCTGTGTTGTTTTTTTTTCTCTTCCTGACAGGTCTCAGCTGTCTTTTCACAGCACCGCTGCACTTTTCTTTCTCTACCTAACACTTACCCAGCAGGCAGTACCACGGCCCTGGGTCTGGGGGCCGCAATTCCACATGCTTTTTAATAGGTGTTCTAATCTAAACTATGGAGAAAGTACAGTATCACAATGATGCTTCCGGGAAGTCCAACCATGCCATTATTTGGTCACCTTATTTAACTTGTTATTTTTTTTAATGTAAGGATGGCGATGACAACGTTTTACATTTACATTACATATGACATTTTAGTCATTTAGCAGACGCTCTCATCCAGAGCCACTTACAATTAGTGCATTTATGGGAGCGTCGTGAGAGTTATTTTAAGATACACCTATTTTCTAGAGGTTATCATATGACTCCTCTGTGCCTCCTAGTCAACAGGCTTTTCAGGACTTGATAAGGATGCCCATTGTCTACAGGGCTTGGGTAAGGAGCAGGCACAGAGGCAGAAGAACAGTCAGGGTTATTTATAGTCTTCCAAGACGATACATGAATAAAGGCTGCATGGTCTGATATAAATAAGACATAAATACTTCCAAAACCGAGACGTTCTCTTAGTGGATGTGGATGTGATGTCTGCGACAAGTAAGCATTCATACTTATTGGCGGCTAAAACTCATTTTTAGTAAGCCGGTAGCCAGGTGCAGGTCTGTGGATGGTGCTTCGGCACAGATCCTTGTGCAATTGCATAATTTCCTTGTTGCGGCCCCTTGCGGCTATGCAGACACAGCACCCCTCCTCTCCCCACCTCTATCCCCACCACTCCATTGCTATAGGGCAGCCATGTGTGTCTGGACAGGGGGGTAGCGAGGGCCTAGCACACCTGGCCATCTTCTCCATCAGCTGCCATGTTTACGGAAAGGTGAGAATAAGGACATTATCTCACATGACGTGACTACATTTATCAGGATTACTGGAGTGGAATTTGATAGCTTAGACCCTTTTCTCCTTTTACAGTGGAAATGAAGGCCTAAGACACAACTTTGGATGTGTTTGTGTATTCATTGACCTGTAAGTGTAAGGATGACTTTTTTTAGTCTGACAGGGGATTTCTTTTAGGTAAACAACCGTTTTTTAAAATAGGAGTGGTCTTGTTCAGATTGATACTCTCTCTGTTAGTGTGTATGAGGTACATCCCTAAGCAGTAGGTAATACACTGACAGCCCGCTCCAGACTGTTCGCATTATGAGATCAAAGCGGTATTGCACAGAGCACACAACATCAAAGCAGTAGCTTCCATGTACTTTACCCCCGTTATCGCCAAGCACGCATTACCCTTCTGTGTTCACACCTCTTTATTTCACACACAAATATCTGGGTCTGCCGTACCAATCTTTCCAACGACACATTGTAAGTGAAGGGTTATCGGTCTGAAATTAGACATGGCACCATATTGGTATTCTCATAGGCAAAATCAACACGCATAGAGGGGTATACGTTCTGAACATGAACCAGGCATGCTATTGTGTACCCCAAAAATGGGTTATTATGGCATTGTGATCTTGTTATTGTTGATGTGCCACAGAGACCACTTGATGGCCACAAAAGTTTACAGTTGAACAAAGTTCTCCGCCCTGAGTCACTACATTCAGGAGATTAACAGCGAAGCTTTTAAGTTCATAGATGTATGTGGTAGCTGTAAAGCTTTCTGCAAGCTTATGAGTGATAATGCAGAAGCAGGCTGGCATGATGCTATTTTGGAATCTGTCAGTGATAAGGTGTGGCATATGTCAGAGACAGGGATGTGTGGGAAAATGATAGACCCCTGCTGATGCGGAAATACACATAGGTGAGATATTAATTGTTAGAGTTTCATCTGTGCCTAGCTTATGGTTGTTGTTTTTTTGCCAAGTTTATACTGCATGGAGTTTAGTTCACTTGTAAAACACCACAAGAGGACATTACCCAGTATTCTATACAGAGACCTATTTGTTTCTCTGCAGTTAGCCATCTACAGTATTTATCAATATATAACTACCAGCACCCAAGGATGATACACACTCCATAAATTAATAGGGTTTCCAAGGGGCAGTATTAATCCAAGGCAAAAAATAGGCTTAGTAAGACTAATGATATCCAGAACTACAAGAATGTTATGAAAGACACTGTATTTACTAATCCATTCAAATCTGTGCTATTGATATAAGGGTTCTGCTGGCAAACCATTTTGAAAAGGAGGACCAAAACGTTAAGCGGCTTAATTTGCTGTTCCTTTTTTCTGGGTTTGCGCAATGTTTGGTGTATGAGAGTAAATGAGTGCAGGAAACAAAAGAGCCCCACTGGTTCACTATCAGTCATGTTTCTCTTTTCGCTGTGCATCAGTTGCTGTGGGGATCATGGAGATTTAATCCTACTAAACAGCCCGATGGCAGATAGCCCGGCAGCTGAAGAACAAACGTCTGTGAGACGAGTAAACACATAGCTAAAAAAGGAAGGGGAGAATTAGCTTGCAGCATGTTCACACACTTACAATACATTATTGCACAACACTAACCCGAAAAGAGAGTTATGTATGCATTATATATAGTATGCAGCACAGAGGCCTACTGACAAAATTAAAGTTGGTGAGAGCAGAGAAGAATACGAGAGGAGAGAGGAGAGGGGAGGCATCACACAAAGGTTTCAGGGGCTGTAAAGTGTGGCCTTAACATCTCCCATGTCTTTGGGTTTTAAGTAGCATTTTTCCGATCACTGAAGGACATACCTGATGGAAATGTGTCTTCTGCATTAATCCAATACACACACACGCACACACGCTGAACTAAACGCTGTGCGTATGTGTGTTTCCCCTCTTTGGGTGTTCTGTTTAGCATAGGGTCTCTGAAAAAACCACTGATCACAATGGGACTGCTGCTTTGTGTCTCTCAGAGATGCCTTGTGTTATGTCATATGTACATATTTCTTTTTTGGGCTCCCGAGTGACGCAGTCTAAGACACTGCGTCTCAGTGCAAGAGGCGTCACTGCAGTACCTGGTTCAAATCCAGGCTGCATCACATCCGGCCGTGATTGGGAGTCCCATAGGGTGGCGCACAATTGGCCCAGCGTCCTCCGGGTTTGGCCGGGGTAGGTCGTCATTGTAAGTAAGAATTTGTTCTTAACTGACTTGCCTGGTTAAATAAAGGTTAAATACATTTTAAAAAATTAAAAATGTTCAGATCCTTTCCATAAGCCTCAGGACTTCATTCTCTGTGCCCCCCCCCCCCCCCCCCCCTCCTCTCCAGTTTCTTATCCACTCCACATTTAACCCTGTTTAGTAATATGTGGTCTTAGTGGTCTAATGCCCCTCTCACACCCTTTTAATGAGCCACTTATCTGACTACCCAAAGTGGCATTCCACCGAGCCTTTATAGGTGTCTTCGATTGGTCTAAGATCTCCCCCTACTCTCCACCAACATGGTCCTATTAAACCACTCCTCTTCCTGTTCAAACTCCTTCCAACAGCAAGTCCACATTAACTAGGCTATTTTTCATCAATTCTGATGTTCTTCCCAGATTCTCTCCTGTTCCTGGCAGAGGAAATTCCCAGTGCTCATTAAAGCTTAATACATTTTTAAATACTCAATCAGAGGTTGGGTGGAGGAGCAGCACAGTGTTTTATCCATTCCAGTGTCCTAGTGCCTATGTTAGTACCACAGCATCACGCTCCTGATTAAAGTCCCGTAGATCACTGCATTGTTCCCTTTTGGTTTTCAAAGCTCCACAACACAAGGTTCCAACTTACCTAACTGTTAGCCCCCTAGAGTCGATGTCCGCGCCCCTCTGAACTCTAATCAGCATAATAATACAAATCCCTATAAACATCTGTCAGTTTAAGCAAGAGATATCTGCATTGGATGTGTCTCAATCCACCGCATCCACCGATGTCGCACCTCCGCATCTGCAGTGAAAGGTGACAGAGCGAGAGTGGTGTTTGGCAGACCATGAAACATCCAGAAAATCGCTCTTCTTACAAAATCGCCTGTAGAAAAACATGAAAACTCGTTCACGAGGTTGGTTAACTCTTGAGGTTCCTCGGGTCTCCACCAAACTAGGTAAATCCGCTTTTAGTTTTGAAGTACCTCATTGCTGGAACAAATGACAAAAAAACATTTACATTTGGATGTTATGGTGTTGCTCAGGCAATTTAAAAATATTGATTGGGGACCTACTTATTGAGGAAGGTAACTGTTTTTCTTGAATATTTCTGTTGTGCTGTATTTTACTGGTTTATATTGTATTACATTTTTAATGTTGTGTATGCAAGGCTCCCTTGTGAAAGAGATCCCTGGTCTCAATGGTGACTCAATGGTAAATAAAGGTGAAATACAAATAAATAAACTGGCCCCACCACGACAAGGCCAAACAGGCCCCCCTGTTTTGATCAAGTTTATATTCTGGCCCCATAAAGGAAAGCAGCCGGAAGCAGAAGCCGTAAATAAAATAAATGGCTATAGAATGCCATAACACGAGGCCATTTGAAATAGAGGAGGACGTGACAGTCATTTAAAACCTCATCTGGCTGCCCTGACATGACATTTCTCAGCAAGAGTAATGGTCAGGGGATGCTGCCTGCTGGTAAAGGTATCACCCCTGTCTAGGGAAACCTGTTTCAGATATTAGAGGA
The DNA here is from genome assembly GCF_013265735.2 of Oncorhynchus mykiss. NCBI lineage: Eukaryota > Metazoa > Chordata > Actinopteri > Salmoniformes > Salmonidae > Oncorhynchus > Oncorhynchus mykiss. The sequence continues at coordinate 41,819,811 of NC_048574.1, read as the reverse complement.
AAAATCCCATACACATCTATCTCCCTGCTATAGACTAACACACGCTCATTGAGTCTGTTGGCTCCTCCTCCTTATTGTTTTCCACCCCTGTCTTCTCCCATCCTTCCTCCATTCTTTATCCCATTGTCTTTTATTCACTACCAAGCTTCTCTCACCAAGGCTCTGTGCTTTTCTCTGGAAAAAGGGAGGCACATGTGTGAGTGGGCAAGCGTACGTGAGGAAAGGTGATTACTGATCGACAGCTACTGAACAGATTAGAGGGTAGCCTAAATCCTTCAACCCTTGAAGCTGTCAATCAGGGATTTCCCTGCCAAGTCCCCGTCTGTAGCTCTGCCTAAGCTTGATCTGGCCAAAGAATCTCTGCATCTAATCAGATAATAAGGTGTCATATGAGGAAATAAATCTATAGAACATTCACACATTGCATTTGTTTCTTCATGACATCACAGGGTGTATGATTACCAGTAGCAACTCCTACATTGATAATCAACCTGGTATTGTCGTGCATGATCCATAAGGAGGATTGGCATGCAAGACATTTAATCAGTGTGCTGAGTGCTGACAGCCCGCTCATGTAATGATGCTATTGATTTTTACAGACCCTCCATGGTTGGCTGCTTGTAAATCATCTCTTGTAAATCATCTTGTACATTTGCACAAAAATGAAAGCAATATAATCATCACTAAGAAACATCTGCTGTTTCTGTTTCCTATTCTTATTATGCCGGATGACAATGAAGGGTTCGTTTTCTAATTGATCAGACTATAAACAATATAGCTTGTAGTCATCCAAACACAATATAGTTGGTGTCTGATGTCTCTCCCTGCCAAAACCAATGAGCATTATAGACTGGCATGTGTACTGGGTATAATAAAGAGTGCCATTTTCAGTGATAATCAACGGATGCCCTCTCTCCTCTTCCTCTCCTGTTTCAACAACAACCTTGTTTTTTTTACCCAGGCTGTTCGACACTACTTGGAGCACAACAACATGACTGTTTGGGCATGAGACATAACACAACCTTACGCCAGTAGTCCTGAGGTAAACAGAAACACCAACAATAACACCCAGCTCTACTGACTCCTACCATACATAACTTGACATAAGACAACCCCTGCATCCCATCTCCAGAGCCTGTACAGATTATTTCCCTCTAACCATTTAGCAGGAATCAAGGATAGTCTTTCTTTGCATTTAAACTACACAGGTATTTAAGCACACAGATTTGTGAAGGCTATTCGTTGGCTTACATACAGTGCTTTCGGAAAATATCCTGGCCCTTTCACCTTTTCCACATTTTGTTACGTTACAGCCTTATTCTAAAATTGATGAAAGAAAACATGTTCCTAGTCAATCTACACACAATATCCCATAATGACAAAGCAAAAACAGGTTTTTAGAAATGTTTCCAAAAAGCGAACTACCTTGTTTGCATAAGTATTCAGGCCCTTTGAAATGGAGCTCAGGTGGATCCTGTTTCCATTGATCATCCTTGAGTTATTACTACAATTTGATTGGAGTCCAGCTGTGGTATATTCAATTGATTGGACATGATTTGGCAAGGCACACACCTGTCTATATAAGGTCCCACAGTTGACAGTGCATGTCAGAGCAAAAACCAAGCCATAAGGTTGAAGGAATTGTCCGTAGAGCTCAGAGACAGGATTGTGTCGAGGCACAGATCTGGGGAAGGGTACCAAAACATTTCTGCAGAATTGAAGGTCCCCAAGAACACAGTGGCCTCCATCATTCTTAAATGGAAGAACCAAGACCACGACTTGTCTGCCTAGAGCTGGCCGGCGGCCAAACTGAGCAATAGGGGAGAAGGACCTTGGTCAGGGAGGTGACCAAGATCCCGATGATTACTCTGACAGAGCTCCAGAGTTTCTCTGTGGAGATGGGTGAACCTTCCAGAAGGACAACCATCTCTGCAGCACTCCACCAATCAGGCCTTTATGGTAGAGTGTACAGACAGAAGCCACTGCTCAGTAAAAGGCATATGGCAGCCCACTTGGAGTTTTCCAAAAGGCATCTAAAGGACTCTCAGACCATGAGAAACACGATTCTCTGGTCTGATGAAACCAAGATTGAACTCTTTGGCCTGAATGCCAAATGCCACGTCGGGAGGAAACCTGGCACCATCCCTACGGTGAAGCATGGTGGTGGTAGCATCATGCTGTTTTTTAGTGGCAGGGAATGGGAGACTTGTCAGGATCGAGGCGAAGATGAACGGTAAAGTACAGCGAGTTCCTAGATGAAAACCTGCTCCAGAGCGTTCAGGACCTCAGACTGGGGCGAAGATTCACCTTCCAACAGGACAACGACCCTAAGAAGACAGCGCAGGAGTGGCTTCAGGACAAGACCCTGAATGTCATTGAGTGGCCCAGTCAGAGCCCGAACTTGAACCCAATCGAACATCTCTGGAGAGGCCTGAAAATAGCTGCAGCAATGCTCCCCATCGAACCTGACAGAGCTTGAGAGGATCTGCAGAGAAGAATGTGAAAAACTCTCCAAATACAGGTGTGCCAAGCTTGTAGCGTCATACCCAAGAACTCTCGATTCTGTAATCACTGCCAAAGGTGCGTCAACAAAGTACTGAGTAACGTGTCTGAATACTCATGTAAATGTGATATTTCAGTTATTTAAATAAAATACATTTGCAAAAAATTATAAAAACCCGGTTTTGCTATGTAATTATGTGGTTTTGTGTTGTGTGTAGATTGATGAGGGGAAAATAACTATTTATCTGTTTGAGAATAAGGCTGTAATGTAAGAAAATGTAGAAAAAGTCAAGGGGTCTGAATCATTTCCGAATGCATTGTAGCTCTGGTGAGTGTATGCTGGTTGAATGCTGAGGGCAAACTCATCTGGAAAATCACAATTTCTGTTTTAATGTGTTGCCCTCTTCCTTTCCTTTGGGCCTTCTCTTATAATATGCAGATACTGTTTGGGCCGTCAGGAGAGCTGTGTGGAGAATCAAACAGCACTGTAGTCTTTCAGCTGGCTAATCAAGAGATCAAACCAGCCACTGTCTCATCCCACGTCCTGTCAGACCCAATTCTGCCTGGACCGTCGGCTTTGGTTTCCATTTCTGCACTCATCTCTCTCCACCTCCTTTTGTCAATCCAAAACAATATCTTCATTTCAGCTGCGATCACTAATGCCAAGAGGGATTGCACAAATTGACGTTGAATAACTAGAATCAGCAAAGAGTGCACTTTCAAATCAAATCAAATTTTATTTGTCACATACATGTGTTAAGCAGATTTGATTGCAGGCATAGCATAATGCTTGTGTTTCTAGCTCTTGTAAAGGAATGGAATTAAGAATATATACATATTTGGGTGAGCTCAAAGGCGGTCAAAACATGCAGACGAATACATCCTAATAATACCGGTAAAGTTTGTCAAAACATGTCAAACGATGTTTATAATTAATCCTCAGATTGTCAATTGTCTAAATAATCAATAATATTTCAACCGGACAATAGCGTATTCAATAGAAAGGAAAAACAATGAAGGGTGTGCACTCGGTCACACGCGCAAACCAGCACTGCGTGATTCTACAGTCCACTGACAGAAAAGTCTCATTCTTCTTATTTTTTCAGAAAACAAGCCTGAAACAATGTAAAGACTGTTGACATCTAGTGGAAGCCATAGGAACTGCAATCTGGGTCCTAACCCATTAGATACTCTATAGGCATTCAATTGAAAATACATTTAAAAAATCCCACTTCCTGGATGGATTTTCCTCAGGTTTTCGCCTGCCATATCAGTTCTGTTATGATCATAGACATTATTTTAACAGTTTTGGAATCTTTAGAGTGCCTTCTATCCGAATCTACCAATTATATGCATATCCTAGCTTCTGGCCCTGAGTAACAGGCAGTTTACTTTGGGCATGCTTCTCATCCATCATCGAAATACTGCCCCCCGAAATACAAGCCATAAGAAGTTAAACAAATCATGAAATAACCCTTTGTGATAAAGACACATTGCAGAAGACCATCAGACATTTTGTCATGCAGAAAATCCATCCTCCTTTTCTATAGTACAAAGTTAGTGTGCTGAAATGGCAAACTCATGTCCTCTCTCCTAACAAAGGCATAATCAAACACCTTTGTTTGTGATTCACAGAATATTACTGTACAATGTTCCCCTCCTCTCTTCCTCATGCACACGAGGAATGTTTCCCCTCTCCTATACACACCCACACATGCGTGCACACACACACACAGAGACACACACACACACACACACATCATTAGAAAGTATTTTTAAGTAATAAGGCCCGAGGGGTTGTGGTATTTGGCCACGGCTAAGGGTTGTTCTTATGCACAACGTGGTATATTGGCCATATACCACGAATCCCTGAGGTGCGTTATTGCTATTATAAACTGGTTACCAACGTAATTAGAGCAGTAAAAATAAATGTTTTGTCATGCCAGTGGTATACGGTCTGATATGCCACTGCTTTAAGCCATTCAGTATTCACCCATTTTATAATTACATTTAAAGGCTTAACTACAAGTGATTGACAGTGGGGTTGGCTGCCATTACCACACATTGTACTGAGAATGAGTCACCAGTGAAGCACAATCAGGAAACAAAAACTTCCACGCGGTGGAGTAATTTGTGTTCAGACATTATCACAACCATTAATTCATCTGTTAAGTGGCTGCTCTAAACCAAAGAGACGTCCACTACAGTAGATCTTGAAGAAATCAACACCTGGCCAAAGAGTGGGATTGTATATTTTACATACGTAGGAGCTCAAAATCTTTGAACGTCTCGGGGCTGTAATCAGTGAGCATTGTCACCAAATGATTGTACATACTGTGCCTTCAGAAAGTATTCATACCACTTGACTTATTCCACATTTTGTTGTGTTGCAGACTGAATTCAAAATGTATTATAACTATTTGTCTTTCACCCACACACACTACGCTATACGGGCAAAGTGAAAACAGGTTTTTGGAATCTTTTTTGAAAATGAAATACAGAAATATCAGATTTACACAAGAGTTCACAGCCTTGAGTCAATGCATGTTGGTAGCTATTACAGCTTTGCGTCTTTCTGGGTAAGTCTCTAAGACCTTTGCACACCTGGATTGTACAATATTTGCCCATTATGTTTTTCTAAATTCTTCCAGCTCTGTCAAATTGGTTGTCGATCATTGCTAGATGATCAAGCAGATTTAAGGCAAAACTGTAACTCAGCCACTCAAGAACAATCAGTGTCTTCTTGGTTATTTAGGTTATGGTCCTGCTGAAAGGTGAATTAATATCCTAGTGTCTGGTTGAATGCAGACTAAACTAGGTTTTCCTCTAGGATTTTGCCTGTGCCATTCCATTTATCTTTTTATCCTGAAAAACTCCCCATTACTTAACGATTATAAGCATACCCATAGCATGATGTCGCCCTCACTATGCTTGAAAATATGGAGAGTGGTACTCAGTAATGTGTTCTATTGGATTTGCCCCAAATATAACACTTTGTATTGAGGACAAAAAGTTTTGCTTTCCAAAATGTTTTTGCAGTACTACTTTAGTGCCTTGTTGCAAACATGATGGATGTTTAAGAATAGTTTTATTTTGTACAGGCTTCCTTTTCACTATTTAAATTGGGTTAGTATTGTTGAGTAACTACAATGTTGTTGATCCATCCTCAGTTTTCTCCTATCACAGCCATTAAATGTTATAACGGTTTTAAAGTCACCAATGGCCTCGTGACATCCCTGAGAAGTTTCCTTACTCTCCGGCAACCAAGTTAGGAAGGACACCTGTGTCTTTGTAGTGATTTGGGTGTATTGGTACACCATCTAAAGTGTAATTAATAACTGCAACTTGCTCAAAGGGATATTTTATTTAATCTTTATTTAACTAGGCAAGTCAGTTAAGAACAAATTCTTATTTACAATGACGGCCTACCCCAGACAACGCTGGGCCAATTGCGCATCACCCTATGGGACTCCCAATCACAGCCGGATGTAATGCAGCCTGGATTCAAACAAGGGACTGTAGTGACGCCTCTTGCACTGAGATGCAGTGCCTTAGACTGCTGCACCAAATCTAATTAAACAACAGTTTTGCACACAGAGATAATCCAATTCAATTTATGTGACTTGTTAAGCACATTTTTACTCCTGAATTTATTTAGGCTTGCCATGGCTTTTCAGCTTTTCATATTTTATTAAACAAAAATATTGAAAAACATAATTCCAATTTGACATTATGGGGTATTGTGTGACAAAAATCTAAATATAATCAATTTTAAATTCAGGCTGTAAAACCAAAACATTTATAAAAAGTAGCAGGGTGTGAATACTTTCTGAAGGCACTGTAAATGTCCACCTAACCATAAAACTTCCATTAAAAGCCCAGGTGTTTAATTGCTTTAACACTGAACACAACCGGCACAGAACCAGTTGTCTATTTCCTTAATATGGATGGAAACTATTGTGAAGTACTTGGGAAAGTGAGAGATCGCCAGGCAGGACCTACTGTATCATGTCCACACACAGGTCTTCCTGCTCATCAACGCAGTCTACATTGCTTTCGGAAAGTATTCAGACACCTTGACTTTTGACACATTTTGTTTCTTTACAGCCTAATTCAAAAATTGATTAAATTGTTTGGGGTTTTTTCAGCAATCTACACACAATACCCCATAATAACAAATCACAAACAGTGTTTTAGACATTTTTGATCATTTATAAATATATATATATATATATATATATACAGTATATCACAAAAGTGAGTACACCCCTCACATTTTTGTTAATATTTGAGTATATCTTTTCATGTGACAACACTGAAGAAATTACACTTTGCTACAATGTAAAGTTGTGAGTGTACAGCTTGTATAACAGTGTAAATTTGCTGTCCCCTCAAAATAACTCAACACACAGCCATTAATGTATAAACAGCTGGCAACAAAAGTGAGTACACCCCTAAGTGAAATTGTCCAAATTGGGCCCAATTAGCCATTTTCTCTCCCCGGTGTCATGTGACTCGTTAGTGTTACAAGGTCTCAGGTGTGAATGGGGAGCAGGTGTGTTAAATTTGGTGTCATCGCTCTCACACTCCCTCATACTGACTGGTCACTGGAAGTTCAACATGGCACCTCATTGCAAAGAACTCTCTGAGGATCTGAAAAAAATAATTGTTGCTCTACATAAAGATGGCCTGGGCTATAAGAAGATTGCCAAGACCCTGAAACTGAGCTGCAGCACGGTGGCCAAGACCATACAGCGGTTTAACTGGACAGGTTCCACTCAGAACAGGCCTCGCCATGGTCGACCAAAGAAGTTGAGTGCACGTGCTCAGCGTCATATCCAGAGGTTGTCTTTGGGAAATAGACGTATGAGTGCTGCCAGCATTGCTGCAGAGGTTGAAGGGGTGGGGGTTAGCCTGTCAGTGCTCAGACCATACGCCGTACACTGCATCAAATTGGTCTGCATGGCTGTCGTCCCAGAAGGAAGCCTCTTCTAAAGATGATGCACAAGAAATCCCGCAAACAGTTTGCTGCAGACAAGTAGACTAAGGACATGGATTACTGGAACCATGTCCTGTGGTCTGATGAGACCAAGATACTTATTTGGTTCAGATGGTGTCAAGCGTGTGTGGCAGCAACCAGGTGAGGAGTACAAAGACAAGTGTGTCTTGCCTACAGTCAAGCATGGTGTTGGGAGTGTCATGGTCTGGGGCTGCATGAGTGCTGCCGGCACTGGGGAGCTACAGTTCATTGAGGGAATCATGAATGCCAACATGTACTGTGACATACTGAAGCAGAGCATGATCCCCTCCCTTCGGAGACTGGGCCGCAGGGCAGTATTCCACCATGATAACGACCCCAAACACACCTCCAAGACGACCACTGCCTTGCTAAAGAAGCTGAGGGTAAAGGTGATGGACTCGCCAAGCATGTCTCCAGACCTAAACCCTATTGAGCATCTGTGGGGCATCCTCAAACGGAAGGTGGAGGAGTGCAAGGTCTCTAACATCCACCAGCTCCGTGATGTCGTCATGGAAGAGTACTCCAGTGGCAACCTGTGAAGCCCTGGTGAACTCCATGCCCAAGAGGGTTAAGGCAGTACTGGAAAATGATGGTGACCACACAAAATATTTACACTTTGGGCCCAATTTTGACATTTTCACTTAGGGGTGTACTCACTTTTGTTGCCAGCGGTTTAGACATTAATGGCTGTGTGTTGAGTTATTTTGAGGGGACAGCAAATTTACACTGTTATACAAGCTGTACACTCACTACTTTACATTGTAGCAAAGTGTCATTTCTTCAGTGTTGTCACATGAAAAGATATACTCAAATATTAACAAAAATGTGAGGGGTGTACTCACTTTTGTGATATACTGTATATATACACACACAGCTGAAGTTGGAAGTTTACATACACCTTAGCCAAATACATTTAAACTCAGTTTTCACAATTCCTGACATTTAATCATAGTACAAATTCCCTGTCTTAGGTCAGTTAGGATCATCACTTCATTTTAAGAATGTGAAATGTCAGAATAATATTAGAGAATTATTTCTTTCAGCTTTTATTTCTTTCATCACATTCCCAGTGGGTCAGAAGTTTACATATACTCAATTGGTAATTGTTAGCATTGCCTTTAAATTGTTTAACTTGGGTCAAATGTTTCGGGTAGGCCTCCACAAGCTTCCCGCAATAAGTGATTTTTGGCCCATTCCTCCTGAGAAGGCTGGTGTAACTGAGTCAGGTTTGTAGGCCTCCTTGCTCGCACACACTTTTTCAGTTCTGCCCACAGATTTTCTTTAGGATTGAGGTCAGGGCTTTGTGATTGCCACTCCAATACCTTGACTTTGTTGTCCTTAAGCCATCTTGCCACAACTTTGGAAGCATGCTTGGGGTCATTGTCCATTTGGAAGACCCATTTGCGACCAAGCTTTAACTTCCTGACTGATGTCTTGAGATGCTGCTTCAATATATCCAAATATTTTTCCTACCTCATGACGCCATCTATTTTGTGAAGTGCACCAGTCCCTCCTGCAGCAAAGTACCCGCACAACATGATGCTGCCACCCCCGTGCTTCACGGCTGGGATGGTATTCTTCAGCTTGCAAGCCTCCCCCTTTTCCCTCCAAACAAAACGATGGTCATTATGGCCAAACAATTATATTTTTGTTTCATCAGACCAGAGGACATTTCTATAAAAAGTACGATATTTGTTCCCATGTGTAGTTCCAAACCATAGTCTGGCTTTTTTTATGGCGGTTTTTGAGGAATGGCTTATTCCTTTTCTGAGCGGCCTTTCAGGTTATGACGATATAGGACTTGTTTTACTGTGGACATACATACTTTTGTACCTGTTTTCTCCAGCATCTTCACAAGGTCCTTTGCTGTTGTTCTGGGATTGATTTGAACTTTTTACACCAAAGTACTTTCCTCTCTAGGAGACAGAACACATCTCCTTCCTGAGCAGTATGATGGCTGCGTGGTCCCATGGTGTTTATACTTGGGTACTGTTGTTTGCACAGATGAACGTGGTACCTGCGGGCTTTTGGACATTGCTCCCAAGGATGAACCAGACTTGTGGAGGTCTGCAATTTTTTTTCTGAGGTCTTGGCTGATTTATTTTAGTTTCCCATGATGTCAAGCAAAGAGGTGTTGAGTTTTGAAGGTAGGCCTTGAAATACATCCACAGGTACACCTCCAATTGACTCAAATGATGTAAATTAACCTAGCAATAGCTTCTAAAGCCATGACATACATTTCAGGAATTTTCCAAGCTGTTTAAAGGCACAGTCAACTTAGTGTATGTAAACTTCTGACCCAGTGGAATTGTGATACAGTGAATTATAAGTGAACTAATGTCACGTCCTGATCCTTTTTTATGTCTCTATTTTGGTTTGGTCAGGGCGTGAGTTGGGGTGGGCATTCTATGTCAATTCATAAATAAAGATGAACACGTACAACGCTGCACCTTGGTCCTCACCTTCTTCCACCAACAGCCGTTACAACTAATCTGTCTGTAAACAATTGTTGGAGAAATTACTTGTGTTATGCACAAAGTAGATGTCCTAACCGACTTGCCAAATCTGTGGTTTGTTAACAAGGAATTTTTGGAGTGTTTGAAAAACATGTTTTAATGACTTCAAACATCAAACTTCAACTGTATATATATATATCTATATATCTATTTATATATCACATTTACATAAATATTCAGACCCTTTACTCAGTACTTTGTTGAAGCCCATTTGGCAGCGGTTACAGACTGGAGTCTTCTTGGGTATGACTCTAAAAGCTTGGCACACCTGTATTTGGGGAGGTTTTCCCATTCTTCTCTGCAGATTCTCTTAAGCTCTGTCAGGTTGAGTGGGGAGCATTGCTGCACAGCTATTTCCAGGTCTTTCCAGAGATGTTCAATCTGGTTCAAGTCCGGGCTCTGGCTGGGCCACTCAAGGACATTCAGAGACTTGTCCCGAAGCTACTCCTGCATTGTCTTGGCTGAGTGTTTAGGGTCGTTGTCCTGTTGCAAGGTGAACCTTCGCCCCAATTTGAGGTCCAGAGCTCTCTGGAGCAGGTTTTCATCAAGGATTACCATCTTTGCCTCGATCCTGACTAGTCTCATAGTCCCTGCTGCTGAAAAATATCCCCACAGCATGATGCTGCCACCAACATATTTCACCGTAGGGATGGTGCCAGGTTTCCTCCAGATGTGATGCTTGGCATTCAGACCAAAGTGTTCAACCTTGATTTGATCAGACCAGAAATTCTTGATTCTCATGGTCAGAGTCTTTAGTTGGCTTTTGGCAAAATCCAAGAGGGCTGTCTTTTACTGAGCAGTGGCTTCCATCTGGCTACTCTACCATAAAGGCCGGATTGGTGGAGTGCTGCTGAGATGGCTGTCGTTCTGGAAGGTTCTCCCATCTCCACAGAGGAACTCTAGAGCTCTATTAGAGTGACCATCAGGTTCTTGGTCACCTCCCTGACCAAGGTTCTTCTCCCCCGATTGCTTAGTTTGTCCGGACTGCCAGCTCTAGGAAACGTCTTGGTGGTTCAAAACTTTGATGGAGATTGATGGAGGCCACTGTGTTCTTGGGAACCTTCAATGCTGCAGATATGTGTTGGTACCCTTCCCCATATCTGTGCCTCGACACAATTCTGTCTCGGAGCTCTACAAACAATTGCTTTCAGCTCATGGCTTGGTTTTTGCTCTGACATGCACTGTCAACTGTGAGCCTTTCCGAATCATGTTCAATCAATTGAATTTACCACAGATGGACCCCAATCAAGTTGTAGAAACATCTGAAGGATGATCAATGGAAACAGGAGGCATCTGAGCTCAATTTCGAGTCTCATAGCAAAGGGTCTAAATACTTAGGTAAATCAGGTATTTCTGTTTTTAAATGTTAATGCATTTGCAAACATTTATAAAAAACAGTTTTCACTTTGTCATTATGGGGTTTTGTGTGTAAATTGCTGAGGAAATTATTTAATTTGATCTATTTTAGAATAAGGCTGTAACGTTACAAAATGTGGAAAAAGTCAAAGGGTCTGAATACTTTCTGAAGGCACCGTATGTGTCTCTCCTCCTCGAGATGTCTTCACCACCAGCCAATCATTAGAGGCTTGGAGTAACACATGCAAATGTTTAAAGAAGAATAGTGTGAGAGCCACAGGCATTGTTGAAGACCTGCATCTTGGCGACGTGTCACTTTTGACCCCTCAGGTGTGTGTGGGCGGGAGCTCCGCCGTGATTGGCTACGGGCTGCTTTGCGTTTGAGTGGCAGCCCCTAATGAGAACCCTGGAGAGGTAACCCGACAGCTGTTTGTTTGCAGCTAATGAGAGACTGGAGGAGGAGTGTGGATCAGAGATGGGAACTCTCTGATAAAGGCTACCTTTACCAGGGCTGGAAAGAGGGGAAATAATGTTTCCTCTAGAGGAAGATGTTCGGGGCTCTCCTTTGTGTCAGAGCAGTATGTTTGAGTCATTGCTCCTGGGCCATTGCTTATGCTCAGCAGCTGCTGTCGGGGTTGGGGGGGTGGGACACGGAGGCTGGTTCGTGGAGAGGGACATGGTGTTCCCAGTTGGGTAATGATGATTTATAGCCCAAAGCTATGCCATGTTATATAACTAAACCCACCTGCATCTTCTAATTGATGACACACATTATTAGGAGATTGTGAGGTGCAGCACTGCAATGCCTTGGTCAATAAGCTGTTGCTAGATGCCTGTTCACAGAGGCCACTGATGTCCACCCCCTTAATCAAATGGGGAATAGGATACACATGAGTAGGCAACTATAGATATACTTCGCCAACAAATCATCACATCAAATAAAGATTTCACGTTTACAGTAGCCTACATTACAGTAGCCTAGCCTATTATTTCAGACGAGATGTCAGACTGGTTTATTCATTTTTTTTTTTTTTTACAGTGACAGAGATGTTTCCCCCTGTAAACTAGTCGCCTGAGGGTGGCGCCAAAAGAGCAAATAGTGCCCCTTGTGCTTTCCTCTGTTGAATTGGATTCCATTACAATCAAACTAATGCCAAAATATGATACATTGAATATATCAACAACTAAATAATCACCTATGAGTAGATGGTTTTAGAAGTTTGAGAGAGAAAAAAATATCATGAGGTTAGGGTACTGACACATAAAACCACACCTGAAACCTCTCCATAGAAACTCCCATCGGGAGATCGACTAACACGTTTGTGTATGAGCTCAAGTAGCCTAAAATCAATATTAATTTCAGTCACCCTCGGTTTTAACATAAATTGTCTAAGTCCCACCGTTCTGATTTAGGTAGTAAATCCGTGTTTACGTCTCGAGTGTTCAGCCTGTGGCATCCAGTGATGTGGATGAGAAGTTGCTGAGGCTGAGACAGAGAGCGGAGTTCGGTGGAGCCCCACCTCCTACCACGCTCTTGTGCGCGGTCTGGAGAGCAGAGCAAGTGCTGAAAAATTATCCTCACTTGATTTCTCATAACAAATACGTGCTTCGTTTACTCTACGCGGTGACATATTCCGTTTTGTGATTAAGACACGTGTGACATTTTAAATACTTTTTTAAAATATCGTTCAATCTGTATTTCGTGGTGTGTGGGTTTTATGCACGACATTCGCAAAGCTTGAGAAACTTGGACTAAAGGGATAGATAGATAGGTTGAAGATGAGTGCATATCTTCGCTAAGGTGCAGTTGCAACAGGATTTGAGAGTAGAGAAAAGCAATTGAACGTCGTGGCCAGAAGCATAGAGTTCATAACTACTGGTTATTAGCTGTAAAAACGAAATGAATTAATTCAAGCTTGATTTGTGTTATTTTTCGTGGTCAGAAAAATAGCGTTTTTTTGACAGCGGTAGAATGGAAGGCTGCACAATGACATGGGAATGGATTCATCGAATTTGAGGGTAAAGTTATCAATGGTACTAATGGATTTGCTCTCAACTGGTGATTTTTTTCGTCGTCGTGATACAGTATTTGGATTGAGTCATTGATACTGAGGTTTGAGGGTTATATACCTGCCTCTGGGACGACAGAAGGAAAAAACCCCGAGACAATCGCACCCTAAGAAGTCTTTGGCAAAGGTAAATTAAATATATTGACATACAACCAGAATAGTGCTTTCCAAGATAAACGCATGTGAAGTATGTCATGTTTAAAAGTCAAACGTTTCTTAGTAAAGGTTAATTGCCTCTTTCTAAATAGGAAAGTATGTCTGATAATATATTTTGTTGCTGTATGTATCATTTCTAATACAATATACACTCATTCATTAAATAGCCTTGTGTACATTTAAACAAATTTAAAAGATGGGTAATTCAAACCACTCCCCAATAGTTCGTTTTCCTGCGAATCCGATTAACCAGGTGCAATAGCTTGAATCGGACACTTGTTTGACTAAAAGCCCTTAAACGCCTGGAGTCGTCACTCTCTCTTTCTCTCTCCCTCCCCGCAGTGAAAGCAAGAGATGCTCTTATCGACCAACTATGCATACTGACCAGCCATACAGGCTATATTCGTTTAGCATCGTTTATCAATATTTCGTTCCCACTTCCCACATATTAAACGTCAGTTTGACAGTCTATATGACTCCAGACGCAGCTCTTTTCAGTGCATATTTGCATTTTTCAGAGACTGAGCGCATTTCTTTAGTGATACACGCCTATGCTTTGTCCATACCCTCCCAAATATTGACAAGCAGTACACATGGGCAGAGTATGGATAAATATTGCTCATCATGGTGATTAGTATTATTGTTGTCTTGTCATAAAAAGTAACTATGCATCTAACTTCATATAGATTATTAGAGACTACTGAGAGGCAAGGGAGCAGTATGTTATGCAGTCTATTGCCTTGCTACTCAAATCAATGTGAAGTGTATAGACTAGCTCTTCTGGAGATAGATTCTCAGACTAAACTATGACAGGGTTCCCTTTTCAAGAATTGTGTTTTAATAATTATATTTGTGTTTATTGGCGAGCTGCTTCTTGTATGTTTTAGAGTCGGCATAAAGTGATGTATTTCTGCACATATTAGATGTTAAGCATGGGTATGGCTTGAAGCTAAAGCCAGTGCTAGGGAAAGGATTTTCATCTTGGGCCATTCACACACATTGATTCAAACAGACCGCCATGTCTCTGATGTGCAATCTTCAGACATTGATCAAATTACTTAGAATTTCCATCCATTCCCAAAAACGCCACTCAACTACAATGCATACTTCTAAGTTAGACAGTTAACGTATGTTTGAAACACTTTGCGGGATGAAGGCCTACTGTACGTACACATGCTTATTCATGACTTAACTCAAGCTTTCAATGTATGATATACACAAGCCTTTGAGCTACACTCACATTCCTCAAATTCAGCTCTGTGTGTTTGTGACAAAGTGATTTCAACCCTTATACTCCTACGGTAACAAGGTGATTTAAAGAGACATGTGTTGCCATATGGCATGAACCCAAGGAATGAAACCATTAGTGGCATAGCAATATAGGCCTACTGTACTGTGTTTGAAATGGAATCATTGTGAGACAGAGGAATGATGAGTCAGTTAATGATGAATTGCTGCTGAGGCTTATCCCAGAACCTGTTGCAGTCTGATGACCATGATCTGTCAGTGACCAGGCTGTGGGGAAGAGAAAAGGTCACTGCCACACGGAAGGCTGATGTCACCAGGATGCCTTGTAAAAGCTGTTGATAAAAGCTGCTTGTGCTGCAGCTGATAATGACAATGGCGGACAAACATCAGGATTAGATCATTCTTATGTCTATAATTGTTCAATGCATGCCAAAGGTTATATTCTCTATGGCATTTTGATGAATGGAGAGCCATGATTCTAGGGCACTTCAACACACAGAATCCCTGGGCTGCAATTATGACCCAGTAATGGCTTGTGCTATGGTTCTTCATACATCTGAACTGGGTTCTTCATACATCTAGGATATAGAATACTAGAATGGACATTAACCTTCTTATGATGGTTCAAAGGTCAGCCATGTTGGTCTGGGAGTTGGTCAACCATGGGTTGCCAGTGCTGTAGTAAGATATTGTGTAAAACAATGAATGTGAAGAATGCATCTGCAATGTACATGTAAGTATGTTAGCTAGCCAGCCAGTTTTAGAGGAATGATTCCAGAATGTTAAAAAAAATTCTGCCAACATTCCATTCAAATAATGCAGTCAATCCACAGCCATATACTGGCTCAAATCAGTTCATGTAAAGACAAGTTGTAAATGCAACAACAAGTACTGATATTGTATCATATAATAGCACTCACAGCTTTCCAAGAACACACAATCTGAGACATTTATGGTCTGTTTGTAAATATTTGAGAAGCTATTTGTACAGAAAATGTGTATTAAAAACCCATCTTAACTGTATTTATAGTTAAATGACTATGTTAGGTGCACAATAATTCAATTAGACCATTTCTGATACATCACATGCCTTACTTTTATTTGCCTGCATATGTAATGCAGGAAATGCATCAGCTATGCCTCTACTGCCATTAATTTCAATAAAACTACTTTTGGACTTGTCACTGACCATGATGGCTGCTATTTCGCCCCATTGTGGAACTTTGAGGGTTTTTGACATATCCCCTCTAGTAAATTAATAGGATCTCTACGGAGTACTTGATATTCTTCTTCACATATTTTGTCTCACTCAATACGATAGCAATCCAATGTTGTGCATATTCTGAACTCTTGGATTATGTTTTATTAATGTTTACTTAGAAATATGCTGGAACTGCATGAGTAATTTAATATCACAATTACATCAGAATTATTATTATTATATATTTTTTGGGGGGTGAAAATAACACAAGCCATTGACCTCATTACTCGTTTTGGCTTTTCCAAAACCCCAGTGCTGTTGAACTCACCCTCTGTTGAGGAGATACACACAACTTGCAGTGCTGCAGCCCTCAAAAGCACACATTATTACAGTCCAGGTTGAGTTGTAATTGTGTATCTGCTCTTATCCGTTACCTGAAAGTATACGGACTCTTATCTCAAATGGAAACTGGGCTCAGACTCTTCAGTGGAGAAGTCCACTCATAGGTATGAATAAGCTATGTATGTTACTCTGTATATTGCTTCTGTTATTGAGGCTTCCATAGACTCTTATCTGACGATGAACGTGTGACTATAATCTGAGTTGTGTATGTGTGTACCTGATCTGGAGACTGTTGAAAGAATATTGTTGCAATTATCTCCTTGGAAGTGATCACTTCTAATGAGTGTTTGGAGTCTCTTATCTAGAGGAAAGTGTGGTTATGGCTTTATTAAGGAGACATTTTAAAGAACCTCTGAGAGACATTCATTCACTGTATGGAGACTCCTGAAGGCCCATATGACACTTATTGGGAGTGAGTTTTATATGATTAGCCTGACTGGGTGAGTGGTATCTTTTTTTCCCTTTAGTATTTAGGATCTCTTGGGATCTGTTTTAGATACTGTATGTCATCTGAGAAGCTTTTGAATTGTTTTCATGCAAGTCAATACAGTACTGCAGTCCAATGCTGCTTTCATCATGCTCCTTTGTAAAGCAACACTTTCAAAGGAGATATTGTTATGGGTCATTGCTGTTGAACTTGATGACTGTCTTCCTCAGCAATGGTGGACATGGAGGATGAGGGTGATAATGTGCTCTGGGTTAACTAGCTGTCATTGAGTTTATTTGTCTCCATATGTTTGTCACCACAAGCTCATCACATTAACAGGACTATAGGCTGGAAAAGTAATGTATTCTCTGATCTCCTCCAATTGAGTTTATTTATGAAAACTTAATAGATGGCAACATGTTTAGTTTCTATGTAGCTGTAGTCTTAGTTTTTTTTTTTTTTAAACTGTGCTTTACGATGTACTCTTTAAACATGCTTTTACTCTACGTGCTGTCATTCAAGCCACATCGACTGGAGGCTGCCCTGCAAATGTAAAAAGGACACATCAATAACTAAGCAATTAGTGCATCAATAACGTGCACTTCCAATCTTAACGGATTCAAAGGAATTGGATTTCTAATTGGTATTCTAGACATGCTCATGTTTTGCTGTTTAGTTTTAACAAGTATTTGCTTTGCAACATTGTTGCATGCAAAGAGGGGCAGAAAAATACTGGCTTACGGCCAAAAATATATGCAGCTATAGGATCGCTAAATTTGTTCACGGATGCTTTTTGGCACACACTCACCCACATACTGTACACACAGTTTTTCTATTCTTGTTGGGTCACAGTGTAACATTTATTTCCATTCAAAATCCTATTTTAACCCTAACCTTGACCCCTAAACCTAACCCAAACCCCTAATTCTAACTCTAACCCAACCGCTAAGCTTAAAGCCTTGTTCTCGTGGGGACATGGGAAATGTCTCCATGAGGAAAAAATGTCCTCCATGAGGAAAAAATGTGACTAACAGAAATGGAATAATGTGAACAAAGGGGGGCCAAAATCAAAAGTAACAGTCAGTATCTGGTGTGGCCACCAGCTGCATTAAGTACTGCAGTGCATCTCCTCATGGACTGCACCAGATTTGCCAGTTCTTGCTTTGAGATGTTACCTCACTCTTCCAAGGCACCTACAAGTTCCCGGACATGTCTGGGGGGAATGGCCCTAGCCCTCACCCTCCGATCCAATAGGTCCCAGACGTGCTCAATGGGATTGAGATCCGGGCTCTTCGCTGGCCATGGCAAAACACTGACATTCCTGTCTTGCAGGAAATCACGCACAGAACGAGCAGTATGGTTGGTGGCATTGTCATGCTGGAGGGTCATGTCAGGATGAGCCTGCAGGAAGGGTACCACATGAGGGAGGAGGATGTTTTCCCTGAAATGCACAGTGTTGAGATTGCCTGCAATGGCAACAAGCTCAGTCCACAGATGCTGTGACACATCGCCCCAGACCATGACGGATCCTCCACCTCCAAATCGATCCCGTTCTAGATTACAGGCCTCTGTGTAATACTCATTCCTTCGACGATAAACGTGAATCCGACCATCACCACTGGTGAGACAAAACCGCCACTCGTCAGTGAAGAGCACTTTTTTGCCAGTCCTGTCTTGTCCAGCGATGGTGAGTTTGTGCCCATAGGCAACGTTGTTGCCGGTGATGTCTGGTGAGGACCTGCCTTACAACAGGCCTACAAGCCCTCAGTCCAGCCTCTCTCAGCCTATTGCGGACAGTCTGAGCACTGATGGAGGGATTGTGCATTCCTGGTGTAACTCAGACAGTTGTTGTTGCCATCCTATGCCTGTACCGCAGGTGTGATGTCCAGATGTACCAATCCTGTGCAGGTGTTGTTACACGTGGTCTGCCACTGCGAGGACGATCAGCTGTCCATCCTGTCTCCCTGTAGTGCTGTCTTAGGCAACTCACAGTACGGACATTGCAATTTATTGCCCGGCCACATCTGCAGTCCTCATGCCTCCTTGCAGCATGCCTAGGCACTTTCACGCAGATGAGCACGGACCCTGGGCATCTTTCTTTTGATATTTTTCATAGTCAGTAGAAAGGCCTCATTAGTGTCCTAAGTTTTCATAACTGTGACCTTAATTGCCTACTGTCTGTAAGCTGTTAGTGTCTTAACGACCGTTCCACAGGTCGTTCCACATTGAACAAGCATGGGAAACAGTGTTTAAACCCTTTACAATGAAGATCTGTGAAGTTATTTGGATTTTTACGAATTATCTTTGAAAGACAAGGTACTGAAAAAGGGATGTTTCTCTTTTTTCTGAGTTTACATACTAACATACAATAGCAGTCAAACGTTTGGACACACCTACTCATTCAGGGGGTTTTTCTTTAGTTTTACTATTTTCTACATTGTAGAATAATAGTGAAGACATCAAAACTATGAAATAACACATGGAATCATGTAGTAATCCAACAAAAATCGATTTTAGATTCTTCAAAGTAGCCACCCTTTGCTTTGATGACAGCTTTGCATTCTCTCAACCAGCTTCACCTGGAATGCTTTTCCAACAGTCTTGTAGAGTTCCCACATATGCTGAGCACTTGTTGGCTGCGTTTCCTTCACCCTGCGGTCCAACTCATCCCAAACCATCTCTATTGTGTTGAGGTCGGGTGATTGTGGCGGCTACGTCATCTGATGCAGCACTCCATCACTCTCCTACACAGCCTGGAGGTGTGTTTACGGTCATTGTCCTTTTGAAAAATGAATGATAGTCCCACTAAACACAAACCAGATGGGTTGGCATATCGCTGCAGAATGCTGTGGTAGCCAAGCTGGTTATGTGTGTCTTGAATTCTAAATAAATCACCAGCAAAGCACCCCCACACCATAACACCTCTTCCTCCATGCATCACGGTGGAATCCACACAAGCGGAGATAATACGTTCACCTGCTCTGCATCTCACAAAGGCACGGCGGTTGGAACCAAAAATGTCCAATTTGGACTCATTTGACTGAAGGGTAGATTTCCACCGGTCTAATGTCCATTGCTCGTGTTTCTTGACCCAAACAAGTCTCTTTTTCTTATTGGTTTCCTTTAGTATTGGTTTCTTTGCAGCAATTCAACCATGATGTCCTGATTCACACAGTCTCCTCTGAACAGTTGATGTTGAGATGTGTCTGTTACTTGAACTCTGTGAAGCATTTATTTGGGCAGCAATCTAAGGTGCAGTTAACTTTAATGAACTTATCCTCTGCAGCAGAGGCAGCTCTGTCTTCCTTTCCTGTGTCGGTCCTCATGAGAGCCAGTTTCATCATGGTGCTTAATGTTTTTTTTGACTGCACTTGAAGAAACGTTCAAAGTTCTTTACATTTCCCAGAATGACTGACTTTCATGTCTTACAGTAATGCTGGACTGTCGTTTCTCTTTGCATATTTGAGCTGTTCTTGCCATAATCTGGACTTGGTCTTTTACCGAATTGGGCTATCTTCTGTATACCACCCCTACCTTGTCACAACACAGCTGATTGGCTCAAATGCATTAAGAAGGAAAGACATTCCACAAATTAACTTTTAACAAGGCACACCTTTTAATTGAAATGCATTCCATGTGAGCACCTCATGAAGCCGGTTGAGAGAATGCCGAGAGTGTGCAAAGCTGTCATCAAGGCAAAGGGTGGCTACTTTGAAGAATCTGAAATCTATTTGAATTTGTTGAACACTTTCTTTGGTTACTACATGTATTATTTCATAGTTTTGATGTCTTCACCATTATTCTACAATGTAGAAAATTGTAAAAAATTTAGAAAAACCCTTGAATGAGTAAGTGTGTTCCAACTTTTGACTGGTGCTGTACATACATACATACATACATACTTACATCAGCATGCAAAGGCTATAAGGACCTGTGCTGTAGCACTACAACTATATAAACCACCCCAATGAACTGTCTCATTCTCTTTCAAGTTACAGCGAGAACTCTTCTCACACATGAAATAATTCAAGTCTAAAATCATTTGCAGTCTGAAAAATTGTGTATTCTTTAGCTTGCGGAATATGGATCAAAGCAGAAGCTAAACTAGCGGGGTAGTGATTAATGGGGTGGCGTAGCAGGTTAGAAATCAAACATGAACATTACAGTGTGTAAATTAGCCGAACAGCAGAGTAGGATGGAGATCTCATCTGCTCAAAAGTAAAGCTGCATTTTGTGATAAGGCGCAGGCCAGGTTACAGATCAGCAACATGTTCCACATGAAGCCAAACACTGATGTGCTGCTGCCTCTGGGTGCTGCAGCTGGAGCCTTAGGTGGGTCAGACCTCTCTCGTATTAGATCAGTCAGATTATGCATTTTCAGTCTTGTCTTTATATCATATCGTCAAGGTTTCGTAAACATACTGTATGGTTTGTTCAACAGTGTTATTTTTTTTGTGGCGTTGCATTCACAAGCTGCTTCTATACACATTTAATGATGTCTAGGAGGCTCAACCTTGAACCGTGGCACTGTACCCTGTCTTTGAGGCTCTGCATTGGATTATACAGCTGCCGTAATGCACACTGGGCCGCTCTCACTTTATCTTCTGTGTAAATTCTGTCTGGAAATCAATTCTTTAAAAAATATATATATATATATTTATGTAGCGCTTAAACAAGTTTTCAATACTGGCTGTTGCCGTTTTCAATATCCTCAGCACTGTGCTGAAGATCTGATTTAGTGAATGAAAACAGTTACAAACTGTCTGCAAAAGCTCAATTTGGTTTAATTAATGTGGCAAAAATAAGGACGGGAAATCACCCAACATGCCGAACTGTTGTTACACGATTCCACATTTAGATGAATGACATTATCATCCCTATTTGTTAAATTGTTCCTTTCAAATAGAAGATTGGGTGCTCATTGCTTTATAAATTCCCTGTAAGTCACTAAGTCAGTGGAGAAAATCTCCAACATCTGAACCATTATTTTTCAAGCATGGCAAAAATGGTCCTTGGGAGAAACATGTTATGCTCATTGTTCATGTTTCCTGGGTTTTGTCCCATTGACAGGGGAAAGATCATCCTTGCTCTCTTAACAAGGATATTATCTATTCCAATGTGGAGAGCTTGTTTTTGGTAAATATGCCATATATGATGAATCGTTCCTTGTCATTGCAGAAGAAACATTATTTTGACATACCTGGGATAATACATTTTTTTCACTAACGTTAAAACCCCTAGAATTATAAAATCGTAATTAAACCCCAATGAAGATACTATATATATATAGTATCAACGGTTTCCCGTGTGTATCAAGAATAGTCCACCACCCAAAGGACACCCAGCCAACTTGACACAACTGTGGGAAGCATTGGAGTTTAAATGGGCCAGCATCACTGTGGAATCCTTTCAACACTTTGTAGTCCATGCCATGATTAATTGAGGCTGTTCTGAGGGCAAAAGGGCGGGGAGTGCAACACAATATTACAAAAATATTCTTAATGTTTTGTACACTCAGTGTATATACATACCGTATGTATAACTATGGCTGTTGATTAACTATGTTGTTTCAGAGCACATTCAACATAACCAATAAACCTTAAGCCCAAGTATAGTTTTTCATCTTTAATGTGTTATTTTTATTTTTTATTTTTTTTGCTGGCAGGTAATCTGGTGACGGACTTCATGGAACTGCACTTGGGAGCAGTTCTGTTGTGGGTCCTGGTGTTGGACTGCTGTGGTTGGGCTGAGGCTGGTATCCTCTACCGGGTCCAGGAGGAGCAGCCCCCCAGCACGCTGATTGGCAGCCTGGCATCAGACCAGGGCCTGCCAGACTCTGGTCACTTGTACAAGCTGGAGGTGGGCTCTCCGTACCTGCGAGTGGATGGGAAGACAGGGGACATCTTCACCACAGAGATCCCCATAGACAGGGAGACACTGAGGGACTGCCGCAGTATTGTCAGGGGCAAGCCCTGCTTCCTGGAGTTTGAAGTGTCCGTCACAGACCTAATCCACAACCAGAGCCCCAGGCTCATTGAGGGCCGCATCGAGGTCCAGGACATCAACGACAACACGCCGCAGTTTCCCTCCCCCGTGCTCACCATCTCTGTCCCAGAAAACACCCACTTGGGAGCTCTGTTCTCCATTCCCCTGGCCACAGACAGGGACTCGGAGAGGAATGGGGTGGCCGACTACGCCCTCACAGCTGGGCCAGACGCGGTGACGCTCTTCGGCCTGCAGGTGGCGGAAGACAGGGGGGAGAAGCTGCCCCAGCTCATCGTCCTGGGCAGTCTGGACCGGGAGCTCAAGGACTCGTACGACCTAACAATCAAAGCTGTGGATGGAGGTAACCCCCAGCGCTATAGCAGTGCCTTGCTGAGAGTGGTGGTTGCTGATGCTAACGACAATGCTCCGAAGTTTGAGAAGGCCACGTATGAGGCAGAGGTTTCAGAAAACAGCCCTGTGGGACACTCTGTTTTGCAGGTAAAACATTATTTTAATATTGCAGAGTGATCAAGGTGTTGTGTACGCTACCGTATAGATTGGATACAACTTTGACTGTGAGAAGACTAAGTGTTTTATATCCACAACTCATTAGGGTCCAACATGCGGTGCTGGGTTTCTAGGTTTTTACCATGATGAAATGCCTGAATGTGAATTAATTTGCAATTTCACAGTGTAGTCTTATTGAACTGCTGCCAGAAGCAGCAAAGCTTAGCCAATTTATTGAATGTTTTTTGAACAATTAGCCCACTCAATAAAGTTTCTTCCCGAGCGGGTATTTTGGTTGACAGTTTCTAAGTCAAATAAACCCTCAGTGTACATTTATTTTCATTTCACATGTGTCTCTCTGAAGCTAGGATGGTGTGTTTTCATATTATTGCAAGATATGTTTATAATATTCACATTTAGACTCCCTTGCTTATCGCCCTCTTGCTGTAAACTAACTCCAATGACATCGGGCTGTAAACCTAAACCCCTTACCCATACCTCCATATGCTAACATAATCCCTGAATTCTTACCCTGATTCCAACCTCTAACCTAATCCCTTGTCTCTGATTGCAGGTGAAAGCCAATGACTCTGACATGGGCCCCAATGGAGAGATAGAATACACACTACACCAGGCATTAGACCCAGTGCCAAAACTCCTGCGAATTGATCGCTCCACTGGCATCATCTATGTCAAAGGGCCCTTGGATCGGGAAGAAATCAGCGATTTGACATTCTACGTAGTGGCCAGGGACAAAGGTCCCCAACCCAAAAGCTCCAAGACCTTTGTGACAATCCAGGTGACTGACCAGAATGACAATTCCCCTGCTGTGGAGATCCGTGGGATCGGCCTGGTGACCCACAGTGACGGGGTGGCCAACATATCAGAGGACATGCCAGTGGGCACGGCGGTGGCCCTTGTCCAGGTGTCTGACAGGGATGAGGGGGAGAATGCAGTGGTCACCTGTGTGGTGGCGGGGGACGTGCCGTTCCAGCTGCGCCCGGCTAGTGACTCGTCCACTAACAAGAGGAAGTATTTTCTGCAGACTACAACCCCCTTGGACTATGAGAGGGTCAGGGAATACCGTGTGGAGATTGTGGCTGTTGACTCTGGCAACCCAGCTCTTTCTAGTACTAACTCATTGAAGGTGCAGGTGACTGATGTTAATGACAACTCCCCAGTGTTTTCCCCAAACCTGTTTGAGGTTGCCTTTGCAGAGGAGAACCAGCCAGGGGACAAGGTTGTGGACGTGGTTGCCACGGATGCTGATAGCGGAACTAACGCCGAGCTGGTCTACAGCATCGTAGCAGACACATCTACCAGGGGCCTGTTTGAGATTGACCCCGATTCAGGGGAGGTGAGGGCACGGAGCTCACTGGACAGAGAGCATAAAGAACGCTATGAGTTCCGGGTCACTGCGTCTGATAAAGGTTCTCCCAGTCACAGAGGAACAGCCACGGTTGTGGTCAAGGTGCTGGACCGCAATGACAATGACCCCAAGTTCATGCTAAGTGGCTACAGCTTCTCTGTTCTGGAGAACATGCCCCCACTCAGCGCCGTTGGCATGGTGACTGTGCTGGACATGGACCAGGGAGAGAACGCCAGAGTGCAGCTCTCTGTGGAGCCAGACGGAGGGAAGTTTGTGATTCAGAATGGAACAGGAACCATCCTGTCCAGCATCTCCTTTGACCGGGAGAAGGAGAGCAGCTACACCTTCCGTCTGAAGGCCGTAGACGGGGGAGAGCCTCCCAGGTCCTCCTATGTAGGCGTTACCATCAATGTCCTGGATGAAAACGACAATGATCCTGTGGTCACCAAGCCCTCCAACTCCTCCTTCAGACTCCTGTCCCCTCTAGCTGCCCCAGAAAGCCGTGTGGAGCTAGTGGAGGCTGAAGACCTGGACACTGGGCCCAATGCAGAGCTGGTCTTCAGCATCACTGGAGGAAACCCTTATGACCTCTTCAGCATCTCCTCCACTACTGGGGAGATCACCCTGGCCAAGGAGCTGACCCGGAAACATGGTGGGCTCCATCGCCTGGTGGTGAGGGTGAGTGATGTGGGCAAACCCGCACGCCACGCCACTGCCATGGTACACATCTACGTCAATGAGACCATTGCTAATGTCAGCCTAGTGGAAGCACTGGTGGGACACAGTCTCTACACCCCTCTGGAGACAGACATTGCTGGTGACCCTGACTACGGCCTGGCGGCCCAGCGCAGTAACATTGTGTACGGAAGCCTGGCGGGAGTGGCGGGCGTTGTCATGGTGATCGTAGTGGTGGTGTTTATCCGCCACCGCATTCAGCGGGAGACGAAGAGCGGCTACCAGGCTGGCAAGAAGGAGACCAAGGACCTTTACGCCCCTAAGCAGGGGCCAAAGAATGGCAAAGGCAAGAGGGGAAGGAAAGGAAAGCCCTCCAAGTCCCCCAAGCCCTTGGGAGAGGAGGAGGAGGTCAGTCTCCAGAAGAGTCTCAAGTTCAACCTGGATGGGGTCAACGACAGCCCCAGGATCCACCTGCCACTGACATACCCCCCAGGCAGCCCTGACCTTGGCAGACACTACCGCTCCAACTCTCCCCTACCATCCATCCAGCTGCAGGCCCAGTCTCCGTCGGCCTCCCAGAAGCACCAGGCAGTCCAGGACCTCCCTGCAACCAACACCTTCGTAGGGACTGGAGGAGATGACAATTCAACAGGCTCAGACCAGTACTCGGATTATAGCTACAAGGCCAGCCAGCCAAAGTACAACAGCAAGCAGGTAAGAGCCAGAGCTTCGAAAGCAAAACAATCATTTGTTTAAATTGCCTGTGACAAAGGTAGGAGGTGGTGTGTTATTAGTGGAGTGGCTGTGATATTTAAGGATATGGATGGGGGCCATTAACGTTGGAAATTCCACCCCAAAAACAATCAAGCAGCCATTTCAGAATGCTGTTGGCTACCTGCTTTTCATCGTCTGATTTAAACACACAATCAGTAACTAAAAAAGGCTTTAGTAATTAGGAAAACTTCCATCCACTTGGAGGGAGAAAGGGCACATGGGAGTAATAAGAAACTGCTTTTGGTTGCTTTTGGTCTCCACTTTTACCGGGGTGGAGACGAGTCTCCTTGCCCTTCTCCCCCCCCTCTTCCCCCTCTTCCCATGGGTTCATTAATCTAGCTGGTGAACGGAGGAGGTGAGGTAGAGGGCGAGGTTCATGTCTGAGTGACTTACTCTTACACTTCTGCTTGACCTCACGCCCTGTGGTCCATACAGGTCACATGCTCTTATCTTCTCACTGCACTGCACTCCACTTCACTTGGCTTGGCTCTGACCCTTCTACCATTGCCATGGAAACAGAAATATTAATAGGCTCAGAGAGGATTAGAATGCAAAAATAAATTAGGGAGAGTATGTCTGTATGTCTCTGTGCATATATGTGTGCTTGCTTGAATGACTGATTGTGTGCCCGTGTGTGTGTGTGTGTGTATATCTACAAGTGTCTATTAGCTTAACCTGACCTGAGCGGGACTATATGTTCAAGAAATTATCCTATTCTTCAAGGGAAATGGGTGACTGGGCTCTGAATATGTGTGGGACACTTTGAGGATAAGAAAGCTTATCTCCAGAACCCAGTCAGTCACCACTGGTTGGCTAGTGGCTGGTGGGTAATTTCAGCAGATGTTGCCTGACAGCTTGGACAATTGCGAGCCCCTGTGGGTTAAGAGAGTCAGTAGTGTGTACAGTCACCACTGTCTCAGTGATGGACAGCATATACGAGCAGTGTGACAATGAACTGTAGCCCTGCAGTGGGTTTGCATGTTTAGGTCTATGTGAGTAAGTCTGTGTTTCCAGGTGGGCTTTGTGCTTGGGTTGTATTTGAGGACATACATGTCTAATCTAGCTATATGCTACTGCTAGTGTCTGTGCTGTGTGCACCTGTGCATCAAGCTAGCCTCCTCACCTCTCTCTGTTTGTGTGTCTCTGCATGAGTGTGTAAAGTGTTTCAAAACATGTGCGAGTTGATGGAAAGGTGCCGCAAAAACGCGGACAGATGTTAAAACTCATGTGACATACCTCAGCAGATGTTACCTCATGTATGGCATCCCCTCTCACATCAGGAAGAACAGATTGACCAAAATAAATAATAAAGTTGCTGCCTATTGGAGTGACAGATGTGGAGTGGAGAGCTTACTCTAGTCAACCATGCTGGTCTAAACAATGACTCACATTTTCAGTGGGGATGTGCTCAGGTGTCTGTGACTAGAACTGAGCTTCTCAATGATTCTTGGCAGTGCTGAATGTAAACACACTGGTGCTACCATTCGCTGTCAGCACATATTCATATCTCTGGCAGTTTCACCTCTTCTCTTTTTAGACCTAGCTCCAATAACTGGATGTAGGAGGGTGTTTCTCAATATGCATACTACCATGCTCTGAGCATGAAAATTGGAGCACGGGAGTGTCGTAGTATGTCCAAATCAAGGTACCTTATGCGAAACGGAGCACGGCTAGCACTTCTCTAATGCGTACTCCGTTTCTACATATTTTGCAGCATGCATCAATTCAAGCTTCAACAGAAAGTATGCACAGACAAATGACGCAACCAAGTAAAAAAGGCCGGACATTATTTGAGCTGAAGTGAGAGACTTCGGAATGAAATGTTGCCTATTCACATCTCATATGATGCCTGACTACAATATTTTATCTTGATACATTATCTTGATACCTGCCTACAATAGCTATGGACTTGCGTAAATTGCAAGCCCATAGTAAGTCAATAGGGCTAACTGACTAGCTACTACTGTTAGCTAGCCAAATATCCACAAAGAATTATTAGCTAGCTAGCTACCCATGAATAATCTACCCATTCATTTTAGGTCCTGTTTGCCTGTTAAACTATATGGTTAGCTACATTATTATGATTCACATATGATAGCTGATAGTTAAACTTTTGCTTTGTGTATATCTTGTTTCGTCTCTATTGCGATTGTCCTGGCTGGAGGAAGGTTCAGGGAATGGGTAAGTCCATAGTAAATCAATAGGGCTAGCTAACTAGCCACTAAGATTTGGCAGCTAGCTACCCACGAAGAATGTACATCTAACTTGCATGACATAAGTTTTAGGTAATTTGTGATGGTTTAACTAGCTGGCTAGCTAGATTATTGCGATTCACATAGAGCTAGCAGATAAATATGAAGTAAAATATTTGCTTTGTGATATGTTGTTTTTTCCCTATTGTTGCCATTGTCCTGGCTGGAAGAAGGTTCAGTGAATGGGGAGATGCAGCGAGAGTGTGAGTGCTTTACAAATGTAATGTTTTATGCATTCTCCACACTCTTATCCTCACAAGAACGTACTCAAGAGAACATCCTTGGAGAATGCACTTACAGCATGAGCATGTGGAGCAGGGTAGTATGCATATTGAAAAACACCCTTAGTGCAAAAAACATTAGGAACGTAGACTGACCAGGTGAAAGCTATCATCCCTTATTGATGTCACTTGTTAAATCCACTTAAATCAACATAGATGAAGGGGAGGAGACAGGTTAAAGAAGGATTTTGAAGCCTTAAGAGAATTGAGACAGTTTCCTGTGTGTATCAAAAATGGTCCACCACCCAAAGGACATCCAGCCAACTTGACACACCTGTGGGAAGCATTGGAGTCAACAAGGGCAAGCATCTCTGTGGAACGCTTCCAGCACTGTGTAGAGTCCATGCCCCGACAAATTGAGGCTGTTCTGAGGGCAAAAGGGGGTGCAACTCAATATTAGGAAGGTGTTCCTAATGTTTGTACAATCAGTGATCAAGTAAACAACCACTTAATTTTTCAGTGGCGTGATCTGGTCTGGACAGAGCTGTGTGAAGCCTATGTCCCAATCCAAAGGCAGCTGCCTGATGCCTACCTGCCTCACCTACCTTTGTAGGTTGCCCTTTTCCAGTAGGCAACTGCTGATTGGGATGGGATTCTAAGGCAGCATCCGCGAGACATTTAGTTACATTGTAGCCACTGTAGCTGGCAATTCAGTGAACAACTATCCCAAATGGAAATATCTGACACAAATAAAAAGTAAACAAGTTACAAAATTGATCTCCTCAGTACCAGTTCATGAATTAAGTTGACACCGATGAGAATACTTAGCCTACAGTATAGGGTCCTCCTCTAGCATATTGCTTGGTCTGCAGGTCCATCTTTGTGGAATGTGGACATGACAGGTAAGCTTGCATGCATGATACAAACTACAGTTTTTTGAGATAGCTAAGCTATTTTACTGACTGTTTAAGAATGATTAATAGCCAGAATAGTAGTGTTTCACTGTGAAGCTATTACTGCATTAGAGCTGCTAATGTTTTATTCTAATGAGTAGGCTTGCATTGTGATTCCTAAACTATCACACCCGCACATATTATTAAATGACTCTGATCTCAAGAACATAATTTTATATTTGTTGATAACTAATATTGAAAGGTGATATGATGCAATCTAACTAGATTAGAAAGCTACTTCATCCTAATGTTAGCTAAATGCATTGGATACCCAAAAAATATAATGACATGTGATAAAGGATAACATGTCCAATATAATTATATAAATGCATATCAAACAGGAATGTACATTGCATTTGGAAAGTATTCAGACCCCTTGACTTTTTCCACCTTTTGTTACATTACAGCCTTATTGAAAAATGTATTATATTGTTTTTTCCCCTCACCAATCTACAAAAAATACCCCATAATAACAAAGCAAAAACTGTTTTTTTAGAAATGCTTGCAAATATATTACAAATAAAAAACTGAAGTATCACATTTACATACGTTTTCAGACCCTTTACTCAGTACTTTGTTGAAGCACCTTTGGCAGCGATTACAGCCTCGAATCTTCTTGGGTATGATACCACAAGCTTGGCACACTTGTATTTGGGGAGTTTCTTCCATTCTTCTCTGCAGATCCTCGCAAGCTCTGTCAGGTTGGATGGGGACCGTCGCTGCACATTTGGAGACTTGTTCCGAAGCCACTCCTGCATTGTCATGGCTGTGTGCTTAGGGTCGTTGTCCTGTTGGAAGGTGAACCATCACCCCAGTCTGAGTTCCTGAGCGCTCTGGTTCAGGTTTTCATCAGGATCTCTATACTTTGCTCTATTCATCTTTCCCTCGATCCTGACTAGTCTCCCAGTCCTTGCCGCTGAAAAACATACCCACAGCATTGTGCTGCAACCACCATGTTTCACTGTAGGGATGGTGCCAGGTTTCCTCCAGACGTGGCGCTTGGCATTCAGGCCAAAGAGTTCCATCTTGGTTTCATCAGAACAGACAATGTTGTTTCTCATGGACTGAGAGTCTTTAGGTGCCTTTTGGCAAACTCCAAGCGGGCTGTCGTTCCTTTTACTGATGAGTGGCTTCCATCTGGACACTCTCCCATAAAGGCCTGATTGGTGGAGTGCTGCAGAGATGGTTTTCCTTCTGGAAGGTTCTCCCATCTCCACAGAGGAACTCTGGAGCTCTGTCAGAGTGACTGTCATGTTCTTGGTCAACTCCCTGACCAAGGCCCTTCTGCACTGATTGCTCAGTTTGGCCTAGGAAGAGCTGGCCTTCCTATAACTTTTTCTGTTTAAGAATGATGGAGTTCAATGTGTTCTTGGGACCTTCAATGCTTCAGAAATGTTTTGGTACACTTCCACAGATCTGTGCCTCCAACACGATCCTGTCTCAGAGCTCTACGCACAATTCCTTCGACCTCATGGCTTGGTTTTTGCTCTGACATGCATTGTCAACTGTGGGGACCTTATATAGACAGGTGTGTGCCTTTCCAAATCATGTCCAATCAATTGAATTTACCCCAGGTAAACCCCAATCAAGTTGTAGAAACATATCAAGGTAAATGTGAACAGTGTAACGTAAACAGGATGCACCTGAGCTCAATTTCAATTCTCATAGCAAAGAGTCTGAATACTTATGCAAATAAAGTATTTCTGTTTAATACATTTGGAAAATTTTCAAAAAACGTATTTTCACTTTGTCATTATTAGGTATTGTGTGTAGATTGATGATCATTTTTTTAAATTTTTTATCAGTTTTAGAATAAGTTTTAAAAAAGTCAAGGGGTCTGAATACTTTCCGAATGCACAGTATATTCAATTAAATGAATGCAGCATTGTAATATTATTGACGTCTTTCTCCTGCAGAGGATTAGTCAGATGAACTGCAGTCACCAGATGCCCAAGACTCAAAACATGTGGAGACATCAGCACTTGTCATTTTCAATAAATGTTAACATTTGTATTGGTTTTCCTGTATCTGTGCATGAGTCCTTAAAACACATGCCATTGTACAAAAGAAGCAATTCCCAAGTGAGGGACATCAATGAGATTAACTTCCAACATACATAAGCTTGTTCAATACATGAGGGCACATTTTGTCATGACAACCATAGGTTTTTGTTTTTATAGACAGGCCAGGAGTTTACAGTTTTTTTTTGTTTTTATAGACAGACAAGGAGTTTTCAGGTTTTTGTTCCCTAGCCCTTTACTAACCTATGTCATCTAATTGTGGTCTACATTGGAAACTTGCACACTGTGCATTCCACTGGGACAGAAAATCACATCTGTATTTTAGAATTTCCTGACAAATCTGCATGATAAACCATAACATGGGTGAATCTATTTATCTCTAACATTGTGATGGTGCACACTCCTGAATAAAATCCTGGAATATGGTGATTATCCTGTTTGCTGAGAGGTTCCCGACAAATTATTTACATCTGTAGGGTGTCAGGGTGGGATGTCCTTCAAACCCGGAACAAGCAGAGACGAGAGGGGAGAAATTAACCTCACTGCTCAAATATCAGTGCTGGTTCAAGTTGCTGAAGCAACAACTACCTTTATTAATGTGCAATAGTTTTGTTAACAGTTTTGCATATTTTTAAGCTTGATCAAGTTGTTTACACTAAGAGTAGAATAACTTAGCCTCTAATGTAAACTAGTAACACCAACCCAATGGTGCAACCAAATAGGGGAAGGGAAAGTGACGAGAGAAAGTTAGCTAACGTTAGGTAAACAGACACTGTATGCAGCTTGCTAGCAAAACAGAGTCATCAACGGAATGCACAAATGATTTGGCTGGCTAACAAGCCTAGTTTGAACAGAACACAGCTGGCTGCATTTCCTATCGTTTCCATCAGATGTTGTTAATAAAATGTCTTATCTCCAAACAAGTCCAGAAACGTTTTCTCCTGCCAAGCCATTGC
The DNA here is from genome assembly GCF_013265735.2 of Oncorhynchus mykiss. Lineage (NCBI taxonomy): Eukaryota > Metazoa > Chordata > Actinopteri > Salmoniformes > Salmonidae > Oncorhynchus > Oncorhynchus mykiss. The sequence goes on along the minus strand of NC_048574.1, from coordinate 41,787,201 downwards.
AATGTGGTGCCCACTTTAGTCCCTGAAAACAGATGGGAAAACATTATTTGCTGCATGTCTTCAGCTGGCTAGAAAGTTCACCAATTCATTATTTAAAAACTGTCTGGGTCTTCACAATTGACGCAATGCTCAATCTATGATTAGGCCTAGTTAGTTTACATGTTCACCTCTAAACAACCGATAAACAGGACGAGTTCGACTACTAGCTAGCTATCGCGTCCGGCGTGTTGGCAATGGGCTGATAAACATCATATGAAAGTGATCTGTTGATCATTTTAACAAAATGTTGATGTTAAATAAACATTATACTTACATTAAGTTATTGCTTATTCTTCTGAGAAATGTTTTCCCAAGTGGGGACAACATTTGGGGAATTTTGGGATGCTGCCTTCAAAATCAGCCCAATGAAGGCACCTTAGAAGGAAGCATTTTAAGTTACTTTAGGATTGGTACATGCCAATTTTGATGTCCTGCCTAGAAATTCTGCCTCAAAGGGCAGCATTCTTGTCGATTGGGACACAACCTATACAGCTTATGTGTGTTTGTGTTTGTGTAAGTGATTGAGCTTGACGTTAAGGCAAGGTGGGGTCACGAGGTTGGGTTCAGGGATGCATTTATAGGTTTTCCCAACGTGTTCTCCCTCACTCCGAATGTGTGAAATTACATGATGGTTGCCGGGGAGACCATTAGCTTACATTGAGCCCAGTGTTGATAATTAGCCCATTCAGGCCAAAGATTGGACACCTTTTTACATAGCATTTTAATGATGTGTCCCTCCTCCTTAGGAGAGAAAGAACCAGTGTGAGAGATATTAGCACACAGTGAAAGATCAAGGGAAAGGCCTTCCCAGTTCATTTTTAAGTGGGCGTGATGAGCGCTTGTGAAGCCGTAAATCTGTACTTAAATTAAATCCACACAATTAAAATGCCTTATTAGTCAGAGATAGCTGAGTGTTGTCCCCCTGTGGGGCTCCGCCTTCATCTCGGCACTGCAGTGGGCAGCTAGCTAACTCCATCTCCAGCCAACCTGAAGGATTCTCACAGAGGATTCAGGGCTAGCCTTAATTAACCCTACTTCATTGTTCAACTGGCCATACACTGGATGAACTCTAGGCATCCCTGTGAGCTGGGATTAACCCAATTTGGGTTCGCTATCTGAGAGGTGCAGAGATGCATTTCAGGGGGCGAGGCCACAAGCAGAATCTCCTCATCTCCACAGATGGTTTACAACACGGTCATGCCTAATACTCCGTTTCTTGCTGTCTTCCTGAGACCTCAGAAATCCTCAGATCAGAGCACATCCATGATGTATTTAATTGCAGTCGTTCTCTCACTCTCTTCTGCTCCCTCGCTTATTCTCTCTCTGTTTTTCTCTCCTCTAACTATTTCTCTCTTGATCCATCCATCTGGAAGTCACCCTTATCAGACACATAGTCACACACCCACACTCAGACACATGGTGCAGATTCATCTTCTACTATCTGATTCAGAACACTCCAGACACTTCCCACTCACATCCTCTGTAGCAGAACTTAGTCAGGGAACAACGTAGAATTAGGAGGAAGTATTTGGTAGCAGACGAAGACCCGCCTTCACCCTGAGGGGAACAACAGCAATTATCTGCAAATATTTTGTTCGTAGATACTGGAGAGACATGTCCCACTGAGGGAAATCCACCATGTAATGACTAATTCTAATACACCTGGAGCTACAGCAAGCCTCCCACTGGGGTGATAGAGTCAACACAGTGAGGACAAGGAAGACAGCCGAGAAGCAAACAACTTCAATTAGCACACTGGCTCTAATGAAAGTGGGGGTCTTTGAACCAGGACAAAGGGATTGATTTCATTGGCATAGGATTTTTAGACAGAGTAGTCTAGGTTTGCCATCTGAGATTGCCTGGCCTGGCCTTGCATTAAGGGATTAGCAAGTGTGCAACCTCTCTGAGATGGACTTGTCTGGGCTGGGTGGACTCTGAGACGGTATGTTGGGTGTGAATGGTGAGAATGTAAAGTGAAATCACAGTGCACTCTGCGCTGCCGCTGGGTTGAAGTGGGCAATTTAAAGCTAACTTTCCCTTGATTACCTGTTAAAAGAGATTACAGCTGGAGACCAAGTGAGACACTCGGGGCACATTCAATCCAAACCAAACCCACAGGCTAGCTAGAGCAAACCTACAGATGGGTTGCCATATAACATATACAGTGGGGCAAAAAAGTATTTAGTCAGCCACCAATTGTGCAAGTTCTCCCACTTAAAAATATGAGAGAGGCCTGTAATTTTCATCATAGGTACACTTCAACTATGACAGACAAAATGAGAAAATCCAGAAAATCACATTGTAGGATTTTTAATGAATTTCTTTGCAAATTATGGTGGAAAATATGTATTTGGTCAATAACAAAAGTTTTTCTCAATACTTAGTTATATACCCTTTGTTGGCAATGACTGAGGTCAAACGTGTTCTGTAAGTCTTCACAAGGTTTTCACACACTGTTTCTGGTATTTTGGCCCATTCCTCCATGCAGATCTCCTCTAGAGCAGTGATGTTTTGGGGCTGTTGCTTGGCAACACGGACTTTCAACTCCCTCCAAAGATTTTCTATGGGGTTGAGATCTGGAGACTGGCTAGGCCACTCCAGGACTTTGAAATGCTTCTTACGAAGCCACTCCTTCATTGCCCGGGCGGTGTGTTTGGGATCATTGTCATGCTGAAAGACACAGGCACGTTTCATCTTCAATGCCCTTGCTGATGGAAGGTTTTCACTCAAAATCTCACGATTACATGGCCCCATTCATTCTTTCCCTTACACGGATCAGTCGGGTCCTTTGCAGAAAAACAGCCCCAAAGCATGATGTTTCCACCCCCATGCTTCACAGTAGGTATGGTGTTCTTTGTCCTCCAAACCCGACGAATTGAGTTTTTACCAAAAAGTTATATTTTGGTTTCATCTGACCATATGACATTCTCCCAATCTTCTTCTGGATCATCCAAATGCTCTCTAGCAAACTTCAGACGGGCCTGGACATGTACTGGCTTAAGCAGAGGGACACGTCTGGAACTGCAGGATTTGAGTCCCTTGCGCATAGTGTGTTACTGATGGTAGGCTTTGTTACTTTGGCCCCAGCTCTCTGCAGGTCATTCACTAGGTCCCCCCGTGTGATTCTGGGATTTTTGCTCACCGTTCTTGTGATCATTTTGACCCCACGGGGTGAGATCTTGCGTGGAGCCCCAGATCGAGGGAGATTATCAGTGGTCTTGTATGTCTTCCATTTCCTAATAATTGCTCCCACAGTTGATTTCTTAAAACCAAGCTGCTTACCTATTGCAGATTCAGTCTTCCCAGCCTGGTGCAGGTCTACAATTTTGTTTCTGGTGTCCTTTGACAGCTCTTTGGTCTTGGCCATAGTGGAGTTTGGAGTGTGACTGTTTGAGGTTGTGGACAGGTGTCTTTTATACTGATAACAAGTTCAAACAGGTGCCATTAATACAGGTAACGAGTGGAGGACAGACAAGCCTCTTAAAGAAGAAGTTACAGGTCTGTGAGAGCCAGAAATCTTGCTTGTTTGTAGGTGACAGGCCTCTCATCTTTTTAAGTGGGAGAACTTGCACAATTGGTGGCTGACTAAATACTTTTTTGCCCCACTATATGGCACCTGTACACAGAAAAACATGATTCTGGCAATACCACTAATGTATTCATATCTGTGACGCAATGGAATTCTTTTCCCTTTTCCCCCAACCATAACCTCTGTTGATTTTATCAAATTACCTGACTTGCTTGTTGATGCATTTGGAAAATAATTGGGAAATAATATTAGAAAGCGACACTCCCAGCATCTATCTGAACCCAATGGAAAGCTGAGCCTTTGGTTCCCTATGTTCTCTGCTCACTTCTCTGCAGACAAAGATGCTTTCTGCAGGCTGCCCATGGTCAGATTCCCACTTTTATGTAAACATTTAATGAGAAGCTCCTTTAGGTAAAGCTGTGTGGAGGCTCAGCTCCCTGATGGCATTGCCTTTAGCTCAGATATTTTATCACCACACATCCCAGCCTCCTTACCTTCTGCCAGGCAGATTAGTGCTTTTATCAATAAGCAGCTTACCGCCAAAGCGTCCCTCAATAATGTGCCATGGTATTTTCTCTCCTGCTGCTATAACTCTGAGGCTCCTCTCTCTTCCCCAGCTCCCTCTCTCTATGTCTTCCCCTCTCTCTCTCTTGCACTCTCTCCTCTCTCTCACTTTCCCACTTTCTCTCTAACTCTGACTATTGTTAACTATCCTCTCATCTGTAAGTGTGAGCAGTGTGAAATCTCCCTGTGTGTAGTTAAGCAGGGTTTGGCTAATTGTAAAAAGATTGTCGTTTTCTGAATGCCAAATCACTATCATGTTTATTTATAGGGTGGCGCACAATTGGCCCAGCGTCATCCGAGTTTGGCCAGGGTAGGCCATCATTGTAAATAAGAAGTTGTTTTTAACTGACTTACCTAGTTGAATAAAGGTTAAATAAAAAATGTAGTCCGAGTAATCGCTCCCACCTATCCAGTGTGGGACTTGATTAAGATAAAAACCCAGACTAGACTGTCACTAACCAAGCATTGGGATGGTCAAACCAATGGAAATGTACAGAACCTACAGAATGTTTAACATTGTAGAGGTTTTTAGTCCCTGAGAGAGAGAGAGAGAAAGAGAGAGTGAAAGAGAGAGAGAGAGAGACAGAGAGTATATTATCTACTTCACTTGCTTTGGAAATGTTAACATATGTTTCCCATGCCAATAAAGCCCCTTGAATCTAAATGAATTGAGATAGTCTACAGGTCAGATAAGGAACCCAGACAGAGCCTGGGAGAGACACTAGGAGAACAACAGCAGACTCATCAACATACAACATACAACAGACCCATAACCCCATTAGAGGTCCTGTATAGAGCACCAAAAAATACATTAGGAAAGTGTACACCTTTAATGCTACTTAGCCACAGAGGTGCCCAGTTACACAGATTCAATCAAGTTTATTTATTTAATTGTAGATTAAAATGTCATGTTTTGCATAATACCCACGTCAGCCAAAGGCCACATTTCATTGGAAATCTTTAGACCCAATAGATTTTTATCCGTTCTGCTGTGGTTACACGAGGCTCATTTCGATACATCATTATTAGTATGATAATTCCAATTTACACAATGTTTCAGTAGGTTAACAGAGACATGGATGTCAGCAATCCTTGTTGTGAAGTTGATTTTATCGGTAACCGTTATGCACTGATTCATTTTTTCATGTGTTTACGGTGTTTCTATCGCTGAATGTTTAAGATGGCGCCGGAGCAGAAGGCAGACGGCAGACTTTTTATTTCCCCCCAACCGATTGTTTTTTTGTTTGTTTATCTGCGTTGTTTGGACCTTCTTTTTGACCAAAAATAACTTCTAGACATCAAGACTGCGATTACTCACCACCGACTAGCAGAATCCTTTTTCTTCTTTCACTACTCTGATAAACCCGAGGCGGAGGATATATGGCTCCCTCGTGAACAAGTCCCAACCCCAGTGATCTGCGTGAAGAGGAGACGGAGAAAGAGAGGCCGGAGAGCGGGCTACCTTCTGTGAAGTCGGAGGCCATCCAATAAACCCCCACTTCCCTCAATTCTACTAGTAAACATGCAATCTTTGGACAATAAAATGGATGAGTTACTGGGAAGATTAACTACAAACGGGATATTAAAAACTGTAACATCTTATGCTTCACGGAGTCATGACTGAAAGACGACAATATCAACATACAGCTGACTGGCTATACGATGTACCTTTAGGATAGAACAGTGGCGTCTGGTAAGACAAGGGGCGGCGGTCTATGTATTTTTGTAAACAACAGCCGGTATCTATCTATCTACAACAGCACAATATCTAAGGAAGTCCCGAGCTATTGCTCGCCTGAGGTAGAGTTTTGCATGATAACCTGCTGGCCACACTACCTACTGAGAAAATGTTCATCTATATTCTTTGTAGCTGTTTACATACCACCACAGTCACAGGCTGGCACTAAGTTAGCATTGAATGAGCTCTATTCCGCCATGAGCAAACAAGAAAACGCTCACCAAGAGGCGGCGCTCCTAGTAGCTGGGGACTTCAATGCAGGGAAACTTAATTCAGTTTTATCTAATTTCTATCAGCATGTTAAATGTGCAACCAGAGGGAAAATAACTCTGGATCACCTATACTCCACACACAGAGATGCATACAAAGCTCTCCCTCGCAACTCCATTTGGCAAATCTGACCATAATTCCGTCCTCCTGATTCCTGCTTACAAGCAAAAATTAAAGCAGGAAGCACCAGTGACTAGATCAATAAAAAAGTGGTCAGATGAAGTAGATGCTAAGCTACAGGACTGGAATATGTTCCAGGATTCCTCCAATGGCATTGAGGAGTACACCACATCTGTCATTGGTTTCATCAATAAGTGCATCGATGATGTCGTCGATTACGTACATACCCCAATCAGAAGTCATGGATTACAGGCAGCATCCGCACTGAGCTAAAGGCTAGAGCGTCCGCTTTAGTGGGACTCTAACCCAGAAGCTTATAAGAAATCCCGCTATGCCCTCTGACTAACCATCAAAACATAACGATGGTCATTATGGCCAAACAGTTCTATTTTTGTTTCATCAGACCAGAGGACATTTCTCCAAAAAGTACGATCTTTGTCCCCATGTGCAGTTGCAAACCGTAGTCTGTTTTTTTTATGGGGGTTTGGGAGCAGTGGCCTCTTACTTGCTGAGCGGCCTTTTAGGTTATGTCGATATAGGACTCGTTTTACTGTGGATATACATACTTTTGTACCTGTTTCCTCCAGCATCTTCACAAGGTCCTTTGCTGTTGTTCTGGATTTGATTTGCACTTTTTGCACCAAAGTATGTTCATCTCTAAGAGACAGAACACGTCTCCTTCCTGAGCGGTATGGCGGCTGCGTGGTCCCATTGTCACGCCCTGGCCTTAGTTATCTTTGTTTTCTTTATTATTTTGGTTAGGTCAGGGTGTGACATGGGGGATTTAGGTGTTTTGTCTGGTCCAGGGGTTTTGTATGTTTATGGGGTGTTTTGTATTTTGTAGTGTTCTCGGGTATCGTCTATGTTGAACACTAACGACGCTGCATTTTGGTCCTCCTCTCCTTCAGCGGAAGAAAACCGTTACACCCGCGTACTATTGTTTGTACAGATGAACGTGGTACCTTCAGGCATTTGGAAATTGCTCCCAAGGATGAACCAGACTTGTGGAGGTATACAAATTGGCTGATTTCTTTTGATTTTCCCATGACGTCAAGTAAAGAGGCAGTGAGTTTGAAGGTAGGCTTTGAAATACGTCAGGTACACCTCCAATTGACTCAAATGATGTCACTTAGCCCGTCAGAAGCTTCTGAATCCATGACATCATTTTCTCTGAATTTTACAAGCTGTTTAAAGGCACAGTCAACTTAGTGTATGTACACTTTTGACCCACTGGAATTGTGATACAGTGAAATAATCTGTCTGTAAACAATTTTTTGGAAAAATTACTTGTGTCATGCACAAAGTAGATGTCCTAACCGACTTGCCAAAACTATAGTTCGTTAACAAGGAATTTGTGGAGTGGTTGAAATACTTAGGTAGAAGTCATTAAAACTTGTTTATGTAAACTTCCGACTTCAACTGTATTGTTATTTTTTACTGCTGCTCTTTAATTACTTATTGCTTTTATCTCCTATTCTTATCCGTGTTTTTTGAAACTGCACTGTTGGTTAGGGGCTCGTATGTAAGCATTTCAGTGTCAGTGTCACCTGTTCTATTCGGCTAAGACAGTTTGGTTTGACTTGATTTTAAGTTGATGACTTGTTCTTCATTAAGGCTGATTGTCTTACATGAGGTCTAGGCTTTGTAAGGTTTGTATTGTTACTGTAGTAAAACATGTATCCAATAAAAAGTCTCAAACATTTCCCAACATAAAAATTTCATGACATGAATAATGTAGAACAGAAGGGAGCATAAATAGTGTATTGTGTGCCTGTCCTGAAGTTTATCCCACTAAACTGCACTCCAACACACAGCTTCCCCTCTAGCACCTCCTCTATAGCATCATGTCTAGGGAACACTGTAAATGAGGCTTCTGCACACTTAAAAGTGTTCTACCTGGAACCAAAAAGGGTTCTCGTATGGGGACATTCGAAGAACCCTTTGTGATTAGTGCAATTGTAACGGCTGTCATGGGTTGAAGAAGGTGAGAACCAAGGTGCAGCATGGTACTTGTTCATCTTTTATTATGAATTGGAAAAACAACAAAAGAGAATGACCGAAACAGTTTTGTCTGGTACAGAATACAAAAACAGAGAACTACCCACAACCCAGTGGGAAAACAGGCTGCCTAAGTATGGTTCTCAATTAGAGACAACGATTGACAGCTGCCTCTGACTGGGAACCATACCAGGCCAAACACAAATCTAACACAGAACAAAACATAGAATGCTCACGCCCTGACCAAACTAAAATAGAGACATAAAGGAACTAAGGTCAGGACGTGACAGCAATGCTGATTACGTTTTTATGTGTTTGACCCAAATCTTTAATAAGAGGCCGACGTGTTTAGAGAGTGGGAATTTCTTAAATCCAAAATAAAGTCACAGCTGATTCCCCCGACTTGGCCGTCAATTATTGTTTCCTAGTGTATTGCTGTGGGTAATAATCCACTTTTCAAAATCCCCTAAAAGCCCTGGAAAAAAACACTCTGAAATAAGTTATTGCATAATTCCATTTCCCCTGCTGACCAACGCTAGCTGACATGAGAAGTGATCATTACTCTCTGTGTCTTCACCACACTAGAGACCAAGGATATTAGAATATTTCATGAATATTGAACCCTGCTGGCTCTTGGGTTGCTCCAAAAAGATGTTCACTGCTGTTTCATGTTGGCACTGTAGAAGAACATGGCTTAATTGCATAAATCTCAGAAAATGGGATGAGGGGAGAACTCAGCATCTATGACAATGGGAATTGTTCTGATGGCTCGGCCTGCCAGTATCAGAGTTATACACAGCTTTGTTGAACTCAATATGTTCCAGCATAACAGATGAAAAGAAGCCTTGGAATAAATGAAGACTAAACCTTGCATTCTCAGCTTTAATGGCCTATGTGACCAGGCTTTTAATTGTGTTTTTTAGTCAAAAGGAGAGTTTATTGTGCATACTGAATAGTTCTCTGAGCCATGTTAATGTACTGCGATCTCTTTAGGTTTACGATGCTGGACTGTGGATCTGAATGTACTTAATGGTTTAGCCTATGGTGAAAAATAATGATCAGCTCATGCTTTAGGTGTAGGCCTGTAGAGCATGCAGGTGTCATCAGGGTGTTTCAACTCTTTCCTTATTAACCTTTTGAAGATAACTGTCTATTGATTAATTGGTATGCAGCAGAATTATGATTTTATTGGGGAATACTGATTTACTGTAGGTGTGATAGAACCTGAAGTCTTTAACATTTCTCAATGTTAAAGATTTTCCCCAATGTTAGAGTTTCATCTCAATATCATGTTTGGAAATATTTTTGATACAATACTAAGTACTTTTGTGTTATATATTCCTTCTGTCCACCAAATGGAGCGCTTTCCACTATATTGACATTCCAAACCATTGCCTGCTCAGAAGTTTGTGCTTTTCCTTTTTCTTAGAAGAGATTTGTGCGTCAGTGAACCAAAGCCTACTGAGAGATTATTATTTTCATAGTGGTTTTACAAGATTATCTCCAACATTAAGGGTGTTTAAACACATAGGGCAAATGGAGAGGGATAAAAACAGAGATGGAATGGGTTTGTGTGTGAGAGAGGTGGACGAAGCACCAGTGATAATTATCTGTCTAAAAGCACTTGTCCGAAATTCCAATTAAAGTGCTTTAAAACAAGCAAGAAATTTTGATAAATTGTATGTGAGGCGATAAGGAGATTTAGTGAGTGAATGGGAGAGAGAGGCATGAGAGGGATAATTTGCCATAGTGTCTTTGTGTGTTGGTGGTGAAATACTCCCCCTCTCCCACAGTAGGACTAGCTCTAGATTGCAGGAGGCTGACCACTATCGAAGACCCAACCATGAGACATCACAGACACACAACCTCTGATAATACTCATACTATAAATCATAATAAAAATACTACCGTAGTTGTTTACTTTCTCAGCAGATGTCTTTATCCAGAGTGGCTGGATAACATATCTCTGGGTTTTTCATATTACACAGTTGAGTGCATTGTGCCAGGGCCGGTTCCAGGCATAAGCGACATAGGCAGTCGCTTAGGGCCCCCTGCCACTAGGGGCCCCAGACCCCAAAAAATTATAAATTAGGATATACTGTATAGATTTTTAGGTACTCAGTCAGGGTCTCAACTTACTATTTTGAGTAAGAATAGTAGAATAGCCCAGGGGCCCTGACCTCCAGTGGGCACTCTTTGCTTTTGTTAGTCATTCTCACTCATATATCATATTAACATGGCGTAAGTCATTGCAAAATGGGAGAGTTGCAGGGAATTAGCCGTAAAACATATTTTTATTTTTATCTCTGCCCCATGGCAAAATGAGTAGAATGGCAGGAGGCATTTTTCTCTCTACCGTCAAGAAGGGTGCCACAAAAATGATTTTCCGCGAGGTGGGGGACCCCCAACCAAATCTCGCTTAGGTCCCCCAAAGGCTTGAGCCGGCCCTGCACTCCACAGACAATTAAGGTTAATTACCCTCGCTGAAGAATACACAGCAGTGTCCCCAACTGGGGATTAAACCTGCAGCCTCCAGGTCATAAGTCTGCTTGCCACTACTCAATGCTTCCTGAGCCATATAAGTTTTTTTCTGCTTTGAAATAGAGGTTTTCACTGAGGAGGCAGACTGCACCATTCATTACATGGAGGTGGTCGCAGTGGACACACAGCCAATAAATGAGTTTGTCCAATTCTGCCTGCGATGCATCCAGGAGTGCTACATCAGCGTCCACTCTGCTCCCGGACCAGGGATACATACAGGGAGGAGGGAAGAGGGGTCCAGGGGTGCAATGGGCAAGCACAACCGCTGTGTTTTTCCAGCATATTAGCTACCGCTTCACCAAATCAAAATGTCCACTCATCCTCTCCAACCGCCGTTGTAAGAATTAATATGATTATATGAATGTACTTTGTTAACCTAGCACATAACACACTCCATTATGATAATTCTGCAAATTATCTCTTTACATTTGTATTCTAAATAAGATTTCAATAGCATTAACATCCTTTAATCTATTAGCTGTAGAGTATTTTATAGAGACTAGGGCTTTATACATGGAACGAGGCTAAACAGACTAGGGCTTTATACATGGAACGAGACTAAACAGACTAGGGCTTTATACATGGAACGAGGCTAAACAGACTAGGGCTTTATACATGGAACGAGGCTAAACAGACTAGGGCTTTATACATAGAACGAGGCTAAACAGACTAGGGCTTTATACATAGAACAAGGCTAAACAGACTAGGGCTTTATACATGGATCGAGGCTAAACAGACTAGGGCTTTATACATGGAACGAGTTGGCAGAAGGATGAGTGGGGGAGGTGGGGGGATGGGTGAATGAAGTGGGGGCGGAGGGTGGATGTAGGGGGGGTCATGGGGAAGGCCCTGTCCTCGCTCTTATGAAGGAGAAGCAAACCGATCTGACAGTGACAAATGAACCATCTCCTCTCCCCCCAGCCTCATCCCTCTCAAACTCCCCCATATCACCCTTATACTCTTTCTCTCTTTCTCTTTCTTTCTTTCTTTCTTTCTTTCTTTCTTTCTTTCTTTCTTTCTTTTCCTCTCCCTCCCTCAGTCCCCTCCTGCCTTACATCCACCTGTCCTACATTTTCTCCCGCTTTTATTCTCTTGCTATTGCTTCTGCTCTTTCTCTCTTTCTTTGAGCTTCTCTCTCTCCTCTAGCTTGCTCACATTCTCCCTTGTCTTTCCTTGCTGTCTAAGCACAGGAAGCTATTACCATAGAAAAGGTCTCTGTGCATAATAATATTTTGTTGACGTTAATTTCTGCACAAAAAAAAGCTTATGATTCAAGCTTGCCTAATATCAGAGCCACTAATACGACATTTAAATACCATAGACTGCCTAGGGATGTATCAACATTTTTATTGCTTTTGAACAGTATGGTCACAGTCTAGTGTTATTTAACTGAAGTGATGATGAAGCGATACACTGAGTGTACAAAACATTAGGAACACCTGCTCTTGTCATGATGTAGACTGACTAGGTAAATCCAGGTGAAAGCTATGATCCCTTATTGGTGTGTAGGGGAGAAGACAGGTAAAAAAAAAATAATTAAGCCTTGAGGCAAATGTGTGCCATTCAGAGGGTGAATGGGCAAGACAAAAGATTCCAGTGCCTTTGAACGGGGTATGGTAGTAGTTGCCAGGCGCACCGGTTTGAGTATGTCAAGAACTGGAACGCGGCTAGCTTTTTCACACTTAACAGTTTCCCTTGTGAATCAAGAATGGTCAACCACCCTAAGGACATCCAGCCAACTTCACACAACTGTGGGAAACATTGGAGTACACATGGGCCAACATCCCTGTGGAACACTTTTGACACCTTGTAGAGTCCATGCACCGTCGAATGAAATCTGTTCTGAGGGCAAACGGGGATGCAATTCAATATTAGGAAGGTGTTCCTAATCTTTTGTACACACAGTGGTTTGTTGGTTTCTTTAATGATCATCCTGCTTCTCTAATATACTTTCTTTGCATGAATGTTTAAATGGGATGACAGGCAAAGATAATTCATTTCTTGGCTTCCTTTGTTGTTGTTATTTCCCCAGTCCTGTTTAAAGGTCAACCGATTAATCGGCATGGCCGATTAATTAGGGCCAATTTCAAATTTTCATAACAATCGGTAATCGGCTTTTTTGGGCGCCGATTATGGCCGATTACATTGAATCGTGGCAGGCTGACCACCTGTTACGCAAGTGCAGCATCAAAAGGACCTTGTGGCTGCAACGAGCTAAGGTAAGTTGCTAGCTAGCATTAAACTTATCTTGTAAAAAACAATCAATCTTCACATAATCACTAGTTAACTACACATGGTTGATGATATTACTAGGTTAACTAGCTTGTTCTGCGTTGCATATAATCAATGCGGTGCCTGTTTAATTTATCATCGAATCACAGCCTACTTCAACTTCGCCAAATGGGTGATGATTTAATAAAAGCACAATCATTGCAGTAATGTACCTAACCATGAACATCAATGGCTTTCTTAAAATCAATACATAAGTATATATTTTTAAACCTACATATGTAGTTAAAATAAATTCATGTTAGCAGGCAATATTAACTAGGAAAATTGTCACTTCTCTTGCGTTCACTGCAAGCAGAGTCAGGGTATATGCAGCAGTTTAGGCCGCCTGGCTCGTTGCGAGCTGTTGAAAGGCCATTTATTCCTAACAAAGACAGTAATTAATTTGCCATAATTTTACAAAACTATGACATAACATTAAAGGTTATGCAATGTAACAGTAATATTTAGACTTAGGGTTGCCACCCGTTCTTTAAAATACGGAACGGTTCCATATTTCGCTGAAAGAATAGTTTCCGGATTTGACCATATTAATGACCAAAGGCATCTATTTCTGTGTGTTTATTATATTATAATTAAGTATATGATTTGATATTTCATAGAGCAGTCTGACTGAGCGGTGGTAGGCAGCAGCAGGCTCATAAGCATTCATGCAAACAGCAGCTCTTAGCAATGCTTAAAGCACAGCACTGTTTATGACTTCAAGCCTATAAACTCCCGAGTTTAGGCTGGCAATACTAAAGTGCCTATAAGAACATCCAATAGTCAAAGGTATATGCAATACAAGTGGTATTGAGAGATAGTCCTATAATTCCTATAATAACTACAACCTAAAACTTCTTACCTGGGAATATTGAAGACTCTGGTTAAAGGAACCACCAGCTTTTATATGTTCTCATGTTCTGAGCAAGGAACTTAAACGTTAGCTTTTTTACATGGTACATATTGCAATTTTACTTTCTTCTCTAATACTGTGTTTTTGCATTATTTAAACCAAATTGTACACGTTTCATTATTTATTTGGGAGTAAATTGATTTTATTTATGTATTGTATTAAGTTCAAATAAGTGTTAATTTTTAATTCAGTATTGTTGTAATTGTCATTTATTGCATATTTATATATATATAAAAATTGGCCGATTAATCGGTATCAGTTTGTTTTGGTCCTCCAATAATCGGTATTGGTATCGGTGTTGAAAAATCATAATCGGTCGACCTCTAGTCCTGTTATTCTATTTATTGGCCTGAAACCTGATGAGAGAGAGAGGAGCAAAGCCACCCTGATACCCTTCCCAGACCCATCATGTCCATGCTAATACAGTAGCCCCACTCTGCTGAAGACTACCCATTGTTATGCACTAGTAAGAGGACTATAAAAGGCAATACTCAATATTAACAACACAGTAGAGCAGTTACGGTACAGCCTGCACAAAGCCTACACATTCTTGTTCATAAATGGAATACAGCACACAGGCAACTGACAGTATATTATATTGCAAATTGTAGGGCCTATACAGCAGTAGTATACAGTGCAGTCCATACAAGATGAATGCAAACCTATCAGAATCGCCAGAGAAAATATTGAATATATAGAGAAATTGGAATAACAAATTGTGTATATAAATCAACATATGGTCAAGACCACATCGATTATACAGACGGATTCGGACAAATATGGAGCTTTATCAGCCCATTTCCTCTCTGCTGGCACACTATGGAGTGCCATTAAGAGAATGGTCCGCTGTGAGTAATGGGTGGCATGATAAATAACACAAAGATCACACAAATATTGTTAATCAATTTAGCATTGCACAAATGTGTTATTGCAGGGCTGATACATTATTTTGTTCATACCTAAGAAGTAGAAAATAAACCATATTTGCTTCCTACTTTCTACATTGCACAGTCAACATTGCACAGCGCTAAATTGATTTATTTCTTGTGTTTTTAGTATTTGCAATTTGCAACCGTTTCCATATAAACCAACATTATATTGACATGCCTACCGATTTAGGAAATCTGATTGTATCTCTCGCCTATCCTTTTTTGATAAATGTCAACGTAAACAAAGCACTCCCGTGGGATTTTTTTTCTCGCAACAAAATGATTATCAGAACTGCAGGAGCTCTCCCCGGGACGGATTTTCTCTGATTTACAGCCATATGAAATGGCACCTGGGATTTGACAAGTATTATATGAAGCAGCCAATCCCCTTTGGAGATTTCCACTGAGCCGCAACATTTGTCTGCTATTGTTCTACTGATAGAATTATGCCCTTCCGGGTGACCCGTGTCATTGTGTGATAAAGCTAATTATTATCCACGGAGATGATTGTCGCCCTCTGTTGATACATGACTGGAGGCCTCATTATGCTGTTTAGCTGTTGGCACAAAAACTGTGTTACAAGTCAACAGGGTTCATATCTCTCATTCATACAGATCACAGGACGGTTCAATTGTCGTTTTTCACCTTGGCAGAGTTTCACCCTGGGTTTAGTCACACTGTTCGCTTACCCCTCCCTCCGGATTTGACTAGGGGAAAGTTAAATTGCCATGTTGTGTGAATGGAGTAATCAGTGAAGCTAGTTTCCACAGCTGCATAAAGTACGGGTTATCAAAACTATTGTCATCAAAATGTACCTACTGTGTTGGACAGCCAAATAGGCACACGTTCATATTGAAGCTATTGCACATGAGTTTAGAAAGATAAGAGTGTGCTATTGAATTTTACAACACATGGTTAGGTCACGGTAGAACTTCGAAGCGTTCCATCTGTACGTCGATATTGGTATCAACAGGGAATCCCAGCTGGGGCTGAAGGCGGAATGCACTTCTAGTTCCTTAATTCCGCCATTGTCTTGGCAGCACAGCCGGGGGGTTCAAATGCATGTGTACTTCCCATGTCCTGCATTCTGCCATCGCCGTGGCAGCACAGCTGGAGATCAAATGGGTCTGCTGGGCTCCTGTCCTGGGTTCCAGCTGCTCCGAGGTTTACTAAGACAGTTGGAGTGTGGACTGTATCTACTGTAAGGCCTGCGGTCCTGCACCCTGGCATCTCCATGGCTGCACAGCAGGAGCACTAAGGCATCTTATGCTAGGATGCACTGCTTCCATTATTCTACTATTAGCACAGTCTTCTGTGCTCATACAACAGCATCATTGTCAAGTAAGAGACATTTGAAAAACCATCGCAGAAATGTACTGTGTGCCCATATAGTCAGTCTTGATTCTGTTCCCAATCAATGTGTATCTGAGACTATAACTAGAAACACTTACCATACACCTTACCTACTGACCTAGAATCAGTGGAGATTTTAGCATGTCAATATTGGTGGGGAAAACGCCAACATTTTTTTAGATGCATGCATGCCAGCCAAGCCACTACATAACACAATACTAAACAATACATTAATTGCACTATAACTGTGACGAGCAGTTAAGACATTAATGAGCGCTTTTTGCAGACGTAGTCAATATAACAGAATTCAGAACATGGGCCGTACTGACAGTATTCTTCCTGTACACAAAGACAGAACCAAAGGATAAATAAAGGGGGCATATAAGCAGACAATGAAAGCTCTTAAAACATTTGATGATTACTGTAATGAACATGAGGGGAGACTGGTTTCAAGTGCAGGGCGAAGCAGGTGTTTATTGCAAAGGACCACAGGAGGAGGCAGGTAGCTGGGTCCAGGGGTAGGCAGAAGGTCATACACAGGGGGTCCAAAAGAGCAACAGTACAGGCAGGGAAAAGGCTGGTAACGTAGTCTGGGATCTCAGGCAATAGGTAGATAACAGGAAATCCTGTTAAAGTACAGGCATTGAATAGCCAAAAGGTGTCATTAGTGAGGCTGACAAAAACTATCACACAGGGGAGGAGTAAATCACAGGAAAACCCAGAGCTCTGAAAGCCGTGTGTCACAAAACAAACAATACCTCACAGTGATGGGGTGCAAAGAATTGAACTAAATAGTGTGTGATAATGACATACAGTTTGAACAGGTGATTAGAATCCAGGTGATTGGGATCTGGAGAGTGAGCTGCGTTCAGGGGATCTAGGTGTTTGAGAGTGTGAGCTGGAAAGTGGGCTGGAAAGTGAGCTGCGTTCAGGGGATCTACGTGTTTGAGCGTGTGAGTTGGAAGCAGACATTTATCTCAAACTGTCTGTAGGCAACATGTGCACCACCAAGTCAGAACAGTAGACTAAGTATAAGGGGGCAAGGGGCCAAATTATTAGGGTGAGGGACAAGGGCTACTAACAGCTTGCTACACAACATACACTTAGTATTTCTTTCTTAGTACAGTATACATACAGTTGAAGCTGCAAGTTTACATACACCTTAGCTAAATACATTTAAACTCAGTTTTCACAATTCCTGACATTTAATCCTAGTAAATATTCCCTGTCTTAGGTCAGTTAGGATCACCACTTTATTTTTAGAATGTCAGAATAATAATAGAGAAAATTATTTCTTCCAGCTTTTATTTCTTTCATCACATTCCCAGTGGGTCAGAAGTTTGCATACACTCAATTAGTATTTGGTAGCATTGCCTTCAAATTGCTTAACTTGGGTCAAACGTTTTTTGTAGCCTTCCACAAGCTTCCCACAATAAGTTGGGTGAATTTTTGGCCCATTCCTCCTGACAGAGCTGGTGTAACTGAGTCAGGTTTTGTAGGCCTCCTTGCTCGCACACGCTTTTTCAGTTCTGCCCATAGATTTTCTATAGGATTGAGGTCAGTGCTTTGTGATGGCCACTCCAATACCTTGACTTTGTTATCCTTAAGCCATTTTCCATTTGGAAGACCCATTTGCGACCAAGCTTTAACTTCCTGACTGATGTCTTGAGATGTTGCTTCAATATATCCACATAATTGTCCTCCCTCATAATGCCATCTATTTTGTGAAGTGCACCAGTCCCCCCCCGCAGCAAAGCACCCCCACTGCATGATACTGCCACCCCTGTACTTCACGGTTGGGATGGTCTTTTTCGGCTTGCAAGCTTCCCCCTTTTTCCTCCAAACATTATGGCCAAACAGTTCTATTTTTGTTTCATCAGACCAGAGCACATGATCTTTGTCCGCATGTGCAGTTGCAAACCGTAGTCTGTTTTTTTATGGGGGTTTGGGAGCAGTGGCTTCTTCCTTGCTGAGCGGCCTTTGAGGTTATGTCGATATAGGACTCGTTTTACTGTGGATATACATACTTTTGTACCTGTTTCCTCCAGCATCTTCACAAGGTCCTTTGCTGTTGTTCTGGATTTGATTTGCACTTTTTGCACCAAAGTACGTTCATCTCTAGGAGACAGAACACAACTCCTTCATGAGCGGTATGGCGGCTGCGTGGTCCCATGGTGTTTATACTTGTGTGCTATTGTTTGTACAGATGAATGTGGTACCTTCAGGCGTTTGGAAATTGCTCCCAAGGATGAACCAGACTTGTGGAGGTCTACAAATTATTTTTTTCTGAGGTCTTGGCTGATTTCTTTTGATTTGACCATGATATCAAGCAAAGAGGCACTGAGTTTGAAGGTAGGCCTTGAAATATATCCCCATGTACACCTCCAATTAACTAAAATGATGTCAATTAGCCTATCAGAAGCTTCTATAGCCATGACATCGTTTTCTGCAATTTTCCAAGCTGTTTAAAGGCACAGTCAACTTAGCGTATTTAAACTTCTGACCCACTGGAATTGTGATACAGTGAGTTATAAGTGAAATAATCTGTCCGTAAACAATTGTTGGAAAAATTACTTGTCATGCACAAAGTATTGTCCTAACCGACTTGCCAAAAACTATAGTTTGTTAACAATACATTTGTGGAGCAGTTGAAAAACGAGATTTAATGACTCCAAACTAACTGTATGTAAACTTCCGACTTCAACTGTATCTCCCTGGCATATTACATAATTTATGCAACAGCATACAATACATTTTTGAACTCACCTTTCTGTGCTGTGCTCACTTGAACAGGAAGGTGGCGCGGTGCTCCTTCTTGTGGACATATCATGTCATCAAACTTTGCCAAGTCTGACATTCTCTGGATTTATGGTGCTTTCAAGACAACTAGGAAGTCGGAAAAAAACAAGGTTGAATCATAACGTCAGTGATCGGCATGTTGGAGCTCTGGAAAGAATTCCTGACTTGGAATTCTGAGTTGAATGACCTTTCAAATGGTATTTTCCCAGTTGAAGCTAAATTTTTTATCCTTTTATACTTGGAAAAGAAACCCTTATTCCCAGACTTGGACCACACACCCACTCCCTTGAATAGCAGGCTAGTGATTGCTTTGCAACGCTTGCATTTAGCCACTGATTCCTTCCAAAACATTCATTGTTGTATTTGCGATTTCCAACTTGTTGTGCAATGTTTATGTCCAATGGCCGATGAGCCCTGATACGTTTTATCTATAATTTATGACAAGGATTGAAAAAGACTTGCCAGTAGATTGTCGACATGATTCATGATAATGACTGCTTGTCTAGCTTGCTAACTAAGATTTTGATGTTGATTTTGATGTATGATGTTGACATGATCAGTCCAATCAAAGCTATGTTAGATATAACGTGATTTGACGTAATTTTATCTGTGGCCAATGACCTTGAGCCTTATTGGATGGGCACTTTGAATGTAAATCTATGGCATAATGTTTTAGCTCTCCCCATAGATTTTGCAGTGATGTAGTGTCCACATAAGTGATAGAACACTGAGCCAATCTCAGCGAAACTAGATAACATTACCAACCCCTACGCTACGTATTTTCCGCCGGCTGCCCCACCACCACCACAGAAAGCACTGAGCTAGGCTGAAACACCTGCATTTTGGAGCTTCAGGTGTTGCCTTGATAAAGGTTAATTTGTGGAATTTCTTTCCTGTTGGATCCAATCAGTTGTGTTGTGACAAGGTAGCCCTAGTGGATAAAAGACCAAGTCCATATTATAGCAAGAACAGCTCAAATAAGCAAAGAGAAACGACAGTCTATCATTACTTTAAGACACGAAGGTCAGTCAATCCGGAAAATGTCAAGAACTTTGAAAGTTTCTTCAAGTGCAGTCGCAAAAACCATCAAGAGGTATGATGAATTTGGCTCTCACGAGGACCGTCACAGAAAAGGAAGATCCAGAGTTTCCTCTGCTGCAGAGGATACATTATTTAGAGTTAACTGCACCCCATAAATTGCAGCCCAAATAAATGTAACAGACACATTTCAACATCAACTACTCAGAGGAGACTACGTGAATCAGGCCTTCATGGTCGAATTGCTGCTAAGAAACCAATACTAAAGGATAGCAATTAGAAGAGACTTGCTTGGGCCAAGAAACATGAGCAACGGACAATAGACTGATGGAAATTTGAGATTCGTGGTTCTAACTGCTGTCTTTATGAGATGTAGAGTAGGTGAGGGATTGATCTCCGCTTGTGTGGTTCCCATCATGAAGCATGGAGGAGGAGGTGTGATGGTATGGGGGTGCTTTTCTGGTGACATTGTCTGTGATTTATTTAGATTTCAAGACATACCACAGCATATGCCATTTCATCTGGTTTGTGCTTAGAGGAACTATCATTTGTTTTTCAACAGGACAATGACCCAATACATACCTCCAGGCTGTGTAAGGGCTATTTGACCAAGATGGAGATTGATGTAGTGCAGATGACTTGGCTTCCATAATCAATAAACCTCAACCCGTTTGGGATGAGTTGGACCACAGAGTGAAGGAAAAGCAGCCAACAAGTGCTCAGCATGTGAGAACTCCTTCAAAATGGTTGGAAAAGCAAACCTCATGAAGCCGGTTGAGAAAATGCCAACAGTGTGCAAAGCTGTCATCAAGGAAAACGGTGGCTACTTTGAAGAATCTCAAATCTAATATATATTTTGATTAGTTTAACACTTATTTGGTTACTACATGATTCCAAATGTGTTATTTCATAATTTTGATGTCTTCACTATTATTCTGCAATGTAGAAAATAGTAAAAACTAAGAAGCCCTTAAATGAGTAGATGTGTCCAAACCTTTGACTGGTATATATTTATTTTAGCTAAACAGGTGGGTTCTGCCCCGCCTGCCCTGAATGACGGGTCGCCACTGCCTAGAACTTTTCAGGAAGAATGTGTGAACTGCCCATAAAAGCAACTTATTTCCAGAAGAGAAGCAGCATTATCAGAAAACGTCTCTGACTTAACACCAGATAATGGATACGGCCTCAATGAGCTTCAATATATCAGTGTTGTCCCACATGCAGTCAATTCTGTCAACAAGCACAACAGCTACTCCCAACAGGTTATCTGTGTATTTTCAGGCTGTCTTGAAACCATGTCCCCCTGATATCGATCAATCAGCTTAATCAAATGTTGTTTTTGTAGAGATCGTTAACACACTAATTTGTCACAGAGAAGAAGCCTTAATAGAAAGATTCAGAGCCATGATCAACCACATGCCTGCCTGTGGTGTCTTTGACTGCTTCTGAAGCATCTTATTCATCACAGTCATTCTCATTGTTTGCTGTCACTTCTCCCGGTGGCAAAAACGACTGTGCTAACAATGACTGTTAACTTAAGTGATTTAATATTGATGTTGGCCTTTATCCATGAAGGCAAATAGGAGATACACTACCGTTCAAAAGTTTGGGGTCCCTTAGAAATGTCCTTGTTTTTGAAAGAAAAGCACATTTTCTGTCCATTAAAATAACACAAAATTGATCAGAAATACAGTGTAGACTTTGGTAATGTTGTAAATTACTATTGTAGCTCGAAACAGCAGATATTTTATGGAATATCTACAGAGGCGTACAGAGGCCCATTATCAGCAACCATCACGCCTGTGTTCCAATGGCACTTTGGTTAGATAATCCAAGTTTGTCATTTTAAAATACTAATTGATCATTATAAAACACGTATGCAATTATGTTAGCACAGCTGAAAACTGTTGTGCTAATTAAAGAAGCTATAAAACCGGCCTTCTTTTGAAAAGTTGAGTATCTGAAGCATCAGAATTTGTGGGTTTGATTCCAGGCTCAAAATGGCCAGAAACAAAGAACTTTATTCAGAAACTCGTCAGTCTATTCTTGTTCTGAGAAAATAAGGCTATTCCATATGAGAAATTGCCAAGAAACAGAAGATCTCATACAACGCTGTGTACTACTCCCTTCACCGAACAGCTCAAACTGGCGCTAACCAGAATAGAAAGAGGAATGGGAGGCCCCGGTGCACAACTGAGGAAAAGGACAAGTACATTAGAGTGTCTAGTTTGAGAAACAGACACCTCACAAGTCCTAAACTGACAGCTTCATTAAATAGTACCTGCAAAACACCTGTCTCAACGTCAACAGTGAAGAGACGACTCCAGGATGCTGGCCTTCTAGACCTCACTACACCTATGTAGATATTCCATAAAAAATCTGCTGTTTCCAGCTACGATAGTCATTTATAACATTAACAATATCTACACTGTATTTCTGATCAATTTGATGTTATTTTAATGGACAAAAATGTGCTTTTCTTTCAAAAACAAGGAAATACTAAGTGACCCCAAACATTTGAACGGTAGTGTATGTTGACCAGGGTTTTGTCATATCGGAACAATTCCAGAGTCAAATAATGACATTTTTTTTCCAGAGAGTTTATTCTGTACTTATTACATAACATGAACTGTGTGTAGAAACCCAAATCTGACAGATTAGTATTGCACACACAGATTTGTGTGTGTGTTTGAGGGAGCCTATGTATTTGACAGGGTTGGTCCCAGAGTGTGTTTGGCAGAGTGTGTGTGTTTGATAAGGTTTCTGTGTGAGTTTGATAAGCCCGTGTTTTTAATCGCAGCCCTGTGAGAGTGTGATAAGCCAGTGCTTTTGATTATTGCTCTTCATAAAGTGTGTGTCTTTGATCAAGGTTCTCTGTGAATTGGTTAAAACTGTATATTTGATCCTCACTCTGTTTAATTGTCTTAAAGCCTATGTACTGTATTAGGCCACCTCCCTGCCTGTGTGTATCTGTAATCATGGCATTGTGCGTGTTGGTTTAGCCTGTTCATTTAGCTCATGTTCTTTGCGTTTGTATTTGACAAAGCCACAATCCGACTGCCTGCGCGAGCACACATGACCCGTGAATCTGATGATGGCTTTTGGTTTTTGTCATTAAGTTTTTTGTTTTGATACAATCTGTGTATCTGATAGCGTCTCAGTGTGTGTCTAGGACTCTGTGCACATTCGATACAGCCTGCATATTTGATTATAGCTATTTATGCACTGCTTGATTATGGTTCTGTGACTATGTGCCATTTATTTTTCCAGCTGAGGGCTTGTTTGTGTCTCTCAGCCTGTGTGATCTGCTGTTGGCCATGGTCACTGACTCAGAAACAATTACCTATGAGGGACCCCGATGACTTGAACATAATTCAATTAATTCTCCTTGATTTCACTGGTAATAATGCTTACCAGACAGTAGGGGTTATGGCTGCTTGGAAAGCTACCTCCAGAGAGCCCCAGTGAATGCTACAACTTTTCCCTTTAAAGGGCAACTTCACCTCTAGCTCACCTGCGGCAGAGCATTCCAAGAGAGACCGAGATGGGAATGTGTGGTATTACTTGATCGATAGAGACGGGCATGTACAGTATTTTGAAATGAGACTTTAAGACACTGCTCAAAAAAATTAAGGGAACACTAAAATAACACATCCTAGATCTGAATGAATGAAATATTCTTATTAAATACTTTTTTCTTTACAATGTTTATTGTGCTGACAACAAAATCACCAATGGAAATCCAATTTATCAACCCATGGAGGTCTGGATTTGTAGTCACACTCAAAATTAAAGTGGAAAACCACACTACAGGCTGATCCAACTTTGATGTAATGTCCTTAAAACAAGTCAAAATGAGGCTCAGTAGTGTGTGTGGCCTCCACGTGCCTGTATGACCTCCCTACAACGCCTGGGCATGCTCCTGATGAGGTGGCGGATGGTCTCCTGAGGGATCTCCTCCCAGACCTGGACTAAAGCATCCACCAACTCCTGGACAGTCTGTTGGTGGATGGAGCGAGACATGATGTCCCAGATGTGCTCAATTGGATTCAGGTCTGCGGAACGGGAGGGCCAGTCCATAGCTTGAATGCCTTCCTCTTGCAGGAACTGCTGACACACTCCAGCCACATGAGGTCTAGCATTGTCTTGCATTCGGAGGAACCCAGGGCCAACCGCACCAGCATATGGTCTCACAAGGGGTCTGAGGATCTCATCTCGGTACCTAATGGCAGTCAGGCTACCTCCGGCGAGCACATGGAGGGCTGTGCGGCCCCTCAAAGAAATGCCACCCCACACCATGACTGACCCACCGCCAAACCGGTCATGCTGGAGTATGTTGCAGGCAGCAGAACGTTCTCATGGCGTCTCCAGACTCTGTCACGTCTGTCACATGTGCTCAGTGTGAACCTTCATCTGTAAAGAGCACAGGGCGCCAGTGGCGAATTTGCCAATCTTGGTGTTCTCTGGCAAATGCCAAACGTCCTGCATGGTGTTGGGCTGTAAGCACAACCCCCACCTGTGGACATCGGGCCCTCATACCACCCTCATGGAGTCTGTTTCTGACCGTTTGAGCAGACACATGCACATTTGTGGCCTGCTGGAGGTCATTTGGCAGGGCTCTGGCAGTGCTCCTCCTGCTCCTTCTTGCACAAAGGCGGAGGTAGCGGTCCTGCTGCTGGGTTGTTACCCTCCTACGGCCTCCTCCACGTCTCCTGATGTACTGGCCTGTCTCCTGGTAGCGCCTCCATGTTCTGGACACTACGCTGGCAGACACAGCAAACCTTCTTGCCACAGCTCGCATTGATGTGCCATCCTGGATGAGCTGCACTTCCTGAGCCACTTGTGTGGGTTGTAGACTCCGTCTCATGCTACCACTAGACTGAAAGCACCGCCAGCATTCAAAGGTGACCAAAACATCAGCCAGGAAGCATAGGAACTGAGAAGTGGTCTGTGGTTATCACTTGCAGAACCACTCCTTTATTGGGGGTGTCTTGCTAATTGCCTATAATTTCCACCTGTTGTCTATTCCATTTGCACAACAGCATGTGAAATTTATTGTCAATCAGTGTTGCTTCCTAAGTGGACAGTTTGATTTCACAGAAGTGTGATTGACTTGGAGTTACATTGTGTTGTAAGCACAATGTTCCCTTCATTTTTTTGAGCAGTGTATATTTTTTAAGGGTTTTCATGGCTCTAGACTTTTTCAACTAGTGGCACTGGTGCTACCGATGTTTTTTTTTTCAGTTGATAGCACCAGCACATGTTTTGGTCTCACCAATATTTTACAGCAGCGCGGCGAGAATGACCTGCCTGTGTCCCATAATGTGCCTGCATTCCATACAGAACCAGGCTAATAATGACTAGCCATCTTTTACATTAGCATGCCCTTGTGTTCTAATATTGATTTGGATAGATTTACTCAGGGTTCAATGTTAACTTTTTATCTTACTGGCAGTTTATAAATTGGGGTGTATGTTTTCTTTCTATATTCAGCTAGTAATAGGCTACATTTGATTATTTAATTATGTACTAAAAAGCAGTTTGATATATATATATTTTTTTTAAATGTAACCTTTGTTTAACTAGGCAAGTCAGTTAAGAACAAATTCTTATTTACAATGATGGCCTAGGAACAGTGCCTTACTGACTTGTTCAGGGGCAGAACGACAGATTATTGTCAGCTCTGGGATTTGATCTAGCAACCATTCCGTGACTGGTCCAACGTCCTAACCACTAGGCTACCTGGGTAGAGGTGTGATACAGAGTAATGGGTAAAGATATGCAACAGGGTAATGGGTAGAGATGTGTAACAAGGTTTTATTTGTTCATTTTATTATTGAAATAGGCAAGTCAGTTCACAACAAAGTCTTATTTACAATGACGGCCTACCTTGGCCAAACCCAGACGACGCTGGGACAATTATGCGTCAACCTACGGTATTCCCAATCACAGGCAGATGTGATACAGCCTGGATTTGAACCAGGGACTGTAGTGATGCCGCTTGCACTGAGATGCAGTGCCTTAGACCGCTGCGTTACTCTGGAAACAATTTGGTTCAGCAATGTAAGACTACTCTATTCTTTAAAATTACATTGCATTAATTGGATACATTTTTGTTTCTGAAGTAGGCCTGTCAATTAAAGATGTTTTTTACATTTCAGTATTGGACGTTGCCCCTTTGAGACAGACTGCTTTTCAAAAGAGATATTGAAATCCCAGACTTTCTAAAACCAGAGTTGCAACATCACCAGACTTCCCGTGAACGCTTGCGAAGCAGACCAAGCAGACCAGACCGGGGTTTAAGAGAAGACAAAGAGACAACCGTTAGACCTGATGACGTGTTTCTGCACATGAGCTTAGCTAGCCAACATCATCATGTGTGTCATAGTTCCTTTTTTTTGTTGAGTGACTCGTTCAAAATAGTTATTCGTTTGACCCGCCCGGTGTTGGCCGCAAGTCCAACAGCAAGATTAATACATACTCCTCTGGCTCAACGGCTTCAGAGACGTCCACCAACCACTAACTGTCTGTCATATGCAGACAGAAAAATAGACCATGACCATAGAGAAGAGAAAGACATGTTTAGATTTGATAATTGATCGCATGGTGCAATAATTAATTGCTTATTGAATGTTATTATGAATACAGCTTTGTATAACCAAAACATACACAGCATATTTTCCACAAAGTCAAACTTGAGAACGAATCGTTTGAGGGGCTGCAGTTCGCAAATGACTGTGATTATAAATCTCATGGCAGTCAAGCAATGCATTCTGCCAAGAGTCACAACCATACCTTGTTTCAAGTGTATCAAGAAATACGATTTTTTTTATGCCTAGCAATCAACACACGTTTTCAAGCACATATTTATATGTATCAGTCACAAATGACAGCTCCAATAAGCCCCAGTGGATGGCTTGAACAAGAGGCTTTTAGAATCATGACTCTTTCAAGTTTTTAGTTCATCGTTCACCGGTAGGGGGTCCTGGGTGCTCTGGGCGTTACTGACTCAAATGAACGAAATGAGTCGAAAGATTTGTAG
Source organism: Oncorhynchus mykiss (assembly GCF_013265735.2). NCBI lineage: Eukaryota > Metazoa > Chordata > Actinopteri > Salmoniformes > Salmonidae > Oncorhynchus > Oncorhynchus mykiss. The sequence goes on along the minus strand of NC_048574.1, from coordinate 41,760,057 downwards.
TTTAAATGTAAAGATCTGAGTCAGTAAAATGAGACGAACTTCCCATCACTACAGGGTTAGACAGATTAATTAAACCATCTAAACTGGAACAACCATTTCAGTAACGGGTGGAATAAGTCCAACTAACAGATTGGATAAGTTTAGAAAAATCTATGTTATGTATCTTTATGTAGCATAACATATATTCATTGATTAATGAATCAATCAATCAAAATGCAAACATTTTGCAGACCAGCAAAGTTCTAATTACTTAGGAGTCCAATTCACTTGGGATTTGAACAGCCTGTTGGTCACTGATGTAGCAAGAACAAGTAAATGTTGTATTATTTCATTATTGGAGTCCTCCAGGTGTATGTGTTAATATGCACCATATAGAATGATAGAGGCCACTAGTGGCCAAATGGCCATTATAGCATGGGCAGCGCCATTGAGGGCTTCCACCGTGCTTCCACCATTTTAAAGTAGTCAACTGAGTGGGAATTCCAATGGGTTGTAGCCTCAGTGGCGCTGCCCATGCTGTCACAGACTCTATAATGGCACAGACATAAAGATGAGTCCTCTATCTATCTCTATGTTATGCACTGAAAGGTGTTGATACCACTAGGTGGATGTTACGTTTGAATCAGATGGAGTGTCAAGTGGAGATGAGAGTGAGAAGAATTGGATTACAGTAGAATGCAAAAGGAAATAAGAAAGGTAAAGTGGTAGTGGAATCGAGTAAATCGAAGGGGGGGTCAAAGTAAGGGTTTTGGATCGATGTTGTTGCCTGGGAGGTCCAATTTGAAGTGTCTATAAAATTGGTGAATGTGTTGGATGAGCTGCCATCGATGAGAGTAACGATAAGTGGACTTATTTGAGATGTTAGGGGTATCTATGCGCCTCAAGAAGATATCGGATTGGAATGTATTGCGTTTGTGGATCTTCGAAACAGGGCACCTATCAAGGATGTTATCTCTGGGGTGGCGCTAGAAGTAAAAGCAAAGGATATATGACTGAAGGAATGGGATGCTTTTTGTATTTATTTTTTGTATTTTGTATGATGTCGGGGTCCCTCCCCTCTTCCCAAATTGTTTTTTATTTTTTCAATCTCCCGCACAGTAGGTGGAAGCAATACACCAATAGGTGTAGTCTGCCATAAAACCTTAAAGAAGAAGAAGAAGGTGGAGCCAGCAGATCTGTTGGTTGGTGGCCTTTACACTGGTGATAGTGACCACACTTCCTCATTCTATTGAGAGTACTTTTCCTGAAACCAACCAGGTTTCCCTTGTCTCAATATAAACATAACATGCAACAATTTCAACGATTTTACTAAGTTACAGTTCATATAAGGAAATCAGTCATTGAAATGAATTAACCCTAATCGGGCCCTAATCTATGGATTTCACATGATTAGGCAGGGTTGGGCCTGTGAGGGCATAGGATCCAGGCCCACCCACTGGAAAGCCAGGCCCAGCCAATCAGTTTTCTCCCACAAAAGGGCTTTAATACAGACAGAAATTCTCCTCAGTTTCATCAGCTGTTAGGGTGGCTGGTCTCAGACTATCCCACAGGTGGAGAAGCCAGATGTGGAGGTCCTGGGCTGGCGTGGTTACACGTGAGGTTGGTTGGACGTACTGCCAAATCCTCGAAAACGACGCTGGAAGAGGCTTATGGTAGAGAAATGAACATTACATTCTCTGGCAACAGTTCTGGTGTGCATTCCTGCAGTCATGTCAATTGCACACTCCTTTAAAACTTAATCAGCTTCTTGATATGCCACACCTGTCAGGTGGATGGATTATCTTGACAATGGAGAAATGCTCACTAACAGGGTTGTAAACAAATTAGTGCCCAACATTTGGGGGAAGTAAGCTTTTTGTGCGTATGGAACATTTCTGGAATCTTTTCCCACACACTGTTAAAGCTCCCAATTCACAAATGTATTGACAATGTTTTGGTCCGAAACGGCTCTTCATCAGTTTAAACAAACTGAGTGCTCACATCCCAAAATATACACATTTCCCCTCACATGATTATTGTGGATATGAGGCATGGTAGGTACACAAATAGTTTTTGCATCTCTAATAATTGAATAACAATGAGATGGATATATGTATTAGTCCCAGAAAATAATATATATTTACAAAATGACCAGGTGGGTAACCTGGAAGACAGGTCAAAGTGACATATTCATATAAGAAATGGTCTATCAAACTCTCGGTTCAGACCTCTAGGAGACATGGTGCACAAATGGTGAATCCAATACAATTCTCTTCTCAAAAATATATTTTATTTCAGCTCATGAAACATGGGACCAGCACTTTACATGTTGCGTTTATATTTTTGTTCAGTAAACATAGCCGGCACTGCCCGTCCCCCACTGAAATGCTTGAACCCCAGCTTGGCTAGTTGCTCTTCAGCGAGTGGACTTGTTTTGGTGGAAGACTCATTCGGGCAAGCAAGGAATGGCCTTAACTACGCATTTGAGCAAGCAAGGGATTCTGCTCGACATTACTTGAAGTAGCAACATAGGATATTTGTATTGATTATTGACATGGCTAGAATATGTAGTTATTGCTATAATGTTAGTTACATACTGCGTTCGGGTTTTGTAGAACACCACTGTAGCCTGTGTAGCTAGCAGTTTAGCCTAAAGAAAGGGCTGAAGTGGTAATGTAAGGCACATTATAATGCAAAAAAAATGTTTCTGATTGAAATACACTCACCAGACAGTTTATTAGGTACATCATCCCTTCCACGATAATGGATCGCTCCTACATACAGTGAGTAATGTGGACATGGTTTGCTATATAAAGCAGGCATACAGGCATTAAGGCATTCAATTACTGTTTGATTGAACTTGTTATAATGGGACAAATTTGTGACCTATGCAACTTTGAGTGTGGTATGATCATCGGTGCCAGGTGCGCAGGTGCATCTCAGAATTGGCTGCCTTCCTGGGCTTTTCATGCACAACACTGTCTAGGGTTTATCGAGAATGATGAGACAAACAAAAAACATCCAGTCAGCGCCTGTGGGCGAAAACAGCTCATTGATGAGAGGTTGAAGGAGAAGAATCGTGCAAGCTAAATGCCGGGCCACAAACAGACAAATAGTGGTGTGCAGAAGTACGTCTTGGAACACACAACTTGTTGATCCTTGTCATGGATTGTCTATTGCAGCAGACCACCACACCGAGTTCCACTCCTATCAGCTAAAAACACGAAGAAGTGGCTGCTGTGGGCACACGAAAACCAACACTGGACGATTGAGGAGGGGATAAACATTGCCTGGAACAGGCAATAGTGAGTTCAGTTTACTTGAGTGGCCTGCGCAGTCCCCAGACCTCAACCTAGTCGAGCATATTTCACATAAGATTGAACGGGCTGTTCACGACATGAATGTACTGTCGTTCAGTCTGCAGCAACTGTGTGATGCCACCGAGTCAACATGCCCCAAAGAATGCAGGCTGATCTGGAGGCAAGGGGGTCCGGACCGGTACTAGATGGGTGTACCTAATAAACTGGTCGGTGAATATATATTATAGAACACTATGCGTCTGTTTATGATATTTCTTTGTCATTGAAAATGTATAACTTTTGTCGCCAGAGAAACTTGAGTCAGAGATGCTAGTCCACCCAGGGACTCAACTAGTGATGACATTACTTCCTGTGATTTGCGTGTGTGGAAGGAAGGTTCAGACAGACAATGGAAAGTTGTCACGTTCTAAGCTACAGGGAGTAATTGAATTTTGAGTCAAATGTGGGTCAAATCATGTTTTTCTATTTAGCTTAGCTTGCACAAGTTGAGGCTCCTTCTATCGACTATTTTCCATTTCATGCTCAGTTAATAAGCGATATAAACAAAGTAAATCACTAAAGAACACGTTTTTTAAGTTATTTATTAGTATTTTGGCCTGTTCAATGTGGATTCTTCAATAGCATAACCAGTTTTGAAACATATTTTATTGGGAACATGTTGTTGTTATGATAATGTAACAGTATATGTCTTAGTTGTCGCTTTCATGGCGTAGGAAACTAATCCAGACAATTATAAGAAATCCCTCTATGCTCTCAGACGAATCATCAAACAAGCAAAGCGTCAATACAGGATTAAGATTGAATCCTGCTACACTGGCTCTGATGCTCGTTGGATGTGGCAGGGCTTGAAAACTATTATGGACTACAAAGGGAAACCCATACACGAGCTGCCCAGTGACGCAAGACTACCAGACGAGCTAAATGCCTTTTATGCTCACTTTGAGGCAAACAACACTGAAGCGTGCACGAGAACACCAGCTGTTCTGGATGACTGTGTATTAACGCTCTCGGTAGCCGATGTGAACCAGACCTTTAACCTTTCTGATCTCCCCATCCCGGATCCGGGTTCGTGAATACAGACTCAAGCTCATTACCATAACGCAACGTTAACTATTCATGAAAATCGCAAATGAAATGAAATAAATATGCCATCTCTCAAGCTTAGCCTTTTGTTAACAACACTGTCATCTCAGATTTTCAAAATATGCTTCTCAACCATTGCAAAACAAGCATTTGTGTAACAGTATTGATGGCTAACGTAGCATTTAGCATTAGCATTCAGCTGGCAACATTTACACAAAAAAACAGAAAAGCATTCAAAAAAATCATTTACCTTTGAAGAACTTCAGATGTTTTCAATGAGGAGACTCTCAGATAGCAAATGTTCAGTTTTTCCTGAAAGATTATTTGTTTAGGACAAATCGCTCCGTTTTCTGCGTCACGTTTAGCTATGAAAAAACCCCTGTATCCAGGATTGTGTAAATCTATCAGCAAGCTCATTAGCATAACACAACGTTAACTATTTATGAAAATCGCAAATGAAATGAAATAAATATGCCATCTCTCAAGCTTAGCCTTTTGTAAACAACACTGTCATCTCAGATTTTCAAAATATGCTTCTCAACCATAGGAAAACAATCATTTGTGTAAAAGTAGCTAGCTAGAGTTAGCATTTCGCGTTAGCATTTAGCGTTAGCATTAGCGTTAGCATCCAGCACGCAACATTAACAAAAACATAAAAGCCTTCAAATAAAATAATTTACCTTTGAAGAACTTCTGATGTTTTCAATGAGGATACTCTCAGTTAGATAGCAGATGCTCAGTTTTTCCAAAAAGATTCCTTGTGTATTAGAAATAGCTCCGTTTTATACATCACATTTGGCTACCAAAAAAAATCCATAAATTCAGTCCTCAAAACGCAAACTTTTTTCCAAATTAACTCCATAATATCGACTGAAAACATGGCAAACGTTTTTTAGAATCAAGCCTCAAGGTGTTTTTCACATATCTCTTCATTGATACATCGTTCTTGGACACATGCTTTCTCTTCTGAATCCCAGGAGAAAATGACCGCACCTGAAGATTACGCACAAATTTAGACAAAGGACACCGGGCGGACCTCTGGAAAATGTAGTCTCTTATGGCCAATCTTCCAATGATATGCCTACAAATACGTCACAATGCTGCTAAGACCTTGGGCGAACGACAGAAAGTGTAGGCTCATTCCTTGCGCAATCACAGCCATATAAGGAGAGAATGGAAAACAGAGCTTCAGAAATTCTGCTAATTCCTGGGTGATGCATCATCTTGGTTTCGCCTGTAGAATGAGTTCTGGGGCACTTACAGACAAAATCTTTGCAGATTCTGAAACTTTTCTTTCCAAAACTGTCAAGAATATGCATAGTCGAGCATCTTTTCGTGACAAAATATCGCGCTTAAAACGGGAACGTTTTTTATCCAAAAATGAAATAGCGCCCCTAGAGCTCTAAGAGGTTAAACAGGTCCACATTCACAAAGCTGCGGTGTCAGGTGGGTTACCAGGATGTGTACTCAAATCATGCACCGACCAGCTGGCAAATGTCTTCACTGACATGTTCAACCTCTCCCTGACAAAGTCTATAATACCTACATGTCTCAAGCAGACCACCATAGTCCCTGTGCCCAAGGATGCGAAGGTAACCTGCCTAAATGACTACCTACCCATAGCACTCACGTCGGTAGCCATGAAGTGCTTTGAAAGGCTGGTCATGGCTCACATCAACAGCATCCTCCCGGATACCCTAGACCCATTCCAATTTGCATACCGCCCCAACAGATCCACAGAAGACGCAATCTCGATCACACTCCACACTGCACTTTCCCACCTGGACAAAAGGAACACCTACGTGAGAATGCTGTTCATTGACGACAGCTTAGCATTCAACAACAACAGTACCCATGAAGCTCATCACTAAGCTATGGACCCTGGGTCTAAACACCTCCCTCTGCAACTGGATGATGTACTTCCTGACAGGCCGCCCCCAGGCGGTAAGGGTAGGCAACAACACGTCTGCCACGCTGATCCTCAACACTGGGGCACTTTAGGTGGGTACCTAGTCCCCTCCTGTTTTCCATGTTCACCCACGATTGCGTGGTCAAACACGACTCTAACACCATCATTAAGTTTGCTGACGACACAACGGTGGTAGGCCTGATCACCGACAATGATGAGACAGCCTATAGCGAGGAGGTCAGAGAACTGGCAGTGTCAATGTGAGCAAGACAAAGGAGTTAATCGTGGACTACATGAAAAGGCAGGCCGAACAGGCCCCCATTAACATTGACGGGGCTGTAGTGGAGCGGGTCGAGAGTTTCAAGTTCCTTGGTGTCCACATCACCAACAAACTATTATGGTCCAAACACACCAAGACAGTCGTGAAGAGGGCACAACAAAACCTTTTCCCCCTCAGGAGACTGAAAATATTTGGCATGGGTCCTCAGATCCTCAAAAAGTTCTACAACATCCCCACCGAGAGCATCCTGACCGGTTGCATCACCGCCTGGTATGGCAACTGCTCAGCATCTGACCGTAAGGTGCTACAGACTCTAGTCACTCAAATCATGGATTGTTTCCTCTGCTACCGCACAGCACGCACTACTGGAGCGCCAAATCTAGGACCAAAAGGCTCCTTAACAGCTTCTACCCCCAAGCCATAAGACTGCTGAACAACTAATCAAATGGCCACCGGATTATTTACATTGACACCCCCCTCCATTTGTTTTGTACAGTGTTGCTACTCGCTGTTTATTATCTATGCATAGTCACATCACCCCTACCTACATGTACAAATTACTACAACTAACCTGTTCCCCTGCACACTGACTGTGTATAGCCTCGTTATTGTTATTTTGTTTTACTTTTTTATTATTTTTTACTTTAGTTTATTTAGTAAATATTTTCTTAACTCCTCTTAACTCTTAACTCCTGCACGATTGGTTAAGGGCTTGTAAGTAAGCATTTCACGGTAAGGTCTATACTTGTTGTATTCTGCGCATGTGGCAAATTTGATTTGATTAGGGCTGGCTAACGCTACCACACATTAATGAACGTGTTTATGGCTATTTTGGATCTTTTGAATATTATTAATTTTTTTCTATTTTACTTCAGGAATGATGTTGAGCCCTGCTCTGATGTAACATTTCTCCTGTATGAAAGAATTGGTCAGTCACTCTCCCCCATCCTCACCTTCAGGTACTCCTGGCTGGCTGAATTAGTGTTATATAGCCTGTAGTTGTATTACCTATTTGAGCCAATGCAAACATAGCACTATTTAGGATATTTAGTTTACTCAAATGATATACTGACTCGCGTTTGAACAAAATCCTGAACATGGTGCACAGGAAGCCTGTTTATAGTGTCTGTATGCCATCTTTAAAAAAAAATACATTCTGAATGCACATTGTGAGTGAATAAAAGATCACATTTTGGAATATCCTGAGTCAGGCTGGATTCCAATAGGAATTAGACATCACTTTGCAAGCCAGCATAATGTGACTTGATGCTGGTTTAGTGGGTGACCAGCATACTGTATGTATCCAAAACACAGCAAAGGCTGGGTCACTAGGGCTGTTGCAGTAACCGCATTATCAGCAGTCATGAGTCATGACCGCAGTAAAATTCTACGTGACCGCTGAGTCACAGTAATCTCCCTTTATGCACTCAGGACTTGCGTTGGTAGTATCCAACTCGCTAATGGCCTGGTACTCAAGGCTCTATCTGTCCTTCTTACCACTCTGACATCAATGCAATCGAAAATCACATCAAACACTCAAACACAGTGACTATTGTGACTTTAAAACTCACCTCACTGTGATTGATCAATTTGAAGAAAGAAGTTCAACAACAGGTTGAAACTGAGTGGAAAACATGGTCATTGTTGATGTTGTTTCAAAGCCTAACAACGAAATGGACAGTACTTTATAAGGTGATGATTAACACATATTAGAGCTTATGCATAGGCCTATTTATGAGCCCAAGTCCCTCCAAAAAACAACATTAGAATAATGATTGTGCTATTCGTTATACGATACATATCCTACCGCATATTACACAATGCAGAAAAAACATTTTAAAAATGATTTAAGATGTCTTTAATTGGTCTAGCCTATATTTCAAAATTAAACTAATTCTAGTAATCCCCTTTTGAGTGTGGACTGTTTTATGATGCATACAGGATGGACTGGTTACCTTATGCTACGCTCCAGACTTTCTATCCATAAGTCTGGAAGAGAACGTATAGGCCTAGGTGATGCTGTTGGTTCATTGATTGTGCAGGGCGGCTTACAGAGTTAGCCTACAATAGAGAATTCATATTTGATTTTGAATAGCCTAGTCTTAGTGAATTTGTTTATAATTTCCTAATTAACAGGGAGACACAGTAGGCTACCTGTAGCTACAGAATATCTCACCACCGAGCGTTTCCATCTCCTCCCCTCTTTCCATGACTTTCTCAAGCACACAGAGTGGAGCTGTCAACAGTTTAGTTACATAGGTTTCATGTGAAAACATGTTTCGTTCGATGTTCCCAAACAGATTTCACAGATTTCACAAAATCAAGCACTTGGTAGCTTCAGGAACAGGGATGGGGAGTCCATGGCATACAGAGTATCACCTGTTCCGCAGAGAGAGGCTGAATGCTCCTCAAACACTGATTGGTGTGTGGAGTGAAACAACCAGAGTAGCTTTCCGCTCACTATTCCAATGCATATAACCTCTATTTTTTTCCTCTGCCCATTTGATATTGGCCCGTTCTAAATCTAAACTATTTTAACATATTAGTAAAGAAAATATTAAATTGAGAATAGTCTGATGGGCGATAATATGATGACTTGATGAGAGAACAGTAGCCTGAGGCTTTGTGTGCAACTTTCTCAAATCATCAATAGCCTGTAGTTGGATCACGCAGCCCATGTATGTTTTGATTTCTAACACATTCTAAGGTTTGTTTCATTCACAACTAAAGTGTCCAAATAACTCCAAATCTAGCGTAGCCTATAGGACCTGTTTCTTATGATCACTTTTACGCTCAACATAGCTTTCATATGCACACTCGCTCCGGAATGGGAAAAATCAAGTTAAATTATATTCTTCTTACTATTTAACAAAAAAATGATTACCTTCATTTAACTAGGCAAGTCAGTTAAGAACAAATTCTTATTTTCAATGACAGACAAGGAACAGTGGGTTAACTGCCTTATTCAGGGGCAGGATGACAGATTTTTACCTTGTCAGCTCGGGGATTTGATCCAGCAACCTTTTGGTTATTGGCCTAACGCTTTAACCACTAGGCTACCTGCCGCACTATAAAATAATATCATATAAAATAATGACAAGGGACTAATATCTTGTCTGCTAAATGAACAAGCCTACAGCCTATGGCATGCCACATAGCCAGATAACATACAGTAATAAGCCAGCTCATATTCTGTTCATCTTAAAAACATTTTCTTCATATCAGAATGTTTCTTTAAACCTACCTACCTAAAATAAATAATGGATTTATTGTGATGTTGTGTATTAAACTGATTTGTTAGACTTGTTCACTTGTAGATTTTCCAAAGGCTTGTACGTGTAGAGGCCATGGAGATATTTAATAAGGTATATATGTTTGCGCGGCATGTAGCCTAGTGGTTAGAGCGTTGGACTTGTAACTTAAAGGTTGCAAGATTGAATCCCCAAGCGGACAAGGTAAAAATCTATCATTCTGACCCTGTTCCAAGGCTGTCATTGACAATAAGAACTTGTTCTTAACTGACTTGCCTAGTTAAATAAAGGTCAAAAAAATTCAATTAACGGTCAATTAAATTGCGACCGGCACTCTTTTGCATGAAAACAACCAGCTGACAAAATGTAATGACCGCCACAGTGGTCACAATGGTCACCAGCGAAAACACAATGAAGGATGGTCACCAGCGAAGGCTGGTCACCAGTGAAACACAAAACTAAGGCTGGTCACCTGCCTATTCTGGTCTATGTTGTTTTTTTCAGCAGTGATATCAAGGGAATACGTGTCAAAATATATTCAGAATTATCCAGAAATGTTTGTGCATTGGCTATATTATTCACCACCTGAGGATAGTGGGAACTCAAAACACTGAACTAGATTGCTAACTCTAAATGTGATCATGATGCTACATAGACATGCAGACTTAATTGATTACTCTAAAGTCCTACAACAACTTTCCAGCTATAGGCCTATAAAGGCTACTTGATGTAGGCCTATCCACTCAAAATGGTGCACTCTGCTTGGCTCCGCTCTGCTGGCGCATCAAAACCATACTACATAGCCTACTCTGGTTGTAAAGTGGTGCTTTGAACTCAATATTGAGATGTAAGAAGTACATTATACAGTATATACACAGAACAGTGTGACTATTCTCTCTGTAACTAGAGCAACAGTACTTTAAGAACTGTGTTTTTCACGCAATTGCATTTTGAGCAACGATCATGTGGTTGTGTTTATTAGAATGCACCTCTCTCTCCTCCGTGGGCACAGTAGGGAGAGGGAGTGGCTCGCTCACACAGCAGCCGACAGCGAAACAGGGACAGGCAGATACTTTCATGTGGTTTATTTTTGGTCAATTGCACATTACTGTTTGAATAAATCATGATAATAAAAAAAATAAGCAAATTGTGAACAAAAAACTAACGTGACCAGCTACATATTTTTTCCACTGGCACACTAGCGGCCAATAAAACATTGGTGTCGCACTGCCAAGTCCAAGTGTTGTAAATGCAAGTGTTTTGGTTGCAGTTTTGAGGCCTGGATTGTGTGAAATGATTGAGAAGAACCACCATGTAGAGTGGGGGGAAGATGGAGACAGACACGACCATGTGGAGCAGTGGACCTACTGTAGTTTTTTTTTTTTTTTCACCTGAGGGTTGAGGTCAGCTAAAGGTAGAAGGATGGAAGTCAAAGGACAGCGAGAGGAGGCGAGAAGCATCGTGACTGGGAAGGTGCAGAAGTGCATCCCTTGTGTCTGAAATGGAGGGGTTGCTAGGATACAGGGGAACAAGAGAGGGGGGTGCTTTCTCAGAGCATACAGAGAGACTGGGAATGTTATGTTAGGCAGACTAGGGCAAATGATTGCCGAATACTTTAGCCTAGGATTGTATCAGTGGAGACTCCTCGGAGGAGGAAGGGGAGGACCATCCTCCTCAGTGTATTTCATAAAAATATAAATTGTGAAACGTTAAAAAGTTATAATTTTTATATAATACTATGCTACATATATTCACATCACCAAATAATTGTTTAAAACACACTGTTTTGCAATAAAGGTCTACAGGAGCCTCAGCAGCAATCTGTAGGGTAGCACCATGGTGTAGCCGGAGGACAGCTAGCTTCTGTCCTCCTCTGGGCATATTGACTTCAATACAAAACCTAGGAGGCTAATGGTTCTCACCTCCTTACATAGACTTTCACAGTAATTATGACAACTTCTGGAGGACGTCCTCTAACCTATCAGAGCTCTTGCAGCATGAACTGACATGTTGCCCACCCAATCAAAGAATCAGAGAAATAATCTAGTACTGAAAGCATAAGATACAGCTAGCTAGCACTGCAGTGCATACAATTATGTGTAGAGTTGACTCAGAGTGAAAGACAATAGTTTAACAGTTTTGAACATTAAGCAGAAGCAAAAGGGAGAGAGAGAGAGAGAGAGAGAGCTAGCTAGCTAAATTTGTTTGTATTTTTTTAAACTTCCACTTTTTTTTAGCTGCAAATTTCCAGCTAGCTAGTTTAGCCTATTCAAACCCCCAACTCAAACAGAGAGGGATGTTATGTTAGCTAGCTGGCTATTGCTATCTAACACTGGATCTCTTCCAAGTCAAAGTAAGCTTTTGGTTTTATTAATTTATTGCCAGCAGTGCCTGCAGGTGTAACTGCTAAACTGTTTTCTGACTACACTGTACTGCATGATTGTAGCGTGTTTACTAAAGCATTAGTTCAGCTGATGTGTTTTGCACTAAAGTCCGCAAGCGAAGAGAAAAGGTGACAGGAGGAGAAGAAAACGGAACGAAACGGGGATAAACGTACCAGAATTTGGAACTGTTATATCAGCTAGATGCAGGCACGGCACTTTCTATCACCTTGTTTACTAAAACGTATCTCGACCTGTGCATCTACATTGTAAACTTTAATTCATAGGCTCGGATGTATCAACCTCATGATGGGTACATGGAGAATTTGAGTATCATGTAGTAGCCTAAATTTATTGATGTTACATTGAGCTGGGTGAATGGAATATGAATGACAGTCATCCAATATGCTGTAATAGAAATAAGGCCATGCTCATTAAAAAAATATGCCTAGAGTAACACACAGGGTTTTGGGCTATATAGTACTGGTGCATCATGGGAGCTGAAACAGACATCAGATTTCCATGAGCCTCTCCCTATCTCACGGGCGAATTGAACCCGACACACTAGAACACACTAGGATGGTATCAAAAGGAGAAAATCATTACACACCACCTTAGCAGCTCTGTGTATGCATAATTTAAAGGGAAGATGTATCAGTAATTGGCAGGGCTTAAACATCTTGAGCTGAGGTAATTGAACAGTCTCCCCTCTAATGGAAGTGTGTCAGACATGGTCTTCCACCCATCAGACAGTGAGTGACAGAGAGCCAAGGAGAGAGGAAGGAGGGGGGGGGAGGTTGAGAGAGGGAAAGGAGAATAAATGCAATTCCCTCTTATTATTCACTGGTCCTTGTAGCTGTGTATATGAAAATGTCATGATGAGCAGGAGCTGGGTCATGTTGCTCGACTGTCTAGCTACTGTGGCTTATTCCACTCCTTTTCTTCAGTATTCATCTTAATGATAAACCCGCTGTTAAAAGCTCCCGAGCAGTATTATTGGGTTTTCTGCTATGATCTTAACCCCCTTGACTATTACAGCAGCACCGTTAGTTCTAGTATTTCAAGCATCCTCCCATCTTCTTTTCTGCCCTAAAAGTGTAACCGTGCCTTCCTGCCTCAGCCGAGCAGTCATGTATTAACACTAGATGGGTGCTGTGCATTTCCAGTGAGGATTAATACATGAAAAATTGCTTCCAAGATACACCAAAGTGGGGTAGTGTCTCGAAGACAATCTTATGCCGTTGCTACCCTTTTCAACCACTCAGAAATGCTGTTGATTGGAGTCACATGGAGAGTTAAAGGGGAATAGGAGAGAGTTGTTGTTGGTCCCTCATTAATATTTGATGGGTGCTTATATTTGTCCTATTTGTGTATTGACAATGTTTATTTTGCAGATGCCAACAATCCGGTGGGGTCACGGCAAGGGTCTGCCATTATTAACGACGATCCTAGAACAATTAGGGGTATGTGCCTTGCTGAAGTGAACATAAACATATATTTCATCCTTGTCAGCTCGGGGATTGGGAACTAGCGACCTTTTGGTTATTGGCCCAACGGTTTGACTACTAGGCTACCTGCTACCCTTGTTGAGGATGGTCCCATTGCACCTCTACTCTAATGCAGGCCGGGGCTGTCCAGTCCATTCATGAATCACTGGGGCAGGGAGGGAAGCGCAGGAGAAAACCACCAGCTCTCATAAATAAAGCAGGAAGCTGCTAGCGCCTGCCACTGAGTCACCCAGCACTGCTCCGTCTCCCTTACATAACCGGGGGGAAAATAAAGCCTGCAAACCTACCGCAGAGACCAGCGAGAACCTGCCACCACTGCATTCAGTCCAAAAATGAACCACTCTCCCACTGTTTCTGTCCACCTGGGAGTTACCCGCTCTATATCCGCCAAATGCTGCACAATGAGGAGAAATGCTCACTTTATTCATGAAAGGATGGGGGAGTTAATATAATGAAATGTTAAAGTACATTTCATTTCTTCCTATTGATTTAAGATGGTCATCTGGATTTGGGTTTAGCTATTGATTTGAGATGTTAGGGATGGGATGGTTATCTAGTGCAGGGAAATCGTTATATGTAATGTCTATATTGGATTTCAGCACACCCTCCTGGGGACACTCCAGACACCCTCACATCAAAATGCCACTAAAATGCCAGCAGGGAAATGGAGGCATTTTTCACAGACTCTACACTCTTAGAAAAAATGCTTCCTAAAGGGTTCTTAGGCTGTCCCCATAGGAGAACCCTTTAGGGAAAAAAAGGTTGTTCAAATGGTTATCCTATGGGAACAGCTGAAGAACTCTTTTAGGTTCTAGATATCACCTTTTTTTCTAAGAGTGTACCAACGTTTAAAAAAAATAATTAGCAGGATTGCTCGAGTGGTTCTTCATTATCGCCAGCAAATATCACTGGTCTCCGCTGAGCCACACCAGTAGATCTGCTTTCACTCTTAGAATGTCAGCTAGCAGTATAATGGCAGGAAAACAAATGTAGATTAAAATGAAATTATTTAAAACAAGCTGATTGTTTGTGCAGTTTTTTTTATAGTATTGTCACACGTAGTGGAATTGGAGCAGAAACTTTATTTCAATAGTGGGAACAACATCCTCTATATTTGATAGTATATCAAAGCACTGCCACACTAGCTGACTTGGGATGTGTTCCTCTCTTTCTTTTCATTATTTATTTCCATCCTGACAAGTTAATGTGGGGCCCTTTGATATGAACTCTTGCAGCGTGTTAGGAGTCTTCTCGTATGTCTGCCTTATGTGTTTATGGTGAAGGCAGATGTCAGGCTGGTACGCAGAAAACACTTCTAGAAATGTCACACTGACTGGTTTCATCCTTAAGTAGGATTCTTCTGGAAGAGAAGATTGTGGTCTATGAAAAAGTTCTGTAGTTTTAATGAAAACAGAAGAATCTTGTCAATAAACCCAACCGACCTTCCTCTAGTGAAACCTCAGTTGCACTCTCTGTGTGCGCGCACGTGTGTGTGTGTGTGCGCACACGTGTGTGGATGTCTTCGCCCACACAGTTATTGTGGGTGGTGAGGCACACCCTGCTGTGTAACATTGTCCAATGTGTTTCTTTCTGTTTCTACCAATAAAAGTGGAGCTCTGTCACTTTTAATACCACTGATGTGCATTTTTTACGTTATACTGGTATTGTACTGTACATCCACATCCTACTTCCCTATGTCCTCACTGTGTAGCCTAACATAGCTGTAACAGACAATATAATACTTTATGATATGGCAACAATCCATACAATTTATACAGAACTGAAATCACACATGGACTCTTGCAAACAAACACACACACACACACACACTCACGCACGCGCACACACTATCACTTCCAGAAATCCATATCATCCTCACATATTGAGGCACTTTTGTGTCAGTTGGGTGGATTCCAAAGAGTCCCAGAGTGATATCCGAGCTTCTATTTCCATCTCCATAAAAATGCAATGGCAGCCTAAATGACTGAGGAGATTTATGAAGAATCCAAGCAGCCGTAGTTCAGTTAAATTGGCCCTTGTTGTTCTACGGGTATCAAAACTGGTGCTGTTATTGAGAGTGAGTGCAGTGCAGGCCCGTGAATCAGGCACTGTTAGTTTGCACTGACACCCACCCTGTAGTCTGTGACTGACTGACATAGGAAACACATCAATCTATACTGAACAAAAATATAAACGCAACATGCAACAATTTCAAAGATTTTACTGAGGCACAGCTCATAGAAGGAAATGAGTAATTTGAAATACATTTATTATGCCCTAATTTATGGATTGCACATGACTAGGCATGGGTGCAGCCATGGGTAGGCTTGGCTCCCAAGTGGGTGGGCCTACGCCCTCCCAGGCCCACCCATGGCTGCACCCATGCCTAGTCGACCGGCGAGCCAGGCCCAGCCAATCAGAACACATTTTTCCTCACAAAAGGGCTTTATTACAGACATGCATCCTGGGCTCTTTTGTTTCAGCTCATGAAACACTGGACCAACACTTTACATGTTGCGTTGATATTTTTGTTCAGTATACATGGCTGCAGTGGACAGTTAAGAAATCAGGTCCTGTCAATGTGCTGATGGACAGGGTCTAACACCACGGTCTTTATTTACGTGACTCCTCTGCTCTGCTGTGGTTGGCTGGCTGCATGATGCTCCTGGAAATGTGATTTTTAAAGCCTCTTCTATCCGCTTTTTAGGATTTGCAGTATAGCGGATCACATCCATTTGAGTCTCGCCACGCTTAAGCTATCAGCAGCCCAATGGGATGCCCCTAACACAGACAGCCCTCCCCTTTTCACTCTGACATCATTTAGACTGGCGTAATACTCCCCGGATACCTTTCAAACACCTAAATCCATCTGCTAAGTGTCTTACCGTCGAAACGTCTGAACTGCTGGTTTAAGTTAATGAAATGTCCTAGTGTAAAAAAGATGAGACAGACGTTGCATCTCTGTCCTTGCAGCCTAACAGGCTATTTCACGGATTACCTGCTCACTCTGAAAATGATCAGGTAATTGGAGATAACACCACTCCAGTCTCCAGATAGTAGCATGTCAATGCTAATATTAAGTTGGCATAATAATTGGGCTTCAGATTGTCAAGGCACATTTAGGACTTCATAGCATCCAAGTTGTATTTTGTAATGCACATGAGAAAATGTAACCAAATGGAGACTTGGGAGAATAGGATTTTTTAAATAAATCCATTTGATGTGAAAAACAGCTCATAGACATTGATGATGTTTGAACGGTGTGAGGCAAGGACAAGATTATAGTTCCTGTGTGGTTGATAGGCATCAAAGTGAAGGCTAAAGACAGCGTCTTTTTGTTGCTTAATTCATGCGGCCACAGCAAGCAACCCTGTTTAAAATCCAATAGTTAAATCCAATAGCATAATAAAATCATTGTAAATGTGAAGGGGGAAGGGGGCACTTAAGCCCAGTATTTATAGGGTAACAGGCCATGGAGTTGCCATGGTAATTATAAAGCATTTCAATGCTGTTGATATACTAATGAGTGTCCATTTCATTAGGGTTGGATCCAATAGGCCACCTGCTCTCTCCATTCACTGGCCTGTTTTCAGAAGAGACCTTGTTCACTGCTGCTTTACAAATGGTTAAAAGAAAAGCAGCCTAATTGCACAGGGCACACTGTAATTTAACTCATTCAGTGTATGTTGATTTGAACGTTTTGATGGATGGTGAAATTGCCTTTCCAAGAACTGATTACAGATATACCACTAGCGCAGGGTATTCATAAAGAACATCGTTCTAAATAACCACTATACAAATAGGATGTAGCATTCCTACAATAAGGAGGTGTTGATCAATGCATGTGCTTATTGATTGTTATGTCTCTGGAGTCTACATAAAGCCCTTCGCCACTGTCATCCTGTTGTATGGTTTGCTTTCTAACTTGACATTATACAAGCTTACAAAAGCGAAGGTAATACGTAAGTGAATCTAGTTTGGCAGCATGTTCTGTAACCACCCATATACAGTAGACTTCATAGGGAATAAAGAAGCTGGTGAAGCTGGAGGGGGAGGCAGCAGCGACTGAGGAATCATGGGCTGTCAGAACCGTGTCTGTCTAAGCTTTAGGAATCCAGGAAGCTAATGCTGTTTGATGTATTAACCATGAGGGAGGGGGCAGTGTGTGTGTGTGTGTGTCCATGTGGGTACTGTGCGTGTGTATCTGTGCGTGTGCGTGCGTCTGTGTGTGTGTGTGCGTGTGTATCTGTGCGTGTGCGTGCGTCTGTGTGTGTGTGTGTGTGTGTGTGTGTGTGTGCGTGCCTGTGTATCTGTGCGTGTGCGTGTACAAGTAAAGGGAGGGGAGCTGATACTGTTTGATGTATTAATCATGCATTTGTGTGATTGAGAGGCTCTGTGTTAGGTTGGTTGGGCACTGAATACATCTTCAATCAATGTCTTATTTGGGTCCCTTTGCGTAAACACTTAGCATTATTCAGTGTGAAATAACATGGCTTATTTGTGAGCAGCATAGAATGAGACAGGTGTGGGTGTGCTTGGGTGGGTACACACGTGTGTGTGTGTGTGTGTGTCCATCACTTGTCAGCTTGTCAGTTCTATATTCATTTTATAGACAACAGCCTCATTGACAGACGTACAGTTGTGTTTTCTGATGCAGCCATGTTTTGATGTGTAATTGATGGGCTAGTTATTGGGAGACACACATAGAATGAAAATACAAATTAGTTTTAACTCTAGAGCTCTGATCAATTATTTAAAAGAATGGAGGGGCAACAGCCATTCATCCTACCCTGCCTATCACTTTCCACTATCTCTTACAGTACATCCCCCCCGGATCATATTCGTTATCTCATGCTATATAATCCTGTGTGATGACAAAAACGGTAACCCTGCAGGCCTAGGTGCACAATAGGTAGCAATTACAGCCAGCTACTGAAAGCCAATTATTTCTGTTGCTGCGTTGCTTTGCCACCTACAACAGCAAAGGCAATATTGCTTTGCTCCCATTATTAATAAGCATGCAGAGAATAGAGGATTCTCTTTTTTGAAGTCTTTGCCCACCTTAGCTAATAGTTTAAAGGCTTCAGTCTAAGGAATTCCCACTGTTTAACAGTAAATCAATGTTGTAGCCTGTGGGTTACAGGGACGTGTTTATAGTTTGGCACTTTAATTCACTGTAAAGGAATTGGATTTATGAGCGCTGTGATAACTTGTACCTCTAGAGACCCTAATGCATCCAACGTTGTTCATTAAAAGTTAAAGGTAAACTTGACATCGAATCAAATCAAATTGTATTTGTCACGTGCACCGAATACAACAGGTGCACAAGCCCTTAACCAATAATGCAGTTTTAAGAAAATATAGTTAAGAAAATATTTACTAAATAAGTAAAAAAAAAAAAAAAAAGTAACACAATAAAATAACATTTACGAGGCTATATAAAGGGGGTACCGGTACCGAGTCAATGTGCGGAGGTACAGGTTAGTTGAGGTCATTTATACATGTAGGTAGAGGTAAAGAGACAATGCATAGATAATGAGCAGCGAGTAGCAGCAGTGCGCGGGGTTGTTCATACACAGTGAACTCGGATAACAACCTTTCCCCCTTATAAAACAGTACGTTTTGACATCTCTACATTGGCTTTGTCTTATGATCCTGTAAACTACAACCCTTATACACCATAGACAGTACAACATGTTTTAACCTCTCAGGACTACAGTCCCTGTCCTACTTGACCCTACTTACCACTAAATCCACAGCGATGAAGTTAGCTTCTCACGCATGCAGTAGTCTGAACATCAGACACTCAAGTTGTTCCAGAAGCATCAGCAGTGTTTTTCTAACAGGAGATGACAGAATGGCCCTCAGTAATTATAGGGTTCATCGTTCTTTGTCCTCTGATGACCAGAATTTGACACGATGAGCCATGAATGTGTCACATAGGTTTCAAATGTGCTGTGAAGGGACATTGGGATATTGTGCTTAGGGACTTCCACCAACAGTGTTATTAGTTCAGCCATCATATAATCAGATCTGTCATCAATCTTATGCTGGACCTATTTCAACAATAACACATTATCCGACGGCCTAGCCTGGGCACTGTTATTAGTTATTGCATCCAACTCAATACTACTCTCTTTAAGACATACTGTGTTTCATTTTTAAGACCATAGCAATGCTCTCAGCAATCTTTTTAAAAAGACAGTATTACTGCATGTCTCTCCAGTTAGGTTGCTTGTGGCTTTGTGGCCAGATGATAAACCATTGGCGTGTTGGTGTGAGTTTATTTAACATACTCTGGGCACATCACTAGAGGAAAAAAGCTTATGTGATTTATGTTTTAGAGAGAGATATTCAAAATCCTGTCTTATTTACCATCAGAGCTTTACTGCACCCTGCTAACACGACCGCGAGTGAGCACTTCTCCAAACTTTTCACCCCAACATCCATTCCCACTTAATTGGAAATGCTGGATCAATGCTTTCTGATTACAAGGCTTCATTGGATAGTTTGTTTATTGTTTACGACAGTGCTTTTCAACCGTTGACCTGTGGTTTTCCTCACAAAACCTCTTCTTCTATGATGTGGCCTAGCAGCCTTTCCCCCAACAGCCAACCCTGTCCCTATCGATCACTAATCAGCTTTTAATTCATTAAGTGGAGAAAGTTGCAGATTCATCAGCCTGGCATCTATCTGAGCCTGGCCTCTTCACAGCGTGCTGGATAAACACTAGTGATGCGCGGGTTGACTCATAACCCACAGTCCCCGCGGCTATATCCACGGGCGGGTTTAGTGTCATGAAATATTGTGTCGATGAAAGAAGGGTGGGTGGCGGCGGATCGAACAAAGAGAAAACAATACCTTAAAAAAGACATACATGTATAATTCTTGTGCAATTTATATCCATAGGCTACATTTAAGGTTTTTCTTTCATTATCTTAGGCTATCTGGCATTAGTGTGTCTGCCTGAGATTCAGGGCCTAACATTTCGTGCTCTAAATATCCTACACATCCAATCACCAAATGCTTTTGGGAACGGGCAGAAAAAGTTAACGTTATCGACGATCCAAAAAGGACAATGTCGGAATTGAATTCAATAAAAGAAAAGCTGTGAATTGGAGAGTTGGAAATAAAGAGAAGGGAGGGCCAGAAAAGTCAAGTTTGAGAAAGATTTGGTGAAGTTGTAAAAGAGGATGATAAGCAGGCTATGTTATGTGTGATGATTGTGAGGCGCTATACAAATTCGTCAGTCCCAAGACGGGGACTTGAAAAAGGCCTACGGCATGTCAAGGGAACTGTAGCCTACTGTTTAGATGGGTTCAACGGAAAGACATCTGGACAATGACAATAGGTCTATATTCTCTCGCATAGCCTTAATATGAACTCCTGCAGAATTAAGCATTTCTTGCTTAATTTCATGCTTAATATGCTGAACTGAAATCTTATCAAAACATGTCGTTTTTAGAGCTTTCTATTTCATTACAACCAGTCAAACTAATGTCGTAAGTATTTTTCTCCCCAAACACTAAACACGAAAGATGCGCCACAAAAGATGACAGAGAACTTTACTGATGTCAGCTAGATTGAAGCATTCATTTGATCGATTTATGACATTATTCTGCTGAGCAAGGGTTTCTGTTGTCTTCTAGGGCAACATACTGTATAATGACAGAAGTGAAGATGCATGTATCTAATTATAGACATGTTGACTAACAAATAGCCTACCAAAATGTTGGAAATTATAAGCGGAAACATATCTAAATCAGGCAAAAGAAAATCATGCACCCTCTGTCAAATAAATCATTACGCGGCCTGTGACTGTAGCCAACAGCTCGTTTTATATTTGCGAGTTAGGGTTGGGCGCGGGCCTCAGATTTTCACTTTATCACATATAGTTGGGGGTTGCAGATAGGTTGGGATGTTTGCAATTGCGGTCAGATGTGGGTGAACAAACAGCTAACCCTCACACCACTAATAAACACTGCTACAGTAGGCATTTACCACGGGATTATTTGGACTGTTTGTTTCCTAGGCTTTGATGCTTCTCAGCCTTTTGATACCTTTAGATTTTTTCCCCGACTACATTCTAGCTAGCCTGCCAAGCAATGTGATTGAGAGGCAATAGAGGACACACAGCACATCTCGCTAGCTCAGATAGAATAATCTCTTGATCTGATGATTTTTTGGTATGTCGTTTTTTTTTCCTGCCTCGTTTCACAGTGTTAGGGCCCTGCTGAATCCCCTGGTCTGCTGAGATAGATCAATGGAGGGAACATGTCCCACTGCTTTGGCAGTGGCAGGGTGCTTGTAGCCAGAGATGAAAAAGGCAGCTCCGGATCTAATTAAGCATGATTTTTTAATGTCACCAGTTCCTTGATTTGATCAGATGAAGGGACACATGGAATGCCCGTCAAGTTGTTTCCAACGGATTACTTAGAGCGCAGGAATGAGATGCAGATGCATTTCCAAGATCCTCTTCCTCATAAAATGACTTGTCAATCAGAACTTCCATCTCCTATGTAGGCTAACAAATGAAGACGATCACCAAGGATATGAGACGCTATTAATAGACATTCCGGGAAAAAAGACTAGGGGGGGAAGGAAGAGGAAGCCCAGAAAAAAGTTTTAAGCATGCTTGAAGGCTTTGTCATCTCACTTCACAACCCCATTATGTTCCACTTCTTTTAAGCAATTGGAGCTCCATGCATGCCTCCCAGCCGATAGCGCAGGAATAGAGATATTCACCCTGAAAAAGAGAACTTTGAGGGGGACTAAGGTACCCACTAGGGAGTGGATATTGCGGATTAATTTCTCTGGTGTCTGGCTTTCTCCATCTCTCCTCTCCTCCACACCCTCTTTCTGGCCTGATTGACAAAGCCTTGTGTGACTATATTTCAAATTCTACAGGGAGGTTTTTTAACATTTCTCATTACTTCGAAATGGGTGAGTTATTGTAAATGATGACAATTACTGTCATTTTCTCATTACGTTAATGTAGGCAGCATTTTCTCATCTTCTGTAAAAGCCTACCTTGTTTGTCAATTCAGCACTAGGTCTCTTAAAACAAAAGGAGTGGAGATTGAATGAGACCCATTTCCTCTTTATTTGTATACAGTACAGTTTAATATATAAAAAAAACACAGAAAGCCTCACATGCCCAAGGGAGAAGCAGAGACAACATGAGTGGGAGAGAGAGAGAGAGTGAGGTTAGGAATAAGACACTCAGCTCCACTAAGGTTTGAATGAAGTGCTCCAAATGGGTTGTGAAGGCAAACATATACAAATCATAGTACTGGTATGCTTTTACCTTTTCAAGTTGCAGAGATCTATGCTGCCCTTTGTTATCATTCAGTGTTGAGGAATACATACACTGCTGTTGGATGTAAAACTTTTCCCCATTGAATCACAGTTTGTGCCTTTCTTATGTTATGAAATGGGTTTGCTGCCCATCTTAAAGGAAATGGCAGATGTCTCCGTGGCCTTGTGATATGAAAAATTCAATTTAAAAGGATGAGAGAAAGAATTGTGCACGGCCTATTTTCATTCTCCCACACCCAGAGATATGAGAATGATGTTTTATTGTGAGGGGGGAAATTATGCCAATCGTACTGCAGAGAAATTCCTTCATAATTCAATTCAATTTCCTCTAAATCCCAATGGCAAGCTACTCTGCCAAAGAGAGGGAGAGACAGAAAAGGATGGATAGAGGAAGATGGAGGGAGAGAGAGCAGTGCGGAGAGAGATTGAGACTGAGACAATGGGTAGAGTATGGTGGGAGAGTAGGATTTTTCCAGGGAGGTAGAGAGAATTGCAGGGAGCATTGAACAGACAGCAGAGAAAGAGAGAGAAAAAGGGGATAGAAAGGGGTAATGGTCTAGCTAGGACAATCAGAGCCATGGTAGCGATTTAGAAGGAAGTGGGGGTAAATGGGCTTGTAACAACTACCAATTGCAGTAAGAGGAGTTTTTTTTAGAGACGGGGAGTTTAGCAATTTACCTCTTTTCTAACTGATCAAAGTCAGATGCTTTACTGCAAGGCTAGTTCTAGTATGGGAGATGCCTCTTGTGATCTATTTTGGTTCACAGTATGTGTAAGGGAGTCAAGGATTTTTCTTGAAAGTTAATCTGGAGGTTCATTACATAATCATTTGACATAGTTTTGCCAAGATCAATTAAATCCTGGCATAACAAAATGCAATGCATGTGTGTCTGTAACTCTCTATCCAATATTGTCGTATAGGTTTATAGCAGTATAAACAGTGCCTTGTTCAACTCAAGCTCTGGCGTTAGTTGGAGTCCCTGTATGTTTTGTAAACTCTTGACAGTTTATTAGCCGCCCTGCATGTAAATCCTAGCAGCATTCCCAGTTAGTTACAGTGTGTTGTGAGTGCGCTGTGGCTCTGGCAGTCTGGGCGTGTACGCGGGGATCAATGAGCCGCGTTCTCTGAAGGCGTGGAGGAGAGCACGGGAAAGATGAGCTGCACGAACAAATATGACAATGAAGGAGTGCACCTCTGAAGAGATGCAGCAAGCATAAAATCATAGAAAGTGAAGCAAAGTGAAAGAATTGCATTCAGATCTGTTTTTATTTTTTCGATTTCACTCCGTCTCCTCTGTTGCTGACCGAATCCCCTCTTGTTTTCTCTCTTGCTCTCTCTCTCTCTCTCGCTCTCTTTCTCTATCATATAGTTGTTTTTGTATTGTAGGTGCAATAGCTTGGAGGCAAGTAGTCTGGAACTGGAGTCTTCAAAACTGCAGGCTTATCAAAGAGACACAGCTACCAGAAAACTAGAGGACAAGAGACAGAGGGGGAGGGAGGGAGGGGGACAGGGGCAAGAGGCAGGGACAAGAGGGAGACACTATACGGGGGTCAACATGAATTAGGGAAGAGGGAGATGAGACTAGATAGGATGGAGAACAGAGGATAAGGATGAAGGAGGAGAAAACATTATTTTTTATAAAGAAGGGGATAGGGACAGAGAGGAGAGAGGGAGCACATAGATGGCTAGATTAACAAACCCTTATATATTGCCATTTGGTGAGTTGTATTCATGCTCTTCACTGTCTCTGAGACTACCTTTCCCTCCATGGGAAAACCTTTCTATACCCAGGAAATCATGCACTTAACAATGAGTGCAGTGGCCTTGAAATGCCGTAATGTTGTCACAGTGAAGCCCTGCATTATTGTAGCCAGCATCAGCCAGTGTGAATGTAGCTGCCACTAATGACGAATCTCACTGTTCACACCGTTTCAAATGACAGGATGCAGGAGTAATGGTGTGAATGAATCACTCACAGACAACAACAAAAAACGCGCTCCCACTGGCCTCAACAGGCCCATGCTGAACTGAGAATGTCTCTCCTTCCATTAGAGCAACACTTCTCACCAGACCACACCTACTGTGAGAAGAACAGCCAGCTCCATCAGCCAGCTACAGGGCTTAATTTACGCTCTACTGTGCCAGGCCAGACGAATCCTCAGTCTGGGCATCAAACTCTCTGATTCAGACAAATCCCATCTGTATATTCTTTTGCACTCATATCATGATCAAACCATGTGACATTGCGCAAGGAAGGATAATTCTATGTGACACTGATCAGATTGATTAGATATTCACATTTACATACAGTCCTCTCGGATTTTGCTTTAGCCCCACCCCCAGCTCTAAGTCTTTCTGAGTTTCCAGCCTCCAGTCCTCTAGAATCTCCTCCAAGTCGCCTCTAGCCCCAAGCGTTGATCCCTCTACTGCTTCCCCCCCCCCCCCCCCCCCCCCCCCTGTCTCCTCTTTGTAACTCCTCCAGGCTTGATGGAGTAGTTGTGTTCAGACTAAAAGGGAGAATCTTATTTCCCATCTGCGTAGCCCCAGCCTCTCGGCCTCCCAGCCTACCAAAATGCTGACTCTGTAGCTATGCCTGGAGGAGCAGTTTAAGCAAGAATCCATATTTAAACAACTAAATGCCCCCTTACATTTAAATAGTAATGTGTCTGCCTTGGAGACCTTTAATCACAGTCTGAGAGTTCTCCTTGAGAATACCATTACCTCGGTTCGTCCTAGTAAAGCAAACCAGCAAAGAGGGGTTGTCCTAAGGACATTAGACGACATTTCGATTAGGTCCCATTAAGTCTTGGACAGACGTTGTCCCACTGACGTTCTGAGAACGTTTTGATGTCAATTAGACAATGTTGCGAAAAGGTTCCTATTTGGTACCTACAGGACATTATCTGTGGGACATTCGATGACCACAAGGGGACGTTTCATGATGGTCCCAAGGGAACATTCTCTGGGGAACCTTTGTCTAGTTACCTGTAAGTTTCCAGGTTGCCACTGAAGACCTTTTTAGGTCGTTTTCAGGACATTGCGTGAATATGGTTATGGTTGGGCCAGTAACCAATAGGTTGCTAGATTGAATCCCCAAGCTGACAAGGTAAAAATCTGTCGTTCTGCCCTTGAACAACCCACTGTTCCTAGGCCGTCATTGTAAATAATAATTTGTTCTTAACTGACTTGCCTGGTTAAATAAATCAAAATAAATGGTCCCCTGGAGCTTTTGTCTAGTTCCTGGATCATTTTTAGGATGCCAGGGGACCATGACACAACATTCCGAGAATGTCATAAAATGTCCTGGGGACATCCCTGTAACAAAACTGGGAACTAGACAAAACCTCCAGGGGACCATGACACAACATCCCAAGAACATCCTAAAAACATTATTGGGGACATCTCCGGGACAAACTGGGAACTAGACAAAACCTGCAGGGGATCATGACACAACATCCTGACCACTTTAGGCAACAATTTTGTGATGCTCCAGGGATGTCCTAACGATACATTTTTGTTTGCAGGGTGGGACATCACGTAATGGTCCCAAGGGAATGTTCTCTGGTGGACCTTTGTGTATTTCCCTGTCAGTTACCAGGACGTCGTTAAGAAGCATGTTAGGATGATTGTAAGAGGTTCTCAAGACATTTATTTTACCAGTCGTCAAGACGTCACATTATGGTCCTTATTTCAAATCAAATAATGTAATTAAGGGAGGAAACACATAAAAGATGATGCTCTAAGACACACTCACAAACACAGTGAGAGAGAGAGAGATTTTAGAAGTAGTAAACATCTCGTTCAGTAAGGCTTAAATTGATGGATAAAGCTCACTAACTTTTCCCGTGCAAATGTTAACGATGGGCTTTTTGTATGGCCATGACCATTTGCACTGGGGCATGGGGGAGGAGGAAGTTTACACACAGCATATGTTGGCCAGCACTTCAGAACACAGATAGGAAGTACTGATTGTGAGTGAAAGAAAGAAAGAAAGAAAGAAAGAAAGAAAGAAAGAAAGAAAGAAAGAAAGAGAAAGAAAGAATGAATTAATGAAACAGAGGAGAGAGTAAATTAAAAGTTGCTAGATTATAAATGATTGATAATAGCAAAACCATCGTGGCAGCATTAGTGGTCTGGTAGGCCTGATTAACAACCCAGTGTTGATGGTAATGTATGCTCTAAAAGCTGTTTCCTGTACAGTATACGTGCTAAAATGACTGTCCAAATGCTTCCAATCACTACTAAAATGGATCTGTTTAGTTTGCCTGAAAGAAGAGGGGAGGATGGAGAAGGGGAGAGTGGAGTACAGACCTGGGTTATTGATCTCCACCACAGACTCTTAGCAGCACAGAATAGGCAATAAGGCATTTTCTGCTGTATCAGTGGTTTCCTCAGTTTTACGAGGGGTGTGCGTGGGCGAGGGAGTGTGCTTGTGTTTGTGCCATGAGAAGTCATCTTTCCATTGTTGAAGATGGCAACTGGCCATTTAGTAAACTTATCTCTGTAAGAGGGAGATTCCCCCTGCAGTCAACTCCATTACAGCTAATAGAGTTGAGTCTATGCTTTTATATAGGACATGGTCTTCTGTCGTTTATCATTATGCTCCTCTATTAAGAAGGTTTCTGTTAGACTTTTATGTTGATGGAGCTCTACTCTGGTTTCAGCTCCCCCATCGCAGAGTGACATTCTCCACAGCCAATCCGGTGCAGGATCTGCAGGATGCATCTCAGCACAGTTACTATGACAGTGGCCTGGAGGAATCCGAAACGCCCAGCAGTAAGTCATCATCAGGCCCCCGCATCGGCCCACTGACCCTGCCTGAGGACCACTACGAGAGGACCACCCCGGATGGCAGCATCGGGGAAATGGAGCACCCTGAAAACGGTACGATCCTGAATTCTCTGTGAGTTGCAGTGTGTGTGTTGTATCTAATAGTAGTTTGTAGTCTGGTGTTTTGTGTTTGTAAAGTGTTTTGTGTTTGTAAAATTAGTGACTCAGGGTTGTGAACTAAGGCGGGGATTTGTTTTGGCTATTTGTGTGTTTTTTTTAGAGGGTAGACATGTGCAGACAGTGTTGGTGACAAATCAAATCAAATCAAAATCTAATTGTATTAGTCACATACAACAGGTGTAGATCTTACCGTGAAATATCAATTACGAGCCCCTAACCAACAATGCAGTTTAGAAATAAATAGCAAAAGCGAGACTATATACAGGGGAGTACCGGAACAGAGTCAATGTGCAGGGGCACAGATTAGTCGAGGTAATATGTACATGTAGGTGGAGTTATTAAAGTGACTATGCATAGATGATAACAACAGAGAGTAGCAGCGGTGTAAAAGATTAGATGTTCAGGAGTCTTATGGCTTGGGGGTAGAAGCTGTTTAGAAACCTCTTGGACCAAGAGCTCCGGTACTGCTTGCCGTGCCGTAGCAGCGAGAACAGTCTATGACTAGGGTGGTATAGAGGTCCTGGATGGCAGGAAGCTTGCCCCCAGGGATGTACTGGGCCGTACGCACTACATTCTGTAGTGCATTGCGGTCAGAGGCAGAGCAGTTGCCATACCAGGCAGTGATGCAACTAGTCAGGATGCTCTCAATGGTGCAGCTGTAGAACCTTTTGAGGATCTGAGGACCCATGCCACATCTTTTCTGTCTCCTGAGGGGGAATAGGTTTTGTTGTGCCCTTTTCACGACTGTCTTGGTTTGCTTGGACGATGTTAGTTTGTTGGTGATGTGGACACCAAGGAACTTGAAGCTCTCAACCTGCTCCACTACAGCCCCGTCGATGACAATGTGGGTGTGCTAGATCCTCTTTTTCCTGTAGTCCTTAATCGTCTCCTTTGTCTTGATCATGTTGAGGGAGAGGTTGTTGTCCTGGCACCACATGGCCAGGTCTCTGACCTCCTCCCTATAGGCTGTCTTGTCATTGTCGGTGATCAGGCCCACCACTGTCGTGTCATCGGGCAAATTTAATAATGGTGTTGGAGTCGTGCCTGGCCATGCAGTCATGAGTGAACAGGGAGCACAGGAGGGGACTGAGCACACACCCCTGAGGGGCCCCTGTTTCGAGGATCAGCGTGGCGAATGTGTTGTTACCTACCCTTACCACCTGGGGGCGGACCGTCAGGAAGTCCAGGATCCAGTTGCAGAGGGAGGTGTTTAGTCCCACCTTATTGACTGATGAGCTTTTAGGGCACTATGGTGTTGAAAGCTGAGCTGTAGTCAATGAATAGCATTCTCACATAGGTGTTACTTTTGTCCATGTGGGAAAGGGTAATGTGTGGCGCAATAGAGATTGCATCATATGTGGATCTGTTGGGGCGGTATGCAAATTGGAGTGGGTCCAGGATTATTGGGATGATGGTGTTGATATGACCAGCCTTTCAAAACACTTCATGACTTCAGATGTGAGTGCTACGGGTCAGTAGTCATTTGGGCAGGTTACCTTAGTGTTCTTGGGCACAGGGACTATTGTTGTCTGCCCTAAACATGTTGGTATTATAGACTCAGACAGGGAGTGTTGAAAATGTCAGTGAAGACACTTGCCAGTTGGTCAACGCATTATTGCAGTACACGTCCTGGTAATCCGTCTGGCCCTGCGGCCTTGTGAATGCTGACCTGTTTAGTGTCCCGCTAGCGGGTCAACTTCCGTTGAAACTGGAGGGCGCGTATATTCAAATAAATTCTCATAGTTATTATAGCGGTTAAACATTCAGGTACATATAAGTGTCTTATATCACCCGAAATATTAAAATCTTGTTAATCTAACTGCACTGTCCAATTTACAGTAGCTATTACAGCGAAAACATGCCATGTGATTGTTTGAGGACGGCGCCCCACATCAAAACATTTTTCCACCTGCACAGGTTTCATACATAAAGATTAAATATTTTTTTAAATCTTTCTCTGATTTGTCATCCAAAGGGTGCCAGAGATAACATGTAGTGTCAAGTCTGTATATCTAGTTGAGTAATCCACTCATTCAACTTGCAGAGAAAGGAATCCGAAAATCTACCCCTAAACTTTGTTTCAACAAGTCACAATACATTTGTATTTACTCTACACCCTAAAATGTAATCAAAATATGATATATCCTTCGGAAAGAAGTATGTTCAATAGGAAACCGATTTTAGCAGGAGCTCAACAGATTTTCAAGACTGTGTCCTCATACAAAAACTTTTATTTCATATTTGTTTTTTACAAGCCTGAAACTTTGAACATAGACTGCTGACACCCAGGGAGCTATTTTACATTATGAGCTTTCTCTTGCATTTTTATAACAGGATGGTCTCTTAAATTTTCTCTTGGATTTTCTCCTTCCATGTCTATTGTGTTATATTTTCCTACATTATTTAAACAGTTTTACAAACTTCAAAGTGTTTTCTTTCTAATGGTAGCAATAATATGGATATCCTGGCTTCAGGTCCTGAGCAAACAGGCAGTTTGCTTTGGGTACATCATTCATGCGGAAATTGAGAAAAAGGTGCCTGATCCCTAAGAAGTATTAAAGGTCTTACTTACATCTGCTGCGGAGAGCGTGATCACACAGTCTTCCAGAACAGCTGGGGTTCTCATGCATGTTTCAGTGTTATTTGCCTCGAAGCGAGCATAGAAGTAGTTTAGCTCGTCTGGTAGTCTTGTGTCACTGGGCAGCTCTCAGCTGTACTTCCCTTTGTAGTCTGTAATGGTTTGCAAGCCCTGCTACATCCGACGAGAGTCAGAGCCGGTGTAGTACGATTCGATCTTAGTCCAGTATTAACGCTTTGCCTGTTTGATGGTTCATCAGAGGGCATAGCGAGATTTCTTATAAGCTTCCAGGTTGGAGTCCCACTCCTTGAAAGCGGCTGCTCTAGCCTTTAGCTCAGTGCGGATGTTGCCTATAATCCATGGCTTCTGGTTGGGATATGTACGTACGGTCTCTGTGGGGACGACGTCATCGATGCACTTATTGATGAAGCCAATGACTAATGTGGTGTACGCCTCAATGCCATTGGAGAAATCTCTGAACATATTCCAGTCTGTGCTAGGAAAACAGTCAAAACAGTAGTTTAGCATTTGCTTCATCTGACCACTTTTTTTTATTGATCGAGTCAATGGTGCTTCCTGCTTTAATTTTTGCTTGTAAGCAGGAATCAGGGGGATAGAATTATGGTCAGATTTGCCAAATGGAGGGCGAGGGAGAGCTTTGTATGTGTCTCTGTGTGTGGAGTAAAGGTGGTCCAGACTTTTTCCCTCTGTTTGCACATTTAACATGCTGTTAGAAATTTGTTAAGACAGATTTCAGTTTCACTGCATTAAAGTCCCCGGCCGCTAGGCGCGCCACCTCTGGATGAGCATTTTCCTGTTTGCTTACGGCGAAATACAGCTCATCGAGTGCGGTCTTAGTGACAGCTTCAGTCTGTGGTGGTATGTAGACAGCTACGATAAAAACAGATGAAAAATCTCTAGGTAGATAGTGTGGTCTACAGCTTATCATGAGATACTCTTCCTCAAGTGAGCAAAACCTTGAGACTTCCTTAGATATCAGCTATGCACCAGCTATTGTTTACAAAAATACACAGTCCGCCGCTCCTTGTCTTACCAGACGCCACTGTTCTATCCTGCCGATACAGTATATAACCAGCCAGCTGGATGTTGATAATGTCGTCGTTCAGCCACGACTCCGTGAAGTATAAGATATTACAGTTTTTAATGTCCCGTTGGTAGTTTAATCTTCCGCGTAGGTCATTGATTTTATTTTTTGCTAGCAGAATGGAAGGCATTGGGGGTTTATTCGATCGTCTTTCAATTCTCAGCCTTCTCTTCACACAAATGACCTGCATCTGGCCCTGTTCCCGGGAAAGCAGTATGTCATACACGTCGGGCTCGTTTAAAGGAAAAAAAGGATTCTGCCAGTTCGTGGTGAGTAATTGCAGTTCTGATGCCCACAAGTTATTTTCAGACATAAGAGACGGTAGCGGCAACATTATGTACAAAATAAGTAAAAACATAATCGATTAGGGACACGTAAACCGTCAGCCTTCTTCTCTGGTACCATCATATGTGTGTTGTGTTTGCACAGCGTTGTATTGATGTTTTTGCTGTTGTTTTGGCTGGTGGCACAGATGGATAGAAGGATAGATACCCACTGGGCACACACTGGTTGAATCAACGTTGTTTCCAGGTCATTTCAATGAAATTACATTGAACCAAGGTGGAATAGACTTTGAATTTACGTCTGTGACCAGTGGGTAGATAGATCTTTGTGTTGTGGTGTCAGAGGTGGAGTCAGCAGTGTTTCTGTCTTTTCCCTTAGCAGGCCCTCTCATCCCTCTCTCAGAGCTGTAAGTCATTCCTAATGACCCTCCCTCACAAGTGTGCTAATTAAAAACCCCAACTAATGGAGCGTTTGGCCTCCAAATAAATCTGCCATGTGATATCTGTGTAGACAACAGTGTGTTTGCCGTAAACATTTTCCCCTCCTTACGCCAAGCGTTCTCTCTGCAGCCAAGTGTACTTAGGTGTGCCAGTTACAGAGATATGCATTTCCCTTTGCTGTGTATAGAGTGCTCAAACCACAATACTACATCCATATATGCTGTGCAACAGTAGAGGCTGTTGAGGGGAGGACGGCTCATAATAGTGGCTGGAACGGCGCAAATGGAAAGGCATCAAACACATCGGAAACCTTGTGTTTGATGTGTTTGATACCATTCCACCTATTCTGCTCCAGCCATTACCGTGAGCCCGTCCTCCCCAATTAAGGTGCCATCAACCTCCTGTGCTGTGCACTATGCCTAATACACACAGACATCTCGGTCCATGGAAAAGCCTTTACCCATAGCAAAGAGCAATAACCCTATTAAGATTATCCATGCATGCACTGACAGTAAGAACCACGGGTCCTTAAGGCTCAGCGTAGTGCATTGTTAGTCCTGTACCACAATGCACTAAA
The DNA here is from genome assembly GCF_013265735.2 of Oncorhynchus mykiss. Classification (NCBI taxonomy): domain Eukaryota; kingdom Metazoa; phylum Chordata; class Actinopteri; order Salmoniformes; family Salmonidae; genus Oncorhynchus; species Oncorhynchus mykiss. The sequence continues at coordinate 41,727,092 of NC_048574.1, read as the reverse complement.
TCATACACTGGATGCAAGCACCAGCCAGAAGGGCACTGCTTCAACTCTGTTTGCTTGCCAATAGTTTACTGTTCCACAACATGTCCTCATTGGTTTCGTCTCCAATATTAAGCCTTTTACCTATTCCACTGCTTTTACTCCAAAGCATGGCTTCGTCTTTGTTTCCTTTTTGTCTGGGTAAAACATGGCTTCCTGTGGCTTTCTCCCAGAGCCTCAGTCGCCCCATGTGGGGAGTGGCTGTCAGCCGCCCAGCAGCAGACAGGGAAGAGAAAGGAAACGTTAGGGAGAGAAATGTCAGCTCCACCCGGGAACGATGTGTGTTGGGGGAGAGGATGAGTGACACGCTAACAGGTGGGGCCAGTCTCCTGCTCTGTGCGTTCACAGCCACTTCCCTCACATATGATATATTATGCATGCTTTATTTTCTGGCTCTGTTGTTGTGTTGTATTCTTTCCAAGGAAGCATATTGGCTGAGCAAAAAAAACAAAACTCCATTTAAAGAACAGAGGACTTTGTTGTCTGGTTTGTTGTTGGTGGCAGGAGGACAAGATTGTGATCGGAGCTGGAGCGGTTAAAGAATGAAAAGACAGAGAGAGATGAGGGAGATGTTGGATGCTGACAGGGAGCTGGGACTGTGTCGTCTTTGACAGAGATGCAAAGCCAACAGGGTGAGCACGTAGCAGCATGTAGGGACTGGGAGCTGGGAGATGAACCGCTAACAATGGATAGACCTAATTAAAATGTGATTCTCACTTCAGGGAGATTACAGAGAAGGCCCACAGAAAATGATGGATGTGAAAGGAATGGAGCGAGACAGAGGGATTCCTCCCTCCCCATCTCCACCTGGTCTTTTTCCTGCTCTGTTAGAACGAAGTTGAGCGACAGGGTGACCGACTGTACCAATGCGGGGATTTATTCACGGCTCCTGAGATGATTGACAGGTGGAAAGCAGGGAGGTTAGCACTCTGTGTGTCACTGCATTTAAGCTGGATGAAAAGCAATATGTGAACTCGAAACATTCAGCGTGTGCGTCGTTGGCCCCGCAGATGGAATGACGTGGATGTGGTTTATGATGCAGGCTGGCCTTTTGTTATGGGAAATCTACATTTTAAGAGTGTGTCTATGGCCCACAGCAGGAGGAACTGTGGTTTATGATTCACTCTGGCCTTCTGTTCTATGAGCTCTGGATTTCCTGTATCTGTCTGTATCAGTGCTGCTGCCTGCTGTAATGGTTGATGTCCTGCTCTGTCCTTCGCTGGGTGGACTGATAGTCTGTCTGTATCAGCAGATTGAAGTTAGGATGACTCAGTGATGTTATGGTTCACTGTTGTCTTTTGTAACACTTCCCCCTTTGTTCAGGATGCCTTGAAGGTCGGATGAAGTTAATCTTTCTGGGGAAAAAAACAAACTAGACCTTCAATTAACTTTGCTAACCCACACTACAACAATCACAAATCTGTTTGAGTGCCAACGTGAATCCCAAACTACTCTGGTAGAGTTCTCAACACCCTTCAATATCATAAAGCTATCTTATACAGAAATATTTCTCCTGCTCACCATATGTGAGAAAATGTAATGCAAAAAACTAATTTCCTAGGTTTCCCTGTCTAGTCTGATTGACCTAAGAAACTGTGTGGTAGTTTCTTGTGGCTTTTTAATTAACCACTATATTAACGCTAGTTTTGTGAAAGCAATTGGGGTTGATACTGTGTAATGGAATGTGTTCTCTTGCTCGGGTGGTATAAGCCTGTGTGGTGTGGGTGGGAGTGTGTGGTCTTTGACTCAGGCTCTGGATCACTGATAGAGACGGAAGCATGCACTTCCCTGGCGCTAAGCCTCTTGTCTTCAGAGAGCAGGTTCAGACAGCGTTCGGAAGATCTGTGATATTTGATTTGTATGCTACATGATCTGCAGCTATTGATTTCTCCAGTTCCTTTCTTTGTAGGCCTCCTCTGTATTTCCATTCTTGACTCCAGGCTGTGTTGGAGTGCTCTACATTAGGTTTCGTTCTCCCATGTGCATTCTCCACTGTGGGGTATACATGTGCATGAATTCTGCTTTATTCAAATGCCTTTTTCACCCTTTTACACTTTAGCACATCTGCAACAAGCGTCTAAAGCAGTTGGAGTGACTGTTTGAGTGTGCATGTGCACACACGTGTGTTAGGAGTACGTGTGTGTGTGTGGTGGGGGTGTTCACAAGCTAAGTCTTTGCAGATGTAAAATAATATCTTAATATTTAGATTTCTGAATATTCTGATAGGCTTCCTAAAGCCAAACATCATCACTGATCTACCATTGTCTAATTGTGACTTTTCTCAGTTATCATTAGTCATATTAGACATCTTATTTCTGTCAAAACAAAATATGTGATGAAAGTTAGAAAACAGCGTCCAGCTACTCTGAGTGACAGCAGTTCATTGCCACTTCCTTTAAGCTTAGTTGAGTCGTTTTGATTCTGCTTCATATGAGTTCTGAAATGCCGCCAGTCTTTCTGTCATGACTATGAGAAGCTATGCTCATCGCAGATTCTATTAGCTCATTTCCATCATATCTAAACCAATGAGGCAGTAACCCAGACCAGTAACGAGCCCCAGCGCAGCCATTGCCTCACATTATCAATGACCTCAAGTGTTTGACACTCCACTGTCCCCATTACATCCCCTCTGTCCGGGTCACTGGGGACCCTGAATGGGCCCACAGCCCCCACTCATAGATGATACACTCTAGGTCAGTGACTGCTGCAGCATACTATGGGTCAGTGGTGACCAGCAGTATAATTAGGATGCTCATAAACTCTGGTTCAGTGAAAACATTACTCCCAGTCCCAGTGTTCTAGTCATGTCCTCTTTCCCCCGGGTTGGTGATGATTCCCACTAGGATCAGTGCTCAGCCCCCTGGCTGTGGTGGCGTGGGCACTGGCACAGTTGGGACCCCTTGTGTATTGGAGACCGGTACCAGGGCATGCTCACACACACTGACACACACAGTCTCTCTGGGCACCCAGATGGAGTTATTTCCATGTGGCTAGATGCTCAGCATGGAGCCTCACTCTGTCTGCCTCTGTGCGGACTCACTGCACATATGGGCCAGTGAGAGAAAGGGATAAAATTGAATAAAATGGCATTTGCATAATAATGAGGACCATTAGCGATGCTGTGTGATTTTTCTCCCTCAGATGTCTCCGATGATGCATGTAGCCTTGTATTTCTGTTCTTTTGAACTCCTAGCAGAGATTGTTTTGTTCTGTGGTTGTTTCAAAAGCTCTGCACCCACCTTCTGCCCAACAGACTACATGTAACTAATTAATGTCACACTATGGTGCCATACATGGATGCCACTGAACACCTGTATGTGTGTCTGTGCGTGGGTGGGTGGGTGGATGCATGTTTTTCTGTCTGTGCGTGTGTCCATGTTCATACTTGTGTGTGTATGTGAGTGCAGTGTGTGCGTGTGTGTGTGTGTACTGCACTGATTTTTGTTGTGTTTGAGGGAGAAAGAAGGAGAACGAGGGAGAGAGAGGGGGACATGGAGAAAGAGAATGAGACAGACTGAGAGACAGTGTGAGTCTGAGGGGGCTTGTTTGTCTTGCGGGTGCCAGTTTGGGCTGCTGCCCGGGTGCCAGTGTGGCATGGCGATGCGGGGGCATGGTTTTGCCCAGACAGATGGTGCTGGGCCTTGTCAGAGTCCCTGCCTGTTAGTAGAATTGATTGCAGAGGCCTGTGCCAGCCTCTCCCAGGACAGTGGCCTATGCAGGCATATCATGGGACTGCCACCACCTTTGAGGCGATAGGTCATGTGACTCACAGCTTATTTTGGGCCTGGTTGAAAATGTGTGAACAATGCAGTCCCATGCAAAGGGTCCCCCTGAGGCAAGTTGTCATGAGCAATCTGGCCTTAATACAGAGCACATTCTGGCACAGCTATTGTGCTCAGTTCCAATCAGCTGCTGCTGTTTGTTGCCCCCAATTCTTTTAGTTGTTGTTGGTATCTTTACTGCAGAGCCAGCAGGTCAGTGGTAGAGAAGTTTCTTACTGTAGTAGAATTGCATTCTTTAACCTGCCAAGAGCTTTGACACTATGGACAATGTTTCACAATATCCCTTTTGGTGATGCGTTTATGAGGCAATGGAGCTGAAGACAAAAGGCTAGTGTTGTGATGATATTTTAGGGTGTCATAGGTGTCTCTAGAGGCCCCTCGGCTCCCGAGTGGCGCAGTGGTCCAAGTCACTGCATGTCAGTGCAAGAAGTGTCCCTGGTTCGAATCCGGGCTGTATCACATCCGGACGTGATTGGGAGTCCCATAGGGTGGCGCACAATTGGCCCAGCATCGTCCGGGTTTGGCCGGAGTAGGCTGTCATTGTAAATAAGAATTTGTTCTTAACTGACTTGCCTAGTTAAATAAAGGTTAAATAAAATATCAATCTGGAAAACTCCTGTCTGTGATCACTGGCAACATGGCCTATTCCACAACACAGTCAATGCATCGACCCACTCACTGCAATGGCTGTAAAATGATACCCCTAAAGAGAAGAGAGACCATTGGGATGGACTAAGTGAGGACAGGGTATCAAGGACCAAACCATTGACCGTATCATGTAGGAGATTGGCTCATTGTCCTTTCTGGAGAATTGGCATGGAAGCTTATAAAACAGATTGCAGCCACAACATGCAGTAGCATCCACATTACGATGCTGTCATTATTCTACTACCCAAATTCTACCCATTGCCAGCAATTTCACAAATGTTTTCTTCCACTTAAAAAGATTTCCCCAAAGTTTCATCATTCAGTGAGGCCAGTCCAGTTCGCTGTAAGGCTTTGATAATACTGTTGATAACAGCGCTGCTTTGACAGAAACTTAAATTAATTTTGGCTATATTCCATGTCGCATTTGAAATGGATGTCAGGGAGATTGTTCTGTATTTCCATTTCTTCACTGTTGTGTTCATCAAAGTCACTTTTGGGGTTTCAGCCACAGTATTATGAGAAGAGCGTAAATCACGAGGGACGTGATTGAATCAAACAGTGCTTATTAACATACTCATATTATTCACATTTTTGACATTCTTTCTGTTTCTATTGACAAAATCCCCAAATCCTTTTCACTTGAAATTAAAACTGGGTGAATGAATAAGCCTCTTTAAAGCCATGCCAGTGCTGTGAAACATAGATGATCACTATGAATTAGTGTAGCTATTTGTCAGAGTCAGAGCACACGGATATGAATACACATTAGGTCCCTTAAATAATCTTTCTAACTACACTCTCCAAGTATTAAATGACTGCTCTTAATACCACGCACTCACTGTAAATGTACGGTTTTACGGCTAAGCTTGCAAAGTGGACGAGTGTGCCAGTATCTCAAAGCTCTATTTACAATGTGTGTGCATGTATTACTTTAATAGAAATATATCATTCTCTGTCCATAGAGAAATCTCGGATAGGATTGCGCCTGCTCGCACCTTATCAGGAACCGGCGAGCTGAAGCTGCAGATTTGGAAGTGATGATATCTGTGAGAGCTGGGACCTGAGAGTATGTGGTTGTAAAGAGAAAGGCAGAACAATGTCTCCATTAGCCTATCTCTGCTCTCAGCCACTGGAGAGGGCCCATTCGGCTGGGGGTCCCACCGCAGCAACAGGGGGTCCAGGGCAGACAGGGGTAGGCATGGGAGGGGGTCATTAGAGGATCAGATATAGAAAGTGGTGATGGAGTTCTGTGGGCCTTAGAGGCGTTGGTTTGCCCAGTCTCACCATCCCTGGGTTCATAGAGCAGGTAACACACAGTAATTTGGGGAGGGGAGCTGGCTTGGGGCCACATCGTCTTCCGCCCCAGTTGGGCTGCTCAGACGGGCATTAGAGAGAGGCCCCGGGGGGTCATCTCTCCATCACAGTGCGACGGGGACCGAAAGCCGCTTAACAGCTCTCGAACTAGTGCACTGCCCTTCCATGATGGATAGCACTTGAGGGACTGGAACTGTGTGGGTCTGACATGTACTTCCTTATTTCCAGCGAGTCACTGTGGAATGGAGCCGCTGTGTTGCCTTTAAGGCTTTCTCACAGCCAGTGGAGTGTGTCCCACAATTCACTGGGGTTCATGGCCACTGCCTCCTCAACAAGGAACAGCACAGCATTGCAGTAACACAGAAGATCTCCCCAATTGCTCTCCAAACACACTCAAACAAAGCTCTCACCAAACTGACAAATATTACTGAAGCATCTTAAAACCAAAACATAGGCGACTATCATAGCCAAATGTAAGTAGCATTGATCTCAAAGATCCCAAGATACCATATTAGGCAAATATCAGTATGATAAGCCTCAAGTTAGAGCCAATGTCCTTACTCAGCCAAAGCACATACAAATGTATTAGGACAAAACAAACCATTCCAAACATCCTGCTAGTGTAATAAGGCCAATGTCATGCCAATACTAAAAATAGCATGCAGCATTGAATGTAGGCCTATATTAAACTACACTCTATAGTGCATGATTTCTTGCAGCAGTGGACAGCTGATCCCACAAAACCATCAGTGAAGGGCAGTTGGGAGCTCTGTTATGCACTTTAAAGGTCATTTAACCAAAACATTTGGCCTCACAGAAACACCTGAGCCTTTGTGTCTCTCCTCTCTTGCCCATTCTGCCACATCTGAGCCACTCTTAGATCTGCCGTGGTTTTGTACATTGGTTATGTCTATCTAAGGATTCCAAGGCTTTCTTCAAAGGGCCTTTGCGCTGACCTCTATTTCCTCATAGGTGAAAGTTGGTCAGAAACACAGGAAGCTGAATGAAAGGGATTAGTCCACAGACAGGAACATCTGGGGAGGGTGGGAGGGATAGGCCGGGACCTACTGGCCTTCAGAGAAGCTCTACTGACGCTTTCTCTCTTCAAGGAGATCGTTATCGGTGAGAAAGTAAACCAAACACAGGTTCAATAATTAATCAAATATTCTCTTGAAATGTACCCACTTCTCATTTTTTTGGTGTAAAAAATTCACAAGCTGAGATTTGCTTCCTTAGCCTGAGGAAAGGCTCCACAGAGCAGCTAAAGACTGGAGGATGGGCAGGGATGATCACTGGGAGGATATGCTGTTTGCCTCTCCTTTCACTCGAATGTCAGCCTCTCAAAGAGAATCCCCACAATTCCCATGACAATTTGACTGTTATATAATGAGTGCGTATGCAGAATGAATATGCTAAATGATCCCAAACACGTCAAAACAATATTTCTAGAAAACAAGGAAAAGTCCCAATTTGATTTGTGAAAATGGTGTATACCTTCTGTACGTGTGATTTATTTAGTGTTTTGTTGCGTTTCTGTTTAGCCACATATTTTATTTCCCTCTTGTTTTCTCACTCCCCCTTTTTGAGGAAGACAAAGTGTCAGGTATCACTGCTTACCGAAGGGAACTGTTGTGAATGCTTTAGTAAACACTCTCAATATGTCACTGGAAAACAAACACGACCCCGGAATTGTATTTATCCTACTATGCATGAACAGATCACTATCGAATCACTGCCTGTTTTGATAGCACGCTCCATCTCTATTGAGAAGGCCTAGAGTATGTAAAGATATATGAATACATTGGGTGTTGTTTCCACTGTCCGTGGGGTGCCTTGAATAAATGTTTAATTCATAAATTAACATTTTAGCATTAACCACAATTATATAACCACACAGTCAATTTCCAGCTATAATGACTTTATTTTGTTCTCCTCCATCTTTCTATGAACTGCGGGTCTCTAATGTCTGTTCCCCATCGATCACAAGCGCTGTGGCACACACTGGAAAGCAGCCGGTGGGGAGAGGGAGGATTTGCAATCAAACAGAGAGGAGCAGTGTGAAATCTCAGGAAGAGCAGCTTCCCCCCATGCCCATGGGCAGGGGATCAGACGGAGAGGAAGCCTGGCTCAGACAGCCAACACCTCCCACTGGCACCCTGATGCAAGCAGCATGCAAACCCACCCCTCACATGTGTATCAGCTGGGGGGGTTGAATTCTGCACGTACTCCCCTTCTCCTCTCCTCCGTGGTCGTGCATGGTAGAGTGTGTATTACAAATGTGTGAAGGAAGTGCATTTGAAATCAATGATGAAGTTCACTGGGAATCAAAAAGTGAGAGGTGGATGGGATATTGAATGTTGCTCAGCAGGGTTTCCTGTTGTTCATGGCTAAGTGTGTCTGATGTAATGAATGGAATATATGAAATAGATATGCTTAAAAATGAAACCGACTGTAAGTGAATGAGCGATAGCTACATGGGCTGCACTGGGCTGTCTCCAGATCTGGAGAGTTCAGGACTTGCTGTGTAGGGAGAAAAAATGGCATTGAGTCACCTTTCTTCAAAACCCAATCACCTGCTCTCTAAATCCAATCACCTCCCTGTTAAAGCCAGTGCCCTGCCAGTGCTGCGGCTCACCCATCCACTCTCTGGGCTGCCCGCTCTCTTCCTGCTCCCGGCCTTTTGGAGCTGCACTCTCCATCCGTGACACATGAGACTGTGAACTCTTAAAGGGTTTGTTTCAGGCCTAGAGCTTGATTTATTCCAGGCTCCACTCCAGGAGAAAAAAAATCTTCCTTTTCCCTCACCTTTCTTTTTGCTGCTCCTTTAACCTACTGTGAAACTTCTTTGATGTATCTTCCATGTCCACTGTGTGTTTGGGGTCTGTTTATTTCAGCAGTGTGAGCTGTGCTGAGCTGAATGTGCACAGTAGGTAAAAGGGTCAATACTGTGGCTTTGTGTTGTGCAGGTGGAACAGCCCAGAAGTCCTACATAATGGCTGTATTAGAGCTAGCTGTGTGTACAGACACAGAGAGACCAGTGGGGAACAGGTCCCCTGGGTTGCTAAGCAGGCCTACAGGCTGCCGCCTCCAATTTCCAGGCAAACACATGTAAGGGTTGCTCTGCATGCTTGTTTCCCTGTGAACTGCACAGAAAGCTGAACTGACAGAATATCTCCGTTGTTTGTGTTTTGAGATTCATAGGTGCTATCAAGTTACTGTACATATTGACCGAGAGGGTGTTCCCTGTGACCCAGTCACCATACCTTGTATTTTCTGTGACTGCCCAAGAAGGGCGTAGGTATGCAGTCCAGCTATTGATTTGGATCTGTGCTGTTTGGAATGAGGTCAGTAGGTCGTGGACCTATTTAATTAATTAGGAACGGTAGAATGGAAAATGTATAACAATCAAGGACATGGACTCATTTCAGACCTGCCAGTCAATAACAACCATACCACGATGGGTTTACCCTGGGGCCCTGCAGGGATCCCTGTGGAGCCACATGCAGCATTGTGTGTGGGTGTGATGTCTGATCATGCATGCGTGTTTGTGTGTTAAACTTTTTTTCTCTCCCTGGAAGCACATTGGGGGCGCCATTTACACCCACTGCATACTAGATGGCAACCTACATACAACACAATACAGCCACGGGGCAGCACAGAACATGGCAACAACAAGAAAATATGGCAACTATCAATCACCACTAGACACACGGTCGTAACCTTTGCTCAATGCTTAGCAATGATTGCCCAAATCAGTGAAAGGACTTCATAGAACACACCACTGGACTGCAACTACTGTAGCATCAATGGCACAGTGCATAGCAACAGCTACATAGCAACAGCTGTACTGTGCATAGCAACAACTACAAGGGAAATAGCAGACAGAGCAGGAAGGTTTTCACAGACTGGGCGTTGTTAAATCAGCAGTGAAACTCCCTCTATTGTCTTTCTTGTCTGTTAACATTTGAACCTCTCTGAACATGGGTGTTCTTCTCTCCTTGCAGATATGCGATCCATTCCTGATGTGGCAATGACGGGGAACTGTACTCAAGAGTGCAGCGAGCTGGGCCACTCTGACGCCTGCTGGATGCCTGGGCAGCCCTCCCCAGTGCGCAAGACCAGAAACCCCCCTAAACTCTCCACCTTCGTGCCTTACCAGGAGAGAGGCAGCCTGGGCCGCTTGGCCAACGGGAGCGCCAGGCTGGGTGGAGAGGAGCACCGAGCCCACCTTCCACCTTCCCGGAGTGCCTATTCCAACAGCGGCCACGCCCCAAGTCAGGACTTTCCCCTGGAGGAGGTGCCCCTGAGCGTGGCCACCGAGTTCCCGTCCACCTCCCCTCCTAGCCACACCCCCAAACGAGAGATCTACCTGTGAGAAAGCCCCATCTCCCATGTCTGATTGGTGCACAGATAGAGGAGCCACAGAGACACACCCACTTTATAAAAAGAAACATGCTCTTATGCTGCATTCATAACAAAGTGGGAAGGTGGTAATTACCTCATAAGATTGGTAAAAATCGTCTTGAACGCCCCTCCACTGGTAATTACTAGTGGGAAACACATCTATCATCCCTAAACTCCGACTTCTCCCACATGCTCACCTCTGTCACTTACTAAGGAAATTACCTTGATAACAGCATTTTCGGCAGTTAAATGCAACAACACAATAGTATTTATAAAAAGCAATCTATTCATATGGTTTTTTAACACTATAGTTTGTTTACACGCATGATAGCTGTACTTTGAGTTTATGGTTGAAGCAGCTTGTTGGCCTTTAGCCAATCTGCATTTTTCAAAAGATTTAAAGCATGTGAATGCATCCAACTGGTATTTACAACTTCACAACTGGTAATTAGCACCTTCCCATTTGGTTAAGAACTCAGCATGAGGCTCTGAAATGTCCATTTATTTGAATAAATATCCGTTCTGTAGGAAATATGGTCTGTAATTCGTGGAACCATTGGTATGTGCAATAGGAGTTTTTCAGTTAATTTATTTTATTTATTTACATATTTATTGGTTCAATAATGTATTAATTAGTTAATGTATTCATTTATTGATGCAGCTTATTTGAAAGCATTGGTTGAACACTTGTGGTAATATCACACAAAAAAATATACAATCAATCCCTCAAACGCTACTGATTTACTTAGCTTAGCCCCAGCCTGTGGAATGTTCTCTGGAACTTTTAATGTGTGATCAGTGCTTTAGTGCCATAACCAGATAACATTCAACTGACAGGCAATACATCCCTAGGGTAGACTTAATGCTTTTGATTACAAATCAAATTGAATGGTCTTTCTTAATGTACAGTGCTGTAAATACATTTGAATGGTGTACACTGTATCCTGTATATATTTCTGTCTGGCTCAAGCTGATAACAATAGCCTCAGAATTTTTTGCAGTTGAGCTTTTCTTTCATTTGAGCTGCTGCTGTTTAAAACTTGATTGAAATGTTTCCCTAAAGCTTGGACGGACTGTGTGGAAAAGCTCTTGATTGAATTCTACACATACACACCCGTGACCCCCAATCATGATAGAACCATGGCCTTGTACCTCATGCTCTCTGGAGAGCTCTTCAGCCAGTGAAGAGAGCTGTGTGGCAGCATTTAATCGGACAATGTGTGTTCCACTGAGTCTCAGCACTGTGACTTGTCTCTTTTCCTGGAAACAGTACACTTAGAGGCCACCGCACCTGGTCGCACTGACCATTCCCAATCCTTTCCCAATCCTTTATCCAATCCTTAATACTTTAGTTCCTTTAGAACCTGTGGTTCTCCACCTAGATGAGACTATAGTCTCTGTCATGTGTGAAAAGCTCCTCTCCAATGCTAGGCCTCCCTATGCCGAAACAACACTATGCTAATCAGTGGCTCTCCACGTAGAGGTCACCATTAACTTCAACCCTGTGTCTCCAGCCTCGTTAGGGTTTCTCTTCACGATCCGCATGAATTTCAATGGTTCTGATGAATGCATGAGGAGTTATTCACACGAGTTTCAACATAGAAATCTTCAGTCCTGAGAACCACTGAAGTGACTGAGAGTGCTGTGACTGAACTCCCCTGTCTCACAGAAACTAAGCTTTTTACATTCCCAGGCTGACTCCTGAACGGCTTCAGTAATCTGGGACTAAGAGACATTTCAATTTGCAAAGAAGGGAAGCGGTTGTCAATGCCTTAGAAAACACTCTGGTCACCATTTTGTTTGAATAGACCTGTTGCATCCATTGGTGCATGTTATAAACAATGGTGAAATGGTGCCATTTCAAATAAAGTTAAATATTGGTAGCAGGAGTGTATTTACTGTCCCATATTTCCAGTCCATTTCCAGTTGACTTTCATTGAGGCCAACAGGTTATATTAGCTTGTTAGCTGTTGTTCCTCACTCTTCAATTGAGTATGATGTAGATAGAGGACATTCCTGTAGGCTGCAGCAGCTATTTTTTACAAATACACAATTTCAAAGTCATTTAAAATCAGACGTCTGGAGGACACAGGAATGTTAGTATGTAATTGGATGATGATTATGCCACCAGCCCGCCTCGCAGCACAGTAGCATTACTCATAGCTTTTTGATTTGTACACTGATTCAATTAGATTTGTACCTTAGTTTTGACCTCAGTGTATTTCTATAGAGAGAGAAACCGTGGGTATGGTCTGAGTAAGGGTGGAAGGGCCTAGAATTGATGCTCCGCTCCCCTAATTACTGTGAGTAATGAGTCCTGAGCCAGGGCATATGTGAGCACTGAGCACACACCCTGAGGACAGCACAGCAGCCAGATAATCCAAATCCATCCGCAAAATCAGTTAAAAAGGGGTATTTTTATCTGCACTTACCTCATCGCACTGCCGTCGGCAGCACATGTAGAATAATTAAACTCAGAACATATGGAATTTACTGGACATGGCAATGACTAAATAAGGTGGGTGATTATCCTAGCCTTGAGGGAAAAATTCACATTATGCTGTTTTCAAAGCCATTCCTTTACGACATAAAAAAACGGAGAAAAAAATCCCATGTGGAAAAAAACGTGCTTTCGGACACGTGTGATTAAGTCACATACAAAATGTAGATGCGAAGCTGCAACTTGTACATGTTTTTATTTTGCAAGGGTTTAGCCGCTGAAATAAAATACAGCGAGTCATGATACACTGTGATGAAGCCCCTTCGCGGCCCCCCCAACCCCTTCTCAGTGTGGAACAGAGCAGCTTTACAGAGCTACAGCTGCGGGTGAGTTCACTGACCTGGAATTAATGATAAGTGTGAAAGATGGCGATGAGTGATAAAGCCAACGTCACACAGACTCAATCACTGGCTTTGGCTCCTTACGCTATGTCTGACTCCTTTCAGATTCACTGGCGTTGACTCGTCTGACTTACTGCGATTCACCGACTCCTCTGACTCGAGCCTGAATCCCCTGAGTGATCTGGCATGAATCACCAGTTTTATCTCTTTACTAATGAGAGTCTGAATCACTTCTCTCTGGCTTGACTGAATCACCAGTTATATCTCTTTACTAATGAGAGTCTGAATCACTTCTCTCTGGCTGGACTGAATCACCAGTTTTATCTCTTTACTAATGAGAGTCTGAATCACTTCTCTCTGGCTGGACTGAATCACTGGTTTTATCTCTTTACTAATGAGAGTCTGAATCACTTCTCTCTGGCTTGACTGAATCACTGGTTTTATCTCTTTACTAATGAGAGTCTGAATCACTTCTCTCTGGCTGGACTGAATCACTGGTTTTATCTCTTTACTAATGAGAGTCTGAATCACTTCTCTCTGGCTTGACTGAATCACTGGTTTTGACTCAAGACCATATTAAAACCAAACCACTGAGTTTGAGTCCTTACCACCGGTCTTTGCATCCGTTTTCTTGTTTTTTTTCCCAGCCTGAATAACTGTGCTCTACTCCTTTTCTCCAGCCTATATCAATTGTTCTGAGTCGTTGAATATACTGAATCACATGGTTTTACCTGTCGTTTGAACTCATGCTGAATTTATTATTTGCGTCGACTGCTCTCTAGAGAAAGCAGGGTTGTTGTCCTTTATCAAAGTAGAGGACAGCATGAAAACCTTTTGATACACTCCACGGTATGTCCAGTCCTGTTTAGTTTTGTATTTTTGATATTTTATTTCATGTGAAGTTCACCTGAGTATCCTCTGCCTCTCTGTAGTGGTATTATATGGTGATTGTGGCTATAGATTGTTGGGACATTATGGAACACTGGAGAATGGGCAAAGGATTTTTCTTGCAGGTGTTACATAAGACTAAGCCTCCTGACATAGTAAATCAAAGTGAGCTGTATGTGGCAAATCTCTCCTGAAGGTGAACTGTACATATGTAGATCTACACGTCCCCGTGTGTGCTGTCAGGCAGGCTATGAGTTTAGCATGAATTCCAAAGATAATTGGTAGAAATTGTTTACTGTTTTTGCTGGGGTGTTAGTGCTGGTTTCTGTCCAAGACCCCTCTCCCCAAATGAGCTGACATTCACTTCACTGCACATTTCATCACTGTCACAGACAGTTCACACTAAAATATAGACAGCTACCTTGAAAGTATGTCTTAGCAGGAGAGTACCAAGTTGTTATCCTAATTGTTGGTTATATTTATATAGGACAAAATGCTTGTGATGCCATGTTTTTGTACAGTTTTATGTACATGCAAGTGAAGCTTTTTAAAACGTATGACAAAAGCCGATGGCATATAAACATTGTAATGTGTTTCTTGAGATGTGCACATCTTGCCTTGGTTGGATTGATCTTTGCTGAGTCAGTGTGAATGTGGCCGTTCTATGCCTGCACCGTAGTCATTCACTGGCTCCCTGCTCCCGAGGGCTTTATCAGAACTTCTGTTTATCGTGAACAGTGGATTGTCGGATCCTACCTGTTTGTTCAATTCCCATGTGTTCCGTTTCGTTCTGTTTTCGCATGTTAAGGAAAAATCCCTTGTAATAAGTCCTCAAGAACTTTGTAATAAAATGAGTCCTGTAAAAACAATCGTTTCAGTGACTTATTGAGTGTTGAGTGTGGTTATTGGTAGAATATTGGAGTAATTGTTTCTACTGGAACATAAAAAAAAACATCACATGTAGCTTGGAACTGTTTAGTATTCTTATAGCGTCGATAGGTGATGACTCATACCCTTTGCTCTTGCAGTTCGCCATATTTTGATTTTTCTGAACATTTTCTCTGAAAAGCATATTCTCTGACTGCTAGTCTCTATTGCTTTTTGGACATGGTAGGTAATGCATTTCAGCCTTGGGTGAAAGATTTATCTGACACCTCTAGGACCTATCGTGCTGCAATGTGGCTCATGTATGAGGGCAAGCCACCGCATTTCAGAACTACACTGTAGTGCTGACTGTCTATCAATCAATTATTAATGTGTCTGCACTCTGCAAATATGAAGGAGACCCTCTCACTTGAGGGATGTGCTGGCTCAATGTCAAGGATATTACCTGATTTTAGGACTCATGGAAGTGTCTACATTGCTATTCAGAGAAGTCACTCACTGTTTTGTCAGCTAACCAGATAGAGGGACTGACTTAAAACCATACAATAAAGCCACAACTATGAAGATGGCACTGTAAAACATTAGTTAATAAGTGAATCCATATTACATGTGCAGCATTTTAGGCAGTGGTTCCAATACTTTTTAGTAAGTCAATTATTACCTAGTCTTAAGTTATGGTGTAAATTGTTTACACCAACTCATGAGTAGGAAAGTGTAAATTCAAACTGGTCAGAGATTTTAAACAGCAATGGTCAGAAAAGCACAATGCAGCCTCACGGGAAACACTCTATTACTGCACTTCGTTACCGAAGTGACTCTTTCAGAACAGGTTATTACAGGTAACTTACGCAGCAGGTTTGCAGAATTACCGTTGCAGGTTAAGAGACTGAGGTTAAGGTTAGGAATATGGATAGGGTTAGCGAAAATGCTAAACCTGCTACAAAATCACTTGACACAATGCAGGTCGAGGCAGACCAAACTGACCCCTTTTGGATGCTGAAGAAACTGCACAGGGAACTGTTGGACAAAAACAATGAGGATATGGAGGAAAGATACAGTCATTCCAATCTTGGGACTCCCAGGTTTTACTGAGACATATTGCATTCATTTCTCTCTCTCTACTCATCCTTATCCATTAGGTTTCTCAGATTGAAGATAGAGTTTGAACACCATTATTAGATGACTAGTTATGGGGATGCAATGACAAGTCTTTGATGCATGCAGGGACAGTCAGTACTGCGAATCAACAGCTCCGGCAGGGAAAAAACACTGTGCTCCTGTAGCCATTTCCTCAAGATGAAACTACGCCTTGGCTACTGCTGCTGTAGATCTGCCGTTGCCGTGGAAACCTGGCCGCGCTCTCTCTCTCTTTCACCCACGCACGCTCGCTTCGTTAAACGCTCTGCTGCTGGCAATTAGAAATAAAACCAGCGGCAGAGCTGGCTGCCTTGAAACGCACTCTCCAATTAAACACTGTCAAATAGCAATGTTTCTTAGAGCTACATCCACTCTCTATATAATAGACCATGTGCCCCACAGCAATGTTTCTAAAAGCCTGAACTGTGTGCTGCTTGCTTTGGAAGATGAGAATGTCCAAAAGCCATCTTTCTTACAAATATACTAAGTACATTTGCAAAATGGATCAGGTTCCATTTTAGGATGTTATTGTTCCAAATGCTATGTTTTCAGAAGCATTATCCATGCTCCTTTAGGCAGGAACATGTTCCCAACAACATTTAACACCATCTAAACATGATTTGTAAAAAAAAAAACTTGATGGTTGATTGATACACATCATGTGTGCCCTGGTAATGCACACGTGAACATTTGTTTTTCTTTTTTTCCCTTGACGATTCATACAGGAGCTACAGTACATTCCACACCCAGATACACATTCAGTCAAACGTGCCTTCAATTACCATATATTTGATTATGCATGACTGTCCATCGATACTAACAGAGCATATATTTCAGTGAAGTAAGGTTTGTGGTTCATAAGCCCTTAACTCCCATAGAAAATCACTGGTGTATAGTCATAGCCAGCCATTTGTATTACTGTCTTGTGTATTGACTTTCATACACTAAAGATGTAATTGCTGGGTTAAAATCAATGGACAAATTTAAAGTGCGTCATAATTACAGAGTTTTTTTTGTGTAAAGTCGATAACTACACTTGAGAATACTCCGCACTGCATGTCCTACATAAACCAACTTCATTATTTAAAACGCACAAACCCCCATACTACACACACACACACACAAAGGTTCTGTGAGGAATAAAAACACACACTTATCAGCCCATTTCTAAAAGCAACCTCTCTCTACTGTGTTGAAAGCGCTATCATACTCATGTGACAGTCTATTACCGCCCACCTCAATCTCCCAATCGTCTAGACCCAGACACATCAGGAATCAATCACATAATCATCCACATATCCATGTGACTCTGACCATCCAATGGGATCACCCAGAATCAGGATCAGTCTGAGGCACATAGCCAGGCCCACACGTTCAGAGTTGTTAGATTGTACTACTGAAATATTCACCAATGAAAATGCACACGGGGATAAATCCCTCATAAATCCCTTATACCATTGGATTGTTAGATTGATGGGGGACTACATTGAAATGTTGTTAGGTGTCCCCAATATGTAGACTTATTGCTTTTTCATGATGATTTTAAACTGTAGTCTATCCTATTCCCACTATGTGCTGTCTCCCATCTGTTCCACTCCGTTCCCCCACAGTTTAACGCTGTCTGTATTGCTTAATCGTTATAGGTTCTGGATACATGGTGTATGAAGGAGGGCTGGCTGCAATTCCCAATTTACTTGCAAACAGCTAATGTTAGCATATTGGCCATTGGAATTCTATGCCTTGCTGCACTAATCAAAATATATGAAAATCACCATACAAAAACCACAATACATTTTTTTTGCAACGTGATCCTCTTTCCTCTAAAAGCTGTTGCTGAAACATTTTCCATTTTTACAGTACTTGCCGATTCAGCAATATTCCATTCAAACTTGGCCTTACACAGCTGATTAAGTATAACAAATGACTGTTACCCTCAATTTCCAATCCTACAGCCTCCAATAGGATATTGTCACACACAAAAAAACATTGAAGCATCTGTAAAAGAGATTCTGTCCTGCATTTCATTAGCATACCAGGGCCAATGGCTGCAACAGGCAACATTTGCTGTTTGTGTAGTAAAGTAACCCAAAATGGGGTTTTGCAGCCAGTCCTCCTCCATTGTAACGTCACTGTTTTTAAAGAACAGAGTGAAACAGTACACTTTTAACATAAATATGGACAGACTATGGCGTTAATGAAAACCATCAATAGCCTGTGATTCAGACAGTTAGAGTTAGAAAAATGGATTTAAAACCCTCCAGTTGTGCTCGTTTCATGTTTACTAATTCTAATGTTTACTAAATGACCGCCCCATCATAGCTGATTATAAATCCATAATAATATACGTATATTATCACCTAATGTTGTGTTAGATCTTTTTATTCAACTGAAGTTCTTGTGAACATTACAAGTTTTTAACTTCTATTTGCTATTTATGGCTGTCAAGTTCGTTATAAAGATGAGACCAAGGCGCAGCGTGAGTAGAGTTCCACATGTTTTTTAATAAAACCGAAACTCACCAAAACGCTATACGAGCAGGGCAGACAGGCAACTAAACATAGAACAAGATCCCACAAACACCAAAGGGAAATGGCTACCTAAATATGATCCCCAAATAGAGACAACGATAAACTGCTGCCTCTGATTGGGAACCATATCAGGCCACCTAGACCTACAAAAAAGCCTAGACAATGCAAAAACTAGCCTACCCACCCTAGTCACGCCCTGACCTAACCAAAATATAAAGAAAACAGAGATATCTAAGGTCAAGGCATGACAATGGCCTGTAGGCCTCATTGACCTGAGCTCATACAACTTGTTTTTGAGTTAAAAAAAAGCATAATCTATGGATTATTTTGACTGTAACAAATACTCAGATGAAACATATTGTGCTATTTATCACAGACTACTTTGTGTCAAAGTTTAAGAAGGATTTTTGTTTTGAAACCATTTCACATTGTTCAATGGTGGCAGCATTTTATGTCATCATCCTGGGATATGGCGTATCTCGTTGGCCCTGGGATCATCCTGATAACATTGTCAACCGACAGCCGATCTCTCCTCTCAGGTGGGGATGAAGACCAGGACAAATTCCCATTCTTTGACCGGAATGTAACAACAACATCAGCAGGGCCCTCTTCCTCATCACTGGATTGTTCCACATCTCATGGTCTGGATCATATTTTGTGTTGTCTTCAACTTCTGACACTTCCTCCTCTAATACATCTTCACTGTCAGTTTCCTGGCCTCTCTCCTCCTCACCAGTGTCATGATCAAAGATATTATCAAGAGCCTCACATACAGTATATCTTTGGTAATTGTGCTGCCACAGAATGAATTGTGAACAAGGCCTCAAAAAATCTTCATATACCAGAGCTGCGAGAAAAGTTATAGATATTACTGAAACAATGTTGCGATTGTTTGTGAGAATGCCAAAAGGTGTGGTTCCCGTAGGGGAAAGATTATATTGTGGAAAGCCAAGAAGGGAAGTGAGGGGTGTGTGTGTGTGTGTGTGTGTGTGAGGGGGGGGGGGGGGGTGTCCATCTGATGAATGGGCATGTGCCTGAACTCAATTTTATTCACAAATTGTAGTCTCACCCATTCATTTATAATGACCGGGAACACCACAGGTGTACAAAAGTTAAATAAAACACTCAAAAAGTAATGAAAATCATAAAAATGTATGTTGTGTGTTCAAATGTGGACAAAGTCATGGAACCTTATGGCAATCAGATTAAATTATCTACGTTTTTCATAGAGAAAACTTGTAAATTGGTCCAATTCGACCGAAACACAGCAGGAGGTTAAGTGTCACCCCAAAATGACACAACAATACGAAGTACAGGTTTTTTTCAACCAAATTTTGTGTCACCCAAATTAAGTTTTAAGACACTAAAAACAATCATGGTCAAACATGGTACAGCCGTCATCTATAATGCATTAAATAATATATGCATAAACAACAACAACAACAAAAAACAACAAAAAACAATGTACAGTGGGGGAAAAAATTACAATTAGGCACCTAATAAGAAACATCTCCTTTGGAAAATAGGGTGGCAGGCTTTGGCGCAGACTTCTACAATGTTGTTACATGATAAAATTCCAAAAAGAAACGTCCTCTCACTGTCAACTGCGTTAATTTTCAGCAAACCTAACATGTGTAAATATTTGTAGGAACATAACAAGATTCAACAACTGAACAAGTTCCACAGACATGTGACTAACAGAAATGGACTAGTGTGTCCCTGAACAAAGGGGGGGGGGGGGTCAAAATCAAAAGTGACAGTCAGTATCCTGTGTTGCCACCAGTTGCATTACGTACTGCAGTGCATCTCCTCCTCATGGACTGCACCAGATTTGTCAGTTCTTGCTGTGAGATGTTACCCCACTCTTCCACTAAGGCACCTGCAAGTTTCTGGACATTTCTGGGGGGAATGGCCCTAGCCCTCACCCTCCAATCCAACAGGTCCCAGACGTGCTCAATGGGATTGAGATCCGGGCTCTTCGCTGGCCATGACAAAACACTGACATTCCTGTCTTGCAGGCAATCACACACAGAACGAGCAGTATGGCTGGTGGCATTGCCATGCTGGAGGGTCATGTCAGGATGAGCCTGCAGGAAGGGTACCACATGAGGGAGGAGGATATCTTCCCTGAAATGCAGTGTTGAGATTGCCTGCAATGACAACAAGCTCATACCAATGATGCTGTGACACACTGCCCCAGACCATGACGGATCCTCCACCTCCAAATCGATCCCGTTCCAGAGTACAGGCCTCTGTGTAACGCTCATTCCTTCGACGATAAACGTGAATCCGACCATCACCCCTGGTGAGACAAAACCGCCATTCGTCAGTGAAGAGCACTTTTTGCCAGTCCTGTCTGGTCCAGCGATGGTGGATTTGTGCCCATGTCTGGTTAGGACCTGCCTTACAACAGGCCTACAAGCCCTTAGTCCAGCCTCTCACAGCCTATTGCGGACAGTCTGAGCACTGATGGAGGGATTGTGCATTCCTGGTGTAATTCGGGTAGTTGTTGTTGCCATGCTGTACCTGTCCTGCAGGTGTGATGTTTGGATGTACCGATCCTGTGCAGGTGTTGTTACACGTGGTCTGCCACTGCGACCAGCTGTCCGTCCTGTCTCCCTGTAGCGCTGTCTTAGGCATCTCACAGTACGGACATTGCAATTTATTGCCCTGGCCACATCTGCAGTCCTCATGCCTCCTTGCAGCATGCCTAAGGCACGTTCACGCAGATGAGCACGGACCCTGGGCATCTTTCCTTTGATGTTTTTCAGAGTCAGTAGAAAGACCTCTTTAGTGTCCTAAGTTCTCATAATTGTGACCTTAATTGCCTACCTTCTTTAAGCTGTTAGTGTCTTAACGACCGTTCCACAGGTGCATGTTCATTAATTGTTTATGGTTTATTGAACAAGCATGGGAAACAGTGTTTAAACCCTTTACAATGATCTGTTAAGTTATTTGTATTTTTAATGAATTATCTTTGAAAGACCGGGTCCTGAACAAGGGGAGTTTCTTTTTTTGCTGAATTTAGTAAATTATTTTCATCAAGACGGTTAAAATGTTTGTTTTGGCTGGACAGACCAATGGGATGCTTTAAATCTCATTATAGGGTCTATAAAATATTTTTACACAATGTTTTTTATGCCCTCTACGCTCCTAAAGGTTTAGTATTATATGCTGTATATCGTGGAGGCCTAGCATCTATCCGTTAGGGATTAACGTGCAGTACTATAGCCTGTATAAAGGCTACAAGATCTCTGTGTCAGCTGTGATAGCTCGCTTATCACTTCCCTGCCTGCTCGTCGCCTGCCTCCTAGGATACACTTAAACCGCTCCCATTTACATCTCTAAACCTGACAAACATGACACTTAAGCAGTAATCTAATTAGCCATAACTATAAATCCAAATGGAATTAGCGTTGTTTGCCTTTTCCATCGTCGGCGTAGATGAGCATTTTCTTCCCTTCCACCTCACACTCTTCTAGCCATTAGAGGCTCATACTGTGCACAATGTCTACTACTGTATGCAATAACACACACAGGCCCAGGAGATAGTGTTCTGACTGTCACAGGCTCTCATTGACTCACATACTTTTCAGGGCATAATATTCTCACATATACTCATACCTTATACCCGTAGAGTTAAATCATCTACCATCACTGTCCATTATGCAATCTGTTCTACCTTCATAGTCTCGCATCCTCTCATGGCCGTATGCACCTGCCTCATTATGCTTTTCCCAAGCCTCATATCATGTATTCGTAGTTCCTTCTAATAGATTCACAGTCAACACAGTCACAGCTGAAGAGCTACCTACTCTACCCACTTGTATCAGCTACAGGCCTTTGTCAGTGACACTCTACAGACTCTAAACATCAGTAGCCGATTGATAGTAATCTCTTCAAACAGCTGACCTGGCTCCTCTGCAGTGACAGACTCCAACCTTTAGGAGTGGCTGACCCATATCTTCAGGGACAGCTAGCTTGGACTAGGAGTTGTGACTGATGCTGTACTCACAGTAGAGCCACTGAGTTGCTGAGCACAGTCAGGGAGTGCATGCACGGCCCACGTCTGTCAAGCCCTCTGCATTAAGCCCGCTCCTCCCTTGATGGTCAGTCATCTAGTTCCCCTCCTGTAGTCAATGGTTTAGTTCCAGCTCTGTGCCCAATCATTTATTTCTGGTCTAATTTTCACTCATTTATTTCCGGTTCTGTGGTCAGTTGCTTCCTGTATTTATTTCCGGTGCTGTGGTCAGTTGCTTCCTGTATTTATTTCCGGTGCTGTGGTCAGTTGCTTCCTGTATTTATTTCCGGTGCTGTGGTCAGTTGCTTCCTGTATTTATTTCCGGTGCTGTGGTCAGTTGCTTCCTGTATTTATTTCCGGTGCTGTGGTCAGTTGCTTCCTGTATTTATTTCCGGTGCTGTGGTCAGTTGCTTAGTGTATTTATTTCCGGTGCTGCGGTCAGTTGCTTAGTGTATTTATTTCAGTTGTATATTTCTGGTTTTGTGGACCATGATGGAACCATGATGGAACCATGTGTTGCAGTATGGTGTCTTACCAGCAGTGTGCTATCTATCTATGGCAACCATTTTCCTGGTAGCTTTAATTGCATTTTTTCTGAATGCTTAAACACTAACAGTGATTCTTGAAGCACTATCTCTGAAACCATTAACACTTGTAGCCAATGCATTTACCAAGTGTGCAAAACTGAATGCATGTTCTCTGCTTTACACTCAGTTTGTAATTTTATAACGCACGTTTTGCAAAACTGTGAACACAACCTCTAGTGACTCCCCATCCCGCATGAGGGAGCGTAATCCTCAACTGACACTAATTAGCATAACGCAACGGACATAAGTATTCCTAGAAAATACTCTTATTCATGAAAATCACAAGTGAAATATATTGAGACACAGCTTAGCCTTTTGTTAATCACCCTGTCATCTCAGATTTTCTAAATATGCTTTACAGCCAAAGCTAGACAAGCATTTGTGTAAGTTTATCGATAGCCTAGCATAGCATTTTGTCCAGCTAGCAGCAGGTAACTTGGCCACGGAAATCAGAAAGGCAATCAAATTAAATAGTTTACCTTTGATGAGCTTCGGATGTTTTCACTCACGAGACTCCCAGTTAGATAGCCAATGTTCCTTTTTTCCTCAAAATATTATTTTTGTAGGCGAAATAGCTCCGTTTGTTCTTCACGTTTGGCTGAGAAATCGCCCGGAAATTGCAGTCACGAAAACACCGAAAAATATTCCAAATTAGCTCCATAATATCGACAGAAACATTTTTCAGTAGGACCGATTAAAATAATGGCTACCTCTGTATTTTACACAAGAATCTCTCTGGGAGCATCAGGTGACCATTTGCGCAATGTAGCCGCTTACGGGTATTCTTCAACATAAATGCGTAAAACTACGTCACAATGCTGTAGACCCCTTGGGGAATACGGAGAAAAAGTAATCTGGTTGATAGCCCATTCACTGCTCAATAGGGACGCATTGGAACGCAGCGCTTTCAAAACATGAGGCACCTCCAGATTGGATTTTTCTCAGGCTTTCACCTGCAACATCAGTTCTGTTATACTCACAGACAATATTTTTACAGTTTTCTATCCTAAGCTGTAAATTATATGCATATTCTAGCATCTTGTCCTGACAAAATATCCCGTTTACTACGGGCACGTTATTTTTCCAAAAATGAAAATACTGCCCCCTAGTCACAAAAGGTTTTAATAACACACTTCTATCAAAACCTTAAAGATTGGTCTCTGCATTGCTACACTATTTCGCCAATTGCCTTTCCACATTGACACGTGAAAACACTTTTAGATAATGAGTTCACTTACAAATCAGAGCTTGAGCACTATAAATAGGCCACATGTAAACATTTGGTTTGGACAACAATGGAGGCCAATATTGGACAGAGAGTTAGAGGGGTGAGAACTAGAGGAGGACGGGGAGGAGGAGGATGAGGAGGTGAAGTAGAACGGGGAGAAGGAGAGGACGTGGAAGAGGAAGAGGAGTCAGGAACACAATAACTGATGAAATCAGAGAGATTGATTGGTTGACCATGCTGTTAATCATGGGATGAGCATGAGGGAGGCTGGGCAACAGGTTCAACCATATCTGAGCAGCTATACTGTTGCAGGTATGTTAAGGGAATTTTTATCAATGATGACTAATTATGTATACATTTCAATCAGGACTGACTAATCAGAATACTATTATGTTACTGTATATGTACTAATCCGAATACTATTATGTTACTGTATATGTACTAATCAGAATACTATTCTGTATATGTATGAGTTTTCTTTCTTGATCCCAGTACTGAATATAATATGTGTGAATGTGGTCAAGAGTTAGAACAATGACTGTCTGTTCCTTGGTAGGAATGAATGAACGATATCTTCAGACTGGCTAGAATGCTTATCTACACGAGAAGACCTTGGCTCGTAAATTATATTAAATTGGTAGTGAGACGGATGTGGGACGGCTTGAGATACAGCCTTTGTACTGGAACGGAGATGGTATGGGTTGGTGCTGAAACTAATGACGTCATTTTCAGTTTATAACCTGTGGTAAACTGTATCGTATTCAGTACTCTTGTGAATAAAGGCTGCTATTTGACTTTAAGACCGGGCTCTGTCGATCTCTATAAAATAAGGGTCATACAAATTCTTATGAATTGACAGAGTGTTTCATTTTAATTGGGAATTAAAAACAGAGGAATTAAATTCCTGCAACAGGGTATCATCCGGATATTTCGAAATGAGAACCGGTAAGTATCTGTAAGGGCTGTAGTCTTACTGGTACAGTAATATGTACTGTACTTTCATAATAAGAATGATCTATCACTAGAACCATTCAAATGTTTTTACAGAACTGCAAGAAAACCAGTATCTGGTGGAAGACGTCGACTGTTCACCCCAGAGCAGGAGACCCGCATAGTAAATATGATCATTGCAAATAACTGCAACAGACTCAGAGAACTGCAGGACCACATAATGGTAGATAACACCAAAACGTCAACAGAGTGAGTCTCTCTGCACTGTCTCGTCTACTGAAACGCAATAGAATTAGAATGAAGAAGCAGTACAAAATCACTTTCGAAAGAAACTCAGTCCGTGTAAAACAACTGAGATATGAATATCTGCAGGTAAGCTATACTATCCTATCATTGGTACTGGATCTGGAAGTGTATGGTGCTACATCATATTGACTGATCCCTGTCTTTTCCTACTGTACTACATTGTTTTGTCTCTTTCAGAGAGTAATGGAGCTTGAAGGAGATGCAGTGCATCATGAGCTAATATATGTGGACGAGGCAGGTTTCAACCTTGCAAAAACAAGGGGCCGCGACAGAAATATCATCAGACACCTAGGCCCATACAATACTGCACACATTATCACATTTCTGGACACCCTCCACAATAGACTAATCCCTAATGACCAAGGGCCAGAGCAGCCCAGGTACGTTATCATCTGGGACAATGCTAGTTTCCACTGGACTGCTGTGGTCCGCAATTGGTTCACAGGTCACCCACTTTTCATCGCACTCAATCTCCCCCCATACTCTCTGTTCTTGAATCCTATCGAATAATTCTTATCTGCGTGGCGTTGGAAAGTGTATGATCGCCAGCCCCACCAACACATACCCCGTCATCAGGCGGTGGTGGAGGCTTGTGGAGACATCAATCAGGGGTCATGCTAGGCCTGGATACGGCACCCCAGGCGATACTTTCCACGCTGCCTAGCTCAAGACAACATCGCATGTGATGTGGATGAAGTCTTCTGGCTTGACCCACAAAAAAGGCGAGATGTAGCCTCATTTTTATCTGTCTTTATTTTTCTAGCACAAATGTTTTTGTTTTCTTCTACTGCGCTTTTGTTGTTTGAGGAGTGTTTGACATTTTGAGAAAAAAATTAAAACCTTACCCCCTTATTGTATTGAAAGTGTGTTATGTTCGGAATACACATCGATACTTTACACATTTGGATACCTGTGTGTATGTGTGTTTACTACATGTATGACAAAACTTTATTGCAAACTGCTATAAAGAAAAAGACACAAGTGTTTTTCATTCATACTATCAGTGCATAGTTGGTGCTTCATGAGCTTATTCAAATGATGGTTTGTGTGTACTGTATTGACACAAAAACACAATTGTTTAAAAGAGTTTAAAAGAGTTTTGCAAGAATTGTTTGCTTTCGCAAGAGATGTATAATGTTTTGCTGGTTTGGTGTAAGGTTTTGTGGTTAGTGTGTAGAGTTTTGCAAAAATAGCCTATAGTTTCAAAGATAGTGCCTAAGCAATCAGAAAAAACAGTCATCGGCAGGGGACTTATTTAATCCAGTGAAAACACGGAGTTCTGTGAAAAGTGGTTCCCCAGGGACGCTGAAAAGCTGAAGCTATAAACGTGAGTGGGAGCAGGTGCACATTGGGAAGAAAAAAGGACAAATAGTAGGAGTGTGTGTGCGTGAAAGAGGGGATTGTGTGTGTGTGTGAAAGAGGGAGTGTGTGTGTGTTTGTTTGCGTGTGTGAAAGAGGGTGTGTGTGTGTGTGTGAGTGAAAGAGGGAGAGTGTGTGTGTGAAAGTGAGACATAAGGAGTGTAATCCACTACATTTTCCCTGACACCCAAAAGTACTTGTTACATTTCGAATGCTTAGCAATACAGGAAAATGGTCCAATTTACGCAGTTATCATGAGAAAACGTGGTCATCCCTACTGCCTCTGATCTGGCGGACTAAGATAAATGCTCCACCATGATAGCTGATTTGTTGTGAGCGTTCTAGTGTTCAAGTGGGTGCTACACATTGGTGGTGGAAGAGGTGAGTTTCTCCCTTACTATGGAAAGTGAGCACCTTCTATAGGTGGAAAGGAGTTATAAAAATGCCATCATTTATTATTACTATTATTAGTAAATGATGCCTGAGTATTGGAGTGTGCCAATGGCTATCCGTAAATAAATCAAGAACAAGAAAATCGTGCTGTACGCTTTGCTTAATATAATGAATTTGGGTAACACTTTAAGGGGTCCTTATTGCAGTGCAATTACATGTCTTAGTACACTGTAAGAAGTATTGTAGTTAATTGTAATAACTTATAATAACAACATGATAATTGCAGTCTGTTATTAAAGAGGTGTAACAAGTTTGTTTGTTGCCAGGCTTGTTACAAATGGGCAAGTTTCCACTAAATTCACCAATTTAGTGTTAAGTTTCTTCTCAGCTGAGCTGTTTCTTCTTTCACGGACAGATGCGCTGGGTGTTCAAGATGAATAAGGTTGAAGGCTCAATAGGCTCTAAGTACTTACCAGTGAATGCGTACTCTTCAAAATCTTTACTCAATGTTGTGGTTAGAAGTTGCCCCCCAGAAGTATATAATCTGGGTTGACTTGGTTGGGTTCACAGAAACAGATCAGATATAGATCAACCTCACTGACTGGGGTCTACCATACAGGTGTCATCCCACATGATATATATTTTTCTACTTTAATTAATGTGTATGTTACCCATTATGACAACCTGAACCTCCTTGCCATCCAAATGGGATGATAAACACATTAGTACACCCCAGAATACAATGTAATTACCAGGTGTTACACAGGACTTCTCTAGTTTAAATGTAGTGTAACCTGAGGGCACTTACTTGTAATTATTGTGGACCTACATAGTACGTTACCTACATAGTTACCTATGAGCAATTACCATACAAGTACTTACTATCAATCAAATCAATCAATCATACCTAGAGAGGAACCAGGCTCTGAGGGGTGGCCAGCTCTCTTCTGGATCTGCCGGGGTAGATTATGAGCCATTTAAGGCCAGATTGTTCTTCAAGAAGTTAAAACGTAGTTGGCCAGCAGGGTCAAACAACAATCACAGTGGTTTTAGAGGGTGCAACAGGTCAGTTGAGTTTACCTGAGGAGTAAATGTCAGATGGCTTTTCATAGCCAAGCATTCAGAGGTCGAGACAGCAGGTGCTGTAGACAGAGAGAGAGTCGAAAACAGCAGACAAGGTAGCACGTCCGGTGACCAGGTCAGAGTTCCCTAGCCACAGGCAGAAAAGTTGAAACCAGAACAGCAGCATGACCAGGTGGACTGGGGACTGCCATCAGGTCAGGCTCACGTCGTCCGGGAGGGAGAGAGAGAGAATTAGAGGGAGCATACTTAAATTCACACAGGACAACAGATAAGACCATTACACCAGATATAACAGACTAGCCCTCAGGCACATAGACTATTGCAGCATAGATACTGGAGACTGAGACATGGGTTGGTCGGGGGACACTGTGGCACCATCTGACGATACATCCAGACAGGGCCAACCAGGCAGGATATAACCCCACCCACAGGACACCAGATAAGACAGAAGAATTACACCAGATATAACAGACTGTGACGAACCTCCTACTCTGTCTGCCAAATTCTTTCTCTTTGTTCTTGTTTTCCTTAATAGGAGTTCGGTTGGTGGAGCTGGGAGGGTCGTCAGCAAAATGGGACACACCTGGGCCCGGGTGGGTCCCGGGATAAATACACCTTTTACCCATTCATTGAGGAGACTCTCTCTGTTTCTGCATGAAACACTGTTTGAATTTGGTTTTGGCATTCTTGTGACTTGCTTTGGCATCTTTCGACACTCCTCATTATCACATGTACAGGTATACACACCAACCACTCACTTACACTACTGATTACTGATTGCACACACCATTGTTTATATGTATATAGGTTATCTCAGTTAATAAATATATTTTTGTTATTCCTTATCTCCACGTTGTCTCCCTTTTTGGCTTCGAGCCGGTTCGTGACAAGTGGGGGCTCATCTGTGAGTCATCCGGGATCATAAGGTTGGTTCCTGGACATTTTAGCGTATAGCACATTGTTGCATGATGAAGGACTAATACTAGTGTTGTTAGGCTAGCTGGTATGAGTATTTTGTTTAGGGGAAAACATGGAGTTATTGTTCGATAAAAACTCTGTTGGTGCTTTGTTTGCATCTTTTGTTCATTTTTTTGAGTTGTAATGTTTTGTGCCCAGTGTTGGTTGCCTTTATTCATTTGGTGAACTTGCCACTGCGGTGGAAAGTTGGTTGTGTTGGAGAGAGTACATTGGTTAGTTTCCAGGCCCCTGCCCAGGCTGGAAACTCTTGCTCTACTCACTGTTGGGACATCGGTCATCGGAGGTGAATACAATCTGCTGTTTAGCTCAATGGGAGATTTGGGTAGGGTAGTACCATTTACTACCCGGAACTATAGCCTTTCTTTTTCCCTGTTAGGATTAGCGACGTGTTCCACTTTGGAATACGTTGGGCACGTTATTTTGTTAGTTATTTTTGTGTGGTTTCGGGGGGCATATCACTAGCATGGGGGGAATCTGCCAGCGTGCATGTTTTTTTTCCTTGCCAGCAGGCTATAGTGCGTAATTACCCACCGCAAAACTCCATGAAGACTAGGGTGGAGTTATTGTTGGATTTGGGGAAGCTTCATATATAGTTGAAGTCGGGACGGTTACATACACCTTAGCCAAATACATTTAAACTCTGTTTTCACAGTAAAAATTCCCAGTCTTAGGTCAGTTAGGATCACCACTATATTTTAAGAATGTGAAATGTCAGAATAATAGTAGAGAGAATGATTAATTTCAGCTTTTATTTATTTCATCACATTCCCAGTGGGTCAGAAGTTGACTTACACTCAATTAGTATTTGGTAGCATTGCCTTTAAATTGTTTAATTTGGGTCAAACATTTCAGGTAGCCTTCCACAAGCTTCCCAGAATAAGTTGGGTGAATTTTGTCCCATTCCTCCTGACAGAGCTAGTGTAACGGAGTCAGGTTTGTAGGCCTCCTTGCTCATACAGGCTTTTTCAGTTCTGCCCACAAATGTTCTATAGGATTGAGGTCAGGGCTTTGTGATGGCCACTTCAATACCTTGACTTTGCTGTACTTAAGCAATTTTGCCACAACTTTGGAAGTATGCTGTGTCATTGTCCATTTGGAAGACCCATTTGTGACCAAGCTTTAACTTCCTGACTGATGTCTTGAGATGTTGCTTCAATATATGCATATCCTAGCTTCTGGGCATGAGTATCAGGCAGTTTACTTTGGGCACACTTTTCATCCGGAGGTGAAAATACTGCCCCCTACCCAAGAGAGGTTAAGGTGTCATATGTAGGGATTCCTAATGAGAGCGTGCAGAGTTTCCCGGAGGTCTTCTCTGCATGTGTGGTGACGCGTTCTATGAGCCATGGCGACCTGGTCACTGCGCCGGCTAACAATGATGGCACAAAGAAATCTGTCACTACTTTCCCTGTTATCCGGTTACCTGTGCCACACTCCGATCTAATCAAAGAGCACCGGGCTTACCCTGCATTAGAAAAGTTGTGTGACCAAATTATGTCTGTGGAACAGTTGAGAGATGTCACCCATGGCTATTTTCTCCAGGATGATGTCCTGATGAGAAAGTGGGTGTTTCATGGTAGTTGTATTGTGGGGGAGGATATTAGTCAGGTTGTAGTACCAGTTAACCTTTGTGAGTTGGTGCTGAAAACTTCCCATAACAATCTTGCTGGACATCTGGGTGTGAGGAAAACCTACAACCGCATACTAAGACATTTATGTTGGCCTAGGTTAAAGAGAGATGTTTCTGAGTTCCTCAAAACCTGTCACACCTGTCAATTGACTGGTAAACCTAATCAAACTATTAAGCCGGTAACACTGTTTCCTATTCCCATGATCAGCCCACCTTCTGCGTATCTGATTATTGATTGTGTTGGTCCTCTGCCTTGCTATAAGAATGGTAGTAATTACCTGTTCAATGTGAGACCTGTCAGACCACTAGGTTTCCTGCTGCATATCTTCTCCGGTCTATCACGACTAAGTCTGTGCTAAAAGCTTTGACACAGTTTATCTCACTGTTTGGAGTCCCCAAGGTCATTCAGAATGACCAAGGATCTAATTTCACCTCTAATCTGTTTGGTCAGGTTCTCCAACAGCTCCATATTAAACACAATTTGGCTAGTGCCTATGACGTGCAGAGTCAAGGAGTGCTGGAATGTTTCCATCAACCACTTAAGTCTTTGTTGAGAGCTTATTGTACGGAGATTAATAGGGATTGGGAGGAGGGGTTGCCTTGGTTACTGTTAGCCTCTTGGGAGGTTTCACAGGAGAGCATAGGTTTCAGTCCAAATTACCTTGTGTTTGGACATAGGGTGTGTGGACTTCTAGCAGTACTCCAGGATGACTGGAAGTCTCCAGAGCCACCTCAGTCCCTGAGGGTTGGTCAGGGGACACTGTGGCCCTGTATGACGACACCTCTGCTCAGGGCCAACCAGGCAGGATATAACCCCACCCACTTTGTCAAAGCACAGGCTCCACATGACTAGAGGGATATCAACAGACCACCAACTTACTACTCTAAAACAAGGATAAGTATAGCCCACAAAGATCTCCTCCACTGCACGAGCCCGAGGTTGCACAAAACCGGTCAGGAAGATCAAGTCTGTGACTCAACCCACTCAAGTGCCGCAACCATCCTAGGGACAGCATGGAAGAGCGCTTGTAAGCCAGTGAATCAGCCTACGTAATAGGGTCAGAGGCAGAGAATCCCACTGGAGAGAGGGGAGCCGACCATGCAGAGACAGCAAGGGTAGTTCGTCGCTCCAGTGCCTTACTGTTCACCTTCGCACCCCTTGGCCAGACTACACTCAATCATAGGACCTACTGAAAAGATGAGTCTTCAGTAAAGCCTTAAAGGTCAAGACCGAGTCTACGTCTCTCACATGGATAGGCAGATCATTCCATAAAAATGTAGCTCTATTGGAGAAATGCCTGCTTCCAGCTCTTTAATACTCATTACCATAGGGAAAACATTCTACATTTGTGCTTCTACTATTGTCAACTTTATTGCAATATGTAAAAATACCTTAAAATTCTTCCAAAAGAAGAATTGCTATTATTGGATTTATAATTTGATTAATTAGAATACACAATTATATAGGCCTACTCAGTAACAATCTGTAGCTAAGCCTACAATATAGTTATTTGGCTAGCTAGCTAGCAAATTAAGAGAAAACAGGATTATCTTTCCTGTCTTTTTCAACAGTATAGGTAACAAAGGAAATCGACAATGTCTGTAACAATACCATACTATTATACCATATAAAAAAAAGTCACAACAGCTGTGATGGAAACAGAAAGTTTTGGGACAATTTTATAAATGCCGATAGATCAACTGTTTGACATGTGTTTTTGTGTCTTAAATTAATTGTGTGAGAAATGGCAGTGTAAATGCCTTTATACACAAATATTTATATAATAACCATTCTATTGAAGTAAACTTCGAGTCACACAACGAAATGGTGTGTGGTCCTCCTACTGGAACTCTGGAAACCATGCAGTTTATGAGGCTACAGATTTAACAAGTGATGATAAACTTCCCCGTGCCCGTTGATCTTGATGCTCCTTTCCAATAAATGTTGAGTGTCTACGTCTGGTGACATGATGATCGATGCTTGACGCACATTTGACAAAATATTAATATTCTCGCTCTTATCCATTATAATCTCGTCATGTAGACTAGCCAACCCGCATAGTTTACCCACACTGTGTCTGGGCGCTGTTATCTAGAGCGCATGGGCCAAAACCAGAGTAAGTACATTTACTATTTAAAACTATTGGTACAGTTGAAAATATGCTAAAAACCTGAGACATAAAAGTTCATTTTGCGTGCATGTGTCATCGCACACTGATTTTTATCTGCAACAAGTTGTTTGCTGGAAACAGACCACTGTTGGGAAGATGCACATATTTTCTTTATGCAGATTTGAGAATATTTCCATGACAATCTGTTGGCCATTGGATGGAAACCTAGCTTGTGTCTTCATCTGTCTCTTTCTTGTAAGCAATTTCCAATCCCGGAGTCTAAGATAGAGAAGAAGAATGTATAACAATTTAACAAAGTCACTTTCAAATTCGCCTACTAGCTATCTATCATCGGAGATGGTATAGAAACCTTCCTCCAATATCCGTGCAATCATCATTGTCATGATTTCTATAATTTAGGGTTTAGGCTTAAAGATGGGCCTAGCTACCTAGTTGTTGTGTTATCCAGCTAGCGTTATACTGATAATGATGCTTGCTAACACTAATAAGCTAGCTCGTGTTTGCATTGAGAAGGAATTACTCATAGGTGTATTGACACAAGTAGCTAGCCAGCTGGATCTGTCTGGATATGGATATGGATATCCTGGGAACAAGGTTCAGGGAAGATAAGACCACTGATTCCAGCTAGCTTGCTATTTAGCAGCTTTTGGTAACTGGCTAGCTAATGTGAACTGCCAAGGCATGGAAGGTCTATTCTGTAGATGTTAACTAAGCTAGCTAGCTAGCCTAGCTTGTAGACCTACCAAAAATGTCAGCCAGTGATTTTTTGATATTATGTTGGACAATTTAGCATAGGCAGTTGGCTAGCAAAGCCAGGCTACCTAGCACAATCTGTAACTAAAAAGCAAAAACAAATTGCATGGAAAACCTACCTTTTCTCTTCTGTGTGAATGTTTTTGTCTCTTCTATAACAGTTTGCTTCATTTGCTGCAATTTCATACACTACGGTCAACATTTTTAGAACACCTACTCATTCAAGGGGTTTTCTTTATTTTCCTACTTTCTAAATTGTAGAATAATAGTGAAGACATCAAAAATAACACATATGGAATCATGTAGTAACCAAAAAAGTGTTTTATCTATTTTATATTGAGATTTATCTATATTTTATATTGAGATTCTTCAACTTTGTACACTCTTGGCATTCTCTCGACCAGCTTCACCTGGAATGCTTTTCCAACAGTTTTGAACACCTGTTGGCTGCTTGTCCTTTACTCTGCAGTCCGACTCATCCCAAACCATCTCAATTTGTTTTGGGCCGAGGGTACGCTGACCTCCTGCTCATGTTCCGGGAAGAATGGAGGTTGATACCCCATGGAGCACCCGAAAGGCGAGAGTCCCGTGGCAGACCTAGGAAGGGCGTTCCGGGCATACTCCACCCAGACCAGTTGACTGACCCAGGTAGTGTGGTTGGTTGAGACCAGGCACCTTAAGGTGGTCTCCAGGTCTTGGTTGGCTCGATCCAACTGACCGTTAGTTTGGGGATGGAATCCGGATGACAGACTGGCCGACGACCCAATAAAGGGTGCAGAATGCCTTCCAGAACTGAGACGAGAACTGAGGACCCCGATCGGAGACCATGTCTACCGGGAGTTCTGGAAGACATGCTGAACCATAAGCTGGGCCGTCTCCTTGGCAGAAGGTAGTTTGGGGAGAGTGATGAAATGGGCGGCCTTGGAGAACCGATCGACTACCGTCAGAATGACAGTGTTGCCCAGTGACAAAGTTCAGAGATATATGAGACCAGGGACCGGTAGTGAGTGATGGAGACCAGCAGGAGCTTGCTGCGGAGTCTTGTTCTGAGCACACGCTGTGCATGCGGCGACGAAGGCAGAGACGTCAGGGACCATTGTGGGCCACCAGAAACATTGTCGTAGGAAGGCTAGTGTAAGATGGGACCCTGTATGACAGGTCTGCCTGGAAGAATGAGCCCATTCCAGGACCTGGGACCTGACTTGATTAGGGACAAACAGCCAGTTAGCCGGGCCCCCTTCAGGTCCAGGCTGGGAGCGTTGTGCCTCTCAATACCCCAATCCACAGTGGCAGCAAGGCATGATGTAGGGAGAACGCTTTCAGAGATCGAGGGCGTCAGGCTTCACATTCGTTGACCCTGGGCGGTAGGAGATGGTGAAGTTAAATCTGGTGAACAGATTTATGGTCGGTCCAGACCAGGAATGGCTGTTCTGCTCCTTCCAGCCAGTGCCTCCACTCTTCCAACGCTATCTTCACTGCCAGGAGATCTCGGATATCAAAATAGTAGTTCCTTTCAGCAAGATTGAGACGATGGGACAAGAAGGCACAGGGATGAAGCTGGTCCTGGGCAGATCGCTGGGACAGGATGGCCCCCACTCCAACATCCAAAGCTTCCACTTCCACCACAACTTGACGCGAAGGGTCCGGAAAGATGAGGATGGGTGCTTTTGTGAACCGATACTTCAGGTCCACAAAGGCTTTGTCGACAGCTGGAGACCATTTAAACGGTACCTTGGGAGAGGTGAGTGCTGAGAGGGGGGTCGCCAGGGTGCTGTAGTTCCGAATGAAACGGCGGTAGAAGTTTCCAAACACAAGAAACTGTTGTAACTACACCCTGGACGCTGGTTGAGGCCAATCCACCGCTGCTTTCACCTTTCCAGGATCCATCTGAACATTGCCCTCAGCAATGACATATCCCAGAAAGGTGATTGTAGAGCGGTGGAACTCACTTCTCGGCTTTCACAAACTGTTGGTTCTCCAGGAGGCGCTGAAGGACCAGTCTGACATAAAGAACATGTGCATATCGGTAAAAAAACAGGATGTCATCAAGGTACATGAACACAAACCAGTTTAGCATGTCCTGAAGCACATCATTGACCAAAGCCTGGAAAACAGAGGGGGCGTTGGGGAGTCCAAATGGCATGACCTGGTACTCATAATGTCCACTGGCTGTGTTGAAGGCTGTCTTCCACTCACCCCTTCACGTATCCGAACCAGGTGGTAGGCATTTTGAAGGTCCAACTTGGAAAATATGGTGGCCCCCTGGAGAGGTTCAAACACAGAGGAGACATCCACAGTCTTGCTAACATCCAGAGGAAGAAGACTTGAGGAAGGCTGTGCTGCTTGAAGGCAGTGGGAATGGCAAAATGGGCTCCAACCCAGGATGGAGCTTGTGGTCCAATCAATCTTCAGATTGTGCTTTTGAAGCCAGGAAAATCCCAAAACAACCGGAACATGGGGAGATGCAATGAGGAGGAACTGTATTGTCTCACTGTGGTTACCAGAAACTCGTAATTGAACGGGCACAGTACCATGGGTGACTTCTCCTACAGAGTGGCCGTCCAGTGCCTTAGCATCCCTGGGCACAGAGAGAGGCTGAGTGGGAATACCAAGCTATGAAACTATCGTGGCATCCATAAGACATTCATCAGCCCCAGAGTCAATGAGCACTCGGTCTCTCCACAGCACAAGAGCAAAAAGGGGTGTGTGGGGGATGGGAATTAGGGAATTCCCAGTCTGAATCACCATAGTACAGGTACCCACTAGATACAAGGGTTTCCTAATAGGGCAGGTAGCTATAAAATGTCCTGCCCCTCCACAGTACATGCAACAGTTATTATTCAGCCTTCCTGAGCATTCCCCAACTGAAAACCTAGCTCTTCCCAACTACACAAACTCAGGAGTATCCAACTCACCCATCGTAGATTCCTCACCCATCGTAGAGGGCTTCGAATCCTCTCTGAAGTGCTGCCTTTGGAAACTTCGGATTCCATTGGAGGTGAACACGCCATAGCGGGAGCACAAGTGTGCCCGAGACCAGATCTCCTCTCACTCTTGCGTTCCCTTAGATATCCATCAATTTTAATGGGAAGGGCGATAAGGGAGTCGAGATCCATCGGGAATTCCCGAGCAGCTAGCTCATCCTTTACCTCCTTAGACAATCCGTGCAAAAAAGTATAGAAAAGAGACTCCAGATTCCAGGCACTCTCGGCGGCCAACGTGCGAAAATCAACAAGGTAGTCTGCCACACAATGGGAGTTTTGACGGTTTCTCTCAGAAACCGGAAACTCAAATACCCTTCTCACTTCTGCCATGAATTCCTCCAGATGACCACAAATGGCAGAGTGTTGCTCCCAAACTGCTGTAGCCCAGGAGAGCGCCCTTCCTGACATTAGTGTAATAATATACGCCATCTTCGATCTGTCTGAAGGAAACGAAGATGGCTTTAGCTCAAAAATAAAAGAGCACTGAGAAAGAAAACCCCAGCAGGTAAAAGGATTCCCCGAATATCGCTCCGGAGGAGGTAAGCGGGGTTCTCGGGGAGCCGGGATAGTCTGTACAAACTCACCACAGATAAGGGAAAAATTACTGGTTGAGTGGGTTTTTTCAGAGGTGACAGGTAGCCTCTGAGTTAACTCCCTGATTTGCTCCATAACAGCCTTTAACCCATGGTCGTGGCGTTCCATCAAGGACCTGAGCCCTTCCAAAAGGCCCTGTACCAACTCCTCATATCTCGCAATGGTGTCTCCCTGCAGGGAGACAACGTGGCGGAGCTATTCCAAGTCTGCTGGGTCTCTCATGGCCAGTTCATACTATAAGGGCACAAGGCGAGACCCAGATGCAGACACAGGAGGCAGCTGGTTAGAGTCTTTATAGTTTGTTTATAATCCAAAAAGAGTAGACAATAGAATGGTCGTGGACAGGCAAAAGGTCAAAACCAGATTCTGAGTACAAGAGGTAAAGATTGGCAGGCAGAAGGGTCAGCCAGGCGGGTACGGAGTCCAGAATAAACAAGCAAGGGTCAAAACCGGAAAAAATAATAGAAAACAGGAGGACAGGAAAACACGCTGGTTGACTTGAAAACATTCAAGACGAACTGGCACAGCGAGACAGGAAACACTGGGATAAATAGACTGGGGGAAATAAGCGACACCTGGAGAGAGTGGAGACAATCACAGGGAAAGGTGAAACAGATTAGGGCGTGACAACACTGTCACCTTAGTGTTTGCATTTAGCCTACCACATGTCATGGAACTTCTGGATATATGGCCCCATCCTGCAAAGTGGCTCAGAACACGTAGAACACACAAAGGAGATTTCTACACATCTCCCACTCTTGCCCTGCGTCCACTCCAGATGCACACCACACACACTTTCTTGCATCCTTCAAACTGCACCTGCTTTCAAATGAGTTACAAATAAGTCCACATGTCCTGGTGGCACACTCTTCCTGCCACTGTAGTCAATCACCAAGTGAATGCACAAGCTTCATTTTGAATGCCTACAGGGACCAGAGCCTGTGGTTTCTGGGAAAGGGCCTTGTCCCCCACACAATGAAAGCATTTATGATGTCAATGTTGAGCATGCCCCAAAACACATACTTCCACCATTTTCTGCCTGTGCGTCCAACATTGTAATAGCTCCGCAGTTGGTGTCACGTCTACTCCCGCTCCACCGCTCCGGTGCTCGACGTCGAGTGCTGGTTTACCAACCACCCGTCCTGGCAACCCATTATTACGCACACCTGGACTTTTTATTGGTTTTCTCTAACGTTCAGTACGCTTCCCATGTTTGTTCTTTTGTATCTCTTCAGTACTAAATTGATCTTCTGCACCTGCTTTCTGGGTCCCGGCATATACTTTAGGGTTGGACAAGATGGTCAACCATGCTAATTTTCTTGTTGTAATCTATTACAAGCTCTCGTACAGATATACATTCCTACCACAGGTGGACTTACCAATCAAGTTGTAGAAACATCTCAAGGATGATCAATTGAAAAAGGATGCACCTGAGCTCAATTTCGTCTCACAGCAAAGGCTCTCAATACCTATGTAAATAAGGTATTTCTGTTTTAAAAAAAGTTTGAAGCTTTTTCTCCAAATATCCAATTATACTTTCAAAAATAACTCCAAAACCCTTGCCACTGTCACTTTAGGCCCAGGCTGTGTGGAAATGTAGGCTCCTTTCTTGAGTGTACTCTCCCTCTTCCCCTCTCTATTCCTCCTCCTCTGCCTCCTACTCCATGTCCCTCTCCCTCCACTCTCCACTCCCTCCCATTCACACTCCTTTTCCTCTCTCCCTCCACTATCCTCTCACTCCACATCTCTATCCTTCCAATCATCTCTAACTCCTCTTCCTCCCTGCCTTTTGCTGCTGCGCCCTGACTCTCCACAAAAATTCCTTCACTACCACTGACCTATAGGAATAGAGTTAAAGAGGGAGAGGAGAAGAGCAGCAAATAGGACACAATTGTAGTCAGGAACATAATCTCTCTCCCTGTCACACTGTCTCTCTCTTCATTCCTCCCTTTGTTTTTCTCAACCATACACATTACTCTCTTCCTAATAAGGGGTTTCCAAAATAAATAGTGTGATACAGTTACACACTTCCCATGCCCCCCCCCCCCCACACACACACACACACACACACACACACACACACTCTCTCTCTTCTCCAATCAACTTTCTTGCCTAGCAGACTTATTATTTGCAATTTAGTTACGAAGATAAAACAGTTTCCAAATAAATTGCATTGGTAGAAAGAGGACAAAAAAAGCAACTTGTTCGCTGGCTATGTATACAAATATCCAACTCGTTATATTCAACTCATCATCACATCCAATTCAAATATTCCAATTCATCATACAACTTTTCTGGCCTGATTAACTAAACTCAGCAAAAAAGGAAACGTCCTCTCACTGTCAACTGCGTTTATTTTCAACAAACAAACATGTGTAAATATTTGTATGAATATATCAAGATTCAACAACTGAGACATATCTGAAAAAGTTCCACAGACATGTGACTAACAGAAATGGAATAATGTGTCCCTGAACAAAGGGGGGGGGGGGGGGGTCAAAATCTAAAGCAACAGTCAGTATCTGTATAAGTACTGATAAGTACTGAAGTACTAATATCTGTATTAAGTACTGCAGTGCATCTCCTCTTCATGGACTGCACCAGATTTGCCAGTTCTTGCTGTGAGATGTTATCACACTCTTCCACCTGCAAGTTCCCGGACATTTCTGGTGGGCATGGCCCTAGCCCTCACCCTCCGATCCAACAGGTCCCAGACATGCTCAATGGGATTGAGATCTGGGCTCTTCGCTGGCCATGGCAGAACTCTGACATTCCTGTCTTGCAGGAAATCATGCACAGAACGAGCAGTATGGCTGGTGGCATTGTCATGCTGGAGAGTCATGTCAGGATGAGCCTGCAGGGAGGGTACCACATGAGGGAGGACTATGTCTTCCCTGTAACGCACATTGTTGAGATTGCCTGCAATGACAACAAGCTCAGTCCGATGATGCTGTGACACACCGCCCCAGACAATGACAGATCCTCCACCTCCAAATCGATCCCGCTCCAGAGTACAGGCCTGATTGATTGGACATGATTTGGAAAGGCACACACCTGTCTATATAAGGTCCCACAGTTGACAGTGCATGTCAGAGCAAAAACCAAGCCTTGAGGTCGAAGGAATTGTCCGTAGATTATCGAGGCACAGATCTGGGGAAGGGCACCACAAAATGTCTGCAACATTGAAGGTCCCCAAGAACACAGTGGCCTCCATCATTCTTAAATGGAAGAAGATTGGAACCACCAAGACTCTTCTGCCTAGAGCTGGCAGGCGGCCAAACTGAGCAATTGGGGAGAAGGGCCTTGTTCAGGGAGGTGACCAAGAAACCAATGGTCACTCTGACAGAGCTCCAGAATTCCTCTGGAGATGGGAGAACCTTGCAGGAAATCAAATCAAAATCAAATCAAATTTTATTTGTCACATACACATGGTTAGCAGATGTTAATGCGAGTGTAGCGAAATGCTTGTGCTTCCGACAATACAGTAATAACAAGTAATCTAACTAACAATTCCAAAACTACTGTCTTGTACACAGTGTAAGGGGATAAAGAATATGTACATAAGGATATATGAATGAGTGATGGTACAGAGCAGCATAGGCAAGATACAGTAGATGGTATCGGGTACAGTATGTACAAATGAGATGAGTATGTAAACAAAGTGGCATAGTATAGTATAAAGTGGCTAGTGATACATGTATTACATAAGGATACCGTCGATGATATAGAGTACAGTATATACGTATGCATATGAGATTAATAATGTAGGGTAAGTAACATTTATATAAGGTAGCATTGTTTAAAGTGGCTAGTGATATATTTACATCATTTCCCATCAATTCCCATTATTAAAGTGGCTGGAGTTGAGTCAGTGTCAGTGTGTTGGCAGCAGCCACTCAGTGTTAGTGGTGGCTGTTTAACAGTCTGATGGCCTTGAGATAGAAGCTGTTTTTCAGTCTCTCGGTCCCAGCTTTGATGCACCTGTACTGACCTCGCCTTCTGGATGATAGCGGGGTGAACAGGCAGTGGCTCGGGTGGTTGATGTCCTTGATGATCTTTATGGCCGTCCTGTGACATCGGGTGGTGTAGGTGTCCTGGAGGGCAGGTAGTTTGCCCCCGGTGATGCGTTGTGCAGACCTCACTACCCTCTGGAGAGCCTTACGGTTGAGGGCGGTGCAGTTGCCATACCAGGCGGTGATACAGCCCGCCAGGATGCTCTCGATTGTGCATCTGTAGAAGTTTGTGAGTGCTTTTGGTGACAAGCCGAATTTCTTCAGCCTCCTGAGGTTGAAGAGGCGCTGCTGCGCCTTCTTCACGATGCTGTCTGTGTGAGTGGACCAATTCAGTTTGTCTGTGATGTGTATGCCGAGGAACTTAAAACTTGCTACCCTCTCCACTACTGTTCCATCGATGTGGATAGGGGGGTGTTCCCTCTGCTGTTTCCTGAAGTCCACAATCATCTCCTTAGTTTTGTTGACGTTGAGTGTGAGGTTGTTTTCCTGACACCACACTCCGAGGGCCCTCACCTCCTCCCTGTAGGCCGTCTCATCGTTGTTGGTAATCAAGCCTACCACTGTTGTGTCGTCCGCAAACTTGATGATTGAGTTGGAGGCGTGCGTGGCCACGCAGTCGTGGGTGAACAGGGAGTACAGGAGAGGGCTCAGAACGCAACCTTGTGGGGCCCCAGTGTTGAGGATCAGCGGGGAGGAGATGTTGTTGCCTACCCTCACCACCTGGGGGCGGCCCGTCAGGAAGTCCAGTACCCAGTTGCACAGGGCGGGGTCGAGACCCAGGGTCTCGAGCTTGATGACGAGCTTGGAGGGTACTATGGTGTTGAATGCCGAGCTGTAGTCGATGAACAGCATTCTCACATAGGTATTCCTCTTGTCCAGATGGGTTAGGGCAGTGTGCAGTGTGGTTGAGATTGCATCGTCTGTGGACCTATTTGGGCGGTAAGCAAATTGGAGTGGGTCTAGGGTGTCAGGTAGGGTGGAGGTGATATGGTCCTTGACTAGTCTCTCAAAGCACTTCATGATGACGGATGTGAGTGCTACGGGGCGGTAGTCATTTAGCTCAGTTACCTTAGCTTTCTTGGGAACAGGAACAATGGTGGCCCTCTTGAAGCATGTGGGAACAGCAGACTGGTATAGGGATTGATTGAATATGTCCGTAAACACACCGGCCAGCTGGTCTGCCCATGCTCTGAGGGCGCGGCTGGGGATGCCATCTGGGCCTGCAGCCTTGCGAGGGTTAACACGTTTAAATGTCTTACTCACCTCGGCTGCAGTGAAGGAGAGACCGCATGTTTTCGTTGCAGGCCGTGTCAGTGGCACTGTATTGTCCTCAAAGCGGGCAAAAAAGTTATTTAGTCTGCCTGGGAGCAAGACATCCTGGTCCGTGACTGGGCTGGGTTTCTTCCTGTAGTCCGTGATTGACTGTAGACCCTGCCACATGCCTCTTGTGTCTGAGCCGTTGAATTGAGATTCTACTTTGTCTCTGTACTGGCGCTTAGCTTGTTTGATAGCCTTGCGGAGGGAATAGCTGCACTGTTTGTATTCGGTCATGTTACCAGACACCTTGCCCTGATTAAAAGCAGTGGTTCGCGCTTTCAGTTTCACACGAATGCTGCCATCAATCCACGGTTTCTGGTTAGGGAATGTTTTAATCGTTGCTATGGGAACGACATCTTCAACGCACGTTCTAATGAACTCGCACACCGAATCAGCGTATTCGTCAATGTTGTTATCTGACGCAATACGAAACATCTCCCAGTCCACGTGATGGAAGCAGTCTTGGAGTGTGGAGTCAGCTTGGTCGGACCAGCGTTGGACAGACCTCAGCGTGGGAGCCTCTTGTTTTAGTTTCTGTCTGTAGGTGGGATCAACAAAATGGAGTCGTGGTCAGCTTTTCCGAAAGGGGGGCGGGGCAGGGCCTTATATGCGTCGCGGAAGTTAGAGTAACAATGGTCCAAGGACTTTCCTCCCCTGGTTGCGCAATCGATATGCTGATAAAATTTGGGGAGTCTTGTTTTCAGATTAGCCTTGTTAAAATCCCCAGCTACAATGAATGCAGCCTCCGGATAAATTGTTTCCAGTTTGCAGAGAGTTAAATAAAGTTCGTTCAGAGCCATCGATGTGTCTGCTTGGGGGGGGGGATATATACGGCTGTGATTATAATCGAAGAGAATTCTCTTGGTAGATAATG
Source organism: Oncorhynchus mykiss (assembly GCF_013265735.2). NCBI lineage: Eukaryota > Metazoa > Chordata > Actinopteri > Salmoniformes > Salmonidae > Oncorhynchus > Oncorhynchus mykiss. The sequence goes on along the minus strand of NC_048574.1, from coordinate 41,683,426 downwards.
CGGTCTACATTTGATTGTGAGGAATTCTAAATCAGTGAACAGAAGGATTTGAGTTCCTGTATGTTTCTTTCATCGCACCATGTCACGTTAGTCATACGCCCCCGCCCCTCTTTTTACCAGAAAGATGTTTTTTCCTGTCTGCGCGATGCGTGGAGAAACCTGTTGGCTGCACCGCTTCGGATAGCGTCTCTCCAGTAAGCCACGTTTCCGTGAAGCAAAGAACGTTACAGTCTCTGATGTCCCTCTGGAATGCTACCCTTGCTCGGATTTCATCAACCTTGTTGTCAAGAGACTGGACATTGGCAAGAAGAATGCTAGGGAGTGGTGCGCGCTGTGCCCGTCTCCGGAGTCTGACCAGAAGACCGCCTCGTTTCCCTCTCATTCGGAGTCGTTTTTTTGGGTCGCTGCATAGGATCCACTCCGTTGTCCTGTTTGTAAGGCAGAACACAGGATCCGCGTCGCGAAAAACATATTCTTGGTCGTACTGATGGTGAGTTGATGCTGATCTTATATTCAGTAGTTCTTCTCGACTGTATGTAATGAAACCTAAGATGACCTGGGGTACTAATGTAAGAAATAACACGTAAAAAAACTAAAAACTGCATAGTTTCCTAGGAACGCGAAGCGAGGCGGCCATCTCTGTCGGCGCCGGAAGTAGGACAACCATCTCTGCAGCACTCCACCAATCAGGCCTTTATAGTAGAGTGGCTAGACGGAAGCCACTCCTCAGTAAAAGGCACATGGAAGCCCACTTGGAGTTTGCCAAAAGGCACCTAAAGACTCTCAGATCACGAGAAACCAGATTATCTGGTCTGATGAAACCAAGATTGAACTCTTTGGACTGAATGCCAAGAGTCACGTCTGGAGGAAACCTGGTCTCATCCTTATGATGAAGCATGGTAGTGGCAGCATCATGCTGTGGCGATGTTTTTCAGTGTTTTTATTGATGGCTGCTTAATAAAGTCATTCACTAATTTTCAACAATTGTCAATTGTAAACAAAATAATTAGCGTAGCCGGTGCTACACAAAACGCATAAATAAAATATAAAACATTCATTACCTTTGATGATATTCTTTGTAGGCACTCCTATATGTTCCATAAACATCACAATTGGGTCTTTTTCCCGATTAAATCCGTCCATGTATGCCCAAAATATCCATTTGTATAGCCTGTCTGGTTCAGGAAAAAAGCTTTCTTCCAACACGCAACGTCATTTTTAAAAATTATATAAGTTGCCTATATTCTTTGACAAAACACTTCAACCTACTTTTGTAACCCAACTTTAGGTATTTGTAAACGTTAATAAGCGATCAAATTGATCACTGGGCGATCTGTATTCAATAGCAGCTTCTCAAGAAAACAATGTCCCTTTTTCTCTCCTCCAAAATCGATTGCTGTATGCTGGACGGAATGAAGGATCTATTTGTCATGACACAAAGGATTTTTGTCAATGAAAATGACGTTTTTGGCAACATCATGTGGAAGCTGTAGGAATTGCAACCTCAGCCCTATTTAATTTGGTGTCCCTTAAACAATACATGCAAGTGGCGCATGGATATTTTTTTCAGTTTTCAGTGACCAGTTTTTCTTGTGCTTTTCGATGAAACACACGCTCTGTTATAGTCACAGCCGTGATTTACCCAGTTTTAGAAACTTCAGAGTGTTTTCTATCCACACATACTAATCATATGCATATACTATATTCCTGGCATGAGGAGCAGGACGCTGAAATGTTGCACGATTTTTAACAGAATGTTCGAAAAAGGAGGGTTAGACTTAAGAGGTTTTAACACCCAATCAATTTCATTTCCATGTCTGTGCTTGCAGTGTTAAACCTGTTACATCTACCCCCCCCTTTTTTGAAAATTCTGTTAAAAATCGCGCAACTTTTCAGCGTCCTGCTACTCATGCCAGGAATATAGTATATGCATATGATTAGTATGTGTGGATAGAAAACACTCTGAAGTTTATAAAACTGGTTAAATCACGGCTGTGACTATAACAGAGCGTGTGTTGCATTGAAAAACGCAAGAAAAACTGCTCTCTGAAAGCAAAAAATAATTTCCATAAGTCACTTCCACCAGTTGTTAAAAGAGAACAGAATTTAATGGAAATTTGCCTGCACTTCATACAAATTCCGCACGATGGCGCCATTGTACTAATTTTCAATCGAATTAATTGTTGGAAAATCCATCTGTCTGACCCCAAGTTTTCCAGTCTTCACCCGGATGCAGTTCAGGGAGAGATCAGATTGCATTGTTTTTGAAGTGAGGACCTATTGAAGAGACATCGCCCTGTAATCGTTTTGATAGATTATAAACGTTTACTAATACCTAAAGTTGGATTACAAAAGGATTTCGAAGTGTTTTGTGAAAGTTTATCGTCGACTTTTTTAATTTTAAAAAATTACGCAGCGTTTAAAAACGATGAATTTTTCTGAATGACACTACTTCTATACAAAGCTATTTTGGGTATATATGGACCGATTTAAACGAAAAAAAGACCCAATAGTGATGTTTATGGGGCATATAGGAGTGCCAAGAAAGAAGCTCGTCTAAGGTAATGAATGTTTTATATTTTATTTCTGCGTTTTGGGTAGCGCCGTCTATCGCAAAATCTGTTGTTTACGTGTCGAGCTGGCATTTTGGGGGGTGCATGCTATCAGATAATAGCTTCTGATGCTTTCGCCGAAAAGCATTTTAAAAATCTGACTTGCTGGCTAGGTTCACAACGAGTGTAGCTTTAATTTAATACCCTGCTTGTGAATTTTGATCAAGGTTTGAGTTTTAACGAGTACATTTAGCATTTAGCGTAGCGCATTTGCATTTCCAGGTGCCTACTTGGGACATGTGCGTCTCAAGTAGATTCAAGAAGTTAAAGTATTATTTCTTAGACCGTTAACAAAGTGTTCAATAATAAGCATAACAAAACCTTCACAACATTTAGAGAATGGTCTCAGAATGTTATTTCATTACCTTCAAATGTCTATTTTCTTTTGTCAGAGCGTTAATAAAAACTCCCAGGTAAACTTTAACCTCTCTAGTACAAGTGGGACGCTAGCGCCATTTTCCAACCAAGGAGAGGTGTCACAAAAGTCAGAAATAGCGATTAAATTAATCACTAACCTTTGATGATCTTCATCAGATGGCACTCCCAGGACTCCGTGTTAAGCAATAAATGTGTGTTTTGTTCGATAAAGTTCATCTTTATGTCCAAAACCTCATTTGAAATTGGCGCGTTATGTTCAGAAATGCATTGTCTCAAACAAACATCTGGTGAAATTGCAGAGAGCCACATCAAGTTACAGAAATACTCATCATAAACACTGATCTAAGATACAAGTGTTTAACATACGATTAAAGATAAACTTCTCCTTAATGGAACTGCTGTGTCAGATTTCCAAAAAGCTTTACGGCAAAAGCGCACCATGCGATTATGTTAGGTCAGCGCCTAGCCACAGAAAACCTTACAGCCATTTTCCAACCAAGGAGAGGTGTCACAAAAGTCAGAAATAGCGTTAAAATGAATCACTTATCTTTGATGATCTTCATGTGATGGCATTCCCAGGTCTCCATGTTAGACAACAAATGTTAGTTTTGTTCAATAAAGTACATCTTTATGTTCAAATACCTCCGTTTTGTTGGTGCATTTAGTTTAGAAATCCAAAGCTGCCCCCTACCCTAGTGAAGTTTTAAAGGAACCAGAGTAAAACTTTTTCAAAACCTCCCTGCAACCGAAAATATAAACGTTTCCAGAACATATGAAATGTTCACTTTTGTTCTCAGAATGTTTAAAAAACGTTTTGTTTTACTGGTCAGGAAACGCATGGCTTCGTTCCCACAACCACAACCAAAAACATACATTCCCCAAACTTCCAAGAAACCAAATGTGCTAGCTGGGATAGCACTACACTCTGTAAATGGCTATGTGAGTGGACAGCTTGTCTTACTGTTGTCCAGCACTTTGTTTTGTTCATTGGTATGTACAGACATATAGGGCTCTATTTTAACAAAGCTAACTCAATGGTAAATCTAAGCTCTGGCAGTAGCTCTTTAGGTTTGGGGGTATGTCAGATGTTTTTGGGCTATTCTCTCAACCAGAAATATGGGCGCAGTAGCTGGCGGTGGTGTGAAAGGGCTTGCTTTTGATGAATAAACAAGTTCACACTGATATAGTCCTAGGCCTACTGTAAAATGCATTTTGTCCGAGCCATGGACATGCCAAATGTTGTCAAGAAGCAAGATTAAATTCACTATTGATAAGACATTTGAAAAAACAGTGAATAATTCTAATAAAATGAAACAACTTGTTTTAAATAGGCTATTTCTAAATACAGTAACAGACATCATAATTGCTCCCTGTGGGCATACACTATTAGGACTAAGACAACATAGACTATGGAGGGTTTTATGTATATCCAAACTTTCACAGGAGCTGGAAAAAGATCCAATATAAAGAGAAAGGGGAATGTCCACTCACAGTTACTGCTCCCAAATATATATATATATATATAGCTATAGCTTACCATTTCTGTAGTGACTGTGCCACGTTAAAGGTAAATCAACAAACAGGAAAATATAGCAAGCAGATTCAGCACCACGGACAGCAATTTGACAGTTAGGTACAACAGAGGCAAGTGGAAGATACGTTTCTGAAATAATTATAATTTAAAAACAAGCATTTTTTAGAAACGTAATATTCCTAAACAGGCTTCCTACAGTCACTGACACCTTTGGGCATCGCACATAATGAGGCCAACTGTTTAACAGAAGCTAGACAAAAACCTTGTCCTAAAGTATAGAAATAAAAAAGTGCATTATCGGTTCACTCTTTTTCTGATTGTGATATTGTAATAACAAATAAGTGATGCACATACAGTTGCTGTGTGCGCCTTTGCTGGAAAAAATCAATGCTATAACCAATTGCGTTACCATCACCCCCACCCCCAAACTACTTCCCTCCGCTATATACAGTATATCCCTAGTTGAGTTCACTGAAATTGTCATATTGGCGCAGGTTTTCAAGGACAAAATCTCAAGCCTCTCCACTCCTTGACATATTAGACTTGTAAATTGCTGGAGTATGCCAGTGTGCCAGTTTTTACATGATGAAATTGCAAACTAAGGTGTGTTTGACACTTGCACCAATTTACTGCCAGCCGAAAATAGAGCCCATAGTGTACGAGTGTGCAAGATAAGTGGTGTAAATACAACTGGATTAAATTGAGATGTGTTTTTTTTACACTGGCCTACACACAATACCCCATAACGTCAAAGTGGAATTATGTTTTACAAATTAATACAAAAACAAAAAGCTGAAATGTCTTAAGTATTGGGCTCCAGAGTGGCGCAGCGGTCTAAGGCACTGCATCTCAGTGATTGGGTGGCGCACAATTGGCCCAGCGTCGTCTGGTTTTGGCCTGTGTAGGCCGTCATTGTAAATAAGAATTTGTTCTTAACTGGTTAAATAAAGGTACAAAAAAATGGCAAGCCTAAATAAGTTCAGGAGTAAACATTTGTGTTTTTGTGTTCTGTGATTTTTGAGCAACTAAATGATCTCTGTACCCCACACATACGATTATCTGTAAGGTCCCTCAGTCGAGCAGTAAATTTCAAACACAGATTCAGCCACAAATACCAGGGAGGTTTTCCAATGCCGCTCAGGGATTTCACCTTGAGGCTAATGGTGACTTTAAAACAGTTACAAAGTTTAATGGCTGTGATAGGAGAAAAATGAGGATGGATCAACAACATTGTAGTTACTCCTCAATACTAACCTAAATGACAGAGTGAAATAAGGAAGCCTGTACAGAATAAAAATATTCCAAAATATGCAACAAGGCACTAAAGCACTAAAGTTACACTGCAAATAATGTGGGAAAGCAATTCACTTTTTGTCCTGAATGCGAAGTGTACCATCACTCATTCATATCTTTATGTACCTATTCTTTATCCCTTTACACTTGTGTGTATACGGTAGTAGTTTTGGAATTGTTAGGTTAGATTACTCGTTGGCTATTACTGCATTGTCGGAACTAGAAGCACAAGCATTTCGCTACACTCGCATTAACATCTGCTAACCATGTGTATGTGACAAATAAATTTGATTTGATTAGATTTTTATGTTTGAGGCAAATCCAGTACAACACATCGGTGAGTATCACTCTCCATATTTTCAAGCATAGTGTAGGTTGCATCATGTTATGGGTATGCTTGTAATCGTTAAGGACTGGGGAGTTGATCAGAATAAAAAATAAACGTAATGGAGCTAAGCACAGGCAACAACCTAGAGGAAAACCTGGTTCCGTCTGCTTTCTGTAGTATCAGTGATCTATATCTGTCTATATCAGTTACTATACTGTTACTAAGCAGTTATGTATTACAGGCAGTGTTATGTTACGACACCTAATAGAAAGTGCACATGTCCACTTTTGATCCGGAGGCTGTATGGCACAATATGTTTTTTTTACTAAACAACAGTAAACTGTACTCCTGTCTCCTGTCTGATGATATTCTCCACAAAACAAATATTACACTTTCCACCAGACAGGGAGATGAATTCACCTGTCAGCAGGACAATAACCTAAAGCACAAGTCCAAGTCTACACTGCAGTTGCTTACCAAGAAGACAATGAATGTTCCTGAGTGGATGAGTTACAGTTTGACTTAAATCTACTTGAAAATCTATGGCAAGACCTAAAAATAGCAATGATCAACAACCAAATTGACAGAGCTTGAATAATTTTGAAAATAATAAATGGGCAAATGTTGCAGAATCCAGGTAATGGAAGAGACTTAGAGACTTACCCAGAAAGACTCACAGCTGTAATCACTGCCAAACATGCTTCTTCAAAGTATGGACACATGGGTGTGAATACTTATGTAAATGAAAGATTTATTTATTTAATTTTCAATAAATGTGCAAACATTTCGAAAAACACATTCACTTTGTCATTATGGGTTATTGAAACATATATTTAATACATTTTTAAATTCAGGCCGTAACACAACAACATGTGGAATAAGTTAAGGGGAATGAATACTTTCTGGAGGCCCTCTGATCTTAGGGCTCTGGAAGTGGATATGGGAACATTTGAACGCCAGCAGCTTCGTCTGGCGACATGTTTGTTCAGACAAGAGGAAGAGCAGCGTGTTAGCTCTTAACGGCGTACTTATGGAGACAGGTGGGGATTTCAAGCAGCAAAGCCGTGCTTGGTTGATGTCTGGTTGGTGGGTTTGTGTAGACGTTAGTGAGGGATTCAGATGGAGAGCACTGCGTTCGGTTATAGTGATGCTGTAACTGCCAGAGAAAGCAGAATTGGCAGCCCCTGCAGAAGGATGCATAGCCTTCATGATGGAGGGGAGAAGGGATTCTCATTTAGAAGATGAATGCTGAGGGAGGTTCCCAGAGGACCTGCTCTTTCTGTCCAATCTGAAATCAAAAGGAGAGACTATGCACCTGGGCTGTTAGACAGCTTTAGATTAGCCTATTTTCTACAGGCCTGTGAGTACATATTCATTCTCAAATGGCAGGTGCACACCCATCCTTGATTTGATTGAAGTTGTGAAAGTTAGACTCTTTTGACTTCATTGAAGTATTACTTGTGTGATGCAGGCACAATCCTTTTTAAAAAATGATTTAATGCATCTCAGTCTACTGTATTTCTCTGTTATGAATCAAAAGGTGAAATTTTCCAATTCATGTGAGCAACAGTGCCCTGATTTTTCAGGGAGAAATTAGTTATTTCCAAGAAAGGATCTTTCTAGAAAACATGAAAGATCTTCATGGTAACGCGAATCCCAACACATGTATTAATAAAGCTGACACACTAAACAAAACACAATCCCTTTCTTATATTATGACAGGTTTACCCCCAAATGTCAGCTGTCAACAATGAAAAAGATGCCAAATAATGTCATTTTTACAGTGACGGAAGAACACTCTCTCATCTCTCGCTCTCTCTATTTCTCTCTCTTCTCTTTCTCTCTTCTCACTCTACCAACGTTCTGCTTCTCTCTTCTCACTCTACCAACGTTCTGCTTCTCTCTTCTCACTCTACCAACGTTCTGCTTCTGCTTTCTGATTAAATCTCTCTCTCTCTCTCTCTCTCTCTCTCTCTCTCTCTCTCAGTCAAGCGATCTCACTCTCAGAATGAAACCCAGTTTCTTTCTGTCTATCAGATCTAATTAGACCTCACACTTTCTCTCTATGTCGATCTTGTCTAATTAAAAGTCTCATTCTTCCTCTCTCCCCGTGTGTCCATCTCCCTCTCCCTGCAAGTAAAGGTCTCACCACTCTCTTCCTCTCCCTACAGCCCCTAACTGAATAAAACTCCCTCTTTCCCCTCTCTTTCTTTCCTTTCCCATGTCCTTACTAAATTAGACAGAGAGCTATTGGTAATTGAAGATCATTGTCTACCTCCTTGGGCTTTGAAGAGTCTCAATAGCCCAACAGTACACCTCTCTCCTCGCCATCCAACCAATCTAAACCCAGCTTGTTCATTTGCTTTTTGGATTTATCCTCGGGAACTCCAAAAAGCCTTTTTGAAAATGGACTTTTTCCTTTCATAAAAACTTGCGATGTGTTTCTCTCTCACTCTCCGTATGTCTCATCTGTTTGCTGCATCACTGCTGATGGCTTGGATCCCCATTGGGAGGCTTCTCTTTGTGGTCTCAGTTTGGGACTTGTCTTGCATTCTGTTCATCTAGGGAGACACAAGCAGTCTGTTCGACCAGGGAGATACAAACATCACACCTAACTACTTACCTACCCACACCATCATGCCTCTGTTGCAGGCTCCACAAAGCTGTGCAGTAAAGTTCTAATCCGATTGGGTATTAGATGTGTTTCTCTCAGTACCATTATATTCCACATGCTGTGAGATGTTTTGATGGAAATGTGTTTTTAGTAGGCCTGGGAATTTTGGAGTTGGTTTACAACCGGTTCTCAACTGCGAGAGCTTCATAGACATTGTTGTATTACATTCTCTTCACGGCTTCATTTTTCTGGGTTTAACCACAGGGGAAAAATTGTAAAATTTTATGGAAGTGAAAGAGAAAAGGGCCTTAACCTTCTGACTTCCTCTTCACAGTTTCCTGGAGGACTGGAAACATATCCTCATGGGTATAAGTTGTCTGCATAAAGAGTTGAAGAGTTCCCTTTTCTCTGTAACACGAATCATTTATCCACAAAGTTCTCCATTGTTGGAGAATATGTGAAGCCAAAATTCATTTTTAAATTATAATTTTTTTCTGTTGCCGCCGAACTGACATGTTTCACTTTTATAATGAGTTGTTCCTTCACACTTGACTAAACTTCTATTTTCTCCCAGCTCTTATGAGGAGGACGTTTTAGCTCTCTCTGTCTCTCATCACAGCAAGAGTGGATCTGACAGGCGTGGTCAGGTTCCTGTGATTCAGCCTGGAAATTACAATGAATAAAGATACAACTTCTAAAGTCAATTAAATGTTGCCATTTAACTTTGCTTCTCCTTTCAGGAGGAATTTCAGTGGACTTGGTGACAGTGTTTGTTGTTATCACACGGAGATGATGAATTGTCCAGTCCGTTCCCATGTGAAGGGTTTTCATCTCATTTTTTGTTTTCTCTAATCACCCTTCATGGTGAGGTAACTTTAATGCCCTGTTGTGCCTTAGTCTGTTCCCGTGGTGACGAAGCGTGCAGATAAGGAACATTTACTCAGACGGTCTTTGCAGTGTTTCTATGACTCGCTGAATGCTGGTGACAAATCAACTGCATGCCTGCGGCGGTGGGAGAGCAGAGCTACAGCCGCTCATGCAAAGCAGTGTTGCCGTCCTGCCAAAATGAGACTCATTTCATGAGCAAACACTCCTTCCCGAGAGCAAGACAAAAGCAGCCCAACACCAAAACATCCACTCAAAACCAGTTGAAGGGGAAAAACACGGTAACAAAATAAACGATAAACGATGTGAAGGTGTGACCATTTTAGATTTGTTTGCTCTTTTCAAAGAGTATGGTCTGTTTACATACACTTCGGATGGAGCCATTAAAACTCATTTTTCAACCACTCCACAATTTTCTTGTTAACAAACTATAGTTTTAGCAAGTCAGTTAGGACATCTACCTTGTGCATGACACAAGTAATTTTTCCAACAATTGTTTACAGACAGATTATTTCACTTATAATTCACTGTATCACAATTCCAGTGGATCAGAAGTTTACATACACTAAGTTGACTGTGCCTTTAAACAGCTTGGACAATTCCAGAAAATGATGTCATTGCTTTAGAGGCTTCTGATCGGATAATTGATGTCATTTGCGTCAATTGGAGGTGTGCCTGTGGATGTATTTCAAGGCCTACCTTCAAACTCAGTGCCTCTTTGCTTAAAACCTGTTAAGGATATGGCAGACATACAATCTCTTTGGAGAGATTGGGTACCCCTAGTAAACTGGAAAAAAAATCTGTCAAAAATTGCTAATATATGCAAATACAAAATTATTATTGGATAGAAAACACTCTAAAGATTCTAAAACCGTTGGAATTATGTCTGTAAGTATAGCAGAACTCACAGGGCAGGCATTCTTCCAAACTAGTTTTTGTGGCCATGAAAGTTGGAGCAACTTTGACGTCATGGCCCCCACCCTTCCCAACCAGTTATGATTCTGGACACTTTCTATCTCTTCCGCTAGATGTCCTCTTTCAGTAGAGCTTTGAATCGTTCAAATCGCGCGAGAATTGACCCTATGGGAGTGAAATTAGTGCGTGCCACGAGAGAATAGGCTGTGCGTATGGGCGCGAATTGGTCCCAGCCATTCCTTTGTTCCAGCACTCAGGAGAAGGGCAGACGATGGCCGATTTAATTGAAGTTTGTTTTGCGTGTCTAAAACATCATAAAGCTTGCTTCTGCACTTAGTTTGACCTGTTTAGTCGACATATAATGTGTAATTTTGAAGTTTTGATGCGCAACTTTTCCGGACCAGAGGACGTTTTGGGTGCATTTCAGCTGATGTTATTAGCAGTAGCTAATACAAAGACGCAAGACTTGAAACCAAACGATGTATTGGGTAAGTATGAAGCCTTCCAGAACATTCTGAACGAAGACCATCGAAGGTAAGGGAATATTTATGCTTAAATCTGTGTTTCTGTTGACTCCAACATTACGTAGAAATGTAGCTTGGAACTGAGCGCTGTCTCAGCATATGGAATAGTGTGCGATTTCTGTAACGTTAAAAATAAATCTAACACAGCGGTTGCATAAAGAAGCAGTGTATCTTTCTAACTATATGTAGAACATGTATATTTAGTCAAAGTTTATGATGTCTATTTACGTTATCTTGCCGCGCTACATAGATTTCCTGCGGGCATTTTTGAGTAATTTCTGAACGTGAACTCACTGTAAATGGACATTTATGGATATAAATGGCATATTATTGAAAAAAAATATATGTACTGTGTAACATGTCCTATTACTGTCATCTGATGAAGATTTTCAAAAGGTTAGTGAGCGATTTATTTTTTAATCCTGCGTTTGTTGATTGCATGTTTTGGCTATTCAAATGAGCTGTGTCTGGTGGTGGTTTTACATATATATGTGCTATGTTTTCGCCGTAAAACATTTTAGAAATCTGACTTGCTGGCTAGATGAACAAGGTGTTTATCTTTCATTTGAGCTATTGGACTTGTTAATGTGTGGAGGTTAAATATTTCTAAGAATATTTTTGCATTCCATGCGCCACCGTTTCAGCTGAACGTGGGAGGGTTGATTCCCAATTGGGAACCAGTATCGTAGACAGGTTAACATCATGGGAAAATCAAAAGAAATCAGCTAAGACCTCAGAAATGTTTTTGTAGACCTCCACAAGTCTGGTTCATCCTTGGGAGCAATTTCCAAATGCCTGAAGGTACCACGTTCATCTGTACAAACAATAGTATGCAAGTATAAACACCATGGGACCACGCAGCCGTCATACCACTCAGGAAGGAGACGCGTTCTGTCTCCTAGAGATGAACGTACCTTGGTGCAAAAAGTGCATATCAATTCCAGAACAACAGCAAAGGACCTTGTGAAGATGCTGGAGGAAACAAGTGCAAATGTATCTATATCCACAGTAACACGAGTCTTATATCGACATAACCAGAAACGCTGCTAAACAAGGAAGAAGCCACTGCTCCAAAACTGCCATAAAAAAGCTAGACTACGGTTTGCAACTGCACATGGGGACAAAGATCGTACTTTTTGGAGAAATGTCCTCTGGTCTGATGAAACAAAAATAGAGTCTCCCGCCTGTCCAGAGCTGCTAGAGTCTCCCCTATAGAACTGTTTGGCCTTAATGACCATCGTTATGTTTGGAGGGAAAAGGGGGAGGCTTGCAAGCCGAAGAACACCATCCCAACCGTGAAGCACGTGGGTGGCAGCATCATGTTGTGGGGGTGCTTTGCTGCAGGAGGGACTGGTGCACGTCACAAAATAGATGGCGTCACGAGGGAGGAAAAGTACTTGGATATATTGAATACCTCAGTCAGGAAGGAACATCTCAAAACATCAGTCAGGAAGTTAAAGCTTTGTCGCAAATGGGTCTTCCAAATGGACAATGACCCCAAGCATACTTCCAAAGTTGTGGCAAAATTGCTTAAAGACAACAAAGTCAAGGTATTGGAGTGGCCATTACAAAGCCCTGACCTCAATCCTATAGAACATTTGTGGGCAGAACTGAAAAAGCGTGTGCGAGCAAGGAGGCCTACAATCCTGACTCAGTTACACCAGCTCTGTCATGGGGAATGGGACAAAATCACCCAACTTATTATGGGAAGCTTGTGAAAGGCTACCCAAAACGTTTGACCCAAGTTAAACATTTTAAAGGCAATGCTACCAAATACTAATTGAGTGTATGTAAACTTCTGACCCACTGGGAATGTGGTGAAAGAAATAAAAGCTGAAATAAATAATTCTCTCTACTATTTTTCTGACATTTAACATTCTTAAAATAAATTGGTGATCCTAACTGACCTAAGACAGGGAATTTTTACTAGGATTAACTGTCAGGAATTGTGAAAACTGAGTTTAAATGTATTTGGCTAAGGTGTATGTAAACTTCCAACTTCAATTGTATATACAGCTGAAGTCAGAAGTTTACATACACCTTAGTTCAAATGTATTTGGCTGAGTTTTCACAATGCTTGACATTTAATCCTAGTAAATATTCCCTGTTTGATAACATTATTGGACCACAATGTTTAATGTGGAAAAAGACAACTATATTTGGGTGGTTTATTCTTATCGGATAATGGAGGAGTCAGAAGGCATGCTCATTGGGGGAATGAGGGAGGAAGTAGAACAGGCTAGATGTCATCTGTCTGTGTCCTCCAGCACACTGACAGAGTCTTTCATGGCACTTTATTTTCTGTGGGAGTAGTTGTGAAAATTACAGCTGTGTTTCAAATAAACATTCAATTACTCATGTCAAAGAGCTCCCAAGTTAAAACATCATCTGTTATGGATGGGGATATTGTGTACGGATTTTTGGGGATGATGAGTGTGGAGAGGCTAGTGCATTTTGAGCGATCTGTGGGAGTTGTGTGCAATGTCATCCTTGTTGGAGTGGTGTAAGTTTTGTGGATGCAGTAAGGTTGTGGTCAATGTCATTCCTGGATGGATATTACTTCAGCAGATTTTTTCAGGAAGGAAGGTATGAGGTTATTTGTCAGATGTGGATAATTCAAAATGTGGGAAGCATGGACTTTTACAATAATAGGTAGGGGGTTGGTGTGATGTTCTTTGAAGTTAACTGGTAAGTGTTTACAGTAATTGGGTGAATGGAGGTAGACCCTATTTATTAAAGGTTTTGTTTAAATAGGGCAAGGCGTCCCGTCACCAACTTCTGGTGAAACTGGAGGACGAGTAATTCAAATAAATAATCATAAAAATGATAGATATTAAACATTTAGGTACATGTGTCTTATATCGGTTGAAAGCTTAAAATCTTGTTAATCTAATTGCACTGTCTGATTTACAGTAGCTATTACAGTGATCACGTGATTGTTTGAGGACGGCGCCCCACATCAAAAATCTTTTTCCACCTGCACAAGTTTCATAAATTCACAAACAGCGATGAAATATTCACTTACTTTTTGAAAATCTTCCTCTGATTTGTCATCCAAAGGGTCTTAGCTATAACATGTAGTGTTGTTTAGTTATATAAAATCCTTCTTTATATCCCAAAAAGTCTGTTTAGTTGGCGCCATCGATTTGAGTAATCCACTCGTTCAACTTGCAGAGAAAGGAATCCGAAAATCTACCCCTAAACTTTGTTTCAACAAGTCAAAATACGTTTTTATCTACTCCTCAGATATCCTAAAATGTAATCAAACTATAAAATGCCTTACGGAAAGAAGTATGTTCAATAGGAAACCAATTTTAGCAGGTGCGTCCTGTCTTCACACTTATTTCAAGACTGTGTCCCTGTACTAAAACTAATATTTCTTATTCATTTTGGAAGTTACAAGCCTGAAACTTTGAACATCGACTCCTGACACCCTGTGGAAGCCATAGGAATTACATCCATGGAGCTAATTTACAATATGACCTTAAACTTGCCATTCTAGAAGGATGATCTCTCTCAAAAAAAGAACTGGTTGGTTTTTCTTTGGATTTTCTCCTACCATATCTATTGTGTTATATTCTCCTACATTATTTTAACATTTCTACAAACGTCCACGTGTTTCTTTCCAATGGTACCAATTATATGAATTTCCTGGCTTCAGGGCGGCAGGGTAGCCTAGTGGTTAGAGCATTGGGCTAGTAACCGAAAGGTTGCGAGTTTGATTCCCTGAGCTGACAAGGCACAATTCTGTTGTTCTGCCCCTGAACAAGGCAGTTATAACCCACTGTTCCTAGGCTGTCATTGAAAATAAAAATTTGTTCTTAACTGACTTGCCTAGTTAAATAAAAGTAAAAATAAATAAAAAAGGGCCCGAGCAACATGCAGTTTACTTTGGGCACATCATTCAGACAGGAAGTGGAGAAAAAAGGGGCCTGATCATGGTCTGAAACAAGCATGTATCAAATTACATGGATGTCAATTCTATTGGATTTCTCAGGGTGTTAGGGCCAGGATGTTGATGTATTTTCTAATGTCACTCATCCCTAACATTAATGGATATATAGAGGTGTATAAGGTGTTGGCTGAACTAATGCCCTTGCGTTACTAACTAATGCCCTTACAATAGGGATGCACTATTGTAATGGATTAACTATTCTATTTTGAGGATGTTTATAGGGTTATTGTAATGGATTGACTATTCTAATTTGAGTACGTTCATAGGGTTATATTAATGTGATCGTGAATGGGGTGCAGGCTAATCTAATGTGAGTGTGTATGACATGTCGGCAGGCTCTCCTAATGTAACTTGGCATGCAGCGTTGTTTCCAGCACAGAGGCAGAAGTATAGAGATGTAACCGTGGAGGAGACTTGCACCACTGTAATGTATTTACTCTGTAATTTGTGTCTCAGTGCGAGGCCATATATCCTGTTTAAGAGTGACACCTCTCCTCCCCCGCTTTACGAGGCAGCACAGCCACTCTGACGGGGACTTCAGCATGCCGCGCTGATGGATGAGCTCGTCAAGGCAGCTCCAGGCTGATCTGCTCCCCACAGAAGGCACAGGGCTAGAGACACAACACAATCACAATGCATCACAACAATCACTCCTCCTCATCTGTGTGTACTGCTGCAGGTCTGCATGCCGCCTAGTATGTACAGTCCCATCCGGAGGTGAGGAACATAACGTCTTCATGACAACATGCATATATCTCAAACATATAACTTTGGGTATATATTCAACTACTTTGAAGTAGAAAGTGCATGAAATAGAGAGTTGCATTAACAAGAAAGATGTACAATGCATAATGCATGGAGAAGGAAGATGTGCAGAGATGCAGTATACTGGACAGGTTACAGAACTTGTGTTAACCTGATGATTCCCTACAGTATGAAATATCAGATGAACAGTATAGTAGCATGATGATATACAGCATGGTACTGTATTAAGTTGCACAGTGATATGTCTATCGCTAAACTTGACCTACAGTTCAATCTGAAACAGATCACATATTTTGTCATGACTGTTTAACAAGTGAATGCCATGGTCCCTGTTATGTGTCACTATGGAAACATCTGTGACACTCATCTTTTCACATTGAATGTAATGGAATAAGCGTTAACCCTGTGACACCCATCTTTTCCCATTGACTGCAATGTATTGATGTAGGAGTAATATGTTGTGACCGCTAACTTTTTGCAAAATTGTCATGTTTTCCTATGATGTTATGTTGGCCTATCATCTCAGCCTATATCTTACATCACTGAGCGATGCATGACATTACCAGGTACAGTCAAGTCCAACATGACAGTCTCTCAACGTTCACATTAGAAGATCTCGATCCCTTATATGATTCATGAAGGTGAGGAAGGAAAGCATGCTAATTGGTGTAGGTGGAAAGCCCGGGCAACGGTCGGCTTTCCCTGCAGGATCAGTGGCTGTGTGATCATCAGAGGGGGAGTTGCATGGGCCAGAACCAATGCTACTGCTACACTCCCTTTCTACTTGTGTCATGTGCACATCAAACTCACATACCAGGCAAGGTGTGAGCGTGTGCCACTGATGAAAGTCTAAAGTCTCTGTTGCCCTACACTGGTGAGTGCCAATCATCTCATCATCGCCAGTCCTGTCAGCCAGTTTCTTCTCAAATCACAAGGATAACGGGCCAATGCTTGGACACAACAATTTGTATGCCAATTTTTTGACCTTTTGATTGCTTCACTGGAATTTTATTGCTGTTAGTAGAGATTCACAAAGACGTTGCTATACTGACGCCATTGTAATAACTAGTGCTGTTAGTCAGGGAGTCATCTGATTTGAGAGAGTGAGTGACTGCAAACACTATCCTCTCAGCAGCATAAGTCACACCCAATGAATGACTGGAGCATAGAATCAGAATGAATTATGTATGATCAAAACATAATGTCGGATTGTTTGCACACCCTTGGTCTCCTGATTACCTGCATCCTTCCACCACAGTTTCATATCTCAGGCCCAAAAAAATTGTGATTTTGTCTGTGTGTGTTGAAAGTTCCAGTAAAATCAGCAAAGAAAACATATACATCCAGGACAGAAATCGATGAGTCCTGTTCACTGTTCATGGTGAAATCTGGGAGAGTTGGCTGATTGAAGATTGATCACACAATAGAATCAGAGTGGCCCATCATCAGACAGCCTGTGGTGTTTATTGCCTGTCACACTGATAATGTGCACATGTTCCCTCTCAAGGTCTGCCAACAAAGTTGTTGTACCAAAACATTTACTGGACTCCAGAGTCAGGGGACGTTCTGTACAGGACCGTTACGGAGTGACACTGGAGGATGACCAGACTCAGGGGTACTCGGTCTCTACTGAGTTTAATAATACAAAAATAACAATGGTGGGCTGCAGAAATTATAATTAAGTCCTCAAAATGGAATGCCAAAGTGTGCATAATGAATCACGGGGCACAGAACTAAAAGGTATTTTTTTCAACTTCACACTTTTTTTTTTATCTCATGAAGATTAGAATGTAAAGATCTGATAAAAAAATGCTCACAGAGTGATTTAGTCACTTAAAGCTCGTGAAATGTTTCCCAGGATGCAATGAAGCAGCCATATGAGCTGAGTGAGGAACTCCTCGCAGGCATTGCCACAGCACTCACATTAGACAGTCCATCAACAGGCACATTGGTGCACAGAGTTAGGACTCTCAAGTGGTAGGCGATCTTCCGTTTCAGTGCTAAGCCAGCAGCAATTTATACTTTTTATATTGAGATACACTGTCCAGGAATATACACTCCCCTACGTATTTATTTGGATAGTGAAGCTAAAACTTTTAATTTGGATCTATACTCCAGAAATTTGGATATGAGATCAGATGTTTCATATGAGGCGACAGTGCAGAATGTCACCTTTAATTTTAGGGTATTTTCATACATACCTGTTTTACTATATAGAAAAAGAAAAATAAGCTATGTATCTAGTCCCCCCATTTGAAGGTGCAATAAGTATTTGGGCAAATTCAATGACATGTGCATTAAAAATGTAGTTTCCGGTCCCATATTCATGGTAAGTAATGACTACATCAACTTTGAGTTTGTTTTAGTTGTGTTTCAGATTATGTTCTGCCCAATAGAAATGAATGATAAAAAATGTAATGTGTCATTTTGGGAGTCACTTTTATTATAAATAAGAAAATAATATGTTCCTGAACACTTCTACATTAATGTGGATATGACCATGATTATGAATAATGATGAGTGAGAAAGTTACAGAGGCATAAAATAATTAATAATAATATAGTTAATAATAAAATAACAGTTATTTTCTAGAAAGTATAGATCAC
The DNA here is from genome assembly GCF_013265735.2 of Oncorhynchus mykiss. Taxonomy (NCBI): domain Eukaryota; kingdom Metazoa; phylum Chordata; class Actinopteri; order Salmoniformes; family Salmonidae; genus Oncorhynchus; species Oncorhynchus mykiss. Next base: position 41,665,017 of record NC_048574.1, on the reverse strand, counting down.
TTTCGTTTCCGGTTCAGATTCTGTTTGTCTAATACTTTTGCTATTTTCCAGTTTTCTGTACAGTTTCCTGAACCTGTTCCAACCCTTGGAAATGACACGTTAAAATGTGTCATGTATTGTTTTTTTGATGAGCATTGATAAACTGTATTTTTGGGGTGCGTACTGTTTCAATGAAAAATGCATCACTACATAAAGAAACAACTGACAATATATGTTCCCTTTCTTTCTGATAGGCTACAGCATGCTTTTTCTTTACGGTTTCATTTTTGCAGACATCGCTGTTTTCGTCCACAAAAGACAGTTCCGTTTCCCGTTGTTTGAGATCACAGGCTGTGGTGCGATCACTTTGGTCAGCACTTTCATAGAAGAATGACTGCTGGGGTCTCACACATGGCTCTGTTTAATGTGGCCCGTTCACAACACACTCTACTCCAAACACAGCCGTGCCTCTCAATGCTGCCATATGGCACCTGGAGATGCCTAGCTTGAGACATCAGTGAACACCCTCAGATCAGCATCCAAATCTCACCCAGAGAAGAGCCAGTGACAGTCAAGATAGAACCTTCTAGTGTGGAATGTTCCATTCCAATTTATATTAGACCTCAGGACTTGGTGATCAAATATTCCCTAACTCTAATATGAAGTCTCACAAGAGGACATACAACACATGTATGCATATAGAAAGGTTATGTTGCACATATGTCCAAAAAATACCAAAGCAAACATTTTGCTTGTATTGCGTGTTTTGGGAACAAGAATTTATGTCAAGGGAAATAGTCCAATGATCCTCTGGCGTACAATAGTTATTTGGACTGCAGGCAGCAGGCCTCTTGTCTGTGTGTGAGTGAAGAACAGCCATGTGTTAAATCAGCAGACTTGTAATTTGGCCTATAAAGAGTGTTGGGCCCAGTGGGGAGTGACTTGGCTCCCGGTGAAGCTGCAGATGTTGGAGTTTCAGAGAGTTGGCATTCAGTACACGGTGAGCTGTCTGTGTTTCGCCTGCGTGTCAACATTCATAGATAAGCGTACACTTGAGTGCGAAAAAATTAAATATAACCACGTGTGAGAGAGAGCGAGAGAGAGAGAGAGAGAGAGAGAGAGAGAGAGAGAGAGAGAGAGAGATAAAGGAGAGTGGCATCTAGAGAGAGAAAGAAAGAAAGGGAGGGCAGAGAGAGAGAGATAAAGGAGAGTGGCATCTAGAGAGAGAAAGAAAGAAAGGGAGGGCAGAGAGAGGGAGAAAGAGAACGAGACAGAGAGAGACAGATGGGACGCAGAAACAATATGTAGAGGGGAGAGAGTAATTGTTTGAGTGCCTATTAGATAATCACTGAGTAATAATCGCTGTAAGTAGTGAGCACATCACACTCTTCTCTTCCCGATCAGCTCATGTGAAAAAGAGTGATGCATTTGGTAATAGGGCAAACAGATTGTTTTGTAGAAAAGATTACTCTGCGTTTAAATCATATCAGTTGGTTGGGGGAAATCTCCCCTGGTTTGAGGCTGCCAGCAGAAAGAGTCTCTGGCGGTCCATTCTGTTTGTCTGCAGTGGCCTAATTAACTGGAGGTGAAGATTAAGCCTGATTCCTCCTCCAGAGTGTGTGCATCATGAAGAATTCATACACTGAGCCAAAAGACAATGAGCCTCATTTATATCATCTACCCACGCTGATGCGGAATGGGATTGACCACAATCAAAAATGCACACTAATCTATCCAGCTGGCATTTGTCATCAATATTTACCACACAGCCACCATCGGCTTGGCATTTCCATTTGCGGGCATGGGATAGAGCGAAGAGATTTGCAATCTGAATACTAGCAACAGGTTGATGGGAGGAACCAAACAGACTCCCGCTACTGGGGGCACAAGGCGCTGTTGAGCAGTATTCTTCATTAGCATCCCCATAGACTCCTATTGGAACCCTCAACTCTCAATCATTAGCATCACTGCTCTGGTTGGCTGTCATCATAGATTATTCCCAAACAGAAAAAAAATATACATGATGATCCTTTAATAATCCATAACTTCTTGTTTATTCTATCATCATGTATTAAATTACCATACCGTCTCTCTTCGCAATCTTAAGTGCTGTAAGTGATCATTTTGATTTGCACTTAATGATCTGTGTGTGAGAACAGATGCCAGAAAACAACTGCTGTCTATTAATCTACCTTCCTATAGCAAAATGCCTGACCTTAAAACTACCCAGCATATTTAGTTCTTTGGAAGGTGTGGGAAAGTACGTTTTAGGTTTCCCATTGGTTCTGGGAATGAAGCCACACATTTCCTGACCGGTAAAAGTGAATGTTTTTTAAACGTTCTGAGAATGGAAGTGAAATTCTTCCGGTTCTGGGAACGTACGTCTTTAGGTTGCAGGGAGGTTCTGAGAACATTTTACTCAGGCTCACTAAACGTTTTCCTGGGACGTTTAATTCATGTTCTGAGAACAGAAATTATAGGTAATTTTTTAGGTAATTAAGTAACGTTCCGAAAACATGTTTCAACAATAATTTTAATAAAATTGCTGGCTTAGGTAAACTGTTTTGAACTTCAAGCACAGATGGGACACATCATGGACATTTATTTAATTAGGAATTAGTCATGCAAAGACATACATTTGTTTAATGCAGGATAGAGTCAGTGAGATTTGAACCTATAATCTTATTTTCTCTATCCACAGAATTAGTCCACTGTAGCACCAGAATAGAGCTAGCATCCTATGTTTTTTTTTTTTACTCATACCAAGCTGTTCATTTTAGTCTATTCAAAGAGACCCAATTTCAAAGGAAACAAGTTCTCATTAACATGTGGCCAATTATTAACGTGTGAGAGCCATCACTAGGAGGGCGGGACTAGGATGGCGGGACTGAGACAGGTAATGGCTGAATAAACATAGTTATGTAGAGCACCTGAAGATAATAACGTAATATTCAATATCGGTAAGTTAGACTAAATATTAGCACTACACAATCTGGTGGGTGATAACCTTCAATCTGGATAACAACACAAAACAAATCTTAAGACTAGAGACATTTATCGACAAATATTACGAAAACATGATGGAGAGTAAGACAGGGGAACCGATTTCAAAACGATAATGTGACTCTTCTACAGACACAGACGATTTAATATTTTCACCACCGGGAATGGTAAAGGTCGAAACCGATCTGTTAAAATCAATAAATGACACACTGGGTATATTGAATTAAGGATATAAAAGAGTTGAAGGCAAGCCTCAAGATGAGTGATGAAAAAGCTGCGACATTGGAGAAGGAAACAAACAAGCTGAAAGGGACAGTCAATAAGATTGAAACCGAAGTGAATGAACTTAAAAAGGAGAACACCATTCGGAGAGAAGCCCTACTTGACATATAGACTAGATCCATGAGAGAGAATCTGGCACTTACAGGTATCCAAGAGAAAGAAGGAGAAGTTCCTGAATCTGTAGTTAAGGTAACACCGCTTCAGATTCCACACGAAGCTATCGACAAAATCTAACTCAAACGTGTACACAGCTTCGGACAGAGAGTGCAAAGGTATGAACACCCAATCGTTGCCAAATTTGCTTCCTTTAAAGATAAAATAATGGTTAAAAGCCTGGGTAAAAAAACTTGCTGGGACCAAAATTGGCATGAATGACCAGTTCCCGAAGGAAATTGCAGAACGGCTTAAAGTTCTGTATCCAATTTTCAAGGAAAATAGACTAAAAGGGAAATGAGTAGCTCTTGTCGTTGATAAACTATATATTGATAACCAGTTGTTCAGAGACACAAAGACTACTCCATGGTTATTTAAAAAAATACACATTTGTTATTGACGAGGAAAATAATGAAACACAATTCTAGCCCGGTTATGGATTGTAACAATACAATAAAAAATATACAGCTTTTCTATATATCTTCAAATATAACAAATTGGAAAACACAAGCACTAATTCGACATGGTGAAGATAAAAACTCAGTAAACAGAAGGCACGGTATGTGTGGATGGTGTGGTGTGTGTTTATTTTATTATCATTTTGGTTGTTGTTATGTTTGGGAAAGTGTGGCGCTGAGTGAGAAAGGAAATGGTTGCATATCCCAGAACCAAGCTTTCAATGTTGTTCAGATGATGGATATACTTTTTTTATAATGAAATATACGTCTTATTTACTTATGTATTATCCTATCATGGTGGAACTGTTTTAAAATAAATTATACATTTAATTTATTTATTGTTCTATCATGGGGAACTACATTTTTTAAATCAATTATATATCTAATTGATTCATTTATGACCCTATATTGATGGAACGGTCCACAACATTATACCCTAGACACCCACCTGAATGACCCAGAAACTAAGGAGAAGTCCCTAACTGTTTTATGGGCCTGCTGTAAGCGGTCTGTATGCAACCAGAATGCGGTCAGAGACCTAGAGCAGCACTGCCCCCTCAAGATTTTGGTCCTGCAAAGCCAAAGCCCCCTAAAGGGAGAGCATACTATACAAGGAAATTCTCAAAGCTGCTAATGAGAACCTTGGCGACCTTGTACCTAGCCAGTGGAGATTCCGGTGGGGTGCCCCCACCCAGGCATTGGCATTGCTGGCAACACTAGCTGCAGTAACCCATGGAGAGGGCGTCACACTCAGACATTCAGAGAGGGGGTATATTATTGTGGCCCTTGTGGTACAAAATCAAAAGGCTGACTGCGTGGAGATGCTTGGGAATATGGTTAATACGGGGAACCGTATTGTGGGTGTCTCAGTGAAAAGGTGTACATTTGACCTCAATCATCTAGGATGTGACAATGGTTAATAAAATCTCTCAATTTCTGCTCATTTTTTTGTGCGCGGTCTTGCAGGCCTTCTCATACAGCTGCAACTGTATTTGCATTCGTAAATCAAGACCTTTCTTGAGTTGGGCTCTGGGATGGTGCAACTGTTGAGAATGAGAGCCTATGGTTGTGTGGGGGAAAGGGTTGAGTTTGTAAGAGTGTGTGGGTGTATGTGCGTATCCCACAACAGTTGCAAAGTAGTAAAAGATGTTAGGGACAATATAGGATGATTCACAATAATTGCTTGTAATAATGTAATTTTGGTAATGGCGAGACTGGTTAGAGGTAAAATCCTTTGCATAAATTGCCTACGTTCCTACAAATATTAATAGCTAATTATGGAAAATAAGAAACATGATTAAATATATATATATATATATATATATATTGATGGTGTCACGTCCTGACCTTAGTTCCCTTTTTATGTCTCTAATTTGGTTTGGTCAGGGCGTGAGTTGGGGTGGGCATTCTATGTGTTTTTTTCTATGTTTTCTATTTCTATGTGTTTGGCCTGGTATGGTTCCCAATCAGAGGAAGCTGTCAATCGTTGTCTCTGATTGAGAACCATACCTAGGTAGCCTTTTCCCACCTGTGTTTTGTGGGTAATTATTTTTCTGCGTGTGTTTGTGTGCACCTCGGTTGCGTCACGTTCTTTGCTGTTTACCTGTTTGTTTTTTGGTTGTTTCGGTTTCACTTTCATTAAAAGATGTGGAACTACATGCACGCTGCGCCTTGGTTGATTTATGACAGGGAGTTTGAGGATAGCGAGCGTGACAGAATTACCCACCACAAGAAGACCAAGCAGTGTGCGCCAACCTGGAGGAGGAGTTGGACCGCGGAGGAGAGAATGGTAGAGGACAAGACCCGGTCACTGAAGCCCGAGAGGCAGCCCAATTTTTTGGGGGGGGAAGAACACGGGGAATGTGGCGGAGTCAGGTTGGAGACCTGAGCCCACTGCCCGTGCTTACTGGGGAGAGCAGGTGACAGGTCAGGCCCCGTGCTATGGGGTGATGCGCACTGTGTCTCGGCCGAGTATTCACAGGCAGGTGAGCTTGGTGCCAGTTGCCAGTTGCCGGGTAGAAGCTGGCATCCAGGGGGGAGCCAGCTATGCAGTCGAGACCGCCAGTGCGCCTCCACGGCCCTGTGTATCCGGTGCCTCCTCCACGCACCAGGCCTCCTGTAGGTCTCCCCAGCCTGGTGGGTCCTGTGACAGCCCCACGCTCCAGGCTGTCTCTCCGTCTCCTGTCATGGATATATTGGAATTTGTGGATAAATGGAGACTTAAATACCCTGACCTAGTGAGATATACATGGCGGGGGAATAATCAAGCAAGTCATCTTGACTACTTTCTTATGACATTCTCTCTGGCACCAAAAGTTTCAAATGTGTTGATAGGGGACAGAATGCGGTCAGATCATCACATAATGGGCATATACAGTGGGGAGAACAAGTATTTGAAACACTGCTGATTTTGCAGGTTTTCCTACTTACAAAGCATGTAGAGGTCTGTAATTTTTATCATAGATACACTTCAACTGTGAGAGACGGAATCTAAAACAAAAATCCAGAAAATCACATTGTATGATTTTTAAGAAAATTATTTGCATTTTATTGCATGACATAAGTATTTGATATATTAGAAAAGCAGAACTTAATATTTGGTACAGAAACCTTTGTTTGCAATTACAGAGATCATTCGTTTCCTGTAGTTCTTGACCAGGTTTGCACTGCAGTATGGATTTTGGCCCACTCCTCCATACAAACCTTCTCCAGATCCTTCAGGTTTCGGGGCTATCGCTGGGCAATACGGACTTTCAGCTCCCTCCAAAGATTTTTTATTGGGTTCAGGTCTGGAGACTGGCTAGGCCACTCCAGGACCTTGAGATGCTTCTTACGGAGCCACTCCTTAGTTGCCCTGGCTGTGTGTTTCAGGTCGTTGTCATGCTGGAAGACCCAGCCACGACCCATCTTCAATGCTCTTACTGAGGGAATGAGGTTGTTGGCCTGTCCCCTTTGCAGAAAAGCATCCCAAAGAATGATGTTTCCACCTCCATGCTTCACGGTTTGGATGGTGTTCTTGGGGTTGTACTCATCCTTCTTCTTCCTCCAAATATGGTTCTAGAACGTTATGTGGTAGCTGGGTATCCTGCATCATTCCCATGTGCTATGATAGATTTAGTACAAGGGGTGAAAAGCTATGCAGAGCAGATAGAATGTAATTTGTGATTGTGCTTCAAAAGGGTCTGGAATGTAAGCCTCATCTTTATTTTTTACATTTCGTTTTTATTGTTCTTCCATGGCATATAATCAGACATTTCAAATTCATACAATGTAAATGCATATACTGAGTATTGAAAACATTAAGAACACCTGCTCTTTCCATGAAAATGACTGACCAGGTGAAAGCTATGATCCCTTATGAATGCCACTTGTTAAATCCACTTCAATCAAGATTTTAATGGCACATACACAAGTAGAGTGATATCCCATTCTTGCAAGCTCTAACCCCAACAATGCATTAATCAACAGTGTAATACTAAAAATAACGAGGTAGAACAAAAACACGCAAGATAAAAAAAAGAGAATTACGAGCATAATATATACAGGGTCAGTTCCAGTTCCATACTTACAATGTACTGGATAGATAGAGTGGTAAGGTGACTAGGCATCAGGATATACACTACATTACCAAAATTATGTGGACACCCGCTCATCAATCATCTGGTGTGTGAGTTTGATGTACACGTGACACAAGTAGAAAGGGAGAGTAGCAGTAGCATTGGTGCTGGCACATGCAACTCCCCCTCTGATGATCACACAGCCACTGATCCTGCAGGGAAAGCCGACCGTTGCCCGGGCTTTCTACGTGCACCAATTAGCATGCTTTCCTTCCTCACCTTCATGAATCATATAAGGGATCGAGATCTTCTAATGTGAACGTTGAGAGACTGTCATGTTGGACTTGGCTGTATCCTGGTAATGTCATGCGTCGCTCAGTGATGTAAGATATAGGTTGAGATGATCGGCCAACATAATATCATAGGAAAATGTCATCCTGCGATTTTGCAAAAAGTTAGCGGTCACAATACATTGCAGCCAATGGGGAACGATGGGTGTAAAAGGGTTGAAGCATATTGATCATTGCGTTCAATATGAAAAGATGAGTGTCACTAGATGCTTATCCGTTAATACCCTTGATGCATAAATACTACATGACCAAAAGTATGTGATAACCTGCTCGTCGAACATCTCATTCCAAAATCATGGACATTAATAAGGAGTTGGTACCCTCTTTGCCGCTATAGCCTCCACTCTTCTGGGAAGGCTTTCCACTAGATGTTGGAACATTGCTGAGGGGACTTCCTTCCATTCAGCCACAAAAGCATTAGTGAGGTCGGGCACTGATGTTGGGCGATTAGGCTTGGCTCACAGTTGGTGTTCCAATTCATTCCAAAGGCTTAAGGTCAAGGGCTCTGTGCAAGCCAGTCAAGTTCTTCCACACCGATCTCTACAAACCATTATGTATGGACCTCGCTTTGTGCATGGGGGCATAGTCATGCAGAAACAGAAAATGATCTTCCCCAAACTATTGCCACAAAGTTGGAAGCACAGAATCCTCTAGAATATCATTGTATGCTGGTCTGGGGCTGCTGTTAAAATGTCCCTTCACTGGAACTAAGGGGCCTAGCCAGAAACATGAAAAACAGCCCCAGACCATTTTTCCTCCTTCACCAAACTTTACAGTTGGCACTATGCATTGGGGCAGGTAGCATTCTTCTGGCATCTGCCAAACCCAGATTAGTCCGTCATACTGCCAGATGGTGAAGTGTGATTCATCACTCCAGAGAACGCGTTTCCACTACTCCAGAATCCAATGGCTTTACAACACTCCAGCTGACGCTTGGCATTACACATGGTGATCTCCGCCATGGAAACCCATTTCATGAAGCTCCTGACAAACAGTTCTCGTGCTGACCTTGCTTCCAGAGGCAGTTTACCAAGTTCCAGTGAGTGTTGCAACCGAGGACAGACAATTTTTTACATGCTATTCACTTCAGCACTCATCTGTCCCTGTCTGGGTTCTTGTGTGGCCTACCACTTGTTGCGCCTAGATGCTTCCACTTCACAATAACAGCACTTACAGTTGCCCGGGGAAGCTCTAGCAGGGCACACATTTGACAAACTGACTTGTTAGAAAGGTGGCATCCTATGACGGTGCCACATTGAAATTCACTTCGGTAAGGCCATACTACTAACAATGTTTTCCTATGGAGATTGCATGGCTGTGTGCTCAATTCTATACACCTTTCAGCAAAGGGTGTGGCTGAAATATCCAAATTCACTAATTTGAAAGGGTTTCCACATACTGTTGTATAGATGATGAATGATATACAGAACAGCAGCAGCGTAAATGACGTTTGTACATGAGTGGGGTTGTGTAGAGTCAGCATAAATGTATTTGCATGTGTGTGAGAGCAAATTATGGAATGAGTGTTTGTATGTGTGTTGGAGTGTCAGTGTGTGTAGTGTGTAGTGCCCTGTGAATGTGCATAGAGACAGAGAAAAAATGAGAATAAAATACTAAGGTCAACTCAGATAGTTTATGTAGCCATTTTGTTAGCTCTTCAGGAGCCTGTTGGTGTCAGACTTTATGCTCGGTACCGTTGCTGTGAGGAAACATAGAGAACAGTCAGTCTATGGCTTGGGTGGTTAGTCTTTAACGATTTTCCGGGCTTTCCTTTCACACCGCCTGATAAAGAGGTCCTGAGCTGTAGTCAATGAACAACATTCTCACAGGTATTCCTCTTATCTAGGTGGGTGAGGGAAGTGTGGAGTGCAATTGAGATTGTGTCATCTATGGATCTGTTAGGGCAGTATGCAAATTGGAGTGGGTCTAGGGTGTCTGTGATGATGGAGTTGATGTGTGCCGTAACCAGCCTCTCAAAGCACTTCATGGTTACAGAAGTGAGTGCTACAGGGCGGTAGTCATTGTGACATGAAGCTTTAGAGTTCTTAGGAACAGGAATGGTGGTCATCTTAAAATGTGTGGGGATTACAGACTGGTACAAGGAGAGATTGAAAATTACATGTATTGTACCTGCCAGGAGTTCTGCCTGGCCGTGCTGCTGCTCCAGTTTCAACTGTTCTGCCTGTGATTATTATTATTTGACCATGCTGGTCATTTATGAACATTTGAACATCTTGGCCATGTTCTGTTATAATCTCCTCCCGGCACAGCCAGAAGAGGACTAGCCACCCCACATAGCCTGGTTCCTTTCTAGGTTTCTTCCTAGGTTTTGGCCTTTCTAGGGAGTTTTTCATAGCCACCATGCTTCTACACCTGCATTGCTTGCTGTTTGGGGTTTTAGGCTGGGTTTCTGTACAGCACATTGAGATATTAGCTGATGTACGAAGGGCTATATAAATACATTTGATTTGATTTGATTTCTGCGCATGCTCTGAGAACATGCCCTGGAATAGCATCGGGCCCAGTGGCCTTCGGGTATTGACCTGATTAAAGACTTTACTCATGTCGGCCTCGGAGAGCGAGATCACCCAATCTTCTGGGTTGGTGGAGGTCCTCACACCCAGGCACGATGTTGATATTGTCAAAGCATGCGTAAAATGCATTGAGTTCGTCTGGAGAGAGGTATCGTTGGGCAGATCATGGCTGGGTCTTCCTTTGTAGTACGTCACGTATCCCCCCGGAGCTTTCATCACGCACACCTGTCCCCTATTCCCACTGATTAGTAGTTGTATATATGTGCCCTTTGTTCACCATGGTGCTGTCGATTATTGTTACATTGTCCATTGGTGCGTGTGAGTACCTGTGCTGTGTGTTGTCCCATGTGTCCCATGTGTTAATCATTGTGCACATGTGTATTTATTCAAGGTACTCCTCGCTCTTTTGTATGGGTTTCAACCCTGTGTTTTTGAATAGTGTTTGTTCGCCTTTACATGGCACATCGTAATTTGGGTACAATAAAAAACGTTATTACGCATTCCTGCATCTGTCTCCCAATCCTTCATGCAAACGTGACAGAATAATCAACCATTGAGAGAAACAGCGGGAATGGCCCGTCCGACAACGCTGCAACTGGGCGGTCCGGCGCCACCGCAATTTCGGCAGCTGCAACTGGGACGTCCGACGTCGCCACAACTTCAGCAGCCACAACTGGCCCGTCTGATGCCACCACAACTGGCCTGTCCGAAGCCGCCACAACTTCGACAGCGGCAACTGTAATAAAAAAAAACTAATACGCATTCCTGGGCCTGTCTCCCGACCCTTTATACCAATGTGACAGAATAATCAACCATTAACCGCTAGCGGAACCCCTCGACAACATTCCGCTGAAAAGGCAGCAAGCAAAATTCAAAAATATTTTTTAGAAATGTAACTTTCACACATTAACAAGTCCAATACAGCAAATGAAAGATAAACATCTTGTTAATCTACCCATCATGTCCGATTTAAAAAATGCTTTATAGCTAAAGCACAACATATGATTATGTTAGGTCATAGCCAAGTCAAAAAAACAAACAGACATTTATCCAACCAAAGATAGGAGTCACAAAAAGCAGATATAGATAAAATTACTCACTAACCTTTGATGATCTTCATCAGATGACATCATGTTGCACAATACATGTATGTTTTGTTCGATAATGTGCATATTTATATACAAAAATCTCAGTTTCCATTGGCGCCTTTCAAGCAGTAATGTTTTGATTCCAAAACATCCGGTGATTTTGCAGAAATACTCATAAAAAACATTGATTAAAGATACAAGTGTTATTCACAGAATTAAAGATAGACTTCTCCTTAATGCAACCGCTGTGTCAGATTTTTAATTAAAGAACTTTATGGAAAAAGCATAATCTGAGAATGGCGCTCAGAACCCAAAACAGCCAGAGGAATATCCGCCATTTTGGAATCAACAAAGTTAGAAACAACACCATAAATATTCACTTACCTTTGATCTTCATCAGAAGGCACTCCCAGGAATCCCAGTTCGACAATAAATGACTGATTTGTTCCATGAAGTTTCAAAATTTATGTCCAAATAGCCACTTGTTTTTGGCGTGTTCAGCCCAGTAATCCATCTTCAAGGGGCGCAGGCACTTCATCCAGACAAAAACTCAAATTGAAGTTCATTCAAGTTTTTAAAGGCGGTTGACATCTAGTGGAAGCCGTAGGAAGTGCAACTTTATCCATATCTCAATGTGTATTCGGTAGGTCAAGCTTTGAAAAACTACAAACCTCAGATGTCCCACTTCCTGGTTGGATTTTTCTCAGGTTTTCAACTGCCATATGAGTTCTGTTATACTCACAGACATCATTCAAACAGTTTTAGAAACTTCAGAGTGTTTTCTATCCAATACTAATAATAATATGCATATATTAGCATCTGGGACAGAGTAGGAGGCAGTTCACTCTGGGCACGCTATTCATCCAAAAGTGAAAATGCTGCCCCCTTTCCCAAAAAGGTTAAAGGAGACAGCAGGAATGGCCCGTCCGACGACGCTGCGACTGATCCGTCCGGCGCCGCCGCAACCTCGACAGCTGCAACTGGGCCATCCGTCATCGCCACAACTGGTCTGTCCAACGATGCAACTTCAGCTGCTACAACTGGCCCATCTAATGCCGCCACAACCGGTCCGTCCGACGCCACTACAACTTCGGCAGCTGCAACTGGCTCGTCCGACGACGACGACGCAACTTCGGCAGCTGCATTGGGTCCTGATCGACGCGCACTGCGTTCCTGTGATCGCCCTCGAGGCCGGTGTCGTTGCACTGTTAGTGCAGTGCATCAGAGGGTACTGTCACGGATACCTCCAGAACTTTCATTACCCAGACCTGGCCCCTGTTCCCAGGGATTAGTAATTGTATAAGTGTACCCTTGGTTTACCAGTGTCCTGTCGATTATTGTTACTGTGTCCGTTGGTTGTGTGAGTACCTGTGCTGTGTGTTTTGGGCTTTCGTGCCCTTGTGGATTGCGCAGATGATTACGGGTCTCATCCTGTGTGTTAATCATTGTGCGCGTGTATATTTATGTGTGGTATTCCTCGCTCTTTTGTTTGGGTTTCAACCCTGTGTTTTGTGTACGTGGTTGTTTGGTCTTCATCCCCGTGCCTTTACATGGCACATCGTAATTTGGGTGAAATAAAAACCCATATTACGTATTCCTGCGCTTGTCTCTCAATCATACTTGCCTGTGTAAAAATATTCAACTTTTTTCCTATATTTTCCTTTTGCTTGTTTGATGACTGCAGAGGTCATAGTGGGACTTCTAGTACTTATTCCTGTCCTCAGCTGAAGAAGCCTCAGGGTTGTCTGCGATTGCCCTGTGTCCGGAAGCCCTATCCTTTACTTTAGCGCCAACCTCAGTTTTAATCCAGGGATAATATCTGATTCTGGAGATACATTCTGGAGCCTCGTACAGTTCGTACGAGCTTGTTATTTCTCTTGTCCTGAGGTGGAACGTATACAACAGTCATGATAACAGCTGAAAAGTCCCTCGGGAGGTAAAAGGTTCAGCATTTTACCATCAGGTCTTCCAAGACGGGTGAGCAATGGGTCGACACACACGAAGAGGCAAACCCCTCCCCTCATCAATTTCCCTGACTCCACTGCCCTGTTGGCACTGGGAATGGAGAATCCATTGAGTTGGATAGCCATGGGGGGGATCTTGTCCGAGAAAGGTTTTTCAGAAAAGTAGATAATATTACCCTTTGGTAGCAAATCTGCAATCTGAGGTCATCCATCTTTTTATAAGGGAAGAGGTGGCCAGTTCTCACTTGGTGTCACGGGTGTCGTTGAAGGAAGACCAAAGCACATTGTGGTGAGTGTACATTACTTTTTATTTGGATAATGTCGCCAACAAAAACAATAAACAATACAACACTACCGTGACGCTTAAAGGGCTATAGTGCCACTAACAAAGATAACTTCCCACAAATAACAAAGGGAAAAATGCTACCTAAGTATGATTCCCAATCAGAGACAACGAATGACAGCTGTCCCAGATTGAGAACCATACCCGGTCAAAACAAAGAAATACAAAAACATAGGAAATAGAACATAGAATGCCCACCCAAATCACACCCTGACCAAACCAAAATAGAGACATAAAAAGCTCTCTAAGGTCAGGGCGTGACACTTTGCCTTAATCTTGCCCGGATCCCCCCTCTCGTGCCTTTGTAACACTGACGTTTCCTCTTGGGTAGATTGTGTAAATGTACCATTCAGAGGGTGAATAGGCCAAACAAAAGATTTAAGTGCCTTTAAACGGGGTAAGGTAGTAGGAGCCAGGCGCACCGATTTGTGTCAACAACTGCAACGCTGCTGGGTAATTTCATGCTCCCATGTGTATCAAGAATGGCACCTTTAGTCCATGCCCCAATGAATTGAGACTGTTCTGAGAGCAACAGGGGGGTGCAACTCAATATTAGGTAGGTTTTCTCAAGGCTTGATTGAATAAATTAGAAAAGATTTCTAAAAAACAGTTTTTGCTTTGTCATTATGGGGTGTTGTGTGTAGATTGATGAGGAAAAATACTATTTAATCAATTTTAGAATAAGGCTGTAAAGTAAGAAAATGTGGAGAAAGTCAAGGTGTCCGAATACTTTCAGAATGCACTGTATGTGGGGCGTCATGTTTGCAGACATCATACAAAGCATTCTGATTGTCACATAAAAATCTGTCAGACCAAAGATGTTATAACAAAACTACGCAAAGGGATGGTAAACTCGACTGACTTAGATTGTAACTATCGTTCCTCAGTGTTGCCAGCTAAGATCCCTCGTTCCAGGGGGTTTAATTTACAAACTTAATCCTGTGTTTGCCCCCCATTTATTGATAAATCCCCCATCATATTAATATTTCCTGCATCATATCGCCCCACATAACATTCCCCCATTTCTACCCACTATGGACTTGAAATCCCCCACACATTGAATATACCCCCCCCCCCCCCCCCCCACAAACCCCCCTAAAACAGTTTCATGCAAATCTGGCAACCTTGTTTAGCTATTGCGCTATGGTTAGGCTTGGCAGTATGCTTGCATTCGGGGTGATGATCTGTAAGGTGATAACATTTTATTTGCTTTGTGATTTGTCAAACACTGTAAATTATGTATTTAGTCATGTGCTCCAGTTCTTGTATGCACTGTAACAAGTACATCAAAGATTTGTAATATGCTGAAAAGTGGCCAACCTAAGTTTGTGTTTTTCAGGCAATGGGCGCAGCCATCTTTGACTTTGCTTTGTTTATTTGCGTTTTACAGTGAATGGCATTTTGGGATTAGGGAGTTTTCTCTTGTCAAAAATGAACAAACACGGCTGCCATCATAAAGAATGTAGCTGCTGTTAGCTTAGCTGACACCCATCTCTTTTCTGAACAATATTACATTTCCCCCTTGTGCTCACCAGAGATGTGGTACATTGTTAACAAGTCTAGCTGTTTGGTCTCTAACATGTTTTTTTTTTGTCAGCACAACCTGTTATTTAGACTGGTTAATGGAATGAGTTTGGCTGTGGATGTGTTTGGTGTGATATGCGTGGGTGATGAATTTCGCATTTATCTTGTACAATTAAAGGTGAAATTTAGGATTACATTTGTGAAGACCTTTATTTCCCATCAGTACAAAACATTGTTTAGATTATTTTCAGACAACAATTCTGTTTAAAAGAATTTGTTGCATCGTACGTTCTGTTGCTACTGTTCCAATCACATATTTGCGATGGTACGCTGCAGGGACCACTCAAAAATGATCACATATACAGTGGGGCAAAAAAGTATTTAGTCAGCCACCAATTGTGCAAGTTCTCCCACTTAAAAAGATGAGAGAGGCCTGTAATTTGCATCATAGGTACACTTCAACTATAACAGACAAAGTGAGAAAAAAAATCCAGAAAATCACATTGTAGGATTTTTAATTAATTAATTTGCAAATTATGGTGGAAAATAAGTATTTGGTCACCTACAAACAAGCAAGAGTTATGGCTCTCACAGACCTGTAACTTCTTCTTTAAGAGGCTCCTCTGTCCTCCACTCGTTACCTGTATTAATGGCACCTGTTTGAACTTGTTATCAGTATAAAAGACACCTGTCCACAACCTCAAACAGTCACACGCCAAACTCCACTATGGCCAAGACCAAAGAGCAGTCAAAGGACACCAGAAACAAAATTGGAGACCTGCACCAGGCTGGGAAGACTGAATCTTCAATAGGTAAGCAGCTTGGTTTGAAGAAATCAACTGTGGGAGCAATTATTAGGCAATGGAAGACATACAAGACCACTGATAATCTCCCTCGATCTGGGGCTCCACGCAAGATCTCACCCCGTGGGGTCAAAATGATCACAAGAACGGTGAGCAAAAATCCCAGAACCACACGCGGGGACCTAGTGAATGACCTGCAGAGAGCTGGGACCAAGTAACAAAGCCTACCATCAGTAACACACTACGCCGCCAGGGACTCAAATCCTGCAGTGCCAGACTTGTCCCCCTGCTTAAGCCAGTACATGTCCAGGCCCGTCTGAAGTTTGCTAGAGAGCATTTGGATGATCCAGAAGAAGATTGGGAGAATGTCATATGGTCAGATGAAACCAAAATATAACTTTTTGGTAAAAACTCAACTCGTCGTGTTTGGAGGACAAAGAATGCTGAGTTGCATCCAAAGAACACCATACCTACTGTGAAGCATTGGGGTGTAAACATCATGCTTTGGGGCTGTTGTTCTGCAAAGGGACCAGGACGACTGATCCGTGTAAAGGAAAGAATGAATGGGGCCATGTATCGTGAGATTTTGAGTGAAAACCTCCTTCCATCAGCAAGGGCATTGAAGATGAAACGTGGCTGGGTCTTTCAGCATAACAATGATCCCAAACACACCGCCCGGGCAACGAAGGAGTGGTTTCGTAAGAAGCATTTCAAGGGCCTGGAGTGGCCTAGCCAGTCTCCAGATCTCAACCCCATAGAAAATCTTTGGAGGGAGTTGAAAGTCCATGTTGCCCAGCAACAGCCCCAAAACATCACTGCTCTAGAGGAGATCTGCATGGAAGAATGGGCCAAAATACCAGCAACAGTGTGTGAAAACCTTGTGAAGACTTACAGAAAATGTTTGACCTCTGTCACTGCCAACAAAGGGTATATAACAAAGCATTGAGATAAACTTTTGTTATTGACCAAATACTAATTTTCCATAAGAATTTGCAAATAAATTCATAAAAAATCCTACAATGTGATTTTCTGTATTTTTTTTTCTCATTTTGTCTGTCATAGTTGAAGTGTATCTATGATGAAAATTACAGGTCTCATCTTTTTAAGTGGGAGAACTTGCACAATTGGTGGCTGACTAAATACTTTTTTTGGCCCACTGTATGTGATTGTACTTGTCAAAGGGAAAACATGTGACATAAATCAAGGGATCATAGCTTTCACCTGGATTCACCTGGTCAGTCGTTCATGGAATAAGCAGGTGTTCCTAATGTTTTATACACTCAGTGTGTATTGCCCAACTAGGAATAAATGAGACACTTATTTGTTTAAATTAATTACACATACAGTACTGTATGTGTAATATCTGACAGTAGAGGGGTGTAACGATTGTCCTCTTCTTCTGACGAGGAGTAAGAGATGTCGGACCAATGTGCAGCGTCGTAAGTGTCCATTTTAATATATAAAACTGAACACTACAAAAATACAAAATAACAACGTGAATGAACAAACGAAAATCGAAACAGTTCCGTATGGTACAGACACAGGAAAAAAATCACCCACAACTCAAAAGTGAAACCAGGCTACCTAAGTATGGTTCTCAATCAGGGACAACGAATGACAGCTGCCTCTGATTGAGAACCTTACCAGGCCAAACACAGAAATCCCAAAACATAGAAAAAGGAACATAGACAACCCACCCAACTCACGCCCTGACCATACTAAAACAAAGACATAACAAAATAACTAAGGTCAGAACGTGACTAGGGGTCTGGGTCGCTGCATGTTCAGCTCCCATACACATTTCCAAAAACTGCGGAGTGAGTGGCTGTACAATGTGTCCATGCTATGTGAGGTCAAACGGTATAATTAGTGTTTGTGAAGTAAATATGGTGATTCTTATTAACACTAGATCTGACATAAGCCAACGGCCACTGACGTTCATTTTTTTTATAAAAGAATCTGCCTCAATTCAAGCTATGTCCTGCTACTTCCCTGACTTTTCCTAAATGTTTGTATTTTACACTACTTGTTTGTCAGAGTTTTTTAATCAGAAACAGAAAAGTATTTAGAGCCTTTCTACCTGTTTTTTTCACACCTGTTCCCAACTTGGTATTTTATTAGGATCCCCATTAGCAGTTGCAAAAGCAGCAGGTATTCTTCCTGGGGTCAACACAAAACATGAAACATGACATAGTACAGAACATTAATAGACAATAACAGCTCAAGGACAGATCTACACACATACATAGGGGAGAGGCGTTGTGCCGTGAGGTTTTGTTTGATCTGTTTTTTTAAATCAGGTTTGCTGTTCACTTGAGCAATGTGAGATGGAATGGAATTCCACACAATAATGGTTCTATATAATACTGTACGCTTTCTTGAATTTGTTCTGGTCTTTGGGGACTGTGAAAAGACCCCTTGTGGCATGTATGGTGGGGTAAGTGTGTGTCAGAGCTGTGTGTAAGTTGACTATGCAAACAATTTGGGATTTTCAACCAAGAGAGACTGGCATGCATAGTATTTATATCAGCCCTCTGATTACAATGAAGAGCAAGACGTGCCGCTCTGTTCTGGGCCAGCTGCAGCTTAACTAGGTCTTTGCTTGCAGCACACGACTGGACAATAATCAAGATAAGACTAAACTAGTGTTACATCTGCTCCTGACACACTCTCTACTTCTCATCCTGTGTCTCCCTAACCTGACACCACTCCCCCAGTGCTCTCTGCCTTCTCTCTCCGTGTGGGTGTATGTGATTGTGTGATTGGAGACAGGTGCGCTGGAGGCAGAGCAGATCCCCACCAGCTGCAACTTGTTCCATAATCAACACCTTTACAATTACTGATCCCTGCCACTTCCACGCTGCCAGATCGTAGCCTCTGCTCAGTCAGTTTGTGGTTCAAGCCATTTGTTCTGCATAGATCTTGTTATCCTATCCCTACCTTTTTTCCCTAGCCTGACGCTGCTTTTTTCTCTGCTACATTTCTCTCCTACTTCCCTTGCCCCATCCTCAGCCTCAGTTCCCTGCTACCCTCCCGAGCTTCCCCTGGCCTGCTCCTCATCTACCCCCTGATTTTAAAATAAATACGTGCTTTAGTTACCTTATCCCTGTCTCCTCGTCTGAGTCTGCACTTGGGTTCACCTGCTCCGCCAAGCGTAACAACTAAAGCCAGCAGACTTGCTTTTTCAAGTGATGTTCAACAGCCACACCATTCATTACCAAATTCAGCTGAGGTCTAGAACTTAAGGAATGATTTGTACCAAATACAATGCTCTTAGTTTTAGAGATGTTCAGGACCAGTTTATTACTTGCCACCCATTCCAAAACAGACTGCAACTCTTTGTTAAGGGTTTTTAGTGATTTCATTAGCTGTGGTTGCTGATGCATATATGGTTGAATCATCAGCATACATGGACACATGCTTAACCTGCCAAGACATTGTGCTGTAGAACGTTGGTACCCAACCAGGTGCTAATGCGTCTCTCTTTCCTCACTGAATGAATGACAAATAGCTGAATGGGCAATATTTGTGCACCTTCACAATTTAGTCCTAACTGAATGATAAGAGGGGTTAAGATGTTGATTTAATTTAGAAAGACGATAGAGTAATGATGAGTTTGTCTTTTGCATATTTATCAGCAGCAAATAATTGGACTGTGCACCTTGCGGGATGATACAATTGTCTTTTACATTTTTTACTAAATAAGCTGTTATGGGACTTATTTACTGTGACTCTATTACTGATTGAATTTATTGTAAGGGAAATAAAAACATTCTACATGTTGCAGTAGGCCTTTGGAATAATGCAAAACATATTCTTGATGATATCCTAGGAAGCAAACAATGCCAGCCCACTGAATGAAAGACACATTGATGGAATGGGTGATAATTGTGCAAGTTACTTCAATCTAATTTCAATTAGGCCTGACTGAATGATGAGGGGGAAGAGGTTGATTTAATTTAGAACAACAGTGTAATGATGAGTTTGTTATGCCCATTTATCAGCATTGAAGCTCAAGTTAACCTTTTGAAGTGTACAATCACATATTTGTGATCATTGTTGAGTGGTCCCTGCAGCGTACCATCGCAAAGATGTGATTGGAACAGTAGCAACAGAACGTATGATTCAACAAATGCTTCTAAACAACATTGTCTGAAAAGCATCTAAAACATATTTTGTACTGAAAGGTCTTCACCTTTTATTGTAAAAGATAAATGTGAACATCATCATCCAAGCATCACACGGAACATATCCACATCCACTGCCTAGAAGGCCAGCATCCCAGAGTCACCTCTTCACTGTTGACATTGAGACTGGTGTTTTGCGGATACTATTTAATCAAGCTGCCAGTTGAGGACTTGTGAGGCATCTGTTTCTCAAACTAGACACTCTAATGCACTTGTCCTTTTGCTCAGTTGTGCTCCGGGGCCACCCACTCCTCTTTCTATTCTGGTTAGAGCCAGTTGCACTGTTCTGTGAGGGGATTAGTACACAGCGTTGTACGAGATCTTCAGTTTCTTGGCAATTTCTCGCATGGAATAGCCTTCATTTCTCGAACAAGAATAGACAGATGAGTTTCAGAAGAAATTCTTTGTTTCTAGACATTTTGAGTCTGTAATCAAACCCACAAATGCTGATGCTCCAGATGCTCAACTAGTCTAAAGAAGGCCAGTTTTATTGCTTATTTAATCAGAACAGTTTTCAGCTGTGCTAACATAATTGCAAAATGGTTTTCTAATGATCAATTAGCCTTTTAAATTATAAACATGGATTAGCTAACACAACTTGTCATTGGAATATAGGAGTGATGGTTGCTGATAATGGGCCTCTGTACGCCTACAGTATGTAGATATTCCATTAAAAATCCGCCGTTTCTTGGTACAATAGCCATTTACAACATTAACAATGTCTACACTGTATTTCTGATCAATTTGATGTTATTTTAATGGACCAAAAATGGGCTTTTCTTTCAAAAACAATGACATTTTGAAGTGACCCCAAGTTTTTTAAAGGTAGTGTAGGTATAGCAGATCCCCTTATTGTTTGGGACACTTTTAAAATGTGTATTTAGAGGCCATGCAATTCAATACTAATCTATAAGTCAAAAGAGTTCATATTTACAAAGAAAATAGGACAGTACAGATAGATAGCAATAAAAAACCTAATAAGCGTACCGGCCGTTGGCGGTGGAAGAAGGTGAGGACCAATGCGCAGCGTGGTAAGTGTCCATATTTTTTATAACGTAATAGAACACTGAACAAAGTGAACGAACGGAACCGAAACAGTTCTGTCTGGTGCAGATACAAACACTCAACAGAAAACAATCCCCCACGAAACACAGGTGGGAAAAGGCTACCTAAGTATGATTCTCATTCAGAGACAACTAACGACACCTGCCTCTGATTGAGAACCATACCAGGCCAAACACAAAACACAACAGAAAAACGAACATAGACAACCCTCCCAACTCACGCCTTGACCATACTAAAAAAAATACATAACAAAAGAACAAAGGTCAGAACGTGACAATAAGTTAGAGGAAAAACAAAAAGAAATGGACAAACTTATTTCAGAAAGATCAAGTTGAATATATTACAAAAATGTATAAATAAAAAAAAAACATCTTCAACATACAAATGATACCAACAATGATTTACTGAAACTTGTTACAAATGACAGTCACCCATGATTCACCAAACAATATTTTGAAAGAGCAAGCAAAGTACTTTAAGAATATTTTTCATTTCAGTCTCCTCCATCTCCACTAACCGAAGTTAATTATAAATTTATGTATTTCTTTCTGTTAATAATGTAAAATTAACAGCTGTACAGAAAGACATGTGATGGCCTAATTACAGGAGGAATTTCCTGATGCAATTAAAGTCTTTAAGTCTGGGAAAAGTCCAGGGCTGGATGGCTGACCAAACCTTTTTCGATGTACTCAGAGGACTGTTATTAGCCTGTTGTAACCACACCTATAAAAATGGGACATTATCAGATACTCCACAAGAAGGTCTGATTTCATTATTACTGATACAGGATCCAAGTGTAAATATAAAGGTCTAGTCCATTTCAAAAATGGAAGGCCCCTTACACTTCAGTGTTGTGCTGAAAAAAATTCTAGCAAAATGCATAGGGCAGAGAATTGAAAAGGTATTGTCGGATATTATTCATCCTAATCAGACATTTTTTTATTTTTTTTATTTTTACATGTATGATACATTGGAGATAATAAAAGACAAGTTCAGGAAACAATAGAACACTATGAACAATCTGGGAAACCAGGCCTGGTATTCATAGCTGACAAAAAAGGCTTTTGATAAAGTATGACTGGAATTTATATATAAATGCCTGGAATATTTCAATTTTGGAGAATCTCTTATACAATGGGGTAAAGTTACAGTTGGAGTCATTAAAACTCATTTTTCAACCACTCCACACATTTCGTGTTGACAAACTATAGTTTTGGCAAGCCGGTTAGGACATCTACTTTGTGCATGACATGTCATTTTTCCAAAAATTGTTTACAGACAGATTATTTTACTTACAATTCACTGTATCACAATTCCAGTGGGTCAGAAGTTTACATACACTAAGTTGACTGTGCCTTTAAACAGTTTGGAAAATTCCAGAAAATTATGTCATGGCTTTAGAAGCTTCTGATAGGCTAATTGACATCATTTGAGTCAATTGGAGGTGTACCTGTGGATGTAATTCAAGGCCTACCTTCAAACTCAGCGCCTCTTTGCTTGACATCATGGGAAAATCAAAGGAAATTAGCCAAGAACTCAGAAAAATAATATGTAGGCCTCCACAAGTCTGGTTCATCCTTGGGAGAAATTTCCAAATGCCTGAAGGTACCATGTTCATCTGTACAACCAACAGTACGCAAGTATAAACACCAAGGGACCACATAGCCGTCATACTGCTCAGGAAGGAGACGTGTTCTTTCTCCTAGAGACGAACGTACTTTGGTGCGAAAAGTGCAAATCAATCCCAGAACAACAGCAAAGGACCTTGTGAAGATGCCAGAGGAAACGGGTACAAAAGTATCTATATCCACAGTTAAACGAGTCCTATATCGACATAACCTTAAAGGCCGCTCAGCAAGGAAAAAGCCACAGCTCAAAAACCATCATAAAAAAAGCCAGTCTACGGTTTACAACTGCACATGGGGACAAAGATCGCACTTTTTTGAGAAATTTTCTCTGGTCTGATGAAACAAAAATATAACTGTTTGGCAATAATGACCATTGTTATGTTTGGAAGAAAAAAGGGGATGCTTCCAAGACAAAGAACACCATCCCAACCATGAAGCACGGGGGTGGCAGCATCATGTTGTGGGGGTGCTTTGCTGCAGGAGGGACTGGTGAGCAAAAAATATTTTATTTTATTTGGAAATGCAAACCAGACAATTTTATGGCCTATTTACATAATGAATTTGAATTTGGAGGGCAGAAATGATGAAATATTAAAGCATTAGACCTCTCAATAAAGGCTTCAGTCATGCAAAAATTATACTTAAATCTGAACAGATTCTTTAGCAGATTAGTAAGAATGTCTTACCCCATGTTCAAGATTGGCCTTTTCCCTTTATTCAGATTACAACCTCTCACTTTCAGTTATTTAAAAAAGAAATAAGCTCCATAATGTTGTTATTTTTAAAACAAGTCATATAAAGTTGGTTGATATTTCAGTTTAATCCACCAGAAAAGACAGAACAAATAATACAAATATTATGTTTAATCTCAAATATACTAATTGATAAAATTAAAACATTGTTATAATTTTGTTTTGTTTAAAAAAAGGTACAGTATACTCCTTGTAAATGATACCATACAAAGGATTGGTGGAGTTATGCCACACACGCAGTTAACAAAAATATATGGAAATGTCTACTCTACCCAAAATTACAACCAACTAACTTTTCATTACCATGAAAATGGAAGATGCAAGTGGAAGGGGGAAAAGGAAGGAACTGGCCTGTCGGCTCTGCAATAAAGACCAAAATTGATTTAAAGAAAATTGTGATAAATTAAAAAGTATACCAGTTTCATTTAAGAACCAAAAAATTGACAGTTTTGGCATATAGAATGCAAAATAGTTGGGAAGAGATTTTCTATGTACTTATTCCATGGCACATGGTTTATGAAAGGATACACAAAATGAGACCTGATTCAATACTTATAGTTTTTTCAATAGAAAAAATAGAAAATAGAATTATGTATATGGGGGGATACAACCATCCCAGCTCTGTAGATTTTGCTGTGAAGAGACAGAATAATTAGATTCTTTGTTTTTACACTGTTCATATGTAGCTTGTTTTTGGTCATAGGTTCAGGAATGGCTGAAGAATTGCAACATTTACCTGGAAGAGACTCTGCAAATAGCACTGGTTGGCTATTTGAAAAGTCATAGTCAATCGATCAATAATATAATAATACTTTTAGCAAAAATGTTTCATTTACAATCCGTAGAAACTGGTAATAGAAAGGTTCAGAACTTTGGTGAAACATCACAGCACAGTTGAAAGATATATGGCAAATATAAATCAAAACTGGATGGTATTAATAAGAGACAGATGGCAAGTGTTGAGTGGAGCTGAAGGGAGGGACTGAAAACAAGATAACTAATGTAAAATATATTGTGTCCATAAAATCTATATTGTAAGTATAAGCTGGAAGTAGAGGGGTTAGTGGAAAATAATAAAGCAAGGAAAAAAATCACACATGATTAGAGTTAGCCTATAGACAAGATTAATGTGATGAGTGACAATATTAGGCCTATCAGTTGTCAATTTGTACATGGAGAGATGGGCGCATCTTGTAATTGACAGATGCAGGGAAAGGAGCATCCTTCAGAGACACATGCAGGTAAAACATTGTGATTTCTATATTGTATCAGAAGGAGCATATCAAAACCAAATCACATCAAATTTTATTGGTCACATAAACATGGTCAGCAGATGTTAATGTGAGTGTAGCGAAATGCTTATGCTTCTGGGTTCCAAAAGTGCAATAATATATAACAAGTAATCTAACAATTACCCAACAACTCCCTAATACACACAAATCTAACAATTCCCCAACAACTCCCTAATACACACAAATCTAACAATTCCCCAACAACTACCTAATACACACAAATCTAACAAGTAATCTAACAATTCCCCAACAACTACCTAATACACACAAATCTAAAAGGGTGAATGAGAATATGTACATATAAATATATGGATGAGCGGCATAGGCAAGGTGCAGTAGATGGTATAAAATACAGTATACACATGTGATATGAGTAATGTAAGATAGGTAAACGTTATTGAAGTGGCATTGTTTAAAGTGACTTGTGATCAATTTATTAAAGCGTCCCATGATTGGGTCTCAATTCAAAATATACATGTGATATGAGAAATGTAAGATATGTAACATTATTAAAGTCTGTAGTTTCTATTACACTTACCTTTGTCAAATAACTCACACAATTCAAGAGGTGCAGCTCTATTTACAAATTTCACTGTTTCCAAGAATATTTGTGCTGTTCATACATTCAGCACATGACCGCTCTGGATACAAAGCAAAAACTACTATCATAACTAAATTTAAAACATGCTATTATGTCGTCAATGGATCAATGGGTGATAGAAACCAGATAGAAACTGATAATGGTGCATGTGAGTTCAATGAACTGAATGAGAAACAGGGTGATTGAATTTGATTGATCTGAATAATGAGGAGGAAGAGGATGATTGAATTTAGAACAATAGTGTAGTGATGATGAAGAATTGTGGGTGTTGTGGTCGGTCTAATTATTTTATCATGAAAGGCTGGAAATGGTATTTAATTTCCCCTTGGAGATCCAAAGCAGACACTCAGTAAAATGTGTGTAGTTCACACTGGCAACCTGAACCAAACTAATGGATGCACTGACAGCATTGCTGCAGAATTTAGATGAGTTACACTGTAAAAGAATGACCCACGGGCTTAGTAAATATTGCAAAAGAAAATCAATGTTTTTTCTTAAAATAATAGATTTCTGGTTTAAATAAAAAATTTTAATATAGTACTTAATTTATATCTGTTGAAAAAGACTGGCATTTGAAAATAAAAATCCAAGGTAAAAGTCTGCTAAATTTTAACGAATATTTTTAAGTAACAACCAACAACTTATGATTTTCAAATTATCATTATTGTGATGGACTGACATACTAGATCTAGTTAAGAACTTAAGAAGCAATTGTGCTTGGAACAGTTCAACGGACGTCGTCTTGATCTTTCTCCTCTGGAATGACTGTGGCAGGTAAGGACCAAATTATCACTTGGAATGTAGTTTGGATCTCTACACATATTTTCAACAAAATGTAAAAAATATTTGTTAAATAATATTCTTCAAGTACAAAAAGCCTTTAGCTAGCTATATTGCCAGAGTACGTTATATATTTGCACGTTGATAAGCTAGCTAGTTAACGGCCATGATGTCTGTATAGTTAGCTAGTGGTGGGCATGCTACTAACTAGTTAACGGCCGTGATGTCTGTATAGTTAGATCGTGGTGGGCATGCTACTAGCTAGTTGACTTCCATGATGTCTGTATAGTTAGCTAGTGGTGGGCATGCTACTAGCTAGTTGACTTCCATGATGTCTGTATAGTTAGCTAGTGGTGGGCATGCTACTAGCTAGTTGACTTCCATGATGTCTGTATAGTTAGCTAGTGGTGGGCATGCTACTAGCTAGTAAGTTAGCAGTGCATTTACTCGCCTCAGCGCTGTTTAACTTGTCATTTTTGTGTAAGTTTTATATTAACCGAAATAGCTATGTAACATATTAGTTTCCTAGCTTACCAAAAAATGCATCGTCAGCCAACATTACAGTAGAACTGAACACATGTGCTCCTGCAAGGTAATGTTCACCTGCTAGGCAAGCTACCCAGGAAGAGACCGGTAGGAAAAATACGTAGCTAGCTAGCTAACTACACCTAGCTATCCAACTACACCTGTCCTTGCAGAAACCTTCTTGTTGTTCACGTATTCACAATGCGGAAAACTCAGACGGAATCCTATGGAATCCAGAAATTGAAACAGAATACAGGTACCCCTCGGACAGGATACATTACATACTAACCCAACATTAGTGTGAATAATAGATATTACATATATACTGTATTTTTAAATCAACCAAATGGATTGAACACGTTAGGCAACAAAAAGTTAACATGGAATTCCGGGGAAACAAATATTTTTTATTTTATTTTTTTATTTCACCTTTATTTAACCAGGTAGGCTAGTTGAGAACAAGTTCTCATTTGCAACTGCGACCTGGCCAAGATAAGGCATAGCAGTGTGAACAGACAACACAGAGTTACACATGGAGTAAACAATTAACAGGTCAATAACACAGTAGAAAAAAAGGGGAGTCTATATATACATTGTGTGCAAAAGGCATGAGGTAGGCAAATAATTACAATTATGCAGATTAACACTGGAGTGATAAATGATCAGATGGTTATGTACAGGTAGAGATATTGGTGTGCAAAAGAGCAGAAAAATAAAAATAAATAAATAAAAACAGTATGGGGATGAGGTAGGTGAAAATGGGTGGGCTATTTACCAATAGACTATGTACAGCTGCAGCGATCGGTTAGCTGCTCAGATAGCAGATGTTTGAAGTTGGTGAGGGAGATAAAAGTCTCCAACTTCAGCGATTTTTGCAATTCGTTCCAGTCACAGGCAGCAGAGAACTGGAACGAAAGGCGGCCAAATGAGGTGTTGGCTTTAGGGATGATCAGTGAGATACACCTGCTGGAGCGCGTGCTACGGATGGGTGTTGCCATCGTAACCAGTGAACTGAGATAAGGCGGAGCTTTACCTAGCATGGACTTGTAGATGACCTGGAGCCAGTGGGTCTGGCGACGAATATGTAGCGAGGGCCAGCCGACTAGAGCATACAAGTCGCAGTGGTGGGTGGTATAAGGTGCTTTAGTGACAAAACGGATGGCACTGTGATAAACTGCATCCAGTTTGCTGAGTAGAGTGTTGGAAGCAATTTTGTAGATGACGTCGCCGAAGTCGAGGATCGGTAGGATAGTCAGTTTTACTAGGGTAAGTTTGGCGGCGTGAGTGAAGGAGGCTTTGTTGCGGAATAGAAAGCCGACTCTTGATTTGATTTTCGATTGGAGATGTTTGATATGGGTCTGGAAGGAGAGTTTAGAGTCTAGCCAGACACCTAGGTACTTATAGATGTCCACATATTCAAGGTCGGAACCATCCAGGGTGGTGATGCTGGTCAGGCGTGCGGGTGCAGGCAGCGAACGGTTGAAAAGCATGCATTTGGTTTTACTAGCGTTTAAGAGCAGTTGGAGGCCACGGAAGGAGTGCTGTATGGCATTGAAGCTCGTTTGGAGGTTAGATAGCACAGTGTCCAAGGACGGGCCGGAAGTATATAGAATGGTGTCGTCTGCGTAGAGGTGGATCAGGGAATCGCCCGCAGCATGAGAAACATCATTGATATATACAGAGAAAAGAGTCGGCCCGAGAATTGAACCCTGTGGCACCCCCATAGAGACTGCCAGAGGACCGGACAGCATGCCCTCCGATTTGACACACTGAACTCTGTCTGCAAAGTAATTGGTGAACCAGGCAAGGCAGTCATCCGAAAAACCGAGGCTACTGAGTCTGCCGATAAGAATACGGTGATTGACAGAGTCGAAAGCCTTGGCAAGGTCTATGAAGACGGCTGCACAGTACTGTCTTTTATCGATGGCGGTTATGATATCGTTTAGTACCTTGAGCGTGGCTGAGGTACACCCGTGACCGGCTCGGAAACCAGATTGCACAGCGGAGAAGGTACGGTGGGATTCAAGATGGTCAGTGACCTGTTTGTTGACTTGGCTTTCGAAGACCTTAGATAGGCAGGGCAGGATGGATATAGGTCTGTAACAGTTTGGGTCCAGGGTGTCGCCCCCTTTGAAGAGGGGGATGACTGCGGCAGCTTTCCAATCCTTGGGGATCTCAGACGATATGAAAGAGAGGTTGAACAGGCTGGTAATAGGGGTTGCGACAATGGCGGCGGATAGTTTCAGGAATAGAGGGTCCAGATTGTCCAGCCCAGCTGATTTGTACGGGTCCAGGTTTTGCAGCTCTTTCAGGACATCTGCTATCTGGATTTGGGTAAAGGAGAACCTGGAGAGGCTTGGGCGAGTAGCTGCGGGGGGGGGGGAGCTGTTGTTCGAGGTTGGAGTAGCCAGGCGGAAGGCATGGCCAGCCGTTGAGAAATGCTTGTTGAAGTTTTCGATAATCATGGATTTATCGGTGGTGACCATGTTACCTAGTCTCAGTGCAGTGGGCAGCTGGGAGGAGGTGCTCTTGTTCTCCATGGACTTCACAGTGTCCCAGAACTTTTTGGAGTTGGAGCTACAGGATGCAAACTTCTGCCTGAAGAAGTTGGCTTTAGCTTTCCTGACTGACTGTGTGTATTGGTTCCTGACTTCCCTGAACAGTTGCATATCGCGGGGACTATTCGATGTTAGCGCAGTCCGCCACAGGATGTTTTTGTGCTGGTCGAGGGCAGTCAGGTCTGGAGTGAACCAGGGGCTATATCTGTTCTTAGTTCTGCATTTTTTGAACGGAGCATGCTTATCTAAAATGGTGAGGAAGTTACTTTTAAAGAAAGACCAGGCATCCTCAACTGACGGGATGAGGTCAATGTCCTTCCAGGATACCCGGGCCAGGTCGATTAGAAAGGCCTGCTCACAGAAGTGTTTTAGCGAGCGTTTGACAGTGATGAGGGGTGGTCGTTTGACTGCGGCTCCGTAGCGGATACAGGCAATGAGGCAGTGATCGCTGAGATCCTGGTTGTAGACAGCGGAGGTGTATTTGGAGGGCCAGTTGGTCAGGATGACGTCAATGAGGGTGCCCTTGTTTACAGAGTTAGGGTTGTACCTGGTGGGTTCCTTGATGATTTGAGTGAGATTGAGGGCATCTAGCTTAGATTGTAGGACTGCCGGGGTGTTAAGCATATCCCAGTTTAGGTCACCTAACAGAACAAACTCTGAAGCTAGATGGGGGGCGATCAATTCACAAATGGTGTCCAGGGCACAGCTGGGAGCTGAGGGGGGTCGGTAGCAGGCGGCAACAGTGAGAGACTTATTTCTGGAGAGAGTAATTTTCAAAATTAGTAGTTCGAACTGTTTGGGTATGGACCTGGAGAGTATGACATTACTTTGCAGGCTATCTCTGCAGTAGACTGCAACTCCTCCCCCTTTGGCAGTTCTATCTTGACGGAAGATGTTATAGTTGGGTATGGAAATCTCAGAATTTTTGGTGGCCTTCCTGAGCCAGGATTCAGACACGGCAAGGACATCAGGGTTAGCAGAGTGTGCTAGAGCAGTGAGTAAGACACACTTAGGGAGGAGGCTTCTGATGTTGACATGCATGAAACCAAGGCTTTTTCGATCACAGAAGTCAACAAATGAGGGTGCCTGGGGACATGCAGGGCCTGGGTTTACCTCCACATCACCCGCGGAACAGAGAAGGAGTAGTATGAGGGTGCGGCTGAAGGCTATCAAAACTGGTCGCCTAGGGCGTTGGGGACAGAGAATAAGAGGAGCAGGTTTCTGGGCATGGTAGAATATATTCAGAGCATAATGCGCAGACAGGGGTATGGTGGGGTGCGGGTACAGCGGAGGTAAGCCCAGGCACTGGGTGATGATGAGAGAGGTTGTATCTCTGGACATGCTGGTTGTAATGGGTGAGGTCACCGCATGTGTGGGGGGTGGGACAAAGGAGGTATCAGGGGTATAAAGAGTGGAACTAGGGGCTCCATTGTAAACTAAAACAATGATAACTAACCTGCACAACAGTATACAAGGCATATTGACATTTGAGAGAGACATACAGCAAGGCATACAGTAATCACAGGTGTTGAATTGGGAGAGCTAGCTAAAACAGTAGGTGAGACAACAACAGCTAATCAGCTAGCACAACAACAGCAGGTAGAATGGCGATTGATTAGGCAGAGAGGGTCGGATTAACTACACACAGAGCCTAAATGCGGCTGGGGCCGACAGATACAACATAAACAAGCAGAATGGATTACCGTGAATTAATGGACAGTCCAGCATGCATCAGCTATGTAGCCAAGTGATCAGTGTCCAAGGGGCAGCGGTGGATGGGGCAGGGAGGCTGGACTGGCGAGTGTTATCCAGGTTAGAAAACTAACAATGACTAAATAGCTTGTAGCCAGTTAGCTGGTTAGCTTCTGAAGGTTCTTGAGTGTGTTCTAAAAATGTAAAGATAATAGCGGTTCCGTATCACATTGGGTGAGGCAGGTTACCGGAAGGTATAAACAAATAAAAAATCGAAAAGGGATAGAAAGTAAATATGGGTTCAGTGAGTGTTTGGGACGCGGCGATTCAGATGGTTAGCAGGCCTGTGCTAACAAGCTAACAGTTAGTAGACGGTGCTAAACACGGTAGCAGTTAGCGGACCGGGCTAAACAAGCTAGCAGTTAGCAGGCCGAATTTGCAAGCAAGGAGATAGCAAGGGCTAGAGAGTTAGCCTTTGGGGACGTCGCGATGGGGGGAGTCTGTTTATTCCTCTTCATGCGGTGACATCAATGGACCGGTCGTGGGTCTGGATATTGTAGCCCAGGAGCTCAAAATGTTCCGTTTGCGATGGGAATCCGGGGGTGAAAAATAAGAATAAAATAATAGATAGGTCCGTTATGCTCTGGTTAGAGTCGCGTTGTTCGAACTGGCGAGAGCTTTCCGAGCTAAAGGTTAGCTGATGACCGGTTAGCTGACCGGTTAGCTGAAGACCGCTAGCAATGTTTTGCTGAAGCTGGTAGTTAGTTTGCTGGTTGGCTAGCTTCAGTTGAGGGGTTCCAGATCCGAAGTAAATATAAATACTTTAGGAAAAAAAGCTACGTTGGGTGAGGCGGGTTGCAGGAGAGTATTTAGAAGAAGTTGAGGTTCAGCAAAAAGTTTTAAAGATATGTGAAGAAAACGAAACGAAAACAAACGATATATACAAGGAACACGACAACACGTCCTACTGCTACGCCATCTTGGAAAAAAACTGAACAAGGCAGTAGTAAATAACAATCATTTCATAGTGCCCTAATAATGTTTTACTCAATGCGTTGTTGCCCAGGCAGGTACTGACAATGTGTGTCTTCCTTATTTTAGAATGAGATAGCATATGGGGGCAGCAGGTACCCTAGTGGTTAGAGCGTTGGGCCAGTAACCAAAAGGCTTCTGGATCGACTCCCCGCGCTGACAAGGTTCTGCCAACAAGCAGCAAGGCAGTTAACCCACTGTTCCCCCATAGGCTGTAATTGTAAATAAGAATTTGTTCTTAACTGACTTGCCTAGTTAAATAAAGGTTACACAAGTAATACTGTTAAAGCTTATGTATACACAAAAAAAGAATTGATTTGATCTTAATTCCGTAGGGATCAGGCACCACATGCAATGTAAGATCTCCAGTTTTGTTGCATTCAAGTACAAATACGTGACAATCAACATTGTGAGTGCCAAAATGGCAAAGACCTTCTCATATCGAAGACAAGATGTCGTTCAGGCCCTTTCTGTGAAGGACTTCAAAGAATGATGGCCAGCCCTGTTTGAGCCCACTCAGGTACAAAACACAACTAACTGAATGAAAATAGTTAATGTAGGTCAAAAAATGCTATTAATTTAAATATTTTGTGTTGTCTTGACCTAATATTCTAATCTACAATTATATATGCATTAAAGATTAGTCTGAACATTCTCACTCTGCACATGCTTTGGGAGGGGTTTCCCAATAGCATTCTGGCTGTTTCCCCCCCTTCTCTCTCACAGATTGTTTTTATTTAACTTGGCAAGTCAGTTAAGAACAAATTCTTATTTTCAATGACAGCCTAGTAGGTTAACTACTTGTTCAGGGGCAGAACAACAGATTTGTACCTTGTCATCTCAGGATTTGAACTTGCAACTGTTCTGGTTACTAGTCCAACGCTCTAACCACTAGGCTACCCTGCCACCGAGTTCAGGAGAATTATAACTGTTGTTCTTGAGTCCACCTTTATCCAGAAGCTGGAAGAATATACAAAAGGAGGCCCTGTAAAGGTTGGAATGCAGAAAATCTTTGAAGTTCGGTATGCGGTATGCACAGTAAAACCTTCACAATAGTATATAGGTTATACTGTATGTATTTAATTGTCGGTATTAAATGCAATTATTTGTATAACATCATATTACAGTGCAACACCATCCAGGAAAGAAGAGACGGTGTGATCTGTGGCCTGATCATATACATTGGCGAGAGGGTTGAAGACCTTATTACAGAATACAAGGTATGGTTTTTATTTTTGAATCCTTCTTTCATAATTTATCTCTAAATGATGTTTCTTCATTTGTTTCCCTCTCCTCCTCAAGTTGCACAGTTAATATAATATCCTAGTCTGTCATTTCTTAATTTTTTAACTCAGGATACTGACGACACCATGATCCTAGAGGACCTCGTTCAGCATGTGATGGAAGTGTTCAATGTGAAGGATCTGCACCAAAATATAGAGCATGGTATCTGCATCGAAGGAGCAGAGGTCCTGGCTGGTATTTGCAGTGTTACAGTCATGTACCTTGTTTTTGGGCCTCATCTATGGCTTAAATCAAAGGTACCCCAAATAACTGAAATATACCTTTGAGGTGTTACAAAAAGTATTCTTGGAACTTGATGATTTCAGCACCTCCCCACGGGTCCAAGCTCTAAAGTTGAAGTTACTTGTTTTCAGAGATATCTAAAGATATCTATGAGAACTCTCAAAGGGCAACTCACAAACTGTGGTCTAAACCCTACTCAGTAAATTGAAAAGCTAGTTAATAGGGGGTATAGGAGCTACAGTTTACATGATGCTCTTTCTCAGGTGAAGTCATAAGAGACTGTCACGCACTGACCTTAGAGAGCCGTTTTATTTCTCTATTTGGTTAGGTCATGGTGTGATTTGGGGTGGGCATTCTATGTTGTGTATTTCTATGTTGGCCTGATATGGTTCCCAATCAGAGACAGCTGTTTATCGTTGTCTCTGATTGGGGATCATATTTAAGCAGCCCTTTCCCCCTTTGTGTTTCGTGCCAAGGTTATAAAAGAGAGAGACAAACAAGCAGGCTATGGAGCCTATTCCGACCGAGTTAAGGATCTGCATGTGCATATTCTTGGTACCATTTGAAAGGAAGAACTTTGAAGTTTGTGGAAATGTGAAATTAATGTAGGGGAATATAACACATTAGATCTGGTAAAAGATAATACAAAGAAAAAAACAACCATTCTTTCTATTTATTGTACCATCATCTTTGAAATGTAAGAGAAAGGCCATAATGTATTATTCCTGCCCAGGTGCAATTTAGATTTTGGCGACTAGATGGCAGCAGTGTATATGCAAAGTTTTAGACTGATCCAATAAACCATTGCATTTCTGTTTAAATTTTGTTATCAAGACTGCCCAAATGTGCCTAATTTGTTTTATTAATAACTTTTCATGTTCAAAATTGTGCACTCTCCTTAAACAATAGCATGGTATTCTTGATAGGGGATTGTAAATACATATAGCAATTGTTTTAGATGATGTGAAACCAGTCATATGGAAGCAAACTGAAAATCATATCAACGTGACATGTATTTTCCACAGCTAAGTAAGCTATAGATAGCTGTACCGTTATTCCATATTTTAATTGTGTGCCCTCATAATTTGCAAGAATGAAATTTAGAGCCCCAAACTATAGGCTTCTTTAGGGCTAAACCTGCTGAGTTGATGTATGCGCTTCAGAAGTCTTTAATTATATGCCTGAACTTTTCTTCATTTTATTTTACAATTTGTACCATGTCAAATATTAGCCATTATCGAGACCACCATCAGTCAGTAACACCAACATACATTTATGACTGTCACTTTAGTGTTAGTTTTCTTAAATGTTTTGCTTGCAATTTACATAATTTCATTGCATTCTGTTTACCTTTCTTTCCTCTGTCACGTCTGTGTAGTTGTTCCTGAGGGTCACTAGCATTAGTGGATCATATTAGGCTAATGCTGTGCAATAATTTGGGACAATATTTAAATACGTAAGAAACTCAGACCTACACGTAGCAGGTTAAACCTGGAGTTGGGGTCACGGTTCAAGACGACTGGACCGTTGTCATCCATGATTAGTGAGGATTAGGGTAGATTTATCGAACTATTGTTCAATGCTTATTGTATTGAACACCTTCTTACACGTTCCAATATTTAATGAATTTAAAATTACAACTTTCAGGATGAATCAAACCACTGTATTCATGAATATATTTAGTGCGTAAAGGCTCTCCAAACCAATTTTTGTATAATTCATACTTTTTGTATGATTCATACCCTAAAATGTACCCAAATAATCTCCAAGATCAAAATATTTTTTATCTTCCAGTTGGTGCTGAAATGGCGAATAATATGCATATACAGTGCCTTGCGAAAGTATTCGCCCCCCTGGAACTTTGCGACCTTTTGCCACATTTCAGGCTTCAAACATAAAGATATAAAACTGTATTTTTTTGTGAAGAATCAACAACAAGTGGGACACAATCATGAAGTGGAACAACGTTTATTGGATATTTTAAACTTTTTTAACAAATCAAAAACTGAAACACCTTTTGCTGCGATTACAGCTGTAAGTCGCTTGGGGTATGTCTCTATCAGTTTTGCACATCAGCTCGAGCTCAGTGAGGTTGGATGGAGAGCATTTGTGAACAGCAGTTTTCAGTTCTTTCCACAGATTCTCGATTGGATTCAGGTCTGGACTTTGACTTGGCCATTCTAACACCTGGATATGTTTATTTTTGAACCATTCCATTGTAGATTTTGCTTTATGTTTTGGATCATTGTCTTGTTGGAAGACAAATCTCCGTCCCAGTCTCAGGTCTTTTGCAGACTCCATCAGGTTTTCTTCCAGAATGGTCCTGTATTTGGCTCCATCCATATTCCCATCAATTTTAACCATCTTCCCTGTCCCTGCTGAAGAAAAGCAGGCCCAAACCATGATGCTGCCACCACCATGTTTGACAGTGGGGATGGTGTGTTCAGCTGTGTTGCTTTTACGCCAAACATAACGTTTTGCATTGTTGCCAAAAAGTTCCATTTTGGTTTCATCTGACCAGAGCACCTTCTTCCACATGTTTGGTGTGTCTCCTAGGTGGCTTGTGGCAAACTTTAAACAACGCTTTTTATGGATATCTTTAAGAAATGGCTTTCTTCTTGCCACTCTTCCATAAAGGCCAGATTTGTGCAATATACGACTGATTGTTGTCCTATGGACAGAGTCTCCCACCTCAGCTGTAGATCTCTGCAGTTCATCCAGAGTGATCATGGGCCTCTTGGCTGCATCTCTGATCAGTCTTCTCCTTGTATGAGCTGAGAGTTTAGAGGGACGGCCAGGTCTTGGTAGATTTGCAGTGGTCTGATACTCCTTCCATTTCAATATTATCGCTTGCACAGTGCTCCTTGGGATGTTTAAAGCTTGGGACATTTTTCGTATCCAAATCCGGCTTTAAACTTCTTCACAACAGTATCTCGGACCTGCCTGGTGTGTTCCTTGTTCTTCATGATGCTCTCTACGCTTTTAACGGACCTCTGAGACTATCACAGTGCAGGTGCATTTATACGGAGACTTGATTACACACTGGTGGATTGTATTTATCATCTTTAGTCATTTAGGTCAACATTGGATCATTCAGAGATCCTCACTGAACTTCTGGAGAGAGTTTGCTGCACTGAAAGTAAAGGGGCTGAATAATTTTGCACGCCCAATTTTTCAGTTTTTGATTTGTTAAAAAAGTTTTAAATATCCAATAAATGTCGTTCCACTTCATGATTGTGTCCCACTTGTTGTTGATTCTTCACAAAAAAATACAGTTTTATATCTTTATGTTTGAAGCCTGAAATGTGGCAAAAGGTCGCAAAGGGGGGCCGAATACTTTCGCAAGGCACTGTATATAGAGTGGGGCAAAAAAGTATTTAGTCAGCCATCAATTGTGCAAATTCTCCCACTTAAAAAGATGAGAGAGGCCTGTAATTTTCATCATAGGTACACTTCAACTATGACAGACAAAGTGAGAAAAAAATTCCAGAAATTCACATTGTAGGATTTTTTATGAATTTATTTGCAAATTATGGTGGAAAATAAGTATTTGGTCACCTACAAACAAGCAAGATTTCTGTCTCTCACAGAACTGTAACTTCTTCTTTCAGAGGCTCCTCTGTCCTCCACTCGCTACCTGTATTAATGGCACCTGTTTGAACTTATCAGTATAAAAGACACGTGTCCACAACCTCAAACAGTCACACTCCAAATTCCACTATGGCCAAGACCAAAGTGTTGTCAAAGGACACCAGAAACAAAATTGTAGACCTGCACCAGGCTGGGAAGACTGAATCTGCAATAGGTAAGCAGCTTGGTTTGAATAAATCACCTGTGGAAGCAATTATTAGGAAATGGAAGACATAAAAGACCACTGATAATCTCCCTCGATCTGGGGCTCCATGCAAGATCTCACCCCGGGAGGTCAAAATGATCACAAGAACGGTGACCAAAATCCCAGAACCACATGTGAATGACCTGCAGAGAGCTGGAACCGAAGTAACAACGCCTACCATCAGTAACACACTACGCCGCCAGGGACTCAAATCCTGCAGTGCCAGACGTGTCCCCCTGCTTAAGCCAATACATGTCCAGGCCCGTCTGAAGTTTGCTAGAGAGCATTTGGATGATCCAGAAGAAGATTGGGAGAATGTCATATGGTCAGATGAAACCAAAATATAACTTTTTGGTAAAAACTCAACTCGTCGTGTTTGGAGGACAAAGAATGCTGAGTTGCATCCAAAGAACACCATATCTACTGTGAAGCATGGGGGTGTAAACATCATGCTTTGGGGCTGTTTTTCTGCAAAGGGACCAGGGCGACTGATCCGTGTAAAGGAAAGAATGAATGGGGCCATGTATCGTGAGATTTTGAGTGAAAACCTCCTTCCATCAGCAAGGGCATTGAAGATGAAGCGTGGCTGGGTCTTTCAGCATGACAATGATCCCAAACACACCGCCCGGGCAACGAAGGAGTGGCTTCGTAAGAAGCATTTCAAGGTCCTGGAGTGGCCTAGCCAGTCTCCAGATCTCAACCCCATATAACATCTTTGGAGGGAGTTGAAAGTCAGTGTTACCCAGCAACAGCCCCAAAACATCACTGCTCTAGAGGAGATCTGCATGGAGGAATGGGCCAAAATACCAGAAACAGTGTGTGAAAAACTTGTGAAGACTTACAGAAAACGTTTGACCTCTGTCATTGCCAACAAAGGGTATATAACAAAGTATTGAGATAAACTTTTGTTATTGACCAAATACTTATTTTCCAACATAATTTGCAAATAAATTCATTAAAAATCCTACAATGGGATTTTCTGGATTTTTTTTTCTCATTTTGTCTGTCATAGTTGAAATGTACCAGGCCTCTCTCATCTTTTTAAGTGGGAGAACATGCACAATTGGTGGCTGACTAAATACTTTTTTGCCCCACTGTATATACAGTGCCTTGCGAAAGTATTTGGCCCCCTTGAACTTTGCCACATTTCAGGCTTCAAACATAAAGATATAAAACTGTATTTTTTTGTGAAGAATCAACAACAAGTGGGACACAATCGTGAAGTGGAACGACATTTATTGGATATTTCAAACTTTTTTAACAAATCAAAAACTGAAAAATTGGGCGTGCAAAATTATTCAGCCCCTTTACTTTCAGTGCAGCAAACTCTCTCCAGAAGTTCAGTGAGGATCTCTGAATGATCCAATGTTGACCTAAATGACTAATGATGATAAATACAATCCACCTGTGTGTAATCAAGTCTCCGTATAAATGCACCTGCACTGTGATAGTCTCAGAGGTCCGTTAAAAGCGCAGAGAGCATCATGAAGAACAAGGAACACACCAGGCAGGTCCGAGATACTGTTGTGAAGAAGTTTAAAGCCGGATTTGGATACAAAAAGATTTCCCAAGCTTTAAACATCCCAAGGAGCACTGTGCAAGCGATAATATTGAAATGGAAGGAGTATCAGACCACTGCAAATCTACCAAGACCTGGCCATCCCTCTAAACTTTCAGCTCATACAAGGAGAAGACTGATCAGAGATGCAGCCAAGAGGCCCATGATCACTCTGGATGAACTGCAGAGATCTACAGCTGAGGTGGGAGACTCTGTCCATAGGACAACAATCAGTCGTATATTGCACAAATCTGGCCTTTATGGAAGAGTGGCAAGAAGAAAGCCATTTCTTAAAGATATCCATAAAAAGTGTCGTTTAAAGTTTGCCACAAGCCACCTGGGAGACACACCAAACATGTGGAAGAAGGTGCTCTGGTCAGATGAAACCAAAATTGAACTTTTTGGCAACAATGCAAAACGTTATGTTTGGCGTAAAAGCAACACAGCTGAACACACCATCCCCACTGTCAAACATGGTGGTGGCAGCATCATGGTTTGGGCCTGCTTTTCTTCAGCAGGGACAGGGAATATGGTTGGAGCCAAATACAGGACCATTCTGGAAGAAAACCTGATGGAGTCTGCAAAAGACCTGAGACTGGGACGGAGATTTGTCTTCCAACAAGACAATGATCCAAAACATAAAGCAAAATCTACAATGGAATGGTTCAAAAATAAACATATCCAGGTGTTAGAATGGCCAAGTCAAAGTCCAGACCTGAATCCAATCGAGAATCTGTGGAAAGAACTGAAAACTGCTGTTTACAAATGCTCTCCATCCAACCTCACTGAGCTCGAGTTGTTTTGCAAGGAGGAATGGGAAAACATTTCAGTCTCTCGATGTGCAAAACTGATAGAGACATACCCCAAGCGACTTACAGCTGTAATCGCAGCAAAAGGTGGCGCTACAAAGTATTAACTTAAGGGGGCTGAATAATTTTGCACGCCCAATTTTTCGGTTTTTGATTTGTTAAAAAAGTTTGAAATATCCAATAAATGTCGTTCCACTTCATGATTGTGTCCCACTTGTTGTTGATTCTTCACAAAAAAATACAGTTTTATATCTTTATGTTTGAACCCTGAAATGTGGCAAAAGGTCGCAAAGTTCAAGGGGGCCGAATACTTTCGCAAGGCACTGTATATACAAAAGTATGTGGAAACCCTTTAAATGAGTTAATTTGTATATTTCAGCCACACTCGTTGCTGACAGGTGTATAATATCAGGCACACAGCCATGCAATCTCCATAGGAAAACATTGCCAGTGCTATGGCCTCACTGAAGATATCAGTGACTTTCAACGTGACACTGTCATAGGATGCCACCTTTCCAACAAGTCAGCTCATCACATTTCTGCCCTGCTAGAGCTGGTCAACTATAAGAGATGTTATTGTGAAATGGAAACGTCAAAGAGCAACGGCAGCTCAGACGCAAAGTAGTTAGCCACACAAGCTCACAGAACGGGACCGGCATTAAAATCGTCTGTCCTTGGTTGCAACACTCACTACCGAGTTCCAAAATGTCTCTGGAACCAATGTTTGTGGCAACAGTTTGGGGAAGGCCCTTTCCTGATTCAGCATGATAATGCCCCGATGCATAAAGCGAAGTCCATATAGAAATGGTTTGTCGAGATTGGTGTGGAAGAACTTGACTGGCCTGCACAGTTCCCTGACCTCAACCCCATCGAACACCTTTGGAATTAATTGGAACGCCGGCTGCGAACCAGGCCTAATAGCCCAAAATCTCTTCTGGAATATGCAAATGTATATGTGCCTTAATAACAAATGTGTACGCCATCTTTAAATACAAATACACTTTTTAGAATTCTGAGCCTAGTTGGTTTAGCCACAGAAAAATTGAGCAACCTTCCCGTTTGGCCATGATTGTCTGAGATAATGAGTGGGCTGGACATTTCGAGATGAGTTCTGATTGGCCTGCCATGTAGCATGCTTCTGTCTATTTGAGCTTTTAAAAATATACATTTCTTAGTAGAATTGCATAAGTGTTGCTCTCCACTTTCTCAAGGAAGGAGTTTTGAAATCATTGGAATTAGAGTATGAAAGCTAAGGAGGTGGAGAAAACACAGATTACATCTTCAATAATAAGGGCAACCATATCGTCTGTGACAGGGAGAAGCGCACAACCATGATGGATACGGGTAAGATGGTCTAGCTAGCTGCATTTTCAGATATGAAATGTTTCGAATTTTGACAATGTAGTTTTCATTTCAAGTTAGTGTACTGTTAGCTAACTAGCTATCATTAGCTGGCTGGCTTGCTAGCTAATGTTATGTGTATGATCGTATTATCCACCTCTACGCAGACGACACAATTCTGTATA
This sequence comes from Oncorhynchus mykiss, assembly GCF_013265735.2. NCBI lineage: Eukaryota > Metazoa > Chordata > Actinopteri > Salmoniformes > Salmonidae > Oncorhynchus > Oncorhynchus mykiss. The sequence continues at coordinate 41,623,612 of NC_048574.1, read as the reverse complement.
CTTCTGGCCCTTCTTTGGACACTGTGTTAATTAACTTCCAGACGAGCCTCAATGCCATTACAACTCTCCAGCTGTGGCCTCCAACTGCTCTTAAATGCAAGTAAAACTAAATGTATGTCCTTCAACCGATCGCTGCCCGCACCTAACCGCCCGTCCAGCATCACTACTCTGGACGGTTCTGACTTAGAATATGTGGACAACTACAAATACCTAGGTGTCTGGTTAGACTGTAAACTCTCCTTCCAGACTCACATTAAGCATCTCCAATCCAAAATTACATCTAGAATCAGCGTCCTATTTCGCAAGAAAGCCTCCTTCATTCATGCTGCCAAACATACCCTCGTAAAACTGACCATCCTACCGATCCTTGACTTTTGCTATGTCATTTACAAAATAGCCTCCAACACTCCACTCAGCAAATTGGATGCAGTCTATCACGAGTGCCATACATTTTGTCACCAAAGCCCCATATACTACCCACCACTGCGACCTTTATGGTCTCGTTGGCTGGCCTTCCCTTTATACTCATCGCCAAACCCACTGGCTCCAGGTCATCTATAAGTCCTTGCTAGGTAAAGCCCCGCCTTATCTCAGCTCACTGGTCACCATAGCAGTACCCACCCGTAGCCCGCGCTCCAGCAGGTACATTTCACTGGTCACCCCCAAAGCCAATTCCTCCTTTCCCGCCTTGCCTTCCAGTTCTCTGCTGCCAGATAATTGCACCTTTACATAGCCTGTCTGTAAATAGCCTATCCAACTACCTCATCCACATATTCTTATTTATTGTTTTGCTCCTTTGCACCCCAGTATCTCTACTTGCCCATTCATATTCTGCACATCTCACTCCAGTGTTTAAATGCTAAATTGTAATTACTTCGCCACTACGGCCTATATATTGCCTTACCTCCCTAAACTTACCTAATTTGCACACACTGTATATAGATTTTTTATATTGTGTTATTGACTGTACTTTTGTTTATTCCATGTGTAACTCTGTGTTGTTGTTTGTGTTGCACTGCTTTGCTTTATCTTGGCCAGGTCGCAGTTGTAAATGAGAACTTGTTCTCAACTGGCCTACTTGGTTAAAAAAAGATGAAATAAAAATGATTTGTTTCTCAGAGCTATTTGCTTGGCTAGTTGCAGCCTAATGTTAGCTAACATGGAACCTGGTTGGTTAGCTACCTGCAGATTCATGCAGGGAAGTAACGTCATGAGTTGGGATTATGGTTAATTGTTGAGCTAGCTAGCCAGCTAGGTACATGTCTTAATACCGCTACAGGATCGGTGTTCCCCCGCAGGATGGTTGAGCTAACGTGGGCTAATGTGATTAGCATGAAGTTGTAAGTAACAAGAACGTTTCCCAGGATAGAGACATATCTGATATAGGCAGAAAGCTTAATCTAACTGCATTGTTCAATTTAAAGTAGCTATTACAGTGAAAAAATACCATGCTATAGTTTGAGGAGAGTGCACAATTATGAACTTGAAAATGTATTAATAAACCAAATAGGCACATTTGGGCAGTCTTGTTACAACATTTTGAACAGAAATGCAATGGTTCATTGGATCAGTCTAAAACGTTGCATATACACTGTTGCCATAATCTAAATTGCACCTAACCTGGAATAGTAATTTTTTATTTGAACCTTTATTTAACTAGGCAAGTCAGAACCTGTTGAGGATATGGCTGACTTATGCCCCCTTTGGAGGAATTGGGTACCCCTAGTAAACTGAAAAAAAAAATTGTCAAAAATTGCTAATATATGCATATACGTGTTTGCGTTGTTTTGTTTTGCTGAGTTTCGGTTTTATTAAAAAATGTGGAACTCTACTCACGCTGCGCTTTGGTCTAGTCATTACGACGATCGTGACAGTAACTAAGTAAAAAAATACTTTGAAGATACTACTTATGTATTTTGGGGGGGGGGATATCTGTACTTTACTATTTATATTTTTGTCAACTTTTACTTTTACTCCACTACATTCTGAAGCAGGACTAAACACAAATGCTATGTTACTAAATAAATACAAATTATACACATTTTTGCTGTCTGGTTTTCTTAATATACAATATTTTAAATGATTTATAGAATTTACTTTTGCTTTTGATACTTAAAACCTGTTAAGGATATGGCAGACTTATGCCCCCTTTGGAGGAATTGGGTACCCCTAGTAAACTGAAAAAAAAATCTGTCAAAAAATTGCTAATATATGCATATAATAATTATTATTGGATAGAAAACACTCTAAAGCTTCTAAAACCGTTGGAATTATGTCTGTAAGTATAGCAGAACTCACAGGGCAGGCATTCTTCCAAACTAGTTTTTGTGGTCATGAAAGTTGGAGCAACTTTGACGTCATCGCCCCCACCCTTCCCAACCAGTTATGAATCTGGGGAGACTTTCTATGTCTTCCACTAGATGACCTCATTCAGTAGAGCTTTTAATCGTTCAAATCGCGCGAGAATTGGCCCTATGGGAGTGAAATTAGTGTGTGCCATGAGAAAATATGTTGTGCGTTGGGGCGCGAATTGGTCCCGGTCATTCCTTTGTTCCAGCACTTCTGGGAAGAGCTAACGATGACCGGTTGAATTGAAATTTGTTTTGTGTGTTTAAAACATCATAAAGCTTGCTTCTGCACTTAGTTTGACCTGTTTAGTCGACATATAATATGTAATTTTGAAGTTTTGATGCGCAACTTTTCCGGACCAGAGGACATTTTGGGTGCATTTCAGCTGATGTCATTAGCAGTATCTAATACAAAGACGCAAGACTTGAAACCAAACGATGTATTGGGTAAGTATGAAGCCTTCCAGAACATTCTGAACGAAGACCATCGAAGGTAAGGGAATATTTATGCTGAAATCTGTGTTTCTGTTGACTCCAACATTACGGAGAAATGTAGCTTATATCTGAGCGCCGTCTCAGAATATTGAATAGTGTGCGATTTCTGTAACGTTAAAAATAAATGTAACAAAGCGATTGCATAAAGAAGCAGTGTATCTTTCTAACTATATGTAGAACATGTATATTTAGTCAAAGTTTATGATGTCTATTTACGTTATCTTGCCGCGCTACCTAGATTTCCTGCGGACATTTTTTAGTAATTTCTGAACATGAACTCAATGTAAATGGACATTTATGGATATAAATGGCATATTATTGAAAAAAAAATGTACTGTGTAACATGTCCTATTACTGTCATCTGATGAAGATTTTCAAAAGGTTAGTGAATGATTTATTTTTTAATCCTGCGTTTGTTGATTGCATGTTTTGGCTATTCAAATGAGCTGTGTCTGGTGCTGGTTTGACATATATATGTGCTATGTTTTCGCCGTAAAACATTTTAGAAATCTGACTTGCTGGCTAGATGAACAAGGTGTTTATCTTTAATTTGAGCTATTGGACTTGTTAATGTGTGGAGGTTAAATATTTCTAAGAATATTTTTGCATTCCATGCGCCACCGTTCCAGCTGAACGTGGGAGGGTTGGTTCCCAACTGGGAACCAGTATCTCTAAAGAGTTGAACAAATTCTTGTTTTCAATGACAGCCTAGGAACAGTGGGTTAACTGCCTGTTCAGGGGCAGAACGACAGATTTGTACCTTGTCAGCTCAGGGACTCGAACTTGCAACCTTTCTTTTACTAGTCCAACACTCAAACCACTAGGCTACCCTAACCAAATCAAATTTTATTTCTCACATACACATGGTTAGCAGATGTTAATGCGAGTGTAGCGAAATGCTTGTGCTTCTAGTTCCGACAATGCAGTAATGACCAACAAGTAATCTAGCTAACAATTCCAAAACTACTACCTTATAGACACAAGTGTAAGGGGATAAAGAATATGTACATAAAGATATATGAATGAGTGATGGTACAGAGCGGCATAGGCAAGATACAGTAGATGGTATTGAGTGCAGTATATACATATGAGATGAGTATGTCAACAAAGTGGCATAGTTAAAGTGGCTAGTGATACATGTATTACATAAAGATGCAGTAGATGATATAGAGTACAGTATATACATATACATATGAGATGAATAATGTAGGGTATGTAACATTATATTAGGTAGCATTGTTTAAAGTGGCTAGTGATATATTTTACATCACTTCCCATCAATTCCCATTATTAAAGTGGCTGAAGTTGAGTCAGTGTGTTGGCAGCAGCCACTCAATGTTAGTGGTGGCTGTTTAACAGTCTGATGGCCTTGAGATAGAAGCTGTTTTTCAGTCTCTCGGTCCCAGCTTTGATGCACCTGTACTGACCTCGCCTTCTGGATGATAGCGGGGTGAACAGGCAGTGGCTCGGGTGGTTGTTGTCCTTGATGATCTTTATGGCCTTCCTGTGACATCGGGTGGTGTAGGTGTCCTGGAGGGCAGGTAGTTTGCCCCCGGTGATGCGTTGTGCAGACCTCACTACCCTCTGGAGAGCCTTACGGTTGTGGGCGGAGCAGGTGCCGTACCAGGCGGTGATACAGCCCGACAGGATGCTCTCGATTGTGCATCTGTAGAAGTTTGTGAGTGCTTTAGGTGACAAGCCAAATTTCTTCAGCCTCCTGAGGTTGAAGAGGCGCTGCTGCGCCTTCTTCACGATGCTGTCTGTGTGGGTGGACCAATTCAGTTTGTCTGTGATGTGTACGCCGAGGAACTTAAAACTTACTACCCTCTCCACTACTGTTCCATCGATGTGGATAGGGGGGTGTTCCCTCTGCTGTTTCCTGAAGTCCACAATAATCTCCTTAGTTTTGTTGACGTTGAGTGTGAGGTTATTTTCCTGACAACCACTAGGCTACCCTGCCGCCCCTGCCACCAGATCGAATGTGTTATATTCTCTTACATTAATTTCACATTTACACAAACCATTTACACAAACCTCAAAGTGTTTCCTTTCAAATGGTATCAATAATATGCATATCCTTGCTTCAGGTCCTGAAATACAGGCCGTTTGATTTGGGTATGTCCTTTTAGGCAAAACATATATTTTTTAAACGGTCTGATCCTTATGATGTTTTAACAAGAATTTATTGCAGGCATGTGCCTTTACCTTTTCTGATAGCTTTGCATGGCGAGCCATTTGGAATGAAGAGTGAAGGGCCTGACTCTTTTATGTTTACACATTAGCAGCTCCAAGAGCAATTATGAGCTGTAGATTCCAGCCCCTTCATTATACATTCATGCCCTGTCTGTACTACCTGCCTCCTGGACCGCTCTCCACGCTCCTCTCTCCTCCCCGCGTGCCGCCCAAGCTAGGGATATGCCAGTAGAAGCTCCTGCTATTAACAGAATTAACTCCAGCCAGGAGTGCAGCCCAGGGAGAACACACCAATTCCATTATCTCAGCTGGACAGAAGCCATTCTCCCACCGCCACGCTGCAGCCAAAGTGCTCCAAGCACTGAGCCCACGGGCTGGTCGGACAGAAACACAGCATGTTCAAACTCTGAAGTGCTCTCTATACCGCAGCATAAGCAAAGCATTTCTGCTTAAAATATTCATTTGGCTTCCATGCTGGAAAATCACATTTGAATCTTTTCAAAGAATGTACTTTTTATATTAATATTTTTTGCTCTTTTATTCCACAAATATTTCATCTGTTTTTCCTTTTTTCAAAGTTTTGTGAACTCCGGTGAACCAATAATTTAAGTTATTTAGTAGCTTGCATAAATCCACAGTCAATCTCGCCATGTAAATTCACTCTATACTTTTATGGAAAACAATACACACACAAATACAAGTTTTTAGCAAATCAAATAATGCGAAGACTAAAAAGCATCTGCCTTTGCTTAATATTTGATGTTTTTGACTACAGGGATTTTTCTTTTGCTACTTTGACTGCTCATACATACAGTATCATCCACATTCAGTAGGAGTGCAGTACATATCATAGGGATGCCAATTCATATTCTCCTAGTGTGGGTTGTGGAAGTTTCTAACTAAGCCAGGGTTCTGACATCAGTGTAGCTGATTAGTTTGAAAGCATCTCTTTCAGGCTTTCAGGCCCCTCATTGGAGCAGTAATCCATCAGAGGTACACTATAATCTCTCTGAGTGATTTACCTGAGGAGCACCACCACTCAACTACTCATTACACTCCTCTGAGCTAATCCTGCATAAAGAACTAAAACTAGCTCCACATCACCACTTCACAAGTCTTACACCGTACAACAACCTCTTATTTTCAATCATGCAAATCTAAGTAAAGTGGATAACATTGAAGAGCTGATGGAATATCGTTGTTGTGTTTGGAAAAATGTTTTCTCCACTGGTCATCATGACAAGTGTCGATACAACAAAACATGTGTAGGTGAATATCTGCATCACAGTGAAATGTCCTTAACCTGCAACACTGTGAAATGTACAGTCTTCTGAAACGGGGGTATACGTACCCCCAGGGGTACGGCAATGCCGTCTGGGGTACGCCAACTAAAATGTGATTCACATTTTTTTTAAATAAAAAAATAAGACTTTTTTAAATCATATTTTCAAACAGTCCATTTAGATTTTCCAATGGGGCTATACATTTGGGTGAGTTTTTTTTCTCACCTGAGTAGCCTCGTTTCACTGCCAAAAATTAAATTTAACCATCTAGTGTTCAGTGAAATAACAACACAATGTCAAATACAGGTAGCCTAGTCAAATAATTAACATCCAATCACATTAACTGTCACCCTCGCTGGAATTCCACTAACGGTCCGCATGTAGCCAAACGTAGCTGCTGCTCATTCCGTTTTCCCCGAAAATTGATAAATGGTTAAAAAAGTAAGGCAGCATCCATAGAGATACATTTTATTTTATTTATTTCACCTTTATTTAACCAGGTAGGCTAGTTGAGAACAAGTTCTCATTTGCAACTGCGACCTGGCCAAGATAAAGCATAGCAGTGTGAACAGACAACAGAGTTACACATGGAGTAAACAATTAACAAGTCAATAACACAGTAGAAAAAAAGAGAGTCTATTTACATTGTGTGCAAAAGGCATGAGGAGGTAGGCGAATGATAAAAAATTTGCAGATTAACACTGGAGTGATAAATGATCAGATGGTCATGTACAGGTAGAAATATTGGTGTGCAAAAGAGCAGAAAAGTAAATAAATAAAAACAGTATGGGGATGAGGTAGGTAAAAATGGGTGGGCTATTTACCGATAGACTATGTACAGCTGCAGCGATCGGTTAGCTGCTCAGATAGCAGATGTTTGAAGTTGGTGAGGGAGATAAAAGTCTCCAACTTCAGTGATTTTTGCAATTCGTTCCAGTCACAGGCAGCAGAGAACTGGAACGAAAGGCGGCCAAATGAGGTGTTGGCTTTAGGGATGATCAGTGAGATACACCTGCTGGAGCGCGTGCTACGGGTGGGTGTTGCCATCGTGACCAGTGACCTGAGATAAGGCGGAGCTTTACCTAGCATGGACTTGTAGATGACCTGGAGCCAGTGGGTCTGGCGACGAATATGTAGCGAGGGCCAGCCGACTAGAGCATACAGGTCGCAGTGGTGGGTGGTATAAGGTGCTTTAGTGACAAAACGGATGGCACTGTGATAAACTGCATCCAGTTTGCTGAGTAGAGTGTTGGAAGCAATTTTGTAGATGACATCGCCGAAGTCGAGGATCGGTAGGATAGTCAGTTTTACTAGGGTAAGTTTGGCGGCGTGAGTGAAGGAGGCTTTGTTGCGGAATAGAAAGCCGACTCTAGATTTGATTTTCGATTGGAGATGTTTGATATGAGTCTGGAAGGAGAGTTTAGTCTAGCCAGGCAGTCATCAGAAAAACCGAGGCTACTGAGGCTACTTATCGGCTTCTGACAGAGTCGAAAGCCTTGGCAAGGTCGATGAAGACGGCAGCACAGTACTGTCTTTTATCGATGGCGGTTATGATATCGTTTAGTACCTTGAGCGTGACTGAGGTGCACCCGTGACCGGCTCGGAAACCAGATTGCACAGCGGAGAAGGTACGGTGGGATTCGAGATGGTCAGTGGCCTGTTTGTTGACTTGGCTTTCGAAGACCTTAGATAGGCAGGGCAGGATGGATATAGGTCTGTAACAGTTTGGGTCCAGGGTGTCTCCCCCTTTGAAGAGGGGGATGACTGCGGCAGCTTTCCAATCCTTGGGGATCTCAGACGATATGAAAGAGGTTGAACAGGCTGGTAATAGGGGTTGCGACAATGGCGGCGGATAGTTTCAGAAATAGAGGGTCCAGATTGTCAAGCCCAGCTCTACTGGTAGTACTGCTACTACTAGCTGTACTACACCTGCACCTGTCGACGTCACACGTTGTTCTGTTTCCACGAGCACATCCAATGCTAGCATCAGTAATTCTACATTTGTTGATAGCCAAGCTAGCATGGACACTGACAGTTGTGAATCTGGTGCAGCCGAAGAGCTACTGCCCTCTTGCCCGGGAAAGCACCGAACAACAGACAAGGACGTTGGACCATCGAAGAGGCACAAATATGATGAGAACTACATTGATTTGGGGTTCACTTAATTTGGAGTGGTGCCTTTCCTCAGCCAGTGTGTTATATGTGCAAAAGTACTACATCACAACTCGATGAAACTCTTGCGCAGACATTTAGAAATAAAACATGGCAATTTGAAAAATAAGCCACAGGAGTTTTTGGAGCGAGAATTAAGATGACTTTTGAGCAGTAAGACATGTATAAAAGCAACAGATATCATTAATAAGAAGGGGCTAGAAGCGTCTTATTTGTTGAGCTACCAAGTGGCTAGGACAGGCAAGCCCCATACTATTGTGGAGGACTTAATTCTTCCTGCTGCCGCAGAGTTGGCTGGACAATGCTGGGGGAAAAGGCCAAACAAACTATACAGACAATGCCTTCATAATGCATCAGAGACATTGCAGGAGATGTTTTGAAACAATTCAGTGAATTCTATGCGTTACAGCTTGATGAGTCAACAGACGTGGCGGGCCTGGCACAGCTCCTGGTATATGTCCGTTACGTTTATGAGGGGTCAATTAATGAAGACATCCTCTACTGCAAACCATTGGGAACCAGGACAACAGGAGAGGAAATTGTTAAAGTACTGGACAGCTTTGTGACATCAATGGACTTTCGTGGTCAAGAAGTGGACCAAGGTGCAGCGTGGTGAGCGTACATATTCCTTTTTATTAGAATGTTGCCAACAAAAACAATAAACAATACAAAAACGACCGTGAAGCTTAACAGGGCTATGATGCTTCTAACAAAGTTAACTACCCACACTGGAAGGAGGGAAAAGGGCTACCTAAATATGATTCCCAATCGCTTGACAACAATAGACAGCTGTCCCTGATTGAGAACCATACCCCGCCAAAATAAAGAAACATAGAAAACAAAACATAGAATGCCCACCCCACATCACACCCTGACCTAACCAAATAGAGAAATAAAACGTCTCTCTGAGGTCAGGGTGTGACAGTCCCCCCCCCCCCCGCAAAATCTGAACCTATAGGGGAGGGTCCGGGTGGGCATCTATCCGCGGTGGCGGCTCTGGTGCGAGACGTAGACCCCGCTCCACCTCTGGCTCACCCCACTTTGGTGGCGCCTCTGGTGTGATGACCCTCGCCGCCGACCCCGGACTGGGGACCCTCTCTGCGGGCCCCGGACTGGGGACCCTCGTTGTGGGCCTGGACTGGGGACCCTTGCTGTTGGCCTCGGACTGGGGACCCTCACTGCGGACCCCAAACTGGGGACCCTCGTTGCGGGCCCAGGACTGGGCACCCTTGATGCGGGCCCCGGACTGGTGACCCTCGCTGCGGATCCCGGGCTAGGCACCCTCATTGCGGGCCCCGGACTGGAGGCCGTCGCTGGAGGCTCCGGTCTGAGGACCGGACTGGAGGCCGTCGTTGGAGGCTTCGTGCCATGACTCCTCACTGGAGGCTTCTTGCCATGGATCATCACTGGAGGCTTCTTGCCATGAATCATCACTGGAGGCTTCGTGCCATGGATCATCACTGGAGGCTTCTTGCCATGGATCATCACTGGAGGCTTCTTGCCATGGATCATCACCGGAGGCCATGGACGAGGCACAGGATGAACCAGACTGGGGAGACCTACTGGAGGCCTGGTCCGTGGAGGAGGCACAGGATAGACCGTGCTGTGGGGGAGCACTGGAGCTCTGGTGCTTAACATTTGCACCACTCCTCTTGGCTGCATGTCCACGGAGCTGGAACAGGCCCCACTGGGTTCTCCTGGCAAACTGGGGAAACCGTGCGTAGAGCCGGCGCAGGCCTCACCGGGCTGTGGAGGCGCACTGGAGGTCTGGAGCGCCAAGCTGGCACAAGACGTGCAGGGCTGGGGAGGCGCACAGGAGGTCTGGTGTGTGGGGCTGGTACTGTCTTCACCAGACGGCTAGCACGCACCTCAGGACGAGTTTGGAGCTGACTCAGGTGACATCAAACCGAGGACACGCTCCATAGGGCGAATGTCGTGCTTCATGCACCAACACAGCAGCTCTCTCATAGCTCTCTCTGTGTGTGGAAAATTATTTAAGACTGAGACTCTCTCCAATACAACCCAACATTACAGATTAATGTCCATCCTTTCAAGCACACCCTTCTCATTAACCTCTGGTGAGTTATTCACAATTTTCGATGAACAAATAAGGTTTTATATGTAAGATGGCTAAATAAAAAGCAAAGTTATTGATTAACTTTATAATATTATGTGTGCCTTGGTCCTATAAGAGCTCTTTATCAATTCCCACGAGTCGGGTTGTGACAAACTCACACTCATTCTTATGTTTAATAAATGTATCGTGTAGGGCCGGTTTCTCAGACACAGATTAAACCTTGTTCTGGACTAAGAAGCACATCAAATAGAGATTCGTCATTGAACAAGCTTTTTAGTCCATGACCAGGCTTAATATCTGTCTGGGAAACCGGCCCATAGTGTGTGTGTGGCAGGCTTACATTGATGGCAAAAAATAACATTTGAGAGTGTGCTGACCCTGGTGCTTGAAGTGCTACGGGGCTATAAAAAGTTTGGGAACCACTGCTCTACAGGGTCGGTGGGTCCGCCCGTGGGACGGTTGAGCTAACATAGGCTAATGTGATTAGCATGAGATCACATTAGAATATTTCCCAGGACATAGACGTACTGTTGAAGTCATTAAAACTAGTTTTTCAACCACTCCACAAATTTCTTGTTAACAAACTATAGTTTTGGCAAGTCGGTTGGGACATCTACTTTGTGCATGTACTTTTTGGAGAAATGTCCTCTGGTCTGATGAAACAAAAATAGAACTGTTTGGCCATAATGACCATCATTATGTTTGGAGGAAAAAAGGGGAGGCTTGCAACCCGGAAAACACCATCAAAACCAAGATGCAGGGGTTGGCAGCATTATGTTGTGGGGGTGCTTTGCTGCAGGAGGGACTGGTGCACTTCACAAAATAGATGGGGTCATGAGGAAGGAAAATTATGTGGATATATTGAAGCAACATCAGTCAGGAAGTTAAAGCTTGGTCGCAAATGGGTCTTCCAAATGGACAATGATTTAAGGACAACAAAGTCGAGGTATTGGAGCGGCCATCACAAAGCCCTGACCTCAATCCAATAGAAAATTTGTTTGTAGAACTGAAAAAGCATGTTTGAGCAAAGAGACCTACAAACCTGACTCAGTTACACCAGCTCTGTCAGGAGGAATGGGGCAAAATTCACCCAACTTATTGTGAGAAGCTTGTGGAAGGCTACCCGAAACGTTTGACCCAAGTTATACAATTAAAGGCAACGCTACCAAATACTAATTGAGTGTATTTAAACCTCTGACCCACTGGGAATGTGATGAAAGAATTAAAAGCTGAAATAAATAATAATAATAATAATTATCTCAGACATTTCACATTCTTAAAATAAAGTGGTGATCCTAACTGACCTAAGACAGGGATTTTTTACTAGGATTAAATGTCATTGTGAAAAACTGAGTTTAATTGTTTTTGGCTAAGGTGTATGTAAACTTCCGACTTCGACTGTGTCTGATATTGGCAGAAAGCTTAAATTCTTGTTAATCTAACTACACTGTCCAATTTACACTAACTATTGCAGTGAAATAATGCCATGCTATTGTTTGGGGAGAGTGCACAGTTACGAACTTGAAAAGTTATTAATAAACCAATCAGGCACATTTGGGCTAAATTTTGAAAAGACATGGAATGGTGCATTGGATCAGTCTAAAACTGTGCACATGCACTGCTGCCATGTAGTGCTTCTGGGCTGGAATAATACATTATGGACTTTCTCTTGTATTTCAAAGATGATGGTACCAAAAAATTCATAAAATCTCTGTTTTTTTCCTTTGTACTATCTTTTACCTTACTAATGTTTATGTTATTCTACATTCATTTCCCATTTCCACAAACTTCAAAGTGTTTCCTTTCAAATTGTATCAATAATATTATTATCCTTGCCTTCAGGTCCTGAGCTACAGGTAGTTAGATTTGGGTATGTCATTTTTTAGGCGGAAATTTAAAAAAAGGGGCTGATCCTAAAGAGTGTTTACAATATTGGTTATTGGTGTAAGGGTAGTGCTTTCGTCTCAGAATATCATTTTGCGTAGGAAAGAAACCTGCCTCAAGTTACATCTTCTTGATCTTGTGTCATGAATCAAAATAGATCAGATCCATGAGCAAAAACGCAATAGCATTTTCATATTGTTCAAATGATGGAATAATATGAACTGCTCATGTTGTTATAGAAATGAAAAATTGCAACCGAAACAAGGAACAGTATGCTGGGTGCAGTATGTTGTCTTATAAAACTAGAGGCAAATTATTGCTGATGAGTGTTGCCATGGAAACATGTGCAATTCTTGTTTGTTGTCTGTAAGGCTCAGGGAAGACATATCGCAGAAACACTGACTACTGTTCTTTTCCCAGTGGTATTGAAATGCATTGATTGCATCTTTGTTTTCTTTTTCACATGCACATTATCAACATGTACTTCATGTCCCTGAGGCCAAGAGGAAGTCTTTGGGGAGCTTTGTTTACTATGAAAGATGCCTGGAAGGGTGTGTGTTTGTGAACATGTGGTTGGTTGCCGCAAAAATACATTAAAACAGATGTCTGGACACATCCAAAGTGACAGGTGAAAATGAGGAACAAGACAAACAAACCACTGCCCTTTCTTTAATGGCACAAAGTGGAGTGATAACACTCCTCTCAGTCAATACAACTGTCTGTGTGTGGGTGTGCACGCGCCTACCTGTGTGTGTGTGTGCTAGAGCTATAGGGAGCAAACCTCTGTAAAGGGATGTGATTGTGGATTCATCCTGGCATACGAACTCAAACATTTGTCTCTGCCTTTCCAGGTAACTCAGAAAACTGTCAGACCACAAAAACAAGGGTTTCTTCACATTATGCAATCTCAAATCAAATCATATCAAATCAAACTTTATTTGCCACATGCGCCAAATTCAACATGTGAAATGCTTACTTACAAGCCAATAACCACCAGTGCAGTTCAAGAAAAAGTTAATAAAATATTTACCAATTAAACTAAAGTAAAAAAAATAATAAATAGTAACACAATAAAATAACAGTAATGAGGCTATATACATGGGGGTACCGGTAAAACTAGAGCTATAATCATTATGTTTAATTCTCTGTAAAAAATGTATATTTTTCTGCATACATTTTTTTATTTTACCTTTATTTAACTAGGCAAGTCAGTTAAGAACAAATTCTTATTTTCAATGACGGCGTAGGAAACAGCACGACAGATTTGTACCTTGTCAGCTCGGGGGTTTGAACTTACAACCTTCCAGTTACTAGTCCAACGTTCTAACCACTAGGCTACCCTGCCACCCCATATAAGCATACCTCTTGAGCTGTCTGTATCCTCCTGACTGGTGTTTCTTTTTTTTTCAAGAAACAAAATATGCTTCTCTGCATCTGGTTAAATTTGGTTAAAAGATTGAAAAGAAAGAATGTGAGTCTTATTCAGTACAATTAATTACTGCTTGCTTTTATAAAGTCGACCAACCTTGCCAGCAGGCATGCCAGTTAAGATATTTAGACAAAATAGCTACTCTAACTTGATAGCCTGAAATGGCTTCTTGGTAGCTACTGTAGTTAAAGTGCATTCGGAAAGTATTCACACCCCTTGACTTTTTCAACAGTTTGTTAAGTTACAGCCTTATTCTAAAATTGATTAAAACGTTTCCCCCCACATCAAACTACACACAATATCATATAATGACAGAGAAAAAAAAAAATTGAATTTTTTTTGCAAGTGTATATAAAAAAACATAATTATTCAGACCCTCTACTCAGTACTTTGTTGAAACACCTTTGGCAGCGATTATAGCCTCGAGTCTTCTTGGGTATGACGCTACAAGCTTGGCACACATGTATTCGGGGAGTTTCTCCCATTCTTCTCTGCAGATCCTCTCAAGCTCTGTCAGGTTGGATGCGGAGCGTCGCTGCACAGCTATTTTCAGGTCTCTCCAGAGATGTTCGATCAGGCTCAAGTCCAACCTCTGACTGGTCCACTCAAGGACATTCAGAGACATGTCCCGAAGCCACTCCTGTGTTGTCTTGGCTGTGTGCTTAGGGTTGTTGTCCTGTTGGAAGGTAAATATTTGCACCAGTATAAGGTCCTGAGCGTTCTGGAGCAGGTTTTCATCAAGAATCACTCTGTACTTTGATCTGTTCATATTTCCCTTGATGCTGACTAGTCTCCCAGTCCCTGCCGCTGAAAAACATCCCCACAGCATGATGCTGCCCCCACCATGCTTCACCTTAGGGATGGTGCCAGGTTTCCTCCAGACGTGATGCTTGGCATTCAGGCCAAAGTGTTCAATCTTGGTTTCATCAGACCAGAGACTCTAGTTTCTCATGGTCTGAGAGTCCTTTAGGTGCCTGTTGGCAAACTCCAAGTGGGCTGTCATGTGCCTTTTACTGTGGAGTGGCTTCTGTCTGGCCACTCTACCATAAAGGCCACATTGGTGGAGTGCTGCAGAGATGGTTGTCCTTCTGGAAGGTTCTCCCATCTCTAGAGCTGAACTCTGAACCTCTGAGTGACCATCGGGTTCTTGGTCACCTCCCTGATCAAGGCCCTTCTCCCCGGATTGCTCAGTTTGCCCGGGCGGATAGCTCTAGGAAGAGTCTTGGTGGTTCTAAACTTCTTCCATTTAAGAATTGTTGAGGCCACTGTGTTCTTGGGCACCTTCAATGCAGCAGAACATTTTTGCTACCCTTCCCCAGATCTGTGCCTAGACACAATCCTGTCTTGGGAGGTCTTTGGACAATTATTCGACCTCAGGTGGACTCCAATGAAGTTGCAAAAATAGCTCAAGGATGACCAATGGGAACAGGATGCATCTGAGCTCAATTTCAAATCTCATTGCAAAGGGTCTGAATACTTAAGCAAAGAGGGTGTTTTTTTTGTTTTTTTTAAAAACCTGTTTTAGTTTTTCTCATTATGGGGTATTGTTTGTAGATTGATGATGATTTGTATTTAATCCATTTTAGAACACGGCTGTAACGTAACAAAATGTGTAAAAACGTCTGAATACGTTCCATATGCACTGGATAAGGTTGAGAAATTGGGAACCTATCTGGGCTAGCTAAACCCAACTTCATAAAATTGCCAAGTGGCATTACAGAGAAAATAATATAATAATAATTATTATTATTTTATTTTGGGGAGGACAAATCTGAGGGGGCACTCGCCCCTGTGCCCTTTATGGACATGACTCCTCTGCTAATAGTAATCTTTTTGAAAACCCTAAGTAAAGTAATCTAATATGTAAAACATTATACATGTATGTGTATCTATTTGGTAGTGATTAATGATTTGCCAAATCACTATTTTGTTTATTTCGCTAACAGGTATAATCATTGCTTTTGCTTGGGTTCATACTATTCTAAACATAATAGAGTGATGAGAGTTTACCTTTGATGGGCTAAACACAACATATTGGCTTGGCAAGTGGGACAAACTTTAATTTTGCTCAACATAAATGGTTCCCTTTATTATATGACCCTCTGATTCAGAGCAGAATTAATAAAAATAGGATAAAGAATGCAGTAAATACGTTTAAATGAATCCGTTCGGAATGACAGGTTCACTAAAGGCCATTGAAATGTTTGTCATACAGAAGACAAAAAGCCTCAACCAAACTGTAATTATGTATAGTTATCCTATCCATTAAAACATATACCCCTTCGATATTATCAGCACTGCATAACTACAGAATAGATTCAATCAATTTGTATTTCAACAGAAGTAAACATCCTTTGTATAAACATTTCACAAAATGTAAATCTGTGTTATTAATTTGCATACTGTATAGCGCTTATTAATGTCAAAACCTTGGGATGAAAATATTTTAATAACGTGTATTTTTTCTCTCACTTGTCAGTATATGTCACTGCATATCACACAATGTACTGTGACTTTTATGTCAACTATATTTAGAGCAGAGGGGAGTCAAATCCATTCTGATGATAGACAACTGGTTAGTGGACCATCCACAGACAACAGATGAACCAACCAAAGAACACATTTTAACAACATCCCCAAAACCACCTGCAGATAGTTCTGTTTTAATTATCTGTGCTACAACATAAGAACAAGAAACAAGTGCCACATGAACAAACCCATTTTGAGCATGGCAATAGAAAGGTGTTTATTTAAACTTCCAACAAGTTAAAGGTAGATTCAGCTAAATGACATTGCCACGAGCAGCACCGCAGATATTGAGATGCAAGTAACACCCAGTATCTGCGCATGTGAACGGTTTCACCTTATGCTTATTCAATGTGGTAGCCTTGGAACAGTGAAGAAGTTGAGCCTCACGTGTCAACACTCTTGTGGAGTGTCACTGTTGTGGAAATTGACCCACTATGCTGTTTTCTGCATCTACATTATATTGCTGAGTCTACCTTTATGGAGTCAAATCAACAACAAAAACAACAAAAATCCATTTGGCAAAAGTAATGATTTATTTGAAGCTTTGTATGGATATCCCAAAAGAATCGAAGGCCAAAGAACATTTCATGGTGGGGATGGTCACACAGCCTAAGCTTGATTGTCTATAAAGCATCTATCACTCATCCCTCTAACAAAGACCTGTTCAAAATATAATCACTCCCCCCCCCCATCAGGTCTTCTATTTCTCTTGAACACGACGAGCTGTTTTTGAGTCCTCCCAGGATCCAGTAGGGCAGCCCATCCCAGTGTTGGTGTTGTTTGGAGATAGATGCTGATCCAGGCATGCAGCTCACTCGTTGACTATATGGGAGTGATGAGAGTCCCCAGAGAAAGGAGTGAGCTATCTATCAGATCCCTGTTCATGCAGGACTCTTCCAGCCTAGAGCCCACTCACTGGGGCTGCCATCACCATGGCCTGTTTAGGAGGAGAGAGCTAATCATGAACACCTGCGCTCTCAGGATTGTCCTCATCCCTGGGTCAGAGATATGGCTGATATGGTAATTTGTAATTGTCGAAGTTGTCAGGAGGCTGTCACAGAGGGCCTTGATAGATTGAGGGATTGATTTGAAACTTTCCATGTCTCCTCTGCCAGCTCACAATTCTAATGGGACCTTATATCATAATTCAGGAAAAAGCTTTAGCATTCTTCAAATGTTTATTTTTTACTTATTCTAAAAAGGAATCAAGAATTTATGACGAAAGCCATCTTTACCTTTACACTTAACACCATCGATGTGACTAAAAGAGATCTTCCTCAAGTGGCTTCCAACATATGCCAGTTAAAGGTTAGCTGTCCAATCAGAATACCTCAATACTTTAAAAAAAACATTCTCTTCCCACTTCACTGCATTCACTTTCAATATAATTGCCAGAGGAGAGAGAAAAGGAAAATGAGAGAAGAAAGAAAAACTGGGTAGCGAAGGGGAAAGGGTTGATGCAGAGAGAAAGAGTGGCAGAGACAAAAAAATAAGTGAAGTTTTGATGAAAAGTCTGAGGAGGTGCAAGATGTAAAAGGGCAAGAGAATAGACATGAAGACGGAGGATGAAAGAAATAGATAGGAAGAATTGGCTTCGTGTGAGCTTCCTGGAGAAGTGGAAGCTAATGGAGAAGGTCATTGTGATTCTCCCTCCATTAGTCTCTCCTCTCAGCCTAATTGCTTACCCGAACCACAATGATTCTCTTAGACATTGCTGGGGTAATTATTGAAGCTTTAGCAAAGAATAACAACACTCTTATATCCAAGTTGATTTCCCCCCTTCACTCAAACGTGTTCTAGACATAGGCTCTTTAATCAGTAACAATAATCTGTAATGAAAATAAAGGTTATGTATGTCTGATAAAATATGATTGAGTTATACATACAGCCTACTGAGAATGCATTCTCATGAGTACTGAAACCACCAAGAGTGGGTGAATATACAGTCGCTGCTTAAAGGGGTAATCCACCCCAAAACACTAATTCCTATGATTAACATTGTTAAACAGTGTTAAATAACACTTTTATGTGAATTAAAAAAAGGTAAACAAGTGCTTAATTTTGTTGTTATAACAAGGTTGGTAGCAACTTGAAAATCGTTGTGGAAATCTGTCGTAGCTCAAGTCGACTACAAAACCCACAATGCAATGCTCTCTCACTGGGCTGGCTGGCTATCTAGCTAGCTAGCTAGCAAACATAGCTACACACAATAATACCAAGGTCAATATCAGCATGTGAAGTAGCTAGCTAGCTGTTAAATTGCCTAAACACCGAGTTCAACTTGCAATTATCCTCTGCCCAGAGCGAGGGCAGAGTGTGTTGCTATGGCAACAATGTCCTTTTCCATGTTTCCCACAGACACACAGGGCACATTGCAAGATGGTACTTGAAGGAGAAACTGAGTTGAATAATTTGGTACACTGTCTAGATTGAGCACCTCTAAGCGAAGTATATAGACTTTGTCCTGATGATATAAACGGATTAATGTGTTCTAGACCAGTATGCCCATACCATCTATTGGCTGATTTGATGATCTGGAGTGAAGGTCATTGATTTAAAAACGTTAGGGAATGTGATAACGTGTTATCCCCCTTCTCCAGTGATGAGAATCATGTAGCTTTGACGCGTTCCTACACAATTTCCTGATTTCACAGACATGCCACTTAGAACTTAAATCATGGGGAAAATTGTTATTAATCCCACTGACAGAACATAGGCGTTTCACCAAATTGACAGGAGCTTCATGATTTGTATTACTTGGGGTGTATTATCCCTTTAAAGCCAGTGCCATGCCCTTGAATCAGTTGACTAAGGTAAATATTAAGTGTATGTTGGAACCTGTTTACAGTGTGTATGCGTGAGTGCAGCATGCATCTGTGTGGACATGTCATACTGAATTCACAAAACATTTTCTCAGATCTTAATGCTTTGGCCTGACTGTCATTACACTGAACTCAGATGAGGCAACAAAAAAAAACGAGACGTGACTGCTATGGTACTGTACTTTAAAATGTACTAAATAAATAACTTTTTATTGATAATGTAATCTGATGTCAATGTATGTGCAATGTAAGAAGGATGATGTTTTATCACTAAATATACTAAACAAAAATATAAACACAACATTAAACAATGTCAATGTTTTTACAGTTTATATAAGGAAATTAAATGAATTGAAATAAATTCATTAGGCCCTAACCCATGGATTTCACACAACTGGGCAGGGGTCCACCGACTGGGGAGCCAGGCCCAGCCAATCAGAGTTTGTTTTTTCACACGAAAGGGCTTTATCACCACCCCCCTCCCCCCTCCCCCATGCCAGTTGCACACTCCCTTAAAACTTGAGACATCTGTGGCATTGTGTTGTTTGACAAAACTGCACATTTTAAAGTGGCCGTTTATTGTTCCGAGCACAAGGTGCACCTGTGTAATGATCATGCCGTTAAATCAGCTTTTTTATATGCTGATATTGATATGCAGGTGGATGGATTATCTTGGCAAAGGAGAAATGCGCATTAATAAGGATGTAAACAAATGTGTGCACAAAATTTGAGAGAAATAAGCTTTTTGTGTGGATGGAACATTTCTGGGATTCTTTTTTTGATGAGACATGGAACAACACTTGTTGTGTGTATATTTTTGTTCAGTGTATATTTAAGCATTTGATCTGTTATTGGCCTACTGAATCTCAAGACCAATATTTTGTGAATACCAATATTCTGTCAACATATCACGGCAATGTCATCCTAAAGCTCTATGACTGTGGTGCTAAAAGTCTTTTTTTTTTGCACATGGGTATCAGACTAAAATGTATAAATGCGTCTAACATAATGTTGTAGTCAATATCTCTTTGGAGTGTTCATATGCAATTGTGGAATCAGTTGTATGGAACAGCTCTTTCAATGTTAGACCGGTCTGTTGCCACTGGCAACTAAAAAAGATACAGGAATTCTATTGCAAAGGTAACATAAAGTCAGTCTTGTGTAGTATGGGGATGTATGTTCCTTCCCTCACACAAACATATTTCCTGACACACACGCACACATGAATACACACACACACACACACACACACACACACACACAGACAACATATACCAGGATTGTGGTGAAATGCTTTATTAGCCGCTCAAGGGACTGACTCTCGACTCAACCATCTCTCACAGCCTCACGTCAAAATTAGACAGTCATCCATGTCTCTCAAACATCCAATTTAGAAGTGTTTAGGGTTAAGTGTAGGCATTAATAAAAATCACAAAAACACATTTTTATTGCTGGAGTCAAACATGCAACTTGAGGCAGACTCTTACACCCATTTTCCATCCTTGTCCACAACGCCCTAGCAAAACCGAAACCTACTTGAAGGTAACAGCACTCACTGTTGCCCCTAGTGTCCAGTTTCAATGTCATCTCCCGACATCCTCAGAAATGGATGGACTTCTAATACTTGGCTGCTCAACTGGGGGGATTCTAAGTTGAGTTTTTTATGTGGCCATACTGTTTAATTTTTATTGGCGTTAGCTTGTATTTGCAGAAGATATAAAATTGCATTTAGTTCATTATTGTTTTCCAGATTTAATGCAATAACACCTTTGATTCTCTCAGTCCAAGCCTTCCAATAAGAACTTTAAGCAAAACAGATGTGAAGTCTGGGGATGAGCTGTCTCCAGACTTCTTGGAGGTAGTCACTGGCACTAACATATGCATTGGAGAAAGACAGAGCAAAGGCAGGTGAATTAGTCCTTGTTCATACTGTAGTACAAAATAAGGACAGTGGTGGTCTATCAGTTTAGGTTGTCAAGGATGACTGTCAATTTGAGACCAGTGGAGTCAGGAATCAATGGAGGAAGAATTAAGTAGGGAGGAAAAGCATGCCAAGGGAGGGACACCAATGATTCTTACCTGTTTACCAAGCATGTGCTTGGTCAGAGAGATAGAGGAATCCAGAGAGAATAGTATTGGTGGCTTGTTGGAGGAGGTGTGTGCAGTATGCTTGTGTTGTTGTGACTCATGCAGGGCCGTCCCTAGCACTTTGGGGTCTCTAAGCAAGATTGGGGTGGGTGGCCCCACATATTGCCATGTGGCGTAGAGAACATTTAGCAGTTTTAAAACAAGTTTTCAGCAAATCTACACATTTGTGATCCGTTTCAAGTAATTAAGTGTATGTCGCATATCACTACTTCACAGGAGAGGAATTTGAACTTTTAAAAAAAATTCTAAATAGATTTTTTGGCAGAAATGCCTTCTGGAACATTTGAAGTTTTATGTGCCTTAATAACAAACTTCTATGCCATCTGTAAATACAAACACAATTGTAAAATAACAAGCCTAGTTGGTTTAGCTAGGGAAATATACAGGAACCTTCCTGCTAGCCATGATTGGCTGAGATAATGGATGAGCTGGACATACCGAGAGATGAGCTCAGATTGGTCTGCCACGTAGCATGCTTCTGTCTATAACATCTACCGTGGCTTTTTTAAAAATATATCATGAAGAACTGAAAAAGTTTTGCTACTGCTCTCAACATTTCTGCCCTGAAGTTATTAGCGCTATTGACAAAGCTCAGTGGGAAAACGTTGTGATGGACTACTTTCTGGAGGATGATTTTGCCATGCTGACTCTCTCTGACTCTAAAAAATAAATCAGACAATGAGGAAATCCCTGATTTAGGTAGAAGTCTCCCGATGACAATAGTGAGGAAGAAACGGTGTCGTTGTCACGGAAGAACTTGACCAAGTTCTGAAATCAGTGGAATGCCCGGTGGAAGCAGAGAGATTATTGTCAAATGCGGAGAGAGTCCAAAAAGGAGAACACAGAAAGAAGGCTGTTGTATAAAACACCTGTCTCCAGATTACATGTTCAAACTAATGGCAACTATGGCATCCATGACAGAGGGAGAAGTGCTCATCCATGTTGTCGTGACGTTGTATTGATTTTACAACAGTCGCTAATTAATCAATTTCCTCTACAGTCTCATTCTGAACATCGCATAATCCGGGAATCTGCACAAACCCGAGTCCCACCAATGAGTCCGTACTACACCAATTGGGTTGATTATTTATTTACTAACAAGCTAAAATGATAATACAAGATACACATACACAAACACACAGTCTAGGCTATTGATTAGAACTACAACAAAACAGCTCCGGCCAACACAATGACACATGTTACACAAAATGGGGATTTAAAAGAGAGAAAGAGAGAAAGTACAGGACAGAAAAATACACTTGGTTGCATTTGTCAGCTATGCTTATCTTAACCCTAACCTTGCCCCGAACTGCCGCTCTTATAGGTCAGAATGTAGGGATGTAAGGATGTAATTACGTGTTGAAGGTCTCCGATGGGGGTCTCTGCATGGACCGTTTCGGCTGCTTGGATGATGCACTTCTCTGGTGTAATTCTCTGGTTGTCCTCACGATGTCAGTGTCCTTTGTCTTAGCGGTCTGTTTCCTCACCCGTGTTCTGAAAGGGGTCTTTTGAGAACAGCCAGCCCTGTAGCTCAGGGATCACAGGGTAGGAATGAAAGCAGTGTAGACACACGATTCGATGGAGAGTAGTGACCAGGTGGTCCTGCTTGAATTCACCCTCTTAGATGCAACTACTCATCTGTAGCATAGATAGATAAAAGGTTCCTTTGTCTTCAACCTCGTGCCGCATTTTGGGATTGCTGACGACTCAGAGCTTGGCTGCAGCTCAGGTCGCTTAGTCTGGACGTAAATTCTTTATTCTCAAGTTTTATACCCTCGGGTCAGAAATGGGAGTTTCCGCCTTTAGGGCAATTCTGTCACGACTTCCGCTGAAGTTGGGTCCTCTCCTTGTTCGGGCAGGGCTCGGCCGTTGGCGTTGCCGGTCTTCTAGCCATCATCGATCCACTTTTCATTTTCCATGTGTTTTGTCTTGTTTTTCCTCACACCTGGTTTCAATTCCCTCAATCACTTGTTGTGTATTTTACCCTCTGTTCCCCCCCATGTCTTTGTGTGGGATTGTTTATTGTAAGTTCTTGTGCACGTGTTGATTGGTGCGCGACGGGTTTTTGTACCCAATATCTTGTTGTTTTTATGCCGTTGGTTTTTGCTATTAAACTGCTCCGGCTATTACCAAGTTCTGCTCTCCTGCATCTGACTTCCCTGCCACCGATTACGCACCCCTTACAAATTCTCTGGGCATACCAAGTTACGAGGCAAGATCTGGATTTTAATCAGATCCAATTTAGACAACTAACTTCACATTTCATCTTTACAAAAACATTCTCTTTGATCTGGACATTTTCCAAACAACGTGCAATATGCAAACAGCAAGCATATACTAGGATAACTCTTACAGTTACAATGTTTTCGTTATAACGTTGTCCTTTAATTTTTAATAACATAACAAAAATGACATTAATTTTCATATTCCATCTATTGTCATTACCACCATTGTGGCTGACAAAACCTATTTTCCCAAAGTTCATTTATTGCATGTTAATGTACTGAGGCCGGTTTTGGAATTTTGTCTGCTGCCTTAGATTTACAATGGGTGTGAGGTGTCATAAAAAAAAAAACTGTCTCCATACTTCTCGATCTCTTCCCCTCTGGTGGGTATGAGAGATCTCTCTGTAGGATTATGGTCCACGGTAACCTGACCCGAGCAGGCCAGTCATGACAATGTGTACAGGTAAGTCTAGCTACATTTTCAGGCATTAAAAATGCTTAATTTTGTCAGAAAGTCAATGCGAGTTTTCATTGCAAGTTAAAGTGTACTGTTAGCTAGCTAGGTAACTTTAGCTGGCTATCTCACTAGCTAACATTACATGTATGATCTGTGTAGGAGATCTAGAAAGGTACCTGAGTTCCCGAGTCGTAATTAGAGTTGGATGACCATTCAAATCGATTTTTCCCAGTCTGAATTTTTGTTGTTGTTGTTGAGTTCCCAGTTGTTTTGGATCGCAGCATTAGAGTAGGGATTAGGGTTAATTGTTCAGCTAGCGAGCTACAGTGCCTTGCGAAAGTATTCGGCCCCGTTGAACTTGAAGAATCAACAACAAGTGGGACACAATCATGAAGTGGAACGACATTTATTGGATATTTCAAACTTTTTTAACAAATCAAAAACTGAAAAATTGGGCGTGCAAAATTATTCAGCCCCTTTACTTTCAGTGCAGCAAACTCTCTCCAGAAGTTCAGTGAGGATCTCTGAATGATCCAATGTTGACCTAAATGACTAATGATGATAAATACAATCCACCTGTGTGTAATCAAGTCTCCGTATAAATGCACCTGCACTGTGATAGTCTCAGAGGTCCGTTAAAAGCGCAGAGAGCATCATGAAGAACAAGGAACACACCAGGCAGGTCAGAGATACTGTTGTGAAGAAGTTTAAAGCCGGATTTGGATACAAAAAGATTTCCCAAGCTTTAAACATCCCAAGGAGCACTGTGCAAGCGATAATATTGAAATGGAAGGAGTATCAGACCAATGCAAATCTACCAAGACCTGGCCGTCCCTCTAAACTAGGACATAGGACAACAATCAGTCGTATATTGCACAAATCTGGCCTTTATGGAAGAGTGGCAAGAAGAAAGCCATTTCTTAAAGATATCCATAAAAAGTGTCGTTTAAAGTTTGCCACAAGCCACCTGTGAGACGCACCAAACATGTGGAAGAAGGTGCTCTGGTCAGATGAAACCAAAATTGAACTTTTTGGCAACAATGCAAAACGTTATGTTTGGCGTAAAAGCAACACAGCTGAACACACCATTCCCACTGTCAAACATGGTGGTGGCAGCATCATGGTTTGGGCCTGCTTTTCTTCAGCAGGGACAGGGAAGATGGTTAAAATTGATGGGAAGATGGATGGAGCCAAATACAGGACCATTCTGGAAGAAAACCTGATGGAGTCTGCAAAAGACCTGAGACTGGGACGGAGATTTGTCTTCCAACAAGACAATGATCCAAAACATAAAGCAAAATCTACAATGGAATGGTTCAAAAATAAACATATCCAGGTGTTAGAATGGCCAAGTCAAAGTCCAGACCTGAATCCAATCGAGAATCTGTGGAAAGAACTGAAAACTGCTGTTCACAAATGCTCTCCATCCAACCTCACTGAGCTCGAGCTGTTTTGCAAGGAGGAATGGGAAAAAAATTCAGTCTCTCGATGTGCAAAACTGATAGAGACATACCCCTAGCGACTTACAGCTGTAATCGCAGCAAAATGTGGCGCTACAAAGTATTAACTTAAGGGGGCTGAATAATTTTGCACGCCCAATTTTTCCGTTTTTGATTTGTTAAAAAAGTTTGAAATATCCAATAAATGTCGTTCCACTTCATGATTGTGTCCCACTTGTTGTTGATTCTTCACAAAAAAATACAGTTTTATATCTTTATGTTTGAAGCCTGAAATGTGGCAAAAGGTCGCAAAGTTCCACGGGGCCGAATACTTTCGCAAGGCACTGTACATGTCTAAACAAAAGACTCCACTATGCAAGGTACCATTTCACTGTACTGTTTACACCTTTTGTATGCTGTTCATGTGACAAATAAACATAGATTGTATTTGATATAGTGTGTGTTTACCAGAGACGGTAATGTGAAGAACAACATTACCTGAACCAAAGTCAGGTTAGGATGTAGGCCAAGGACTAGATAGTTTATTTTTACTACTACTTTTTGCTTCCACTTTCAGTCTTGAAATCTTTGGTTGTTAACTACACTGTGAATCCTGAAAGAGATGAGTGGGGTTAAGGCTTAAGCAGTGGTGGAAAAAGTACCCAATTGTCATACTTGAATAAAAGTAAAGATACCTTAATAGAAAATGACTCAAGTAAAAGGTAAAGTCACCCAGTAAAAAACTATTTGAGTAAAAAGTGTTTGTTTTAAATACACTTAAGTATTAAAAGTAAATGTCATTGCTAAAATATAATTAGGTATCAAAAGTAAAAGTAAATGTATCGAACATCTCTGGAGAGACCTGAAAATAGCTGTGCAGCGACACTCCCCATCCAACCTAACAGAGCTTGAGAGGATGTGCAGAAAAGAATGGGAGAAACTCCCCAAATACATGTGTGCCAAGCTTGTAGCAGCATACACAAGAAGACTCAAGGCTGAAATAGCTGCCAAAGGTGCTTCAACAAAGTACCGAGTAAAGGGGCTGACTACTGATTTAAATGTGTAATTTCAGTTTTTTATTTTTTAAAACATCTGCAAAAATGTCTAAAAACCTGTTTTTCCTTTGTCGTTATGTGGTATTATGTGTAGATCAATGAGGGAAAAAAACGATATAATCAATATTAGAATAAGGCTGTAACGTAACAAAATGTGGAAAAAGTCAAGGGGTCTGAATGCTTTCCAAATGCACTGTAGGTTTTAGAAAAAGAATAAAAAAACAGGTGAGAAACTCTGTGTCCCAGAATACATTATATTGTTGTCAGACTTGTTGATGCATTCTGTTATGACTGAAATGTAGTTTAATGTGGAAATGTTAGATTAGTAAACGTGGCATGCCTAACATACATCACTCATGTCATTGATTCTTTTTGACTGGTTTTAATGTTTGTCTCCTTCACTCCAGCCAACAAATGATCTTGCATCCATCACGGCAGAATGGTAAGAGGGGAAATCTTCCCCAACCTGATATGCATCACTTTGAGCAGAGATTTCAATAATATCCTTCAAGACAGCCCCTCACTCAGTCTTTTATACAAAATGCATCATTCATTGTGTGAAAGTAGCCTACAACAAAAGCTACTTATGGAATACATGCAATATTAATGGTACAAGTAGGAAAAGGGTGTGAATGGGGATGGAAAAAGGTACAATTTTACTTTGATATTCTAAGTGGATTTGCTGGGAAATTACATAAAGGTCTATCTTGAAAGAATGTGCTTTTTCTTGTGGTGCGTGGGCCAAGCTCTCATGCATGAATTTTTTAGACTCTTCCACTAGGGGTAACAGATGTGCAGTCCGATGGCAGAAATAGTAGGGCTCTGATTTTCTGATGTCTTATGCTGCGTTTAGGCTGCATTCACACAGGCAGCCCAATTTTAATATGTGTTCACTAATTGGTCTTTTGACCAATCAGATCAGCTCAGAAAAAGATCTGGTGTGATTGGTCAAAAGACAAATTAGTGGAACAAATATCAGAATTGGGCTGCCTGTGTAAATGCAGTCTTTCGCCAGCCCTATTCTGATCTTTTTTTCACTAATTGGTATTTTGTCCAATCTTGTCAGCTCTGAAAAATATCTGATGTGATTGGTTAAAAGACCAATTAGTGGACAAAAGATCAGAATTGGGCTGCCTGTGTAAATGCAGTCATTCGCCAGCCCTATTCTGATCTTTTTTTCACTAATTGGTATTTTGACCAATCTGGTCAGCTCTGAAAAAAAGCTGATGTGAAAAGATCTGATGTGATTGGTCAAAATACTAATACTATTGGAAAAAATATTATAATTTGGCTGCCTGTCTAAACACAGCCCTAAATCAGCATGGCTATTGGCTTTTTGAAGCCTAATTAGACTAAAATCAAGACAACCAGATTGGGGGTGTGGAAACAGCAGCAATTAAGCAATATTTAATGAAAAACACTAATCGCCATCTGCTATGGCCTTCAAGTAGGCTTTAAACAAAGCTTCCCAAACAACAATCATACTTTAAGTCCAACAAATATTGCAGTCACTTGAAGTTTAGGACTGAGATTACATACCACAGTAATAATTATGAGAGTATGACTGTACAGAGAGGACTATAATCCTTTGCCACACATTTGAACAGCAGCCAGACAATTTGGCCAATAAAAAACTGGCCGCTGGCCAATAAAAGATTGTCCATTGTAAGATATGAGACATTATACAGCACATTGGGAAAGTATTCAGACCCCTTGACTTTTTTCACATTTTGTTACTTTACAGCCTTATTCTAAAATTGATTAGATAGTTTTATCCCCTCATCAATCTAGACACAATACCCCATAATGACAAAGCAAAAACATGTTTAGATATTTTTGCACATGTACAGTGCCTTGCGAAAGTATTCGGCCCCCTTGAACTTTGCGACCTTTTGCCACATTTCAGGCTGCAAACATAAAGATATAAAACTGTATTTTTTTGTGAAGAGTCAACAACAAATAGGACACAATCATGAAGTGGAACGACATTTATTGGATATTTCAAACTTTTTTAACAAATCAAAAACGGAAAAATTGGGCGTGCAAAATTATTCAGCCCCCTTAAGTTAATACTTTGTAGCGCCACCTTTTGCTGCGATTACAGCTGTAAGTTGCTTGGGGTATGTCTCTATCAGTTTTGCACATCGAGAGACTGACATTTTTTCCCATTCCTCCTTGCAAAACAGCTCGAGCTCAGTGAGGTTGGATGGAGAGCATTTGTGAACAGCAGTTTTCAGTTCTTTCCACAGATTCTCGATTGGATTCAGGTCTGGACTTTGACTTGGCCATTCTAACACCTGGATATGTTTATTTTTTAACCGTTCCATTGTAGATTTTGCTTTATGTTTTGGATCATTGTCTTGTTGGAAGACAAATCTCCGTCCCAGTCTCAGGTCTTTTGCAGACTCCATCAGGTTTTCTTCCAGAATGGTCCTGCTCCATCCATCTTCCCATCAATTTTAACCATATTCCCTGTCCCTGCTGAAGAAAAGCAGGCCCAAACCATGATGCTGCCACCACCATGTTTGACAGTGGGGATGGTGTGTTCAGCTGTGTTGCTTTTACGCCAAACATTACGTTTTGCATTGTTGCCAAAAAGTTCAATTTTGGTTTCATCTGACCAGAGCACCTTCTTCCACATGTTTGGTGTGTCTCCCAGGTGGCTTGTGGCAAACTTTAAACAACACTTTTTATGGATATCTTTAAGAAATGGCTTTCTTCTTGCCACTCTTCCATAAAGGCCAGATTTGTGCAATATATGACTGATTGTTGTCCTATGGACAGAGTCTCCCACATCAGCTGTAGATCTCTGCAGTTCATCCAGAGTGATCATGGGCCTCTTGGCTGCATCTCTGATCAGTCTTCTCCTTGTATGAGCTGAAAGTTTAGAGGGACGGCCAGGTCTTGGTAGATTTGCAGTGGTCTGATACTCCTTCCATTTCAATATTATCGCTTGCACAGTGCTCCTTGGGATGTTTAAAGCTTGGGAATTTTTTTTGTATCCAAATCCGGCTTTAAACTTCTTCACAACAGTATCTCTGACCTGCCTGGTGTGTTCCTTGTTCTTCATGATGCTCTCTGTGCTTTTAACGGACCTCTGAGACTATCACAGTGCAGGTGCATTTATACGGAGACTTGATTACACACAGGTGGATTGTATTTATCATCATTAGTCATTTAGGTCAACATTGGATCATTCAGAGATCCTCACTGAACTTCTGGAGAGAGTTTGCTGCATTGAAAGTAAAGGGGCTGAATAATTTTGCACGCCCAATTTTT
The DNA here is from genome assembly GCF_013265735.2 of Oncorhynchus mykiss. Lineage (NCBI taxonomy): Eukaryota > Metazoa > Chordata > Actinopteri > Salmoniformes > Salmonidae > Oncorhynchus > Oncorhynchus mykiss. Next base: position 41,593,777 of record NC_048574.1, on the reverse strand, counting down.
CAGTTTTTGATTTGTTAAAAAAGTTTGAAATATCCAATAAATGTCGTTTCACTTCATGATTGTGTCCCACTTGTTGTTGATTCTTCACAAAAAAATACAATTTTATATCTTTATGTTTGAAGCCTGAAATGTGGCAAAAGGTCGCAAAGTTCCACTGGGCCGAATACTTTCGCAAGGCACTGCATATGAAAAAAAATGAAATATCACGTTTACAGAAGATTCAGACACTACCCTGTACTTTGTTGAAGCACCTTTGGCAGCGATTACAGCATCAAGTCTTCTTGGGTATGACAATGACACTACAAGATTGGCACACCTGTATTCGGGGAGTTTCTCCCTTCTCTGCAGATCCTCTAAAGCTCTGTCAGGTTGGATGAAGAGCGTTGCTGCACAGCTATTTTCACGTCTCTCCAGAGATGTTCAATCGGGTTCAAGTCTGGGCTCTGGCTGGGCCACTCAAGGACATTCAGAGACTTGTTCCAAACCCACTCCTGAATTGTTTTGGCTATGTGCTTAGAGTCGTTGTCCTGTTGGAAGGTGAACCTTCATCCCAGTCCCTGCCACTGAAAAAATGTCCCACAGCATGATGCTGCCAACACCATGCTTCACCTTAGGTGACGCTTGGCATTCAGGCTAGAGTTCAATCTTGGTTTCATCAGACCAGAGAATCTTGTTTCTCATGATCTGAGAGTCCATTAGTTGCCTTTTGGCAAACTCCAAGCGGGCTTTTATTGAGGAGTAGTTTCTGTCTGGCCAATCTACCATAAAGGCCTGATTGGTGGAGTGCTGCAGAGATGGTTGTCCCTCTGGAAGGTTCTCCCATCTCTACAGAGGAACTCTGGAGCTCTGTCAGAGTTGGCCAGCTCTAGTAAGAGCTGGTTCAAAACTTCTTCCATTTAAGAATGATGGAGGCCACTACTGTGTTCTTGGGGACCTTCAATGCTGCAGAGTTTTTTTTTGTTACCCTTCCCCAGATCTGTGCCTCGACACAATCCTGTCTCGATCTACGGACAATTCCTTCGATCTCATGGCTTGGTTTTTTTCTGACATGCATTGAACAAATTCTTATTTTCAATGACAGCCTAGGAACAGTGTGTTAACTGTTCAGTGGCAGAATTACAGATTTGTACCTTACAGATTTGTACCTGAACCCTCAGGGGTTTGAACTTGCAACCATCTGGCTACTAGTCCAACACTCTAACCACTAAGCTACCCTGCTGTGGGACCTTAAACAGACAGATGTGTGCCTATCCAAATCATGTGCAATCAATTGAATTTCCCACAGGTGGACTCCAATCAATATGTAGAAACATCTCAAGGATGATCAATGGAAACAGGATGCTCCTGAGCTCAATTTTGAGTCTGATCGCAAAGGGTCTGAATACTTATGTAAATAAGGTATTTCTGATGTTATTTTTAATACATTTGCAAACATTTCTAAAATCCTGTTTTTGGTTTGTCATTGTGGGGTATTGTGTGTAGATTGATGAGAGAAAAATGTATTTAATCAACGTAACGTAACAAAATGTGGAAAAGGGGAAGGGATCTGAATACTTTCCGAATGCACTGTATACCAGTCAAAAGTTTAGACACACCTACTCATTCAAGGGTTTTTCTTTATTTTTACATTGTATAATAATAGTGAAGACATAAAACTATGAAATAACACATATGGAATCATGTAGTATTTTATATTCGAGATTCTTCAAAGTATCCACCCTTTGCCTTCATGACAGCTTTGTACAATCTTGGCATTCTCTCAATCAGCTGGAATGTATTTAAATTAACAGGTGTGCCTTGTTAAAAGTTCATTTGTGGAATTTCTTTCCTTAATGCGTTTCAGCCAATCAGTTGTGTTGTGACAAGGTACGGGTGGTTTACAGAAGATTATCAGGACTCAGGATAAGACCCAGATGGTGTCAGTTTGAATCACAGATGTTTATTTACAAAACGGAGCAGGCATACGACAGGTCAAGGGTTGGCAGAGGTCAGTTATCCAGGGCAGTATCCGTAAGGTGCAGATCGGCAAGCAGGCTCAGTGAATCAGGGCTTCATGATTGAATTTCTGCAAAGAAACCACTACTAAAGGACACCAAAAAGAAGAAGACTTGCTTGGCCCAAGAAACACGAGCAATGGACATTAGACCGGTGGACATTTGTCCTTTGGTCTGGAGTCCAAATTTGAGATTTTTGGTTCCAACCCCCATGTCTTTGTGAGACGCGGTGTGGGTGAACGGATGATCTCTGCATGTGTATTTCCCACCGTAAAGCATGGAGGAGGAGGTGTTATGGTGTTGGGGTGCTTTGCTGGTGACACTGTCTGTGATTTATTTAGAATTCACACTTAACCAGCATGGCTACCATGGCACACTAAACCAGCATGGCTACCACAGCATTCTGCAGTGATATGCCATCCTATCTGGTTTGGGCGTAGTGGGACGATCATTTATTTTTAACAGTTCAATGACCCAACACACCTCCAGGCTATGTAAGGGCTATTTGACCAAGAAGGAGAGTGTTGGAGTGCTGCATCAGATGACCTGGCCTCCAAAATCACCAGACCTCAACCTAATTTAGATGGTTTGGGATGAGTTGGACCGCAGAGTGAAGGAAAAGCAGCCAACAAGTGCTCAGCATTTGTGGGAACTCCTTCAAGACTGTTGGAAAATCATTCCAGGTGCAGCTAGTTGAGAGAATGCCAAGAGTGTGCCAAGCTGTCATTAAGCTGTCCGCTCAAGAGGAAACTTCTTACTATAACCAGTGCCTGTAATCTGCTTAGGTTATTAATCAACCTACCAGGGTGTTAACAAACACTACAGGAACAAGATCATCCCCATGTATCGATCACATTTTTACTAATACTGTAGAACTTTGTTCTAAAACTGTATCTGTACTCATTGGATGCAGTGATCACAATATAGTGCCTATATCCAGGAAAACCAAAGTTCCAACAGCTGGGCCTAAAATAGTGTATGAGAGATCATACAACATATTTTGCTGTGACTCTTATATGGATGTTATATTATATATTTCTTATGTGATTAATGAGGAGCATCCAGACGCTGCGCTTGATGAATTTATGAAATTGCTTCTTCCAATTATTGATAAACATGCACCTGTTAAGAAACTGACTGTTAGAACTGTTAAGGCTCCATGGATTGGTGAGGAATTGAAAAACTGTATGGTTGAAAGAGATGTGCAAAAGGAGTGGCTAATAGTTCTGGCTGCACATCTGACTGGCTTACTGCAAACTGAGAAATTATGTGACTAAACAACTAAAAGAAGAAGAAACTGTATTATGAAGCCAATATCAATGAGATAAAGAATGATGGAAAATAACTTTGGAGTACTTTAAATGAAATTGTTGGCATAAAGACAAATCTTCCATCTTTCATCGAATCAGATGGCTTATTCATCACAAAACCATTTGACGTTGCCAATTATTTTAATAATTATTTAATTGGCAAAGTGGGCAAACTTAGGCAGGAAATGCCAACAGCGAACAGTGGGCAATTGTATTCATGCAACAACAACAAAAAAATCATGAAAGAAAAGCATTGAAAGTTATTGTGTGCGAGAGGTGGATAATTATTGTTATCGATCAATAATGACAAACCTCCTGGAATTGACAACTTACTGAGGACAAACCTTCTGGCATTGACAAGCTACTGAGGATGGTAGCTGACTCTAGCCACTCCTATCTGTCATATTTTTAATCTGAGCCTAGAGGAACGTCTTTCTCCTCAGGCCTGGAGGGAAGCCAAAGTAATTCCAATACCCAAGAGTGGTAAAGCGGCCTTACTGGTTTGAAAAGCAGACCTATAAGCTTGCTGCCAGCTCTTAGCAAACTGTTGGAAAAAATTGTGTTTGACCAAATGCATTGCTATTTCTCTGTAAACAAATTAACAACAGACTTTCAGCATGCTTATAGAGAAGGGCACTCAGCATGTACTGCACTGACACAAATGACTGATGATTGGTTGAAAGAAATTGATAATAAGAAGATTGTGGGATCTGTACTGATAGATTTCAGTGCAACCTTTGATATTATTGACCATAACCTGTTGTTGAAAAAAAACTTGTGTTTTGGCTTTTTAACCTCAACTCTGAATCCACGATATGGCAATCTATCTAATAGAACTCAAGCTTTAATGGAAGCTTCCCTAATGTCAAACATGTGAAGGGTGGTGTACCGCAGGGCAGCTCTGTAGGCCCTCTACTATTTTCTATTTTTACTAATGACCTGCCACTGGCATTAACCTTTTCATGCGTGAGTTCCAAATATCTCTAAAAATCACGTTACGCGCTGCGGATTTTATGGAATGGTCTGCCTACCCATGTGAGAGACGCAGACTCGGTCTCAAGCTTGAAGTCTTTATTGAAGACTCATTTCTTCAGTAGGTCCTATGATTGAGTGTAGTCTGGCCCAGGAGTGCGAAGGTGAACGGAAAGGCACTGGAACAACGAACCGCCGTTACTGTCTCTGCCTGGCCAGTTCCCCTCTCTCCACTGGGATTCTCTGCCTTTAACCCTATTACAGGAGCTGAGTCACTGGCTTACTGGTGCTCTTCCATGCCGTCCCTAGGAGGGGTGCGTCACTTGAGTGGGTTGATTCACTGATGTGATCTTCCTGTCTGGGTTGGCTCCCCCCCTTGGGTTGTGCCATTGCGGAGATCTTTGTGGGCTATACTCGGCCTTGTCTCAGAATGGTAAATTGGTAGGTAGTTGAAGATATCCCTCTAATGGTGTGGGGGCTGTGCTTTGGCAAAGTGGGTGGGGTTATATCCTGCCTATTTGGCTCTGTCCGGGGGTATCGTCGGATGGGGCCACAGTGTCTCCCGTCCCCTCCTGTCTCAGCCTCCAGTATTTATGTTGCAGTAGTTTATGTGTCGGTGGGCTAGGGTCAGTCTGTTATATCTGGAGTATTTCTCCTGTCTTATCCGGTGTCCTGTGTGAATTTAAGTATACTCTCTCTCTTCTCTCTCTCTTTCTCTCTCTCTCTTTCTTTCTCTCTCTCGGAGGACCTGAGCCCTAGGACCATGCCTCAGGACTACCTGGCCTGATGACTCCTTGCTGTCCCCAGTCCACCTGGCCGTGCTGCTGCTCCAGTTTCAACTGTTCTGCCTGCGGCTATGGAACCCTGACCTGTTCACCGTACGTGCTACCTGTCCCAGACCTGCTGTTTTCAACTATCTAGAGACAGCAGGAGCGGTAGAGATACTCTGAATGATTGACTATGAAAAGCCAACTGACATTTACTCCTGAGGTGCTGACATGTTGCACCCTCGACAATCACTGTGATTATTATTATTTGACCCTGCTGGTCATCTATGAACATTTGAACATCCTGGCCATGTTCTGTTACAATCTCCACCCGGCACAGCCAGAAGAGGTGGTTCCTCTCTAGGTTTCTTCCTAGGTTCTGGCCTTTCTGGGGAGTTTTTCCTAGCCACCGTGCTTCTACACCTGCATTGCTTGCTGTTTGGGGTTTTAGGCTGGGTTTCTGTACAGCACTTTGTGACGTCAGCTGATGTAGGAAGGGTGTATAAATACTTTTGATTGATTGATATTGTAGTTTCTGTCAGCTGAGAGTTATAAAAATATGACAGCTTGTGTTTCAATCTTTCCTCAGTTAGTGATAGGACAAATGTAGCCTACATTTTTCCGGTTTGGATGATTGTGTTATGCTGTAGATACTTCTGTGAATGTCTGAACATTGCATCCAAAAATAAACTGCTCACATTCTGGACATAGCTTTGCAAGGACTGTGTTTGTGCAAAATTATTCTGAAAAAACAGTGTGGCCAGCTCAAATGCTGATTGTTGCGTCATTCGAAACTGGCCCTTCTAAATAAGCGTTCTAAATAAGCGTTCTAGTCACACCGGTTTGATCATACGCTATAGGGACCATTGTAGAATGATCACACCCATGTGTTGGTATGTGTGAAAAGGTTAAACAAAGCATGTGTGTCCATTGATGCTGATGATTCAACCATATACGCATCAGCAACCACAGCTAATGAAGTCACTGAAACCCTTAACAAAGAGTTGCAGTCTGTTTTGGAATGTTTGGCCAGTAATTAACTGGTCCTGAACATCTCTAAAACTAAGAGCATTGTATTTGGTTCAAATCATTACTTTAGTTCTAGACCTCAGCTGAATTTGGTAATGAATGGTGTGGATGTTGAACAAGTTGAGGAGACCAAGTTACTTGACATTACTTTAGATTTTAAACTGTCATGGTCAAACATATAGATTCAATGGTTGTAAAGATGGGGAGAGGTCTAGCCATAATAAAAAAGATGCTCTGCTTTTTGACACCACACTCCAAAAAGGATGTTCTGCAGGCTCAAGTTTTGTCTAATCTTGATTATTGTCCAGTCGTGTGGTCCAGTGTTGCAAGGAAAGACCTAGTTAAGCTGCAGCTGGCCCAGAACCGAGCGGCATGTTCTGTTCTTCATTGTAATCAGAAGGCTGATATAAATACTTTGCATGCCAGTCTCTCTTGGCTAAGAGTTGAGGAGAGACTGACTGCATCACTTCTTTTTATAAGAAATATTAATGTGTTGAAAATCCCAAATTGTTTGCATAGTCAACCTACACACAGCTTTGACACATACTTATCCCACCAGATATGCCACCAGGGGTCTTTTCACAGTCCCTAAATCCAGAATAAATTCAAGAAAGCGTACGATATTATATAGAGCCCATATTGCATGGAACTTCCTTACTTTTCATATTGCTCAAATAAACAGCAAACCTGGTTTCAAAAAACCCTATTTGACCTAGATAGTTTGTGTGTATGCATTGATATTTAGGCCATGTGTGCCTTTTAAAAACATTTACGTAGCTCTGTCCTTGAGCTGTTCTTGTCTATTGATCTTCTGTATTATGTCATTCTGTATTATGTTTCATGTTTTGTGTGGAGCCCAGGAAGAGTAGCTACTGCTTTTGCAACAGCTAATGGAGATCCTAATAAAATACCAAATACCAAGAACACAGTGGCCTCCATCATTCTTAAATGGAAGAAGTTTGGAACCACCAAGAATTTTCCTAGAGCTGTCCGCCTGGCCAAACTGAGCAATCGGGGGAGAAGGGCCTTGGTCAGGGAGGGGACCATGAAGCCTAAGATCACTCTGACAGAGGTCCTGAGGTTTCCTGTGGAGAAGGGAGAACCTTCCAGAGGGACAACCATCTCTGCAGCACTCCACCAATCAGGCAATTATGGTAGAGTGGCCAGACGGAAGCCACTCCTCAGTAAATGCACATGACAGCCCACTTGGAGTTTGCCGTCATCCCTAAGGTGAAGTATGGTGGTGGCAGCATCAGGCTGTGGGGATGTTTTTCAGAGGCAGGGACTGGGAGACTAATCAGGATTGAGGCAAAGATGAACGGAGCAGAGTACAGAAAGATCCTTGATGAAAACCTTCTCCAGAGCGCTCAGGACCTCAGACTGGGGCTCACCTTCAAACAGGACAACAACCCTAAGCACACAGCCAAGGAAATGTAGGAGTGGTTTTGGGACAAGTCTCTGAATGTTCTTGAGTGGACCATCCAGAGCCGATCAAACATCTCTGGAGAGACCAGGAAATAGCTATGCAGCGATGCTCCCCATCCAACCTAACAGAACTTGAGAGGATCTGCAGAGAATAATGGGTAAATCTTCCCAAATACACGTGTGCCAAGCTTGTAGCAACATACCCAAGAAGGTTTGAGGCTTTAATCGCTGCCAAAGGTTTTTCAACAAAGTACTGAGTAAAGGGTGTGAATACTTATGTAAATGTCACATTTCTAATAAAGTGTTTTTGCTTTTCATTATTGGGTATTGTGTTTAGATTGATGACTATAATAAGAGGTAAGAGACAGAAACTGGTAAAGGGGAATATCATTTCTAAAGGTTTTCAAAACTTACAACAGCATCCACTCATCTGGGATGGCTTTCCACTATATGTTGGAACATTGCTGTGGGGACTTGCTTCCATTCAGCCAAAAGAGCATTAGTGAGGTCGGGCACTGATCCCAAAGTGCTCTTTGGGTTTGAGGTCAGGGCTCTGTGCAGGCCAGTCAAGTTCTTCCAAATTGATCTCAACAAACCATTTCTGTATGGACCTTGCTTTGTGCTCTGGGGCATTGTCATAATGAAACAGGAAAAGGCCTTCCCCAAACTATTGCCACAAAGTTGGAAGCACAGGGTCGTCTAGCAGGTCATTGTATACTGAAGTGTTAAGATTTTCCAACACTGGAACGAAGGGGCCTAACATGAACCATGAAAAACAGTCCCAGACCAATATTCCTCCTCCACCAAACTTTATAGTTGGGATTATGCATTGGGGCAGGTAGCGTTTTCCTGGCATCCACCAAACCCAGATTCTTCTGTCAGACTGCCAGATTGCAAACGTGATTCATCACTCCAGAGAACACGTTTCCACTGCTCCAGAGTCCAATGGCCGTGAGCTTTACACCACTCCAGCCGATGCTTGGCATTGCGCATGGTGATCTTAGGCGTGTGTGCGGCTGCCAGCCAATGGAAACCCATTTCATGAAGCTCCAGATGAACAGTTATTATGCTGACATTGCTTCCAGAGTCCGTTTGGAACTCAGTCGTGAGTGTTGCAACCAAGGACAGACTATTTTTTTCCCCATAAGAGAACCATTTGAAGAACATATATTGGTTCAAGGTAGAACCCTTTTGGTACCAGGTAGAATCTTTTTGTGTTCCACCTGGAACCTGCTCCTATGGGGACAGTTGAAGAACCCTTTTGTAACTCTTTTTTCTACGAGTGTAAGGGAAAACCAAGTCTGAAATTTAAATTGGAAATAAACAACTTCAGAAGCCATATTAAACCTCAAATACACTACAAGTTTTACATGTCCTGCTTTGCAAGAAGGTGATCAAATTTAAGGTGCCTTGCGAGAGTATTCGGCCCCCTTGAACTTTGCGACCTTTTGCCACATTTCAGGCTTCAAACATAAAGATATAAAACTGTATTTTTTTGTGAAGAATCAACAACAAGTGGGACACAATCATGAAGTGGAACGACATTTATTGGATATTTCAAACTGTTTTAACAAATCAAAAACTGAAAAATTGGGCGTGCAAAATTATTCAGCCCCCTTAAGTTAATACTTTGTAGCGCCACCTTTTGCTGCGATTACAGCTGTAAGTCGCTTGGGGTATGTCTCTATCAGTTTTGCACATCGAGAGACTGACATTTTTTCCCATTCCTCCTTGCAAAACAGCTCGAGCTCAGTGAGGTTGGATGGAGAGCATTTGTGAACAGCAGTTCTCAGTTCTTTCCACAGATTCTCAATTGGATTCAGGTCTGGACTTTGACTTGGCCATTCTAACACCTGGATATGTTTATTTTTGAACCATTCCATTGTAGATTTTGCTTTATGTTTTGGATCATTGTCTTGTTGGAAGACAAATCTCCGTCCCAGTCTCAGGTCTTTTTCAGACTCCATCAGGTTTTCTACCAGAATGGTCCTGTATTTGGCTCCATCCATATTCCCATCAATTTTAACCATCTTCCCTGTCCCTGCTGAAGAAAAGCAGGCCCAAACCATGATGCTGCCACCACCATGTTTGACAGTGGGGATGGTGTGTTCAGGGTGATGGCCTGTGTAGCTTTTATGCCAAACATAACGTTTTGCATTGTTGCCAAAAAGTTCAATTTTGGTTTCATCTGACCAGAGCACCTTCTTCCACATGTTTGGTGTGTCTCCCAGGTGGCTTGTGGCAAACTTTAAACAACACTTTTTATGGATATCTTTAAGAAATGGCATTCTTCTTGCCACTCTTCCATAAAGGCAGGATTTGTGCAATATACGACTGATTGTTGTCCTATGGACAGAGTCTCCCACCTCAGCTGTAGATCTCTGCAGTTCATCCAGAGTGATCATGGGCCTCTTGGCTGCATCTCTGATCAGTCTTCTCCTTGTATGAGCTGAAAGTTTAGAGGGACGGCCAGGTCTTGGTAGATTTGCAGTGGTCTGATACTCCTTCCATTTCAATATTATCGCTTGCACAGTGCTCCTTGGGATGTTTAAAGCTTGGGAAATTTTTTTTGTATCCAAATCCGGCTTTAAACTTCTTCACAACAGTATCTCGGACCTGCCTGGTGTGTTCCTTGTTCTTCATGATGCTCTCTGCGCTTTTAACGGACCTCTGAGACTATCACAGTGCAGGTGCATTTATACGGAGACTCGATTACACACAGGTGGATTGTATTTATCATCATTGGTCATTTAGGTCAACATTGGATCATTCAGAGATCCTCACTGAACTTCTGGAGAGAGTTTGCTGCACTGAAAGTAAAGGGGCTGAATAATTTTGCATGCCCAATTTTTCAGTTTTTGATTTGTTAAAAAAGTTTGAAATATCCAATAAATGTTGTTCCACTTCATGATTGTGTCCGACTTGTTGTTGATTCTTCACAAAAAAATACAGTTTTATATCTTTATGTTTGAAGCCTGAAATGTGGCAAAAGTTCGCAAAGTTCAAGGGGGCCGAATACTTTCGCAAGGCACTGTAGATCCTGCATGGGCTGTCCTGCCTTCCCTTTTGGGAGGAAATTACATTTAATTACATCTATAAAAGGTTCCATGTTGTGTTCATGATTCTCATGGCATTTGTTCATAATTTAATTTAATACCTTCAGCTATGTTGGCATTTTCCTGGTGCAGTAGAAGAACACCATACGAATACGCCGGATGTTCTGAAAGTTTTCTCTGATTTCCTATGGTAATGACAATCAGTTCAGAAGCATTTCACTATAGTTGTTCTGTCAATTTATATTGAAATGCTGTCATGAAATATAATATCTCTGATATCATTAGAAATTATGGCTAGCCACTAAGTGATCACACCTAGTAAGACAAACATGAACACTGTCATGAATAATACAATTGGTAAATAAAGTGGGCCTGGTTGCATGTACTTTAAACCCTCTGTAATGTTTTATTCATCACAATGATGCCAGCTATGTACTGGCCTCACGTAGTGAAACATTATTAAATATCCCCCAAAGTCAAGAACAGCTAAATACATGAGAGTTGGTGTAAAACTCTAGCCCTCTCAGCATGGCGAACACCAAAGAGGGAGCCATGCTGAACCCTTTTAAAAGCTGTAATCTTATGACACTTAACTGGAAAATATCGCTAGTATTGCATCTGTTACCATGATTATACTTCCTGTTAACATGGAAGTGAAGAAAAATGTTCATGCTTTAAATTCAAAAGCATTTCACAGGATTATACAGAACATAATAATATATATTTTAAGAAGACATGATTTACCTACTATTGACTTACCATTGTGTTGTGAGAACAAAGATGTGTGTGGTTATTGTGAATTCACAGAGAGAATAATTCAGGTCCAGGAATAGGACTACACGTTTAGGATTCTATAAGATATATCAAAGCATCGATGGGAGACGATATGAGTGGTGTAAATTGAAATAAACAAATTACCTCTCTGTTGATAGGACCAGCTGATAGCTTTCATGGCTGATATCAGATTATAAATGCTTCATTAGAAAGTACAAAACCTGTCAATATCCCATTATCAGCCTTTTTTCCTGAAACCCCAAAATGAGGAGCAGATGAAACAGCTCAATGTTTAATAAAATGTGCTTAAACTTCTTAACTGATATGTTGACGATGAGCGTGATGAGCAAGGGTGAGGATCCATATTAGCAAGATAACATCCTTTCCTGTAGTTCCTGATTTATTTAATACAAAGATATTAATCTGTAACCAAATAAAGTCTACTAGAAACATATATTTTCTTAGGCTTAACTCTTGCCAATAAATTGAACACATGATTAAGTCTTGCCAGTGTGTAAAAAGAAGGCATAAAAAAGCCAGTTGTAACGACTCGATGCATTAGGTGAAATCAGTGCTAGCTTAGCATAGGCATTTACAATATTGTAAAATAAATAGGCTCAAGCAGGAGGCTAACAATCAATATTGACTGACATCTCACCATCGTCACAACCAGTATTATGAGTTTGCTTCAGTACCTTTTTTCCCCAAAAAGTTTATAACAACTATATTACATCTTCCCTAGCTGATGTTATTGTTTTGGCCCCTTGAATGGTGTAAGCATCTTTGAAGTATTGATGCATTATATACAGCAGTTGTTAAATGGCTATGTGGTGATATTAGAATTGTTGTGGGTTTCGCCAATGATTGGTTTTTGTTAATTGTACGTGTCAGAGCGGACCCTGTATAGGTACACTGCTTGACCAAAAGTATGTGGACACCTGCTCATCGAACATCTCGTTCCAAAGGTCATGGGCATTAATATGGAGTTGCTCTTCATTGCTAATACAACAGCCGCCACTCTTCTGGGAAGGCTTTTCACTAGATGTTGGAACATTGCTATGGGGACTTCCTTCCATTCAGCCACAAGAGCGTTAGTGAGGTCGAGCAATGATGTTGGGCGATTAGGCCTGGCTTGCAGTCAGTTTTCCAATTCATCCCAAAGGTGTTCTTTGGGTTTGAGGTCAGGGCTCTGTGCAGACCAGTCAAGTTCTTCCACACCTATCTCCACAAACCATTTCTGTATGGACCTTGCTTTGTGCACTGTGAAATTGTCATAATGAAACAGGAAAAGGCCTTCACCAAACTGTTGCCACAAAGTTGGAAGCACACAATTGTCTAGAATGTCATTGTAGCTTTTGTAGCGTTAAGATTTTCCTTCACTGGAACTAAGGGGCCTAGAACGAACCATGGAAATCGATCCCAGTGTCTCTGTTTTAGTTTGGTCAGGGTGTGAGTTGGGGTGGGCATTCTATGTTTTGTAGTCTTGGTTTTGTATTTCTGTGTGTTTGGCCTGGTATGGTTCCCAATCAGAGGCAGCTGGCAATTGTTGTCTCTGATTGAGAACCATACTTAGGTAGCCTGTTCCCATCTGTGTTTGTGGGTAGTTGTTTTCTGTGTCTTCACCTTACAGAACTGTTTCGTTTCGTTTACTCTCTCTCTCTTTGTTGTTTTTTGGTTATTGCAGTGTTCAGTTTATTTATTAAAATGAACATGGACACTTACCACGCTGCGTTTTGATCTGATCCTTCCTATTCCTCATTCGAGGACGACAACGATCGTTACACCCAGACCAATATTCCTCTTCCACCAAACTTTATAGTTGGCATTATGATTTGGGGCTGGTAGCATACACTTGGCGACGGCGACGCCAAACCCAGATTCTTCTGTCAGACTGCCACTCCAGAGAACACGTGTCCACTGCTTCAGATTCCAATGGTGGTGAGCATTACACCACTTCTGCCGATGCTTGGCATTGCGCATGGTGATCTTAGGCTTGTGTGCGGCTGCTCGACCATGGAAATTAATTTCATGAAGCTCCGAGTAAACAGTTATTGTGCTGACCTTGCTTCCAGAGACAGTTTGGTACTCGGTAGTGAGTGTTGCAACCGAGGACAGACAATTATTTTCACAGGAAAGACAAAAAAATGTAACACCCTACGTGCTTCATCACACGGCGGTCCCGTTCTGTGAGCTTGTGTTTCTTACCACTTCGTGGCTGAGCCGTTGTTGCTCCTAGACGTCTCCACTTCACAATAACGGCATTTACAGTTGATCGGGGCAGCTCCAGCTAGGCAGTAATTTCACAAACTGACTTGTTGGAAAGGTGGCATTATATGACGGTGCCACGTTGAAATTCACTGAGCTCTTCAGTGAGGCCATTCTACTGCCAATGTTTGTCAATGGAGATTTTAGGACTGTTTGTTCAATTTTATATACCTGTCAGTAACAGGTGTGGCTGAAATAGACAAATCCACTAATTTGAGGGGTTGTCCACATACTTTTGTATATATATGGCATCTAGACGGTGGGTTGGGGTAGAAGCTGTCGATCCACTCAGCCTCCTTGTAGTCTACAATTACAAGTGATGTGTGTGCCACTGAGAAGTGAGAATGTAACGCCACCTCAATGTTTAACGAGCAATTATCTCACCTAATGCCTACATTGGGTCTCAGGTGTCAACAATTTCTCAGACTTTAAATGTGAGTCTGGTGTAAACTTCGTCAGTGCCGTCAATATGGAGCCATGAATAATTGTATCTACAGTTCAAGTCGGAAGTTTACATAAACCTTAGCCAAATACATTTAAACTCAGTGTTTCACAATTACTGACATTTAATCCTAGTAAAAATTATCTGTCTTAGGTCAGTTAGGATCACCACTTCATTTTAAGAATGTGAAATGTCAGAATAATAGTAAAATCAAATCAAATCAAATATTTATATAGCCCTTCTTACATCAGCTGATATATCGAAGTGTTGTACAGAAACCCAGCCTAAAACCCCAAACAACAAGCAATGCAGGTGTAGAAGCAGTTTTTATTTCTTTCATCACATTCCCAGTGGGTCAGAAGTTTACATGCACTCAATTAGTATTTGGTAGCATTGCCTTTCAATTGTTTAACTAGGGTCAAACGTTTTGGGTAGCCTTCCACAAACTTCCCACAATAAGTTGGGTGAATTTTGGCCCATTCCTCCTGACAGAGCTGGTGTAACTGAGTCAGGTATGTAGGCCTCCTTGCTCACACATGCTTTTCAGTTCTGCCCACAAATTGTCTATAGGCTGGAGGTCAGGGCTTTACGAGAGCCACTCCAATACCTTGACTTTGTTGTCCTTAAGCCATTTGGCCAGACCTTTGAAAGTATGCTTGTGGTCATTGTCCATTTGGAAGACCCATTTGCGACCAAGCTTTAACTTGCTGACTGATGTCTTGAGATGTTGCTTCAATATATCCAAATAATAGTCCTGCCTCATGATGCCATCTATTTTGTGTAGTGCACCAGCCCCTCATGCAAAAAAGTACCCCAACAACATGATGCTGCCACCCCCGTGCTTCACGGTTGGGATGGTGTTCTTCGGCTTGCAAGTCTCCCCCTTTTTCCTCCAAACATAACACTGGTCATTATGGCCAAACAGTTCTATTTTTGTTTCATCAGACCAGAGGACATTTCTCCTAAAAGTGCAATCTTTGTCCCCATGTGCAGTTACAAACAAAAGTCTGGCTTTTTTATGGCTGTTTTGGAGCAGTGGCTCCTTCCGTGCCAAGCGGCCTTTCAGATTATGTTTATATAGGACTCGTTTTACTGTGGATATAGATACTTTTGTACCTGTTTCCTCCAGCAACTTCACAAGGTCCTTTGCTGTTGTTCTGGGATTGATTTGCACTTTTCGCACCAAAGTACGTTCATCTCTATGAGACAGAACGCGTCTCCTTTCTGAGAGGTATGACGAATGCATGGTCCCATGGTGTTTATACTTGCGTACTGTTTTTTGTACAGATGAACGTGGTACCTTCAGCCGTTTGGAAATTGCTTCCAGGGATGAACCAGACTTGTGGAGGTCTACAATTTGTTCATGAGGTCTTAGCTGATTTCTTTTGATTTTTGCATGATGTCAAGCAAAGAGGCACTGAGTTTGAAGGTAGGCCCTGAAATACATCCAATTCCACAGGTACACCTCCAATTTATTCAAATTATGTCAATTAGCCTATCAGAAGCTTCTAAACCATGACATCATTTTCTAGAATTTTCCAAGCTGTTTAAAGGCAGAGTCAACTTTGTGTATGTAAACTTCTGACCCACTGGAATTGTGATAGTGACATTTTCTCTCTGTAAACAATTGTTGGAAAAATTAGTTTTAACGACTCCAACCAAGTGTATGTACACTTCCAACTTCAACTGTATCTGTTCATGCACCTTTCGTAAACAAGAGTAAGCAATATCATATGATGTACTTGTTAACTTCTTTGGTGTAGGGGGCAGTATTGGGTAGCTTGGATGAAAAACGTGCCCAGATTAAGCTGCCTGCTACTCAGCTGTATAAACTAGAATATGCATATAATTAGTAAATATGGATAGAAAACACTGAAGTTTCTAAAACTGTTTGAATTATGTCTGTGAGTATAACAGAACTCATATGGCGGACAAAAACCTGAGATAAATCCAACCAGGAAGTAGGAAATCTGAGGTTTGTAGTTTTTCAACTCGAAGATACAGGGTGATATTAGTTATGTTTCACTTCCCAAGGCTTCCACTAGATGTCAACAGTATTTAGAACCTGTCTTGAGGATTCTACTCTAAAGAAGGGGCTCATAAGGGCTCTTTGAGTGAGTGTTCTGGCAGGGTGCCACAGCCTTGGTCTGGCGCGCTTACGTGAAAGGTAGCTACGTTCCACTTCATTTGTACAGACAAAGGTATTGTCCAGTTGGAACATTAATTAAGTTTTATGTTAAAAACATCCTAAAGATTGATTCCATACTTAGTTTGGCATGTTTCTACGGGCTGTAACGGAACTTTTTGAATTTTTCGTCCGACGTTCAGCGCGACCTGAACGCGATTTTGGATTTGTTTACCAAACGCCCTAACAAAAGAAGATATTTAGACATAACTGATGGACATTATCGAACAAATCAAACATTTAAGGTGGAATTGGGATTCCTGGGAGTGCATTCTGAAGAAGATCATCAAAGGTAAGTGAATATTTAAAATGCTATTTCTGAGTAATATTGACTACCCAATATGGCGGGTATCTTTTTGGCTGCTTTGTTGTCTAAAGGCTGTACTCAGATTATTTCATGGTTTGCTTTCGCCATAAAGTTTTTTTTTGCAATCTGACACAGCGGTTGCATTAAGGAGAAGTTTATCTAAAGTTCCATGTATAATAGTAGAATCTTTATCAATGTTTATTATGAGTATTTCTGTAAATTGATGTGGCTCTCTGCAATATCACCGCATGTTTTAGAACTACTGAATGTAACGCGTCAATGTAAACTCTGATTTTTTATATAAATATGAACATTATCAAACAAAACATACATGTATTGTGTAACATGAAGTCTTATGAGTGTCATCTGATGAAGATCATCAAAGGTTAGTGATTACTTTTATCTCTATTTCTGCTTTTTGTGACTCCTCTCTTTGGCTGGAAAAAATGGCTGTATTCTTCTGTGGCTTGGGGGTGACCTAACATAATCTTTTGTGGTGCTTTCGCTGTAAATCCTTTTTGAAATCAGACACTGTGGCTGGATTAACGAGAATTGTATCTTTAAAATGGTGTAAAATACTTGTATGTTTGAGGAATTTTAATTATGAGATTTTTGTTGTTTTGAATTTGGCGCCCTGCACTTTCACTGGCTGTTGCGGGGGGGGGGGTTCCGCTAGCCGAACCTCAGTCCTAGACAGGTTAATAACAATTTTAGCATTTTTGTCGTTCATAGTGAAGTGGGCTAAATCAGGGTCACAAAAAGGGATTATTGATAATCTATACCTCACACACATGGTTATGGGCTTTAAAAAAAGACACCTGTACCATGTCTGATATAGAGTTTATTACAACTTCCCTGCCGGTGACTGTTATTAGTACCTCATAACACTGAGCTGCACACTCCACTCCCAACCATAGACTGAGACCCTAGGGGATACCATAAACCTGCCTCTCAAACAATCTCTGACCTGTGCCCTGATAGGTTGCTAGGGATGTTACCAATTATATCTAACTCTCTTTCTATCTCTCTTTCTCTCTACTCTCTCTTTCTCTCTCTCGGAGGACCTGAGCCCTAGAACCATGCCTCAGGACTACCTGGCCTGATGACTCCTTGCTGTCCCCAGTCCACCCGGTTGTGCTGCTGCTCCAGTTTCAAATGTTCTGCCTGCGGCTATGGAACCCTGACCTGTTCACCGGATGTGCTACATTGTTCCGGACCTGCTGTTTTCGACTCTCTCTCTACCACACCTGCTGTCTCCAACTCTGAATGATCAACTATGAAAAGCCAACTGACATTTTCTCCTTAGGTGCTGACTTGTTGCACCCTCTACAACCACTGTGATTATTATTATTTGACCCTGCTGGTCATCTATAAACGTTTTAACATCTTGGCCATGTACTGTTATAATCTCCACCCATCACAGCCAGAAGACGACTGGCCACCCCTCAGAGCCTGGTTCCTCCTTAGGTTTCTACCTAGGTTCCTGCCTCTCTAGAGAGTTTTTCCTAGCCACCGTGCTTCTACATCTGCATTTCTTGCTGTTTGGTGTTTTAGGCTGGGTTTCTGTATTGCACTTTGTGACATCGGCTGATGTAAGAAGGGCTTTATAAATACATTTGATTGATTGACTGATTGATAGGGGGCTGGACATTTGCCCGTCCTTTTGACTCTGCAGGTCACACAATATTTGCAGTCTCCCTTAAGCAGTGGCAGAGTGCAAAGTCTCTGTCTTTACCCATCAACAACTGGACTCACTCATATCTCTTGACTTATTGTAGGGTGCGCATGTCCAAAGTGAGCTGCGTAACATGTACTGCATATAGTGTTCTTAATAGTTAGTTGTTACTAAACTCAGCTAAAAAAGAAACGTCCCTTTTTCAGGACCCTGTCTTTCAAAGATAATTCGTAAAAATCCTAATGACTTCACAGATCTTCATTGTAAAGGGTTTAAACACTGTTTCCCATGCTTGTTCGATGAACCATAAACAATTGATGAACACGCACCTGTGGAACAGTCAGCAAGGAAAAAGCCACTGCTCCAAAATTGGCATAAAAAAGCCAGACTACGGTTTGCAAATGCACATGGGGACAAAGATCGTACTTTTTGGAGAAGTGTCATCTGGCCTGATGAAACAAAAATAGAACTGTTTGGCCATAATGACCATCGTTATGTTTGGAGGAAAAAGGGGGATGCTTGCAAGCCGAAGAACACCTTCTCAACCGTGAAGCACGGGGGTGGCAGCATCATGTTGTCAGGGTGCTTTGCTGCAGTGGGGACTGGTGCACTTCACAAAATAGATGGCATCATGAGGGAGGAAAATGATTTGGATATATTGAAGCAACATCTCAAGACATCAGTCAGGAAGTTAAAGATTGGTCACAAATGGGTCTTACAAATGGACAATGACCCCAAGCATACTTCCAAAGTTGTGGCAAAATTGCTTAAGGACAACAAAGTCAAGCTATTGGAGGGCCATCACAAAGCCCTGACCTCAATCCTATAGAAATGTGTGGGAAGAACTGAAATGGCTGAAATTAATCATTCACTCTACTATTATTCTGACATTTCACATTCTTAAAATAAAGTGGCGATCCTAACTGACCTAAAACAGGGAATTTTTACTAGGATTAAATGTCAGGAATTTTGAAAAACTTCCGACGTCAACTGTATTTGGCTAAGGTTATATGTAAACTTCTGACTTCAACTGTACATTCCCATGTTCATGTTCCTCAGTGTGTTTAAATGAAGTTCCTGTGTGTTAACTCTTGGGCTTCTTTATTCCCCTCTAACTGGGTGCGGAGTCAAAAACCAGTCAAATACGTAGAGCTGGGTCGATTTGATATTTGCATCCCAGTATTGCACTTTATATACATCAAAAACTGTTTGACACAGTAATATTAATATTATTCCAACAATGAGGCCAATGAGGGAGCTTTTTGTAATTAACTGAAGGAAAGGGATACTAGTCAGTTGAGAACAAATACATAACATCCCTGTATTTATAATCATCATGCTATTCCAGTCTTCATCATGATAATGATTGTCAACCCTTAGTTGCACATGGAACTCACTACATAATTATTGAAGAAATAGTCATTAGAAGATGTTGTACTGGGGTCATCTGCTACTAGTGTGTTTAGAGTATGATGGCTCAGAGGGACTTAGAACGTGAAAAGTCCATATGAATCGAGATAAAAATCGAAAGATGTGTCTGTTTTATAGCATGAAATGATAACTTGGACTGTGTGCCAGCTCTTAGGCTGAGCAAAAAGTTGAAACCTTTTCATCCATGAGGAAAATCTTCTCCCCATAAATGTATTTATACTGGCTTTTATGCCATTTTCAAGAGTCCCCCCACCCCTCCACTTCCACCCCCTGTCCCCTGGAGGGAGCTGCCTGGACTGGTGAGCATGTAGCGCTGGTCTCAGAGCACTCTGCCATCCGCCTGGGGAGGGACACCCTCAGAAAAACACCTACATGGAAATGCAATTAAAATGGTCTTTCTCTGAATAAAGAAAGACCGGGACGTTTTTGGGACAGTGGTGGGAAATGGAGTGTGAGAGAGAGACTGAGAGACACATGCTGCTTGATGGCCTGGGGAACGGAACCTAAGAGAGACAGAAAGCGGAGAGTGGTGGACCTCTCAACCCTCAACTCAACACTTAACAAATCAACACACACTTGTCTCCACCTAACCACATTCAACTCACACGTAGCATTCATACCACATCTGCAGTACATTAAATGCATTTTCTCTTAACCCTTGTGTGGTGTTTGGGTCTATGGGACCCATTTTCAATGTTACCTAAAAGAAAAATGATACAATTAATTATTTTTTAAACCTGAGCCTCATTGGCCTTGGCTCATTTTCTGTGAAGAACATGTAAATTAACAATTTTTTATTGAATGCACACTGTGCACCCCCCTACACATTTATATTACATATGTGGTGTTCAGGTCCACTGGAAAAGTGTGTGGTGTAGGTGAAAAAAGTAGAAATTAAACAAAACGGTTTGCTGTGTGCCTTCACTCTGTCTTCGTCCTCCATGGGCCTGCTGTTTCAACATAGCACCAATCATCTCTCTGTCTCGATGTCTGTCTCCCACTTTTCTCCCACTCTTTACCCTTTGTAGTGTGTGAAACTTACACAATGTCTTGCGGGAACCTGCACAATGTTATTACAAAACATTATTTTGATACATTGTAAAAATATCAGTATTTTCCCACACTCTACCCCGGCCAGGTGTAAATTGGGGGAGGGACACAACAAACATATAGCTTTGTATGTGTGGCTCCTTACCACAATCAATCAGTATGGCAAAAATAATCTCTGCTCAGAGGACCTTAGAAATAATTTTTGTAGAGAGTCTTCCACTTTGGAAGATGAAGAATTTTACGAATATGAGGATCAGGTCTCTATCAATTTAGAGTCTGACAGTGAGTTGGTAGAAGAGGATGAGATTGACTCTCAGCCAGCCCCTGGACCAGCCCGTCAGCAACCAGCACATCAGCAGCCTACAGGAGGAGAAATATGGACGTCAAAAAATTGTGAAATTTAATGGTCTACTTGCCCGAGGAATGAGCCAACCCGCATGGTTGCCAATGTGAAAAGAATGCAACCAGGGCTGACATGGATGGCGGTTACTCATGTGCAGGACATAAATTCTTCTTTTGAACTGTACATCCCAGACACCACCCAGAAAATTATTTTGGACTGCACTAATTTGGATGGAAGGTGTGTTTTTGGAGAGAGATGCATACTTTGGGGTTCTTATCCTTGCTGGTGTTTTCAGATCCAATGGGGAATCCACAGAATCCCTGTGGGATGCAGAAACTGGCACAGAATTTTCCGTGCAACAATGTCTCTGGAAAACTCCACATTATTTCTAGGATTATCCACTTCGATAACCAGGACACCAGACCAGCACGGCGGTAGAGAGACAAGCTAACTGCAATCAGGTCAGTGTGGGACAAGTGGGTGGACCACCTTCCCCTATTTTACAACGCTGGGCCCAACGTTACTGTTGATGAGCAGCTCATGCCATTTAGGGGCCACTATCCCCTTCAGGCAGTAAACCCAGAAAATATGTCGTCAAGATCTGTGCTGCCTGTGATGTTGCTTCATCATATGGAATGTAAAATTTATTTTTAATTTTTTTATTGAACCTTTATTTTATTTATCCGGCAAAATTGCAGAGCGCTAAAATTCTAAATACACCATTCGTAATAATAAACATTCTTGTAAATACATGTATCTTACGTCATTTAAAAGCTTAACTTCTTGTTAATCCAGCCGCTGTGTCAGATTTCAAAAAGGATTTACGGCGAAAGCATACCATGCGATTATCTGAGGACAGTGCCCAGCACACAAGTATTACTAGCATTTTCCAATCAAGCATTAGCATCACGAAAGTCAGAAATACCCAATAAAAGAATCAATTACCTTTGAAGATCTTCTTCTCTTGGCAATAGAAAAGGTCCAATCTACACAAATGGTCGTTTTGTTCGATAAAATAAATTTTTATAGCCTAACACGAAACATTTTGTAAAAGGCTTGTGTCATGAATTCCGTCTCCTTCAACTTTCGACGAAACATTCGATGTAATTACTCACACTAAACTTACGTTTATCTAGTCATGGTTGGTTTCATTGCAATCCTCTGTTTGTTAGTAACACATCCAGACTTCATGGTTCTTTTCGCGGGACGTATTGACCGAAAGGAACTGATTTGAACACACCAACAATGACATCATTGCGCACCAATGATATGACCAGTGCTTTGTTGATTGACTGTATTTCGGCCCAATGACCACTGATCGTCTTGAAATCTAGCTTGGTAGATAGCCAATGAGCTGAGGTAAACGGCAATGTGTAATAGTTATATCCGGGAAGACTAGCCATTGCTTGAAACTCGAGAGTAAAGACACTCATTCGCCATTAAAAATTTTACCTGAAGCAGCCACGCTGGTTACGCATAGCAGTATTGTTTCGAGAGCATTTTCCACAGTTTTATCTGAAGAATTATGGCGACTAAATCTGGGAAATCAAAGACAAAGTCTAGGTATACAGATCTACACGATATTATCGACAAAATTGATAGAGAAATTGATACAGAATTACTTACAAGATGAGTCAGATAGTGACAATAGTTTTGACTCGCAAACCGAGGAAATGTTCCTGTACGGAGAAGATTGCAGTGTTGGACTGGTAAGTACTTCTCATGCCGTTGTTTGAAATTAATAATATCAAATATTATTCATTTGAGTTGTTTTGGAGATATTTTTATTTTATTTGCCATATATAAAAATATAATCAGTAATGAAATGTGTAAAGTACACATGGCTCTACATTGTGGTTGTGTGTGTGTATGTGTATGTCTGTGTCTGTGTGTCTGTATGTGTTAGATATTTTTAACATTTATTTTATCTTAACATGGAATGGGGTAGAATGGAACAACACCTCACTATAGTGATTTGGTTCCCTCCTCTATACAGTGCCTTGCGAAAGTATTCGCCCCCCTTGAACTTTGCGACCTTTTGCCACATTTCAGGCTTCAAACATAAAGATATAAAACTGTATTTTTTTGTGAAGAATCAACAACAAGTGGGACACAATCATGAAGTGGAACGACATTTATTGGATATTTCAAACTTTTTTAACAAATCAAAAACTGAAAAATTGGGCGTGCAAAATTATTCAGCCCCCTTAATTTTTTCCAACCGTGTCTTGATTATAATATATTTTTGTTTACAAAAATCACATTGTATCAAAAATAAAAACGAATAGTGCTTTTATTGATAAATGTGATCTAGCAGAGGTAAATGTGACCCATTTCAGGAAACTAGGCGTATGTCGCAAGTCACGACTTCACAGGAGAGCCACTTGAATGTTTTTATTTGAATCAGAAATGCCTTCTGGAACATGTGAACTTTCATGTGCCTTAATGACAAACTTGTATGTCAAGAAAATTGTTAAATTACGAGCCTTGTTGGTGAAGCCACAGAAAAAGCCAGCAACCTTCCCACTAGCCATAATTGGCTGAGATAATGAGTGAGCAGGACATGCCGAGATAGGAGTTTGGATTGGTCTGCCATATAGAAGGCTTCTGTCTATTTGAGCTGGCCAGTCTGTGTTGGTAATCCTGTCAAAAAAAAAATGTATCTTGTAGTGGAGCTGCATAAGTGTTGCTCTCCACTTTCTGGAGGGTTGAGTTTTGAAATCAGTGGAATTAGAGTATGATAGCTAAAAATATGGAGAAAATACCTGACTCCGAAATTACATTTTCAAACTAAGGGCAACCATGGCATGGCATCCGTGACAGGGAGATGCATCCATCATGCATAATGATGTTTAGGGGTAAGATAGTCTAGCTAGCTACATTTTCAGATATTACACAGTTCTAAGTTTGACAGAAAGTGGTTTCATTTCAAGCTAAAGTGTACTGTTAGCTAGCTAGCTAACATTAGCTGGCTGACTCCCTAGCTAACACTACGTGTATGACATTATCACTTATATCCCAAAACTGTTTTCTTTTCTAGTTAGAGCCTCATGTTAGCTAGCTAACATTGAACCTGGTTGGTTAGCTTCCAGCAGATTCATGCAGAGTAGTAACGACATGATTTGTTTAGCTGGCTGGCTCATTAGCTAACGTTACATGACATGTGTGATCTTACACGTTGTTTACCTAGCTAGGTTCATTGTTTACCTAGCTAGCTAGCTACATGTCTTAAGATAGTGTACAACACCCATTGAATATGGACTGTGTCAGTAAACGTTGCCAAAAAAGCGTATTGAAATTATTGCCAGCAGAGCTGGTTATGCGATTTTCATGTTATCCAGAGGTAAACTAATCATTGGCCAGAGCGTCAAGTGTGGAAATTGCAAATATTAACCATGCGTGCTGACTATATTACTTGTAATTGATAGAAGTCAACATCTAAGTATTACGTCTTTTTATGTAAATTGTTATGGCTGCATTGTTTTAAAAACCCAATAATGTTGTGCGTCCATCAGACCCACGGACATTGGGTGAATAACAAAAACATGAACACCACACAAGGGTTAAATAACAAACGCTCATTACACACACTGCACAATACCAGGAGCATAACAGCCACCATTTAGCTAAAATACTTTTTAAAGCACAGAGGCCACAATACACTAAAGATATTACAGACATAGCTAAGGGACTGTATAATGAGGGACACCTGGAGAAAAACTGATCTCTCTGAAGTGAAAATGGATGCCATCCCTTCATTAAAATATATTCTTACCCTACCCTCCCTGAACGCTTGAAATAAAATAAAGCAACCCTCCCCTATACCCAAAATAATAACTAAAACATGAAGTCGACCGCAGAGAACATGCCTACAATTTAACCTCACTCCTAGGAAAGACCAGAGCCTTAGATATTTTTGAAAGCATTAAATGGCAAAATAGCCAGAAGATTGTGGATTCGCAGAACACCGTTGACAAGGGTAGGGGTGAAAGGATCTCCATTATAATAAAAGCACTGCATGAACCTACCACCTTGCTTGCAGTTCAAGAAAAAATGTCAAACAATTCTACTTCATTTGGAAACAAGCAGAATCTGTTTTAATACATCATGACATCGAATGAGCACATGCTGCACCACCGCAGACATTTTTCATTTGGGAAACTATCATTTTAAAATGTATTGTATTTTATTTCATGATATTGTTGTTACAAAATAGATTTGTGCTGACTGTGATTAGGGCATGGGAATACAGTGCATTCAGAAAATATTCAGACCGCTTCACTTTTTATTACGTTACAGCCTAAAATAGTTTTTTCCCCTCATCAATCGACACACAATGCTAGATAATGACAAAGCAAAAACTGTTTTTCATTTTTTTATATACATTTATTGAAAGTAGAAATCTGAAATATCACATTTACATAAGTTATCAGACCCTTTACTCAGTATTTTGTTTAGCACCTTTGGCAGCGATTACAGCCTCGGGTCTTCTTGGATATAACGCTACAAGCTTGGCACACCTGTATTTGTGGAGTTTCTCCCCTTCTTCTCTGCAGATCCTCTCAAGCTCCATCAGGTTGGACGGGGAGCGTGGCTGCGCAGCTATTCTCGGGTCTTTCCAGAGATGTTTGATCAGGTTCAAGTACGGGCTCTGGCTGGGCCACTCAAGTACATTCAGAGACTTTTACTGAGAAGTGGCTTCCGTCTGACTATAAAGGCCTGATTGGTGGAGTGCTGCAGAGATCATTGTCCTTCTGGAAGGCTCTCCCATATCCACACAGGAACTCTGAAGCTCTGCAATGTAGAAAATAGAAAATGAAAACTTTTGTCCGGTAGTCCGAGTTACGTAAAATACTCAAATATGTAATCACTTTCAAATATCAAATAACTTTGATAAATAGCTTCATTGTGGGCAAGAAAACATATAGTTTATATTCAAATCAATTACAGCAGTAGCAATCTTACCTCTGGTCCTCCTTCTCATCTTTGTGCTCTCCCTTCAAAACTGAACAGGACATCAGTAGGCTTAGCCCGCAAGCACAGACATAGCTTTTTGTTTTATAAATAAAAAAGTATTTTCGGAAGAAACCTTTGACTCGCCTCCTGAAGTGTCACCAGTACACAGCACAGCCATTGGTTAGACAAAAGGGTTGAGATCAGCAAGAGCAGGGCAGGTCAGGGTTTATGATTGGGATAGCCTTTCCATTGCAGTTTTATACACATCATCCCAGCAGCGCAAAAACTCCGGAAGGGTGATGTATTTTCTGAAAAATATAACTTTTCCCTGTGTTTTTCCAAGCATGCTCTTCATATAGCCTAGGCTTATAGCGTATAGTAAGGCTATGGCTCATTTGATTGAGGCCACTCTAGGTGCATTTGATATTGCACAGCCAGTAGATAATTAATCATGAGGGGCAGCATCGGGCAGACACCTTGATATAATAAGCAGCTAATTCTTAAACACTGAGCGATATGACATTTAATTGATTACAAATGACATGACCCTTCCCTGGACTAAAAAATAAAAAATAAAATACTAAACCCTCCCCAACTAAAATTGAAAAAGCATGACCCTCTCCCATTTTCCTCGAGGTAAAAATTGTGTACTTTTCGACCTCTCCCGAATTGTCTTCACTTTAGCACTTTAGTCTTCACTACTCCCGAAAGCACCTCTTCGGTCAAATCTACATTCAACCCCTCTGTTACACAACCAAACACCCCAACCCTCCTTAAGTTAAAGTTTCCTGCTTGGTAAATTACCATGGCCTTCCTCTTCACTTTAATTGCTCAAAATGCTAATTTGACTGTGGAAGCAATCCCCTGAAATGCATTGGGGATTTCCGCAAGTCTGAAGTCAAAAAATAACAAGCAAAAAAAGCTTTTAAATTCCAATTGCCACTAGACATCTGGATGGCCTTGCCCTGAATGCATTTTCATAATTAATACAAGTCTGGAAGGTGCCTTTTTTGATTGAAAGGTCCTTATGCATTCCCCTGGCTAAATATGCAATAGAAAATGTAAACTTGGCATGCAAAGAAGATGACATTTGAAACAGAGCATGCAATATTCATTTAAATTCAAAGTAAGGGCCTAACACAATTTCTCTGCAAAGCCTCTAGCAGAATGTGAAGGACCAAATGCCCTTTGGAAGTGCTTTTGCTTTTGGTATGCTCATAGCTCTTCAACCCCAACACGAGGTTGTCTCCTCTCCTCAGAGTATTTACTCGTGCCTCATCTGGCAGTCCTGCCTTCTCCAAACAATAATGATGACCTCTAAAATGACATAGCTTTTCCCACCTGGTTGATGTATACCTAGATGGTTCAAAGCATCTTCATATTATACCCCATAATATCACAGATTTTGAGAAAATTACTTTGCAAAGCGTCCATTCAACGGTAGGGATTAGAGGGTCGAAGTCATTTGAATTTGAATTGCTGCATTTCAGATATAATGTATCTTTGACCTATCAAGAGAAGACGCTGATATGGAAACAATGGGGCGCATTGTGTTAAAAACAAAGCCATGGCAGGGTCGTGTTTCGGAGAATGCATAGCTCTCACCTCTCCCGAGTCCGTAGAGGAGTTGCAGCAATGGGACAAGATCGTAACTGGGTTAAAGAGCAACTGCCACTAAAAAGCAACTAATTACTTTGAAACAGCCTAAGTGGCATAAATATGAGTCAGAAACATTTATTATATTGTCAACATTGATTACAAAGTGTAAATAGGATCATTTTCGTCATAAAGTCAGTCTTGTCTAAAACAGAGTTTGGAACCTCAGTGCGTCACAACAAGTAAATGAAAGTTGAGTTTGGATTTCAATAATGTCAACAAATCATGCCACCTTTGGCCAAGCTCCACGAGCAAATCACACCTCCGCCCACTTCGCTTCCCTTCATTGAATGAGGCTCTGTTTATTCATCGCCCCCAACACGTTCAAAGAACGTCCCCAAGTCCGTACCAGTAACGCTAGCTTGGTGTGCAAATACCGGTGGTGGTGAGTATAACCAGACATACCGGAATGTAATGACTTCTCTGGTATAACTTAACTAACTGATGTTAGATTACTTTATTGCTGGTTACGTAGGTAGCTATCTTCAATAAAGCGAGGCAGGCTAATGTTAGCTAGCAAGGAGGGCTAGGGTTAGGGTTAGGCATTCATTTAGTAGTGTATTAAGGTTAGGGTTAGGTTTGAATTCACATTTTATGAAGAGAAATTGTAAAAATAAGCGGGCTTTATGACTTTGTGTCTGTGGTAACTAGTGATTACCTAGAATTAGCTTGACCCGAGTTACTGCCCTGATGACACAGACGCCTTCATCAATAGCGTCAATGTATGTTATGTGAAAAGTTGTACAAAAAATAGTAGGTTAATTACCTAACCAAACAGATACAAGTAAAAAAGTGATTTTGTTGTGAAGTGATTTTTTAAAAAGCTTTATCCTAAATACAATATACCACTTGGCTGTATTTTGTGTCACCCTGTAACAGGCCCTCCCACTCAACAGAAATTCCTAAGATGAGGAAGTACATTGTTTACGAGGATTGCATGCTGCAGTTGTTCAAAATATGTCTAGTTTGTAGCCGAACATGCAACATAGTGAAAAAGCAAGAAGGACTTCCTCAGCATCACGCAGACATGCGCTCGCTGTGAGCATTCCTATAAATGGAACAGGAAGGACACTTGAATCAGGTTGGTGACATTTGACCTGGTCATGTGTAAAAACTAATAGCAGAAAACTGCTTCTATGGTATTATGTAAAGGGTTGTTTATTCTACATGGACCTGATACTACATTTACGTTTTCATTTTAGTCATTTAGCAGACACTCTTCTCCAGAGCGCCTTAAAATAGTGAGTGCAGATATTTCCCCCATGGGCTTTAAACCAACAACCATGCTCTACCAACTGAGCTACACAGGACCAATTGAAAGTTATCAAAAGACTCAGCTTAGAATATCTACATAAATTCAGCAATTACATTCCTCTCATATTAATCTGGAGGTTACTGACCTATTCAAAGCTTCCCCCACCATACATTTTCCTTTAGTTATTGAACTTGTTTGCTGTGATAGAGTGGGAGGAAACAGCTGCGAGCAAGGTTCTGACGGGTGTGTCTTGGTGTTGGCAAGGACACACTCAAGAAACACCCACATCAAACCACACCCCCACGCCAACTCACATTTGGCTGCTGTCATGGCCACCAGCATTTCTTGAGGAGCAAGCCAAAAAACGAGGCCAAATCCCCTTTAAAGGTCTATGTGACACTATGCAAACACAGGGCAGAGAAAGCAGCTGAGGCTATTAGGAAAAGGGCATTTGGTGCTACCACTGCCTCTGTTTTCTAGGAAAGGGTGTAAATATGGTTCCAGTGGCTGCAGTCACTGACTGGTGTAACAGAGAGGCAAGGCAGGTTGATGGAGACTGGGCCTGTCCATTTAGATGCCATCTGCTCCACTGAACAGTGCTGCTGGCAGGTTCATCTGTTGGAGGGGGAGCTGAAGAACAGACAGGAAGGTTTCAATCCCTCTGCTCTGTAAAGGCCTTATTGAACCACTTAATGTA
The DNA here is from genome assembly GCF_013265735.2 of Oncorhynchus mykiss. NCBI lineage: Eukaryota > Metazoa > Chordata > Actinopteri > Salmoniformes > Salmonidae > Oncorhynchus > Oncorhynchus mykiss. Next base: position 41,564,188 of record NC_048574.1, on the reverse strand, counting down.
CACTTCAGAGATCTGATCAGTGGCGATCAGTGCCATTTAAGATGAGGGAGGGCATTTTTTTTCCAGGATCATGGCCTTATTTCTATTACGGCATATCAGATGGCTCTCATTCATATTCCATTCACCCAGTTCAATGTAACAGCGATAGGTTAAGGCTACCACATGATACTACAATTTTCCCTATACCCATCATGAACTAGCTACAATCTCTAGCCTATGAATTAAGTTTAGAATGTAGGTGCCATGTCGAGAGACAAATTTGAGGTGACAGACAGTGACAGATGGACAGACAATGACATTCAATACGCACACTCTTTCCTGCGTGTATGTGATATAGGGTGTAGTCATTAGTTGCAAAAGAGAGTTTCTATTGGACAAATTCAGGTATGTATATCCCCGTTTTGTTCTGTTTGCTTCCGTTTTAGAAACATTTTTCCACAGATTCGGTGGAATGAATACACCCCTGATCACGCGTAAACATAGTTCACTTTCATGGCAGCCACGTCCTATGCGCTCTCCTTCTCTCACCTTTTCCCTTCACTTGTGGACTTCAATGCACAACACATCAGCTGTATGTGACCAGGCGAAAAAAACATTTCCAAGCCAAACCTCTACACACAGCCTACATCATTGTCACCATGACAATCTCTCTCTCTCTCTCTATTTCTCTCTTGCTTCTAGTTCATTTTGGAAGAAATGTATTTTTTCAAAACTGTTAAACGATTGTCTTTCTCTCTCTTTGAGTCAACAACTCACCACGTTTTATACACTACAGTGCTAGCTAGCTGTAGCTTATGCCTTCAGTACTAGATTCAATCGCTGATCCTTTGATTGGGTGGACAACATGTCAATTCATGCTGCAAGAGCTCTGATAGGCTGGAGGATATCCTCCGGAAGTTGTCATAATTACTGTGTAAGTATATGGAAAGGGGTGAGAACCATGAGCCTCCTGGGTTTTGTATTGAAGTCAATGTACCCAGAGGAGGACGGAAGCTAGCTGTTCTCCGGCTATACCATAGTGCTACCCTACAGAGTGCTGTTGAGGCTACTGTAGACCTTCATTGCAAAATATTGTTTTAATAAATTATTTGGTGACATGATTATATTTAGTGTAGTTTTATCTAAAAAGCATACACTTTTAAATGTTTTACATTTAAACCTTTTTTGAAATTCACTGAGGATGGTCCTAACCTTCCTCCTCTGAGGAGCCTCCACTGGATCTGATGGCCCAGACTGAAAGATTCTGTGCTGAGAATAAACTGTGTTTGTGTAGGCTTTGGTGGCCTTCTGCTCATTGGGTGTTCAGACTTCTCAGGCCCTGTGGTTTACGGCTCTGCTGGATGCAGGTGGACATGCTTCATGTGTGCAGGAACCTGATGGGGCAGTGGAAATAAAACAGTTCAGTGTGTTTAGTCATCGCATTCAAAAAAAGAAAACGTGCAACATGTTGCACATAGTGTTAATTTTGGGAAGTGATTCCACTGTAAAATCGGGTTACATCATGAAACATTTATTTCTCCTTATTCCTCCTGCAGAAACCTTTGAGTGGTAATAATGTGTTTCTTTCCGCTTAGCTGTGCCGGACGAGCGACAGGAAGACTGCAGGCCATAATTATCCTGTTTGTTCAGAGGGCCAACACATTTTATTATTTAAATCTCTTTGGGTAGGGAAAGCAGTGAGAGCAGTGAGAGGCGAACCATTTTCTTGTCATGTTGTGTTCGTGAGCGTTAATGCTATGATGTGTAATTAGTTGATGGTTTGTTTGCTCTTTATTCATCAATAATGAAAGATTGAAGGGTTCCCCATGAGAGAGGTAAGTGGTATCATGGACTAAAACATTCAACATAGTACAGATTGCCTAATGTAGGCATGGAGATGGGTGAAGGAGGGACAAAATACCACAGGGTTATTGTGGAATCAAACCTTGCACACACACAGAATGGACAGGCTTTTTATAATGGAGCCCACACTCTCTCTAGGACCTATGGTGCACAGTACAATTGCAAGAGTTATTTAACACTATTTGGGGGATTTATATGGTCCCACCCCCATTTTGTGTTAAAACTACTTACACTAAATATCCAACTCAGAAAGTAGCTTAATTTAACTCCAGTTTGAATATTTTCAGTGTAATTTTTTTATCAACGCCCTTGCCATTTTACACTTTTCTGTGTACATTTCTCTTTCAGTTTACTTCCTTTGTGTTATAAGGGTGTAATGTGGGGCGGCAGGTAGCCTAGTGGGCCAGTAACCAAAAGGTTGCTGGATGGAATCCCTGAGCTGACAAGGTAAAAAAAATCTGTCGTTCTGCCCCTGAACAAGGTGGTTAACCCACTGTCCCCCGGTAGGTCATCACTGTAAATAAGAATTTGTTCTTAACTGACTTGCCTGGTTCAATAACATGTAAAGCCTTATTTGAATATTTCTTACTATGTCACAATATGGTAGTTTGCAAAGTGAGATCCAATCTCTGTTGAAAGTAAACTCAGACAGACAAAAATCCAGCACTTTTACATCACTCACAGCATGCATTTAAAATGTATTTCAGTGTAGAGAGGAGAAAATAATTGAATTCTACCTATATCATGTAAACTGGAACTACTATCTCACTAACGGTTACTATAAATCCAACTACTTACAGATTGTATTAGTTTAGAAAAGTATACGTTACTTATCTTTGTGTAGCATAAGATTTTTTAAAAAATCAATGTGCATGCGAAAACAAAGATTTTGAAAAAAACAATAAAAATATCGACCTGCAACAGAGCATGCTGGGAAATATGGCAATGAGGTCCCTTTTCAGAACTGTGGATAACTCCGTAGATTTAAGTCCCTCTCTGTGGTTACACCCCTAAGTTTGATGTTCGTAAAAAAATAAAAAATATATATATATTTTTTTAAGATCGATGTTCGTGTCCCAGAGGAAATCTAATTAGCATAATAAAAAATCCCCATAAAAATCTGTCAGTTTAAGCTACAGATATCAGTTGTTTTACATTGGATGCGTCTCAATTCACCACATCCACCTATGTTGCAATTCCACATCTGTGGTGACAGATGACAGAGCTAGAGCGGTATTTGTCAGATGATGAAACATCCCGAAAATTGGTCTTCTCACAAAATTGTCGGTAGGTTCCGAACGGTTTGGCCTACAAACTATTACCCCTCTATGGAAAGATGAGATGCTTATGAACACGATGGTATTCTCAGTTTTGCTCTACGACCCCCACAAGCATCTTGGGACGCAGCAAATCTGCCAACTTCTGTCTGTAGTGTCCAAACAGTTTGGGCTACACACTAATATGTTTTTCTCTAGGACGCCCACAGGCCTCACAAGACTGGTCTGAAGTTCCACCGGTACCAGTTGAACAAATGTATGGAATGGAAGTGTATATGGAAACTGTTTATTGTAAAATAAATTTAAAAAATAAGGGAGTTGCTGTGCTGTGAAGTTTTGCAAAAGATAAACATTTAGATAAACAGGTAACTCTTTATGCTAATATAATAATTTTGTATAATAATTTTAATTAAAAAACTAAAAGTTTTGAATCCAGCTTTGTTTTGTGTATCAGTTCATTAACCATGTACCATGGAATCGGTACATTGAAAATGTCTACCTAACTATTTTGCAATCTATATTTGTATTTATTATGGATCCTCATTACAGGTAACTCTTTATTCACAATATAGCAGGGGGTGTAATGCCATAACGCAGACATTTTTTCAGCAGCAGACTATAATCGATAATGTCAAAAGCAGCACTGAAGTCTAACAAAACAGCCCCCACATCTTTTTATCATCAATTTCTCTCAGCCAATCATCTTTGACTAGTGTAAGTGCTGTGCACTTGAATGTCCTTCCCTATAAGCATGCTGAAAGTCTGTAAAATAGCATTGTATCTGGTCAAACACATTTTTTTCCAAAAGTTTACTAAGGGTTGGTAACAGGCTGATTGGTCGGCTATTTGAGCCAGCAAAGGGGCCTTTACTGTTTTTAGGTAGGGGAATGACTTTTGCTTCCCTCCAGGCCTGAGGGCACACACTTTCTAGTAGGCTTAAATTGAAGATATGGCAAATAGGAGTGGCAATATTGTCTGCTATTATTCTCAGTATTTTCCATCAAAGTTGTCAGACCTCTTTTGCTTGTCATTGTAGAGATGACAACAAAAACAATTCACCTCTTCCACACTCACTTTACGGAATTCAAAATGACAATGCTTGTCTTTCATAATTTGGTCAGATGTACTTAAATACATAGTGTCAGCGTTTGTTGCTGGCATGTCATTCCAATGTTTGCTAATCTTGTCATTGAAAGCATTAAAGTAGTTGGCAATTTCAGTGGGTTTTGTGATGAATAAGCCGTCTGTTTCAATGAATGATGGAGCGGAGTTTGCCTTTTTGCCCAAAATGTTATTTATGGTGCTCCAAAGCCTTTTGCTATCATTCTTTGTAATTTATCTTTGTTTCATAGTGTAGTTTCTTCTTTTTTTTATTCAGTTAGTCACATGATTTGTCAATTTGCAATACGTTTGCCAATCGGTTGTGCAGCCAGACTTACTTGCCAATTATTTTTACTTCATCCCTCTCAACCACACAATTTTTAAATTTCTCATCAATTTATTTGGGGATTTAACCATTTTTATATACATTTTCTTAATGGGTGCATGCTGTGCCAAATTTATATGGCACAGCTGTAAAATGTTTGGTCTTTAATTGAAACTGGTATACTTTTTTATTCATCAACATTTTTAAAAGATTTACAAAGATTACACTTTTTATTAATTGTTTTCCTTATTCCTCCTTTTTCTTCCAATTTCAGTTATGAACTTTTCTCATCGCTGCAACTCTGTGATTTGGGTGGGCATCTGATTTCTATGTTTTGTGTTTCTATGTTTTGGCCGGGTATGGTTCTCAATCGGGGACAGCTGTCAATCGTTGTCTCTGATTGGGAATCATACTTAGGCAGCCTTTTTCCCTTTTGTTATTGTGGGAAGTTGTCTTTTTTAGTGGCACTGTAGCCCTCGTAAGCTTCACGGTCATTTTGTTGTTTCTTGTTTTTGTTGGCGACATTGTAAATAAAGACATTTACGCTCACAACGCTGCGCTTTGGTCCACTTCTTCAGACGATCATGACACATTCATTATATAAATAATCCGGTTTAATTTTATGTGGCTTGCCGTACCAAATAAAATTGAATATGTTTTGCTCATATAGTTTAAAAAAGAGGTCGCTAGGTGTAGACAAGGCCATAAGCAAATAGGTAAACTGGGATATGACTAATCAGGGTGATTTCTCCACAAATAGACAGGTATTTTCCTTTCCAAGGTAGCAATTTATGATCCATTTTTTTGCCAACTTTCTATAAAAATGTATTTCTTTTGGGATATGAATACCGAGTATGTCCACTTCCCTGTCAGACCATATTATTGGTAAACTACAGTTATGTAAAGGTTGCATTTTTTTGTGATCCAATATGTATTATATGGTGGTTCTAATCCTGAATGCTGATTGGTTAAAACCGTTTTTCAGCCGGTATATATTCCACAAGTTACCATCAGCTAAATCTATGAAGTTAAAATGCCTATTTACTCTGTTCCATCTGACTGCGCAATCCACTGGCTCATCAGCCCAGGCAAGTCATTTCTAAACTTGATCTCCACTATAAAAAGCATCTAGACGTAACCTCACATTTCTTTTAGACTAACATTTAGTTTTCAACAGCGGAGATTTGTATAAACCTTGCTATCTGTCTCTCCGACATATGCAACATTGTTTCAATATTCAAATTCGATCTCCAGCTATCCCAAAGTAATGGACGGGAGTCGGGAAGAGACAGACAGCCAGCATTTCTCAGCCAGTAGAAATCATGTATCAGCTCGCATAATTCATATGGATATATGCAAAGAAATGTCCATTGAAAAAAGGTCAAAAGTACAGCAGTTTGTTTGCAGTCTTTCCAGCTTCAGTTTGAAGTGATTGTGTTAGCTGTGTTGTTGGCTAGCTCCTTTGAACAACAGTGTCATGAAAAGGGAGCACATTTTCTGTGCCAGGCGATTTCGCGCCTCATTAGCTCATTGGTATGGATGTATCCAAATAAATGTTACGAAAAAACAGCTTAAACAAATGCAAATGCAGCTACTGTTGTTATTCTGGCTGCACTGTTTGACGTGACGTGATGCCAGCTAGTATGGCAATAGAACATTTAGAACGAACGACTGGGTCGCGTCCATAGATACAGATCAAAAAGACTGAACGACTTGGTCGCGTCTCTGGCAACCGAACTAATAGAATGAAAGTTAGAATAGAATGAAAGCCAGCTTGGGTAGCAACCCTAGATTTGTGTCGAGACTATATCTTGTGGAAGGATGAAATAAAAATAAAGTTTTTAATGAAATGTAAATAATTATTTGAATATGTTGGTAACCCGTTAAAAGTGATAATGCCCTTGAAGCCGGTGTTTGAGGGATATATTGGCATGGTTTACCTGGCCCTCGACTTCATCTCGAGCCTAACAACACCCGTGCCAATATATCCTCCAAACATTGATTGCTTGGGCATGATCGCTTAAATATAGTCCATTATTTTGTTGTAATCCAGAGAGGTTAGAAAAAGTATCTAGATCAGCCTTTCTTAATCTTGATACTAGCCATCCCGGATCCGGGATCGTGAATACAGCCTCAAGCTCATTACCAAAACGCAACGTTAACTATTCATGAAAATCACAAATGAAATGAAATAAATATGCTAGCTCTCAAGCTTAGCCTTTTGTTAACAACACTGTCATCTCAGATTTTCAAAATATGCTTTTCAACCATAGCAAAACAAGCATTTGTGTAACAGTATTGATAGCTAGCGTAGCATTTAGCGGGCAACATTTTCACAAAAACAAGAAAAGCATTCAAATAAAATAATTTACCTTTGAAGAACTTCAGATGTTTTCAATGAGGAGACTCTCAGTTAGATAGCAAATGTTCAGTTTTTCCAAAAAGATTCTTTGTGTAGGAGAAATCGCTCAGTTTTGTTCAAAACCGTTTTTTTTTTATTTTGCACGCCCAATTTTTCAGTTTTTGATTTGTTAAAAAAGTTTGAAATATCCAATAAATGTCGTTCCACTTCATGATTGTGTCCCACTTGTTGTTGATTCTTCACAAAAAAATACAGTTTTATATCTTTATGTTTGAAGCCTGAAATGTGGCAAAAGGTCGCAAAGTTCAAGGGGGCCGAATACTTTCGCAAGGCACTGTATGTAGATATTCCATTAAAATCAGCATTTTCCAGCTACAATTGTCATTTACAGAATAAACAATGTTGACACTGTATTTCTGATCAAGTTGATGTCATTTTAATGGACAAACAAGGACATTTCTGCTTGACCCTACACTTTTGAACAGTAGTGTATGTAAGAGTGATTTTAATGAAAAAAAAAATTTCTATTTATATGGGCATTTCATTGTTCTTCTTTATCTGTATTGCATTTGTTTTAGGCATAAGGGCAATTAAATGTACCGATATGTACGTATAGTTGCATATTTTCATAAGCTTGGGTCCCAGGAAAACACAGAATTTCTCATTTGGGTCCCAGGCTGAAAAGGTTTAAGAAATCCTGATCTATATAAACTATGGAGGGATCCAAATTGTGGATTTAAAACTAAACAACAATCATCGGTGTCCAATGGCACCTTTTTTAAGCCCTGGATTTCTAGACCCTTGATATTATCGTTGGATTTCATTTTAATAGCTAACATTTCAATTGTCAAAATAAATAGATATGCCGATAGCGGACAACCTTGTTTTACTCCTCTTGACAGTTTAATACTTTCTGAGAAGTAGACATTATTTTACTATTTTACACCTAGGGTTACTAAACATAACTTTGACCCATTGTATAAAGATTCTCCAAAATTGTAATATTCCAGGCATTTATATATACATTTCAGTCATACTTTATCAAAAGCCTTTTCAAAGTCAGCTATAAATAACAGGCCTGATTTTTCATTGTGTTCTATGGTTTCCAGTACTTGTCTTTTATTATTTCCAAAGTATCCTCCATGTAAAAACATTTCTGATCAGAATTAATAATATCCAACAATACCTTTTTAATACTATGCACTTTTGCTAGAACTTTTGCATCACAACACTGAATTGAAAGGGGTCTCAATTGTTTTAAACCCTAGTGCTTTGCTGAAAAAAAGTACATCCATTGTGGTATGGGTCAGATTGACCCGCACAGTTTAAGCACACTCAAGACAATCCAAGAATCAATTAAAAACTGCCAAAACGTTATTTTGTCTTGTCAGACATTTCAGAAAGAAATAGGAGAACATTTGATTTAAAAAACTTTCATAATCTCAAACAATAATAATAGAGTCTTGTATTGCTTATAGGCTTGATACATTGTTATACAGTACCAGTCAAAAGTTTGGACACACCTACTCATTCAAGGGTTTTTCTTTATTTTTACTAATTTCCACATTATAGAATAATAGTGAATACATTAAATAATGTGAAATAATACATAGATAGCCACCTTTTGCCTAGATGATAGCTTTGCAAACTCATGGAATTCCCTCAACCAGCTTCACCTGGAATGCGTTTCCAAAAGTCTTGAAGGAGTTCCCACATATGCTGAGCACTTGTTGGCTGCCTTTCCTTCACTCTGAGGTCCAACTCATCCCAAACCATCTCAATTGGGTTGAGATCATGTGATTTTGGAGGCCAGGTCATCAGATGCAGCACTCCATCACTCTCCTTCTTGGTCAAATAGCCCTTAACCAGTCTGGCGGCGTGTTTTGGGTTATTGTCCTGTTTAAAAGCAAATTAAAGCAGGTCTTCCTTCCCTGTGGTGGTCCTCATGAGCCAGTTTCATTATAGTGCTTGATGGTTTTTGCGACTGCACTTGAAGGAACTTTAAAAGTTCTTGATATTTTCCGGATTGACTGACCTCCATGTCTTAAAATAATGATGAACTGTCATTTCTCTTTGCTTATTTGAGCTGTTCTTGCCATACTATGGACATGGTGCTTTACCAAATAGGACTATGTTCTGAAAACCACCCCTACCTTGTCACAACACAACTGATCGGGTCAAACGCATTAAGAAGGAAAGAAATTCCACAAACTAAGACACACCTGTTAATTGAAATGCATTCCAGGTGACTATGTCATGAAGCTGAGTGAGAGAATGCCAAGCGTGACAAAGCTTTCATCAAGGAAAACTTTGAAGAATGTCAGTGTTTAACACTTTTTTGGATACTACAATGTAGAAAATAGTCAAAATAAAGAAAAACCTTGGAATGAGTAGGTGTGTCTAAACTGTATATATTTTTTATTTATCATTATTTGGACCGTATAGATTATTGAGCCAAATCTGTTTATGGTCCAATAAACATATTTAAAAGAATTCACCTACCTTGCGGATCTGTTTGAAATATTTGCACAATCAGATCAAGATGATTGTTAACTAATATCATCACCCCTTTTGAGTTACTTTGGAGCGAAGTATATTTGGAATGGAGCTAAGCGCAGGCAAAATCCTAGAGGGAAACATGGTTCAGTCTTCTTTCCACCAAACACTGGGAGATGAATTCACCTTTCAGCAGGACAATAGCCTAAAATACAAGTCCAAATCTAAACTGCAGTTGCTTATCAGGAAGGCGATACTTGAAAATGGTTGTCTAGCAATGATCAATAACCAATTTGACACAGGTTGAAGAATTATTTGAAAATATTGGGAAAATATTGTACAATACAGGTGTGCAAAGCTCTTAGAGACCGTACCCAGAAGGACATACAGCTGTCATCGCTGCTAAAGGTGATTCTAGCATAATTCTAACACACTCAGAGGTGTGAATACTTATTTAAATGTACACCATCGGCTCGATTCGATCGAATTTATCAAAATGTGAAATTGTGCTTTTTACATTGGATAAAAGTAGAGACTCAGAGCTAGAAAATGATATATCATGCACTACAGTTTGAAAGTTGATAAACTTAATAACCTCCCATTTCAGAAAATGTCCCTTGAAAATTTTGGTAAACCTACTGGAGAGCTCTTCTTTGTCTACGCCCATTCAATATCGTTGACACCCTCTTAAGCCTTAGCCCCCACCCATCTCTTTAAGGATTCACATGTACTAAACAACCAAAGATTTCAAGACTAAAGGCTGTTTTAACCTCTAGCGTCGAGCAATCCCGTATCCGGGAGCGTAATCATAGCCTCAAGCTCATTACCATAACGCAACGTTTCCTATTCATGAAAATCGCAAATGAAATTAAATAAATATATTCAAACACAAGCTGGGCGTGTTCATCACGTTTGGCTAAGAAAAACACCGGAAAATGGAATCACTTACAACGCCAAACTTTTTTCCAAATCAGCTCCATAACATCGACAGAAACATGGCAAACGTTGTTTAGAATCAATCCTCAAGGTGTTTTTCACATATCTATTCGATAATATATCAGTGGTGGCAGTTGCCTTCTCATCAGAAGAAAACGGAAAAATACTGTAGCTGGAGATTACGCAATAATTGCGACGGAGGACACCAAGCGACCACCTGGTAGATGTAGTCTCTTATGGTCAATCTTTCAATGATATGCCTACAACTACGTCACAATGCTGCAGACACCTTGGGGAAAACGTGGAAAACGTAAGCTGACTCCTAGCTCCTTCACAGCCATATAAGGAGTCATTGCCATGAGGCGGTTTCAAAAAATACGGCACTTCCTGATTGGATTTTTATCTGGGTTTTTTCTGTAACATGAGTTCTGTGGCACTCACAGACAATATCTTTGCAGTTTTGGAAACGTCAGAGTGTTTTCTTTCCAAAGCTGTCAATTATATGCATAGTCGAGCATCTTTTCGTGACAAAATAACTAGTTTAAAACGGGAACGTTTTTCATCCAAAAATTTAAATAGCGCCCCCCTATATCCAAGAAGTTAAACTACGTCTATCGACTGTTGTCGCAGTGACATCAGGAACATTCCATTGTCGTCCGACATCAAACTTGTCGTTGTCGTTATGAAAAAGTAAAAACTCAAAATCTACAGCAGTCTGGTGGTCCAACATAGCATGTAGAGTGTATTTCAACACAAACAAACCCACCCGTTTAAAAGTGAATTTAGTATATGTCAATCTAGCAAACCAGGTAACTAAAAGCAACTTTCAAACAATGTTTATGTTCATTTCTAGCTAGTTAGCTAGCTAGCTAATGTTAAGTTATCTGGCTAGCCAGTTCAAATAATGACCATATCATATAGCTGACAACGTCTTGACTTTAGCTCATTTGTCTTCATTATTACCGGAAAATAAACTCACAACAAGACCATTACTTTGACAGAAAATAGCTTACGGTTGTCAGTGTGATGAAATAAAAGCAGGGCATTCTACCGGAGAATTTTTGAATTCGTTGGCCTAACGTTATATCCTAATTTGACTTTGATACAGGTCATGTTCATCACATTACCGTCTCTGGTAAACACATACTGTACTATATCAAATAAAATCTATGTGTATTTCTCACATGCACAGGATACAGAAGGTGTAGTGAAATGTTTACTTGCATAGTGGAGTCTTTTGTTTTGACATGTAGCTAGCTAGCTAAACAATGAACCATAATTCCAACTCATAATATTACTATCCTGCATGAATCTGCAGGTACATAACCAACCAGTTCAATGTTAGCTAGCTTGCTAACAATTAGCCTATAACTGGCAATGAAAATTGCTCTGAAATACAAATAATATTACTACACAGATCATACACGTAACGTTAGCTAGCGAGTCAGCCAGCTAACGTTAGCTAGCTGGCTAACAGTACGTTTTGACTTGAAATGAAAACAACTTTCTGACTGAATTAGAAATGTACAATATCTGAAAATGTAGCTAGCTAGACTATCCTACCTGTACATCTACCTATACATGGATGGACACTTCTCCCTCTCTGTCACGGATGTCATGGTTGCCCTTTGTTTGAATATGTATACCGGAGACGTGTTTTATACAACAGCCTTCAGTGTGTTCTCTTTTCGACTCCCTCTGCATTTTTTGCAATTAAACACCAGAATTTCTCAATCTCATTAGCTATCATACTCTAATTCTACCGGACATTCCACTGATTTCAAAACTCGGTCCTCCCAGGAACGGGAGAGAAACACTTTTGCAGTTCAACTACGTAATATATATATTTTTTAATACCTACATATATACCTACCAGCTCATGTTATAGACTGAAGGGTGCAGACCAATCCGAACTAATCTCTAGGCATGTCCAGCCCATCCATTTTTCTCAGCCAATCAAGGCTAGTGGCTTTTAGACTAACTACGCTCATAATATAACAATTTTATTTGTATTTACAGATAGCATACAAGTTTGTAATTAAGGCACATGAAAGTTCACATGTTCCAGAAGGGATTTCTGCCAAAAAACACATTTTGATAAAAAAAAAAGGTTCTAATGCTTCTCCTGTGAAATAGTGACGTGCGACATATGCCTAGATTTCTGGAACAAGTCACAAATGAGACATTTCTGTATTTCATTTTCAATACATTTGAAAATATGTCTAAAAACATGTTTTCACTTTGCCATTATGGGTATAGCTTCTAGATGGGTGAGATAAAAATGTATGTTATCAATTTTGAATTTGGGCAGTAACACAACAAAATGTTGAATAAGTCAAGGGGTATAAATACTTTCTGAAGGCACTGTACTGTATGTATGATGACCTGAGGGGTGGGCTGGGTACAATAGAGATAAGACAGCTTTCTGGAGAAGACAAAAGAGATCCTTGCATACAGTGTGGTCAGAGTTCATGCTGAGCAACTACAAATTATCACAGACATCATAAATCCATAAAGACAGCATACAGTACCAAACATGGATGCAATAGCATCGCTAGGCCCTATTCCCACCATGAGATCTAAAAGAGAGTCTGAGGAGCGGATGGCGAAAGAGATTTCTACTATTCAATTCACATGATGTCCTTGCCTTACCTTTCTCTGTGACCGGCAATTCTTGGTCCGCAGCTAATATTGACCACAGTAGCTACACTAGCCATTGAGCACAAGCTATTCAACAATAACATAAACTTTTCTTCTAAAACATATTACACTCTTCAATAATGCAAGCAAACCATATTACACTCTTCAACGATGCAACAATTCACAAGCATGTACAGTATGTACAGACAATTAAAGGGTTCATTTTGTCATCTGTAGGCTACACTCATTGTATTTTAGCTTCAAGACAAAAGCACAAAAGCACAGCATGTCTTCATCAAGTAATGTTAACCTATCAAAAATGAACGATTAACCCTCTCATACGAATGTAAAAGTACAGTAGGTCTACCTTACAACATTGCAACAAACCAGGCTTCATTTCGATCAATAGCAAGCACATGTGGTAAAAAATGCGACTGAAAACATGGGTATAAGTGAAATCACCAGGAAGAGCGGTTTTATATGGAAGCCCATAATAATCTCTAATTAACTGTCAACATGCACAATTAGTATGTGCTTCAGTCTGATCAACTGTAGCCTACTTATGACAACCACAGCTGCAGGTAGCTTAGCCTGTTTGCTCTGATCCCATCTGGGCCAGGGGTAACGTAATGTCATGTTTTCATAGCCTAAGTTATGTATTTATAGCCTTTATTTGTGTTCTGAGAAAATGTGAATGAGATTGAATTTGGTTTATATTTACACTTCGGGTGTATTACTGAAATCAATCAATCAACACAATAGTGATGACATACTGTTTGAGTTTGTTTGAGATCTTTTTAATTACAGATCCAAAGGTCTACACGATGCAAACCTGCAGACAACGAGCTCAGCCCTGTTAGTTTTTTTGTCCAATCACAGTTGTTGTCTCTTTGTCTGTGTAAAGTTTTGAATTGTTTTCATCGTCCCTATTTTTACAGTGATGTATTATTATGTAATACGCTACAACTAGGGTCCGGAGTTGGATAGGTTAGCCGACTATCAGATCGGGAAAAACTCTGGGACCCAGGAAAACAATCCCCCCACCACTCTGGTACCTGTGGTGCCTCCTCTGAAATCACCACATAATGTTATAAATGAAAAATATGTCCTATTTGTATGATCTACTTTTGCATGTTTTTAGGTGGTGGGGATGGGCTTCCATAGTTTTACGCGGTTCAGTGCAGCTGGCAGTTACTGCAACAATTTCTGATTGTGACAGGTGGTTACAACAATTTCAGGTAAAAACTGAATGAAACAATTCTCAAATATAAGGAAAATGTCTGTACATTTCAGTTGCCCTGCTTCAAGGGGGACAACTGTCAGGCGAGAGAGACAAAGAGACATTCTGGCCCCTCAACAAGGGCAGGGATGACTAACCCATAAAAGTCTTCCATGTGGCCAGAGGTGACAGAGAGCACATAGTTTAGTCTCTACACTGAATCATGTATTTCAGAATGTTTACCCCTACAAGGCATTTCTGTATCACATGCCGACATACAGTAGCTATATTCTGGTAACTCAACCGTCATGATTAATTTAATAATAACTATCCATGCAATGAACCTCAGCTTCTCTGTCTCATCATTAGTTATTTGATATGGTCTCTTTTGTGGACATTCCTAACTTTTGACATTAGTATGATACAGCCCATTTCTGACATTTTAGCACAAATTCAAGTCTTAGGGAAATTACACTGCATCATTGCAAATTAGTTTTGAGTCATCCCACTGGCAAATAAATACTATACAACAGCATCTTAAGTTTGTGTTGGAAATACAAATACAGTTGAAGTCGGAAGTTTACATACACTTAGGTTGGAGTCATTGAAACTCGTTTTTCAACCACTCCACACATTTCTATAGTTTTGGCAAGTCGGTTAGGACATCTACTTTATGCATGACACAAGTAATTTTTCCAACAATTGTTTACAGACAGATTATTGCCCTTGTAAATCACTGTATCACAATTCTAGTGGATCAGAAGTTTACATCCACTAAGTTGACTGTGCCTTTAAACAGCTTGGAAAATTAATGAAAATGATGGCATGGCTCTAGAAGCTTCTGATAGGCTAATTTACATAATTTGAGGATATTGGAGGTGTACCTGTGGATGTATTTCAAGGCCTACCTTCACACTCAGTGCCTCTTTGCTTGACATCATGGGAAAATCAAACGAAATCAGCCAAGACCTCTGAAAATAAATGTAGACCTCCACAAGTCTGGTTCATCCTTGGGAGCAATTTCCAAACGCCTGAACGTACCACGTTCATCTGTACAAACAATAGAATGCAAGTATAAACACCATCACAGAACAACAGCAAAGGACCTTGAGAAGATACTGGAGGAAACAGGTACAATAGTATCTATACCCATAGTAAAACGAGTCCCATATCGACATAACCTAAAAGGCCACTCAGCAAGGAAGAAGCCACTGCTCCAAAACCACCATAAAAAAAGCCAGACTCCAGTTTGCAACTGCACATGGGGACAAAGATTGTACTTTTTGGAGAAATGTCCTCTGGTCTGATGAAGCAAAAATAGAACTGTTAGGCCTTAATGACCATCGTTATGTTTGGAGGAAAAAGGGGGAGGCTTGCAAGTCGAAGAACACCATCCCAACCGTGAAGCACGGGGGTGGCAGCATCATGTTGTGGGAATGCTTTGCTGCAGGGGGGACTGATGCACTTCACAAAGTAGATGGCATCATGAGGGAGGAGAATTTGGTCGATATATTGAAGCAACATCTGAAGACATCAGTCAGGAAGTTAAAGCTTTGTCACAAATGGGTCTTCCAAATGGACAATGACCTATAGCATACTTCCAAAGTTGTGTCAAAATGGCTTGAGGACAACAAAGTCAAGGTATTGGAGTGGCCATCACAACGCCCTGACCTCAATCCTATAGAAAATGTGTGGGCAGAACTGAAAAAGCATGTGCGAGCAAGGAGGCCTACAAACCTGACTCAGTTACACTAGCTCTGTCAGGAGGAATGGGCAAAAATTCACCCAACTTATAATGGGAAGCTTGTCGAAGGCTACCCAAAAAGTTTGACCCAAGTTAAACAATTTAAAGGCAATCATACCAAATAATAATTGAGTGTATGTAAATGTCTGACCCACTGGGAATGCGATGAAATAATTAAAACCTGAAATAAATAATTCTTTCTACTATTATTCTGACATTACACATTTAAAATAAAGTGGTGATCCTAACTGACCTAAAACAGGGAATTTTTACTAGGATTAATTGTCAGGATTTGTGAAAAACTGAGTTTCAATATATTTGGCTAAGGTGTATGTAAACTTACGACTTCAACTGTATAATCATATTTTATTATTCTTAATAAAAATTACAACACTGCTGTTCCCATCTGTGGTTGTTACTAGGGAACTATATTTCCTACTGAAAAAGCTGTTGGTTGCTCGGCTCATTCCTTCCTGCTTTGTTTTTGTCTCTCTCAAAACCAACGGCAACAGATTGTATGATTGTAAAACAAAAATGGTTGAGGGAGATTCCTCTTATTTCAGCTATCCTATCCTGCTCTCTCTCCGGCCCTCTAGGTCGCCATGCTCCCACGCCTCAGCTGGATCGACAGGTTCCCGAGCCTTAGCAGAGGTGACCGGTCTGCTCCTGATCCCCTGGATCGTCATCTTGGTCGGCGTCGAGGAGGGGGTACTGTCACGTGTGCTCCCTCTCCGACCTCTAAGTCACCAAGCTGCTCGTTATGGCGTACTTTCACCATCGTTACGTGCATCAGCCCATTATGACACTCACCTGGACTCCATCACCTCCTTGATTACCTGCCCAATATATGTCCCTCCCTTTGGTTCCTTCCCCAGGCGTTATTGTTTCGGTTTCTGTGTCATGTTGGTGTGCCGTTAGTGTTTCTTGTTTTGTATTATGTTCCGTTTATTTTATTAAAACACTCACTCCCTGAACTTGCTTCCCGACTCAGCGCACATCGTTACATATTCTAGTATCAAAACGTATCCTTATTCCTTCTATTAAGCTTTTTTTTACCTACTATGTTTAATCCCTCTAGAGTCTTCAGAAACCAGTGCAAATATTGTACCTGGTGGAAACTCTTAGTAACTCTGGCCCCTAGAGTCCGAGGGCTGAGCTTTCGGAAATCCCCTACATTTCAAACTCATGTCCGGGGTCTTCCCAGTGGTAATACTCTGACCCTCCAGGAAAGAGAACGATCACATTATTTGACAGAGTGTAATGGTACAGTCAGACCTCAGAAATGACCCCTTCACCATCACTAAATCTGTGGAGCTGTATTCATCAGAGCTCCTTGATCAATGCTCTATCTAGCTCACATTGATGCCGAAGGCTACAGACAATTCTGACTTGTCCACCACCAGCTCGACACTCATCAATGGATTTATTGAGTGTTCTAATGACGTCAGGGTGGCCACCTCATAAATCCAACATGCCCTGTGTAGTCAGATTCTCCATCACCTAGTCAGTGAATAAAGGACTTTTTTATGTTTTGGGTGGGAACTAGGATTACAAAACATCTATGTTTTTCATGTTGTTTCTTGTGGAGGCTGCTTGCTGCTTGCTTTTGTTTATGACCTTAGCCCAACCGAATAAATTCACCCTCTCTGTCAGTACTTTACATTCGCTGAATGTGTATAACTGTGCTTTGTACTGTATAATGAGCTTGATAAGCAATGTGCTTTCCATGGTGCTTATTCCCATAAAGATAGAACAGGGGAAGCTGGCAGTCAGCCAGACACTCGAGCATTGGCCCATCTTAGACTGCCATCAAGCGGCCTACTCCCATCTCTTGCGCTAAAAGAAGAATATTGGAGATGCATGTTTACAAACATAATATTAGCTCTTCATAATTGTGCACTGCATACAAAGTAATGATCTGATGCAGGAGTCTATTTAAATGCCAAGGAGATGATTATTCAAAATGTGTGTGTGTGGGCACATGTGTGTGTGTCACCCTGTCAAAGATGAAGGCTTTCTTACCTAAATATCACAAAGCTTGCCAATTAAATAAAGAGCTGAACATTCTTCTTGACTCAAAATGTCATAATCCAACTGCTTTAGGGGATGAGAGAGATGAGGGATGAGGTCATGTGGGGTTGGTGCTTGCAGCTGCTGATAGGGCTAGAAACCAGTGACGTACAATCTGGGTGAACCAACTATAAGCCAATGCATGAGTCAATGACACTTCCCATGCAGAAATGGAGAAAAACCATTAACCATTAATGACATAAAGAACATACTGTACAAGTTTCTGAACATGATCCTAAAACATCAAGCAACATTTTGTGATACTTTGAAACCACTGCCTTGACTCACAGGTACTCAACCACACTACAACATAATAGGGCCAGCACAGTACAGTTTATCTGTGGGTCCATTACAGCTGTCTGAGTGTACTGACAGGAGAGTCCTAGAGACCATGTATCCCACAAGGCAGTTGGGCTCTCCGTGGTGCTGTGTAGTTCTCCCTGACATTTCCCTTCCCGTTTGTTCTGTCATCACTCCTGGTGTGAGGGGTACTCTCGCTGACCCGGCCACCCAAGGCCCTCGCTGAAATGTCACTCTCCCTGGGCTCTAGCCAAGCATGAGACAGAGTCATGACATCAGCACAGGCCTGGAGAGAGGACCAGGCTCCAGGTCAGTGCCTAATAGAGTGCTCTACTGTCTATTATCTGACCCAGTCCTGCCTGGCAAACTGGCACAACAGTCGGCTGGACAATCACTTGAATGAATAGCAATATTTCAGTCCTTTCACTCCTTAAGTGACAAGAAGTTTGACTTCCAGTTCAAGGCTGTTGAACCAAATTTAGTTTGATCTTAGAAGCACTTCCATTATAAAATAACACTTCTAACCCCCCCCCCACCCCCCCCCCCCCCCTGGATAGCAATTAAGTTAGCCCTCCTCAACAACTACAACTAGAGCCCCCAAACGACCAAACCTCTTCACATAATAACTAGATGCCGTTTTTCACCATCTATATTTCGCCAAGATACACTGCATGGTCAAAAGTCAAACATCTCAAAAGTATCGTCAAATATCTCCATTTTACCCCTTTTTTCTCCCCAATTTCGTGGTATCCAATTGTTGTAGTATTAGTAGTAATTGTTGTAGCTACTATCTTGTAGCTACTATCTTGTCTCAACTCCCGTACGAGCTCGGGAGAGACGAAGGCTGAATGTCATGCGTCCTCCAGTACACAACTCAACCAGCCGTACTGCTTCTTAACACAGCGCGCATCCAACCCGGAAGCCAGCCGCACCAAGGAGGCTACACATTACCCCTTTTTTCTCCCCAATTTCGTGGTATCCAATTGTTGTAGTAGCTACTATCTTGTCTCATTGCTACAACTCCCGTACGAGCTCAGGAGAGACGAAGGCTGAATGACATGCGTCCTCCGATACACAACACAACCAGCCGTACTGCTTCTTAACACAGCGTGCATCCAACCCGGAAGCCAGCCGCACCAATGTGTCGGAGGCTACACTGTGCACCTGGCAACCTTGGCTAGCGCGCACTGCGCCCGGCCCGCCACAGGAGTCGCTGGTGCACGATGAGACAAGGAGATCCCTACCGACCAATCCCTCCCTAACCCGGACGACGCTAGGCCAATTGTGCGTCGCCCCACGGACCTCCCGGTCGCGGCCGGTTACGACAGAGCCTGGGCGCGAACCCAGGGACTCTGATGGCACAGCTGGCACTGCAGTACAGCGCCCTTAACCACTGCGCCACCCGGGAGGCCTGTAAGTCTCAAATCTTAGCACTCAAGTCCCAAGTCAAGACAGGCAAGTCTGAGTCAAGTTTCAAGTCAAGACCGACAAGTATCAAGTAAAGTCTCAAGTCCTAAACTTTGAGTTTCGAGTCCTAAACAAGTCATAATGTGCTCTTCACCAAATGTAATACCATTTCATATTTTTAACAAGACTAATAGTTAGCATATTACATTTACGCAAATCATGAATGTTTTAAAAAATATCTATATATTTATTACTTTCCAAATAAACGTTATATTTCCATGGAAATACATGGGTAGCCATGAGAAAGACACACCCCCCCCCCCCCCCCCCAACAGTGATAGACAGTCGAGGATCACTATGGGGTGCAATCGGGCGATGTAGGCTTGTACACAATCGCCCAACCTTAACACACACACTCTGTGTGTGGTTACAGTAGGCTAGTGTATGTCAATGGTTTTAGGAACAGCAGTAGCATCAGGCAGGTTCAAATGTCGAACAAAGTTGGATATTGTTTCGCATCCGTCTGTAATTTTCTTCCCGCTTGTTCTGCAAGTTGCAATCCGTTTTTTTGTTTGTTGATACAGCGTTGTCTTTATATCAGAAAAAAATAATTTGGGGTATCATCTTTCCAAGTGCTCCATCTGAATTCACCCGCCGACGTTCCTCTGCACTGCCACGCACAACTTTTTCTCAGCTGGCACAATTTGATTGGCTGCTGTCTGATTCAAACTGTAATCCATTAAATGAAGAGTTGAGCATAATTAGCATAATTTTTTATATTTGGGCTTCGGGAGGGTATCAAGTCAGGTCGAGTCAAAAGGCTCAAGTCCAAGTTGTCACGAGTCATTAGGGTTAAAGTCAAAGTCAAGTTGCAAGTCATCATATTTGTGACTCGAGTCTGACTCGAGTCCACACCACTGAATATCTCATTCCAAAATCATGGGCATTAATGTCCCCCATTTGCTGAAATAAAGTGGAAGTCTTTCCATTAGAAGTTGGAACATTGCTGCGGGGACTTGCTTCCATTCAGCCAGAAGAGCATTATTGAGGCCGGGCACTGATTTTGGGCGATTAGGCCTGGCTCAGTTGACGTTCCAATTCATCCCAAAGGTGTTCGATGGGGTTGAGGTCAGGGCTCTGTGCAGGCCAGTCAAGTTCTTCCACACCGATCTTCATAAACCATTTCCTTATGGACATCGCTTTGTGCATTGGGGCATGTGTCATGCTGAAATAGGAAAGGACCTTTCCCAAACTGTTTCCACAAAGTTGGAAGCACAGAATCGTCTAGAATGTAATTGTACGCTGTACCGATAAGATTCCCCTTCACTGGAACAAGGGGCCTACCCGAACCATAAAAACAGCCCCAGACATTATTCACTCATTCATGCATTGGGGCTGGTAGCGTTCTCCTGGCATCTGCCAAACGCAGATTTGTCAGTCAGACTGCCAGATGGTGAAGTGTGATTCATCACTCCAGAGAACGCGTTTCCACAGCTCCAGAGTCCAATGGGAGGCGAGCTTTACACCACTCCATCCGACGCTTAGCATTGCGCATGGTAATCTTAGGCTTGTGTGCGACTGCTTGGCCATGGAAACCCATTTCATGAAGCTCCGGCCTAACAGTTCTTGTGCTGAAGTTGCTTCCAGTGGCATTTTGGAGCTCTTCAGTATGGGCCATTATACTGCCAATGCTTGTATATGGAGATTGCATGGCTGCGTGCACAATTTTATACACCTGTCAGCAAAGGGTGTGGCCGAAATAGCCAATTACACTAATTTGAAGGGGTGTCGGCATACTTTTGACCATGTAGTGTATTTGATCAAATAAAAAGGAACATATTTAATGCAACTTTTGGGACAATAACCATACCTTGCACACAATCCTGTGATTGTTTTTATATATCTTTGGGGGCATTATTATTTCTTTCATCATTTCATTTACTGTACTTTACTGATAGCCATCAAATACTAACATGCACTGAGTTTACAAAACAATAGAAACCTTCCTGATATTAAGTTGAACTCTACAAGATGTCAAAGGCATTCCACAGGGATGCTTGTCCAATGCTTCCCACATTTGTGTCAAGTTGCCTGGATGTCCTTTGGGTGGTGGATCATTCTTGATACACACAGGAAACTGTTGAACATGAAAAACCCAGTCGTGTTGCAGTTCTTGACACACTCAAAACCGGTACGCCTTGCACCTACTACCATACCCCGTTCAAAGGCCCTTAAATCTTTTGTCTTGCCCTTTGACCCTCTGAATGGTACACATACACAATTCATGTCTCAATTGTCTCAAAGCTTCACAATTATTCTTTAACCTGTCTCCTCCCCTACACTGTTTGAAGTGGATTTAACAAGTGACATCAATAAAGGATCATAGCTTTCACCTGGATTCACCTGGTCAGTCTGTGTCATGGAAAGAGCTGGTGTTCCTAATGTTTTGTACACTCAGTGCACACCCTTGATTGAATTAGATTCAACTTTGTTGAAGGCCTTGTGCCCCCATTGAGCCACTAGAGGCTGATATTAAACAACAAACAGTAAGGAGTGATTCGCTGTTTTTATAGTTACATACTACTTATCATTAAGTGCACTACCGGTCAAAATTTTGAGAACATGTACTCTTTCAAGGGTTTTTCTTTATTGTTTACTATTTCCTACACTGTAGAATAATAGAGACATCAAAACTATGAAATAACACATATGGAATCGTGTAGTAATCAAAAAAGTGTCAAAATCAAAATATATTTGAGATTCTTCAAATAGCCACCCTATGCCTTGATGACAGCTATGCACTCTTGCATTCTCTCAACCAGCTTCGTGAGGTAGGCACTTAGAATTCATTTAAATTAACAGGTGTGCCTTGTTAAAAGTTAATTTGTGGAATTTCTTAACTTTTTGAACCCCTCGACAACATTCCGCTGAAAAGGCGGAAATTCAAAAATATTTTTTAGAAATATGTAACTTTCACACATTAACAAGTCCAATACAGCAAATGAAAGATAAACATCTTGTTAATCTACCCATCCTGTCCGATTTCAAAAATGCTTTACAGCTTTTTCAACATAGTCGAAAAAACACAGCCATTTTTCCAGCCAAAGATAGGAGTCACAAAAAGCAGAAATATAGATAACATTAATCACTAACCTTTGATGATCTTCATCAGATGACACTCATAGGACATCATGTTACACAATACATGTATGTTTTGTTCGATAATGTGCATATCTATATCCAAAAATCTCAGTTTACATTGGCGCCTTACGTTCAGTAATGTTTTGATTCCAAAAAAACAAGGATTTTGCAGAAATATTCATAATAAACATTGATAAAAGATACAAGTGTTAATCACAGAATTAAAGATAGACTTCTCCTTAATGCAACCGCTGTGTCAGATTTTCAATTTATTTTACAGAAAAAGCATAATCTGAGTACGGTGCTCAGAACCCAAAACAGCCAGAGGAATAGCCGACATTTTGGAATCAACAAAGTTAGAAACAACACCATAAATATTCACTTACCTTTGATGATCTTCATCAGAAGGTACTCCCAGGAATCCCAGTTTGACAATAATTGACTGATTTGTTCCATAAAGTTCCATCATTCATGTCCAAATAGCCACTTGTTGTTAGTGTGTTCAGCCCAGTAATCCATCTTCATGAGGCGCAGGCACTTCATCCAGACAAAAACTTGAAAAGTTCCGTTACAGTCCTTTAGAAACATGTCAAACGATGTATGGAATCAATCGATAGGATGTTTTTAACATAAAACATCAATAATGTTCCAACCGGAGAATTCCTTTGTCTTCAGAAAAGGCACTGGAACGAGAGGTAACTCTGTCATGAGCGCACGTCATGAGGTCGAGGCACCATGCCAGACCACTGACTCAAACATGTCTCATGAGCCCCTCCTTTATAGTAGAATCCTCATTCAACTTTCAAAAGACAGTTGACATTTGGTGGAATCCCTAGGAAGTGCAACCTCAACCATATCTCAATGTGTACTCGGTAGGCAAAGCTTTGAAAAACTACAGACCTCAGATGTCTCACTTCCTGGTTGGATTTTTCTCAGGTTTTCACCTGCCATATGAGTTCTGTTGTACTCACAGACATCATTCAAACAGTTTTAGAAACGTCAGAGTGTTTTCTATCCAATACTAATAATAATATGCAAATATTAGCATCTGGGAAAGAGTAGGAGGCAGTTCACTCTGGGCATGCCATTCATCCAAATGTGAAAATGCTGCCCCCTTTCCCAAAAAGGTTAATGCATTTGAGCAAATCACTTGTGTTGTGACAAGGTAGGGGGTTAGACAGAAGATTTGGTAAAAGACCAAGTCCATGTTATGGCAAGGACAACTTTGAAAGTTTCTTCAAGTGCACTCGCAAAAAACATCTACCGCTATGATGAAACTGGCTCTCATGAGGACTGCCAAAGGATTGGAAGACCCAGAGTTACCTCTGTTGCAGAGGATAAGTTCACTAGAGTTACCAGCCTCAGAAATTGCACCCCAAATAAATGCATCACAGAGTTTAAGCAACAGACACATTGCAACATCAACTGTTCAGAGGAGACTGTGTGAGACAAATTGCTGCAAATAAACCACTACTAAAGGACACCAATAGGAAGAAGAGACTTGATTGGGCCAAGAAACATGAGCAATAGATATTAGACAGGTGGAAATTTGACCTTTGGTCTGGAGTCCAAATCTTAGGTTTTTGGTTCCAACCGCCGCGTCTTTGTGAGACATGGTGTGGGTAAACGGAGTATCTCAGCATGTGTATTTCCCACCGTAAAGCATGGAGGATGAGGTGTTATGGTGTGGGGGTGCTTTGCTGGTGACACTGTCTGTGATTTATTTACACTTAACCAGCATGGCTACCACAGCATTCTGCAGCGATACGCCATCCCATCTGGTTTGGGCTTAGTGGGACTATCATTTGTTATTCAACAGGACAATTACCCAAAACACACCTCCAGGCTGTGTAAGAGCGATTTTACCAAGAAGGAGAGTAATGGAGTGCTGCTTCAGATGACCTGGCCTCCACAATCACCCGACCTCAACCAAATTGAGATGGTTTGGGATGAGTCGAACCGCAGTGAAGGCAAAGCAGCCAACAAGAGCTCAGCATATGTGGGAACTCCTTCAAGATTGTTGGAAATGCATTCCAGGTGAAGCTCATTGAGAGAATGCCAAGAGTGTGCAAAGCTGTCATCAAGGCAAAGGGTGGCTATTTAAAAAATCCCAAATATAAAATGTTGTTATTTAACACATATTTGGTTACTACATGATTCCATATGTGTTATTTCATAGTTTTAATATCTTCACTATTATTCTACAAAGAAAAACCCTTGAAAAGGTGTTCTATCATGGAATTATCAGAGGGCTTGTTCAATGAAAGTAAAGTAGTCTGTGTGAATCAACTCGAGTTGAATGTGTCTTTTTGATAAGAAATTATGAAAATATCTTTGGTGACCTCCGCCTGCCAAATCATTCTGAATCAACACTGCATTCTAAATCAACACCACATTCTGTATCAACACCAGATTCTGAATCAACACCACATTCTGTATCAACATCACATTCTAAATCAACACCACATGTATCTATGATGATAATAAAATACATACATACATGTTTTAAATATATATTTCACATTCTTCATTAAACAACAGGTGAAGACGAACAGTGAAATGCTTACGGGCCATTCCCAAATAAAGAAATTAAATCACATAATAATACAAGTAATAGTAAATACACAATGAGTAAAGATACCTTGGCTATATACACAGGGTAGGGGTAAGCAGCCTGATCTCATAGAGTACACGTAACATAGTAAGGACACTCAAAGTAGTATGATATATTACATTTGGTTTGGTTACATAAGACAGAAGGTTACTTAACCCTTTAACCTAAATCCTTAACTTAACCCCTTATCTTGCTAACGTTAGCTAGTTAACGTTAATGTTACCCATAATAATGTTACCCATAATAAATTGGAATTTATAACATATCATACGAAACCGATGATCCACAAACCGATGATCCATGACATCCACAAATTAAAACACACCATAGAAAATATAAAATTTCATTCTAAATGGAGTGTCTCATATTTATGTACAGAATAATACAAAATGCTCTGAGACCAGGTTGTAGTAGGAGGTAATTGAGATAGATATGTACATATTACTAGGAATAAGGTGAGAAAATAATAAACAGTAGCAGCAGCGTATGTGATGAGTCAAAAACATTTGTGCAAAAAGGGTAAATGTATATAGTCCAGATAGCTATTTGGTTAACTGTTTATCTAACTATTTAGCAGTCTTGTGGCTTGGGGGTAGAAGCTGTTCAGGGTTCCTGACTTGGTGCATCGGTACCGCTTTCCGTGCGGTAGCAGAGATAGTGGTCTATGACTTGGGTGGCTGGAGTCTTTGACAATTTTTAGGGCCTTCCTCTGACACTGCCTGGTATAGAGGTAACCACTGAAATCAATGAGAATAAGTGTACAAATGATGTTCTTATAGACAGGCTTCACACTTAATGTTTTTTGGAAAACAGTATTGAGCATCTTTGTGTTTCTTCATTTGTAATGATAGTAAAAATCCTGAGGTCCTGATCCTCCTGGTCGTGTTTGTAAACACGTCCGGTCTGCTTTCTGACAAACTCTGAGCTCTGCCTCTCTATTTATCCCTGAGCGACTGACAGACCTTCCTGAGAGTCTCTCTGCACAAACACCATGAAAACATTAACATGTGAACACACAAATAAAAAAACGGTCTGAAAATAATTTGTGAAACCATGATGCGATTTATGACAGGATTGGATGTAGCTGAGCCCAACTAGCCTGTCCTTTAGCCTTGATGATGGTTAGAGATGAGAGAAAAGGTGCATTTTCTAAAATTCTGAGCATTTGAATGGGGAAAAATAATATGGCTGACGTTTTGGTCAATCAAAAGCTATTTTACATGAGAAATAGGATGACTGTTTTGGGTGATGTCAGTGCTCAGTTTTGGTGTGCGCCAGCTCATGCTTTTTGCTTGTGCTCATTTTGGACCATTATCCAAAACCTCAAGAGACGATGGTGGAACAGCACATGTCAGTTGACAGTTGACAGTAGGGATGTTGATAAGAATCCAAATGAATAGTGGCATTATAGGAACATTCCATATACTGTACTGAATATGTAAAAATATCAATCTGAACTAAATTATGAAACACTTCTTCATGTTGCGGGAGACTTATGGCTCAGTGACACCATGGAGACAAATACGATTTGTCCGACATAACCACACTGTACTCTGACCCAATCGCCGCCTTGACATTTGCTATTTTCTGGTGTGTTGTTTTTTCAGGTAAAAAAGTGACTAAGGCTACGTTTAGACAGGCAGCCCAATTCTGACCTTTTTTCCACTATTTGGTATTGATCAATCAAATCAGATTATTTCACATCCAACCTTAGAGGGCTGAGATGATTTTGACCAATGAGTGAAAAAAAATCTGAATTGGGCTGCCTTTCCAAACGCAGCCTGTGAAATGTGATTTACAGTTCAGTTCAGTTGAATCAATCAATGGTCTGAAAAGCACTTCACATAATGACCCTACAAAAGGAAATTTTATACAAAAAAAATAATAATTAAAAATACATTATGGATCTTAATTTGACCCGTTTCTTCGCAGGAGGAAAATAATCCTGCAGCAGGAGGATTTGAATATCTTGATAAATATTTATAACCACTGACAGGGGGCAGTTGGAAGTGGTGTATGTATACAATGCAGTACCGTACCTACATTGTGCCTTACATGCTGACCAAACCAGCTCTGCGCGTGCATCTGTGTGTTGATTTTGTCTATCCCAGCAGGCGTGTTCATGGCATGCAGGTTAAAATACCAATGCAGGTTAAAATAGCAATGATCAGTTTATTTTAATAAATTTAAGGAAGATTCATATAATCAAATTTCACATACAACATGTCATTTTGTAAGTTTTGAACATTTGGAAATGAATTAAAATAGATTATTTAAGAGGTGGGTTTATTTGGAACAAACATAGGCTTAAATTGTACACTCAGTACCCATTAAGCCCAGTTTATACTTTTCACATATTTTAGCAAACATTTGTATGTAGTAAGTAGTCATAACTTCACATGAGAGATTCATATTTCATGTTTTATTGTAATTATGGCTGTTTAAGTTATTAAGTACAATTACTCTAATCATTAATCCCACATGAATAAACCATTTACTAATCATTAGTGAAGTCCTTTTGGAGTCCCTAATCTAAAGTGAGTGCTATTTATACTTTATACTATAAATTCATTGTGACCAGCGTAATTCTTCACAAAAAGATGACCATTCCATTGGTAGACATTCCTGCAATAACTGGTAAAATAACAAGCACACAACATAGAAAGTTAAGGAAGAAAACAGAGAGACATGGTACTGCAAGTTCTTTAATATGTTGGCTCTATAGGTCACAGCAATTAACACTTAGGAGTGACCAAGTGACTGACAGACAGTGACAGCAGAGGAGTACAAGCTGAAGCAGGAGAGACTGGGACAGAAGAGAAGATGCAGAGACAGACTGCACAATAGACAGGCAACAAAGGCATGGTTATAGTGATCAGTTGTATCTCCAGTGGTGTTTTTACATGATGTATTTGTCTTAAACATGAGTTGGGTCAAAAGAGCAGGTTAAAAAAGGACTGTGATTCACCAGTCACTGGTACAGTAAAAGTAGAGAAACGCTATGGTCTTCCACTGACGATAGGCTGGATAGTCCACTGCTGAAGTGTAGCTTCCACCTAGGTGATGCTTCAGCATCTACAAGCGCCAGAAAGACCTCCGCACACCTCAGCAGTAGTCAGGAAACAGTCCCCTACGAGGCAGGCCTCTGTCAACCCCTCTCGCCCCAGTCCACATTGTTTATGAAACCAGAGCAGGTGGAAAAAAGCTGGTGCTGTGATGCATCATTCAATTGACCACATTGCCAGCTAGCTAACTACCTAGCCAAGACAAACAAATAGACACGCCATTAGTCCAGCAACCCCATGGGTCAAAACCACAAGTTATTGTAGCTAAAAAAAAAAAACACTCAAGAAGTCATGAAAATCAAACATTTGGTTAAAAAAAATCTATAAAAATACTTAAAACATACAAACATGTATAGATGTACAGGAGATCTCTGCCTAGGCTTCCTCACTTACTCATGGAAATCATGGAATGATAGTCTAGGCCATGGGGTAGTAGGCTAGATACAGCTCACAGTATGCAACTCATTTTCAAATGCTTTTAGAACACGAAGCCAAAATGGGGAAATTATTCATACAACTTCCTCTGTACTTAAGCATTATTATAATTCATGTGTGCGCCCCTACAAATCCCTGCATGTTTCTGTTAGCCGATACATTCTGAGACCATATTACTGGCCCTGGACCTTGTAGGTTAAACTACAGATAAAAGACACACAACGAGTTTTAGAGCGGTTATTCAAATAACACAGGCTATTCATTGCAGCTTACAGCCTAGACTAGAGTTTAGTACTGACTAATAACATTCTTTAGTACATTGTGTTGTAACCTACAGTACCAGTCAAAAGTTTATACACAAAAGTTTTTTATTTTATTTTATACATTGTAGAATAATAGTGAAGACATCAAAATCATGGAATAACACATACCAAATCATGTAGTAAGCAAAAAAGAGTTAAACAAATCAAAATATATTTTAGATTCTTCAAAGTAGCCACCCTTCGCCTTGATGACAGGTTTGTGCACTCTTGTTATTCTCTCAGCCAGCTTATGGCGTAATCACCTGGAATGCTTTTCCAACAGTCTTGAAGGAGTTCCCACATTTGCTAAGCACTTGTTGGCTGCTTTTCCTTCACTCTGCGGTTTAACTCATCCCAAACCATCTCAATTGGGTGGAGGTTGGGTGATTCTAGAGGCCAGGTCATCTGAGGCAGCACTCCATCAAAATCAAATCAGATTTCATTTGTAAAATGCGACGAATACAACAGGATACAACTCATATGTCTATACTGTATCCTATTATATTCTACTGTATCTTATTCTATGATGCTCTGACATTGCTCATCTACATATTTTTCTATTCTTAATTCCATTCCTTTACTAAATGTGTGGGTTTTGGGTATATGTTGTGTAAGTGTTAGATATTACTTGTTAGATATTACTGCACTGTCAGAGGTAGAAGCTCAAGCATTTCGCTAAACACTGTATGTGACCAATAATATGTGATTTAATTTTGATCTGACATAGTGTAGGCTCCCTATTATTTCATTATCTGCTAACTTTTGTTTTGTTTGCTGTGTAAATTGGCTAGGTTTATTCCCTGCAGTACTAAGCCTAAATATACACTGCCCCAAAAAAATAAAGGGAACACTTAAACAACACAATATACCTCCAAGTCAATCACACTTCTGTGAAATCAAACTTCTGTGAAATCAAACTGTCCACTTAGGAAGCAACACTGATTGACAATACATTTCACATGCTGTTGTGCAAATGGAATAGACAACAGGTGGAAATTATAGGCAATTAGCAAGACACCCCCAATAAAGGAGTGGTTCTGCAGGTGATAACCACAGACCACTTCTCAGTTCCTATGCTTCCTGGCTGATGTTTTGGTCACTTTTGAATGCTGGCGGTGCTTTCACTCTAGTGGTAGCATGAGACGGAGTCTACAACCCACACAAGTGGCTCAGGTAGTGCAGCTCATCCAGGATGGCACATCAATGCGAGCTGTGGCAAGAAGGTTTGCTGTGTCTGTCAGCGTAGTGTCCAGAGCATGGAGGTGCTACCAGGAGACAGGCCAGTACATCAGGAGACATGGAGGAGGCCGTAGGAGGGCAACAACCCAGCAGCAGGACCGCTACCTCTGCCTTTGTGCAAGGAAGAGCAGGAGGAGCACTGCCAGAGCCCTGTAAAATGACCTCCAGCAGGCCACAAATGTGCTTGTGTCTGCTCAAACGGTCAGAAACAGACTCCATGAGGGTGGTATGAGGGTCCGACGTCCACAGGTGGGGGTTGTGCTTACAGCCCAACACCGTGCAGGACGTTTGGCATTTTCCAAAGAACACAAAGATTGGCAAATTCGCCACTGGCGCCCTGTGCTCTTCACAGATGAAAGCAGGTTCACACTGAGCACATGTGACAGATGTGACAGTCTGGAGACGCCGTGGAGAACATTCTGCTGCCTGCAACATCCTCCAGCATGACCGGTTTGGCGGTGGGTCAGTGATGGTGTGGGGTGGCATTTCTTTGGGGGGCCGCACAGCCCTCCATGTGCTCGCCAGAGGTAGCCTGACTGCCATTAGGTACCGAGATGAGATCCTCAGACCCCTTGTGAGACCATATGCTGGTGCGGTTGGCCCTGGGTTCCTCCTAATGCAATACAATGCTAGACCTCATGTGGCTGGAGTGTGTCAGCAGTTCCTGCAAGAGGAAGGCATTGATGCTATGGAGTGGCCCGCCCGTTCCCCAGACCTGAATCCAATTGAGCACGTCTGGGACATCATGTCTCGCTCCATCCACCAACGCCACGTTGCACCACAGACTGTCCAGGAGTTGGCGGATGCTTTAGTCCAGGTCTGGGAGGAGATCCCTCAGGAGACCATCCGCCACCTCATCAGGAGCATGCCCAGGCATTGTAGGGAGGTCATACAGGCACGTGGATGCCACACACACTACTGAGCCTCATTTTGACTTGTTTTAAGGACATTACATCAAAGTTGAATCAGCCTGTAGTGTGATTTTCCACTTTAATTTTGAGTGTGACTCCAAATCCAGACATCCATGGGTTGATAAATTTGATTTCCATTGATCATTTTTGTGTGATTTTGTTGTCAGCACATTCAACTATGTAAAGAAAAAAGTATTTAATAAGAATATTTCATTCATTCAGTCTAGGATGTGTTATTTTAGTGTTCCCTTTATTTTTTTGAGCAGTGTATTAATTATGGGATAATATGCGTTCGCTTCTAAATTAGGGTGTAGGCTACATCTCAAGCCTGTCCATCTTCATTGTTTTGTTGCGCAATTACGCACCTTGTGTCTTGGACATTCCTCTTAAATCCCAGGAAAAACCAAACTACAAAAGCTTTTTACTGTGCTAATTACGTTGGTAACCAGTTTATAATAGCAATAAGACCCCTCAGGGGGTTTGTGGTATATGGCCAATCAAAGCTGTGTTATATTACACACTTCCCACACCTGTTTTTGGAAGCGATGTTGGGGGTAACCTTGTTCATTATTGGGGGAAAATGAACGGAGATGATGTGTACAACGGAGTGTTCCAGTTCCCGCCAATATCCAGAAACTTTACATAGCCATTGAAGAGGAGTGGCACAACATTTCACAGGCCACAATCAACAGCCTGATCAATTCTATTTGAAGGAGATGTGTTGTGCTGCATGAGGCAAGTGGTGGTCACACTAGATACTGACTGGTTTTCTGATCCACAGCCCTACCTTTTTTTTTAGATATGTGACCATTTCATGTGAAATCCATAGATTAGGGCTCAATGAATTTATTTCAATTGACTGATTTCCTTATGAACTCTAACTCGAATTGTTGCATGTTGTGTTAATATTTTGTTCAGTCTAGTTTAAAAGTTGCTAATTAGTTTTCTGTGATGAAATTCAAACTTGCAATCTTTGGGTTGCTAGACATATTTTGTGATACGCCCACCCATCCACCCTAGTTTCCTTTTTGCTTCAAGTAATCATCTGTCTTATGAAACCATACCAAACGTAACATATCAAACTAATTTGAGTGTCCTGGATTTACATTTACTATGTTACGTCTAGTCTATGAGACCAGGCTGGCACAGTAGGTGCTTGCAGAGCTGACTGCCTACTTTCCAGAGGACCATACTGGGGGACTTGCTAGCGGCCTGGGATCAACCAAAGCAGAAGCAGGTGTGCATCACAATGGACAGTGGGGCAAATATTGCGAAAGCCACCAACCTAAATGGATCGATTTCACCTCGCTAACGGAATGTATTGTAATTAAATAACATTTTATTGGTCACATACACATGGTTAGCAGATGGAAATGCTTGTGCTTCTTGTTCCAACAGTGCAGTAATATCTAACAATTCCCAACAACTACCTAATACACACAAATCAAACAAGTAATCTAACAATTCCCCAACAACTACATAATACACACAAATCTAAAGGGGTGAATGAGAATATGTACATATAAATATATGGATGAGCGATGGCCGAGCGGCATAGGCAAGGTGCAGTAGATGGTATAAAATACAGTATATACATGTGATATGAGTTAAATATAAATTGGGGAAAA
This sequence comes from Oncorhynchus mykiss, assembly GCF_013265735.2. NCBI lineage: Eukaryota > Metazoa > Chordata > Actinopteri > Salmoniformes > Salmonidae > Oncorhynchus > Oncorhynchus mykiss. The sequence continues at coordinate 41,531,134 of NC_048574.1, read as the reverse complement.
AAGTTATAGGCCTACATTTTGATTGTTTGGAGCAAATAATATGCTGCAATTACCAAACACCAATATACTAATGGACTTGAACTTGGTTTGAAATACTATATTACATTTAAAATCTGAAATAAATGCATAACTAAATAAAATACAGTTCTCTTTCTGTAGCAGCGTTATGTCATCTTATAAATCACATGCTGGATCACCTGGTAACCTAATATATTATGGAAATGTCTTTGGCATGGTGTGAAAAGGGCGCTAATGGAGAGTATCTTAACTGTGCACCTCCCCCCAAAATAACTGGTCTCAATTCATCATTATCGGACCCAAAAAATATATTTATCGTGATATGGATTTTTGTCCATATAGACCAGCTCTAGTTCTCCTATCTTAACACCGATTGGCTACAACTTAATAAAATACACCAACTGAGTAGCCTTCTGAAGTGCCTTTCTGGACCTTCTAATCTATCGAGAAAAACCCCAAACTGATCCACGTGGTTGCATAATCAGGCCTAGGCTGTATGATAGGCAGTTATTTTGGCATTAAACAAAACAGGACATTTAAGTGGTTATTCAAATTGGCCTACATCACTGCAGTTTACAGCCTATATTCAATAATTGTGAAATCACTTGATAACAATAATACATTTATTGTTAAAGCCCAGGTACTCATTTTCTTTTCTAAAAACGTAGGACTAGGAAGAAACAATAGTGGAGCTTTGTGTGCCCGCCAGTCCAGCCTGGAGGAACGCACAGATCTGGCATTTCATAATCTGTTCATGCTGGAGGTTGAAATACCTATAGAATAGCCATTTTCAAAGTAAGGACGTCAGTTATAAGATGAAAGCTTCTTTCAATAACAAAACGTGTAAATAATATCTGCAGATAATCTCAATGAATTAACTCTGTAAACATTAACCAAGTAGTTACAACATGCTCCCCCCAATGAATAACTGCTTATCTTAATCTATAAATAGTACATCAACTGAATAGTTCTCCTCAACAAAGTGCCTGTGGTAGAGCGAACTGAACATGATCTAGCTAAGCCATCTCGGCCTGGAAACAGTTCATCGATCCCTCCCAGTTTCCAGGTTTGTTTGGGTGTGTTATCTTATCCAATGAGTGTAATGTCACCCATTTTCAGTAGGGTGGACCGCGGTCTGTCACAGCCATGTGCTTTACTCTCAGCAAGTAGTCTCTTCGCCAGCTATTCCAGTAGCTGGTCACAAGTCTCTGCCTGTACTTCCATCTGCGTGTCGTTTCTTTCTTATTGAGCATAAAGTGCTGAGTGTCAACCGGGAATAGCTTGGGCGGTTAGTCAGGTGTTAGTCTTTTACCCACCAGGAAGTGGGCCTGGTGTCAGCGGTTGGTCAGAGGTCTGGAGTTAAATATAGGTTCAAACTCTACTTTAGAAATCCTAATAAAATAATATATCTGTCAGGAATGTGCACATCTCTTCAGAGTTGTGCGAAGCTCTCCTGATAACTTTTCTCAGGCATGTTAACACAGATCTGACGAGTCTCTCGCAGAATCCGCCCCACCATGCATTTTTGATTGCCTTACACAGCTCTTTTAAGTCCTGATAAGCTGTCTTGAACTTTTTTGCGTTGTCCGAATAGATTACTTTGCATAATCCTCTTCTTGGGGTGAATTTTTTCAGAGCTAACAAGAATGTCTCTGCTGACTGATCTGAGACATCAATTTTCAAGTCTTGCCATAGATTTTCAAGCAGATTTAAGTCAAAACTGTAACTAGACCACGCAGGAAACATTCAATGTTGTCTTGGTAAGCAGCTCTAGTGTATATTTGGCCTTGTGTTTTAGATTATTGTCCTGCTGAAAGGTGAATTTTTCTCCCGATGTCTGCTGGAAAGCAGGCTGAACCAGGTTTTCCTCTAGGGTTTTGCCGGTGCTTAGCTCTAAAACTCCCCAGTCCTTGCCGATGACAGGTATACTCATAACATGATGCAGCCACCACCATGCTTGAAAATATGAAGAGTGGTACTCAGTGATGTGTTGTGTATCCCCAAAAATAACACTTTGTATTCAGGACAAAGTTAATTTCTTTACTTATGTTTTTGCAGTTTTACTTTAGAGCCTTATTAAAAACAGGATGCATATTTTGGAATATATATATTCTGTACAGGTTTCCTTTTTTTCATTTAGGTTAGTATTGTGGCGTAACAAAAAGTTGTTGATCCATCCTCAGTTTTGTCCTATCACAGCCATTAAACTCTGTAACTTTTTTAAGCCATTAAACTCCATTAAACTCTGTAACTGTCACTATTGCCCTCGTGGGGAAGTCCCTGAGCAGTTTTCTTCCTCTCCGGCAACTGAGTTAGGGAGGACGTCTGTATCTTTGTGGTGACTGGGTGTATTGATACGTCATCCAAAGTGTAATTAACAACTTCACCATGGTCAAAGGGATATTCAAAGTCTGCTTTTTCTATTTTTATCCATATACCAATAGGTGCCCTTCTTCGTGAGGCATTGGTTAACCTCCCTGGTCTTTGTGGTTGAATCTATGTTTGAAATTCACTGCTCGACTGCAGGACCTTACAAAGAATTGTATGTGTGGGGTACAGAGACGAGGTATTCATAAAATAAAATAATGTTAAACACTATTATTGTACACAGTAAGTCCGTGCAACTTATGTGACTAGTTAAGCACATTTTTACTCCTGAACTAACAAAGGGTTTGAATACTTAATGACTCAAGACATTTCACCTTTTCATTTTTAGTTCATTTGTATTTTGTGTAGGCCAGGGACACAACATCTAAATGTAATACATTTTAATTTCAGGCTGTAACACAATAAAATGTGGAAAAGTCAAGGGGTGTGAATACCTTCTATATGTTAAATTCTGAAAACATTGCAACCATGTTCTGTGTATGTTTGGTGTGACATTGATGGAATATTCTCCTAACCCTCAAACTGGATGCAGGAATGTTCTTACAATGTTCCCATGAAACATGTCTACAACATTATCTTATATTCTGAGAACATTCTGTGTATGTTTGGTGTGACATTGATGGCATATTCTCCTAACCTTCAGAAAACTAGACACAGGAATGTGCTTGCAATGTTCCAATGAAACCTGTCTAGAACATTTATATTGGATAATCTGAGGACATAGCAACCACATTCTGTTTGACCTTAAGGGAATGTTTAAAAACCTATTTGGGATAGAGGGCAGCATTTTCACTTTTGGATATATAGCGTGCCCAATCTCAACTTCCTGCTACTCATGCAAATAATATAAGATATGCATATTATTAGTAGATTTGGATAGAAAACACTCTGAAGTTTCTAAAACTGTTTGAATCATGTCTGTGAATATAACAGAACTTATGTAGCAGGCAAAACCCAGAGGACTGTCTGTTTAGTGAATTCTCGTTGGCAAACGGTATTTCTTAGGAACTGGTTTTCAGTTCCTACCACTTCCACTGGATGTCACCAGTCTTTGGAATTTGGTTGAGGTTATTAATTTGTGCAATGAAGAAGTAGGCCAACTAGGAACAGGGGAACACTGTTGAGAGTTGCGCAAGATGTGGAAAGTAACGTTGGTTTGTTGTCTTCCTGTATTGAACACAGATATTCAATTTTATCGATAATTAACGTTTAAAAATGCCTAAAGTTGTATTACAAAAGTCGTTTGAAATATTTTGGAAAAGTTTATAGGCAACTTTAGAAAGTTTGAAAGTGACGTTGCGTTTTTTGGAAGCTGTTTTTTTCTGGATCAAACAAGCTTTATAAATTGACATTTGGATACATATGGACGAAATGAATCGAACAATAGGACAAATTGTGATGCTTATGGGACATATTGGAGTGCCAACAAAAGAAGCTCATCAAAGGTAATGCATGTTTTATATTTTATTTCTGCGTTTTGTGTAGCAGCCGGCAAAGTTGAAATATGCTACCCTCTTTGTTTACTGGTTGTTCTATCATCAGATAATAGCTTCTTATGATTTTGCCGAAAAGCCTTTTTAAAATCTGACATGTTGGCTGGATTCACAACGAGTGTAGCTTCAATTGAGTATCTTACATGTGTGATTTAATGAAAGTTTGATTTTTATATATATATATTTTTTTAATTTGCCGCTTTGCATTTTCCCTGTTTTTTGCCCAAGTGGGACGCGACTGTCCCATCTATCCGTAAGAAGTTTTAATTCCAAAACATACTAAATAGGTTCTCGGTAGGTTTTTGCTAACATCCATACAACACTTGGACACTCAAACATCATGTAAACATTATGGGTAACATTCAAAAACATTCTTTCTCTTAACTGGATGGTGCAAATCATTCAACACCAAAAACTAGCTTTAGCTTTCTTAATGAACCAGAAAATCAGTAGTTATTTTTGGTTGTTTGTCAAAGTTATCTGGCTAACTCACTGATCTTGCTTTATACTATACCCCTCTGAACAAACACAGTATTCTGACTCAATCACCATATTCAAGTTTTATTTTTGGTGTTTTCTTTGATTTATATACAAGTGAACAAGAAACTTGATTTCCAGTTCAGTTCCATCAATCAATGATCTGAAAAGCACTTCACGTAAGGGACTGTACTTTACAATGAGAGATACCTGGAATGAAAATGGATGGCCCTCCCTTCAATAAAATATATTTTTACCCGACCATCCCTGAATAAAAAGGAACAAGTGACCCTCCCCTATACCCAAAATAATAATGAAAACATAAAGTGGATAGCAGAGAACATGCCTAAAATTTACCCTCACTCCTAGGACAGACCAGAGCCTTAGATATGCAGTTTTACAAAATGTTCATAGTTTTGTAGCCAGAAGGTTGATTGCTGGAGTGCTGCAGAGATGGTTGTCCTTCTGGAAGGTTCTCCCATCTCCACAGAGGAACTCGGGAGCTCTGTCAGAGTGAGCATTGGGTTCTTGGTCACCTCCCTAACCAAGGCCTTTGTCCCCCGATTGCTCTAGGAGTAGTCTTGGTTGTTCCAAACTTCTTCCATTAAGAATGATGAAGGCCACTGTGTTCTTGGGGGACCTTCAATGCTGCAAAAATGTTTTGGTACCCTTCCCCAGATCTGTACCTCAACATAAACCTTTTTCGGCGCTCTACGGACAATTCCTTTGACCCCATGGGTTGGTTTTTGCACTGACATGCACTGTAAACTGTGGGACATTTATATATACAGGTTTTTGCCTTTCCAAATCATGTCCAAGCTATTGAATTTACCACAGGTGGACTGCAAGTTGGAGAAGCATCTCAATGATGATCAATGGAAACAGGATGCACCTGAGCTCAACTTCGAGTCTCATAGCAAAGGGTCGGAATACTTAAGTAACTAAGGTATTTTTGGTTTTTATTAGTAGTACATTAATGGGGAATTGTGTGTAGATTTATGAGGGGGGAAAAGAATTTAAGCAATTTTAGAATAAGGCTTGTAACGAAACAAAATGTTGAAAAAGTCAAGGGGTCTGAATACTTTCCGAATGCACTGTATAGTAGAATAAACAACCCTTTCTCATAATACCATAGAAGCAGTGTTCTGCTAAAACAATTTACACATTTCTCCTTTCATTGTCATCCTCAGCCAGTAAAGATACTGTGCCTATTGACATTTTGTCTGTTGGTAATGGGGCTACCTTGACAAACAAGTGGTCAAGGCTTCCTGTTTGGTATTTCGTAAACAGGATTTCCCTGATCCTGGAGCTGAATACACAGGGTTACCATTCAATTCAATAATAAGAAAATACAATACAAGTAAAATGTGTCTCTAGTAAAATATAATGCCGATTGCCAGGTCTCTCTCCATATTCATCCTCAGTATCGAGCCTGGTTATAAGTCTGGGATTAATCACATCATCTTGCAAGTCTCCATGTGCTGGTTCCATTCATGTTTCTGTGAACACATACAGTACACACATAGTCAATGTTCTTTTACCAATGGCAGTTAGGAAAGGTAATATCTGACACACAAACAGGTACAATGTTGAAGTTTGAACAGGTCAGATAAAACCTATCCGATTATGGTTTCCCTATCAAACAACCGAGACTGACATACAATGCATTCTGGGTTTCACGTATGAGGTGAGTAAGGGTTCACTCGTTTTTAGAGGTTTTGACTGGAAGGGCCTGTAACAGGGTGATACAACAGGGGGGGTTTAACTTCTTGAAACCCAGAATGCATTGTATGTCAACAAACATGGCTACAAATAGCTGGAATTAGCTTAGCTCATCATAATCAGAACAACCTTCAATAAAGTATATTACACACATAATATGTGTCCATTATAATCTATGCAATACTCTGAATGCATGCAAACAATTGGGAAGTGCTTGGGGAATTTTGTCCGTGTCAGAAATGTCCGCAAAAGTAAAAAATACTATTTTTATGTGAATGAATGACGAGGTGGAACACACCTCAAATCAAACTGTTCTTAGAAAATAAAAACTTGTTAGAAAATCATTTGAAATTGAAGTTGAAACAGCTGTCGTGTCTTTACTATCATTAACTGAAGACTGATAGTTTTTATCAAAGATTCTCTGTAATTAATTATTACGCGATTAGACTGATTAATCATGTAACCGTAATTACTAGGAAGTCGGGGCACCAAGGAAAAATATTCGGATTACAAAGATATCATTTCCTAAAATAACTTTTCAGATATTTTATCTAATCAATAATTTATTTATTACTAACTAAGTAATTCACAGAAATGCATAAACAAACAAACAAGGTAAATGTGGTTACATGAAATGATAGGAGAATGTGCCCTAGTGGGCTAAACCGGCATGGCGGCTTGTTAGACAAAAGGGGAAGTGGGGATCGACTAAGAAGTCACGACAGAGTAATAATTATAACAATTGAAATGCTAATCCTTTACCGATGAACGCTCACTCATTCGGGAACAATTGCAATCAATATATATATTCACGCTCAGTGTGTCGTCTTGATCGCTGGTGAAATCAAAAGGGAATTGTATTTTTTTTCATTAAACAGTCCAAAATCATATTACACAATTATACAAACAGTATCATACTCACTCATTCGTTTTATACAGCAATTAGATGTAAACCTCATATCTGAGGCTATTATATAAACAGCGTTATGGTAATGTGGCCACACCGTCTCCCATGAGCTTCCCCAAGTTGTGACAAACTGACCAGTTTGTAGCTGGATTCTTCACCGATCTTTTATACTTTGTTCATACCTCAAGTTCTGTGAGGTGGAAGGATTTCCTTTGTTCTCCATGAAAATCTACTCTCTCTATACTATGTGGCCATGTGGCAGGGTCTTCTCAGGAATTTACGACCTCTCTGACCACAGCAACCTAGTTGAAGGAGGCAAGGGGGAGGCAGGGAGAGGGGGCTTGATATACCCAAAGAGGCCAACCTCATGACATGCCCCCCCCTGGTGGTTTGGATCTTGTTTGTCCTGCAAGTTACAAATCAACATAAATTCATGAACACGTAATGTCCTGTTTGTAGATCATCATTGCTGTCCCCTCTGGTGGATGAACTTGGTAGGCTTCTCTGAAAGCGGAGCAGTCCACCACAAGGATGGCAGTTGATGTCCGGTTGGTGATCGCCGTTGCGGTCCCTTCTAGTGATGTACCTTGGTAGGTTCCCTGGAAGCTGCAAAGTACCCCAGGGAGGACCAGGGGATGTCCTGGTTGGTGATCGCCGTTGCGCCTTGTGGTTTACCTTGGTACGCTCACTGACAGCGGGGCATGCCGCCACAAGGATGGATCGTGGGTGTCCAGATTTGGGGTCTCCGTTCCGGACCCGTCATCTGGTCGTTGTCCAGAATGGAAGATCTGGGGAGTAACTTAGGCAGACGTTAACAACGCACACACACTCATGAAATACACTGCTCAAAAAAATAAAGGGAACACTAAAATAACACAACCTAGATCTGAATGAAATATTGTTATTAAATACTTTTTTCTTTACATAGTTAAATGTGCTGACAACAAAATCACACAAAAATTATCAATAGAAATCAAATTTATCAACCCATGAAGGTCTGGATTTGGAGTCACACTCACAATTAAAGTGGAAAACCACACTACAGGCTGATCCAACTTTGATGTAATGTCAATGCCTTCCTCTTGCAGGAACTGCTGACACTCCAGCCACATGAGGTCTAGCATTGTATTGCATTAGGAGGAACCCAGGGCCAACCGCACCAGCATATGGTCTCACAAGGGGTCTGAGGATCTCATCTCGGTACCTAATGGCAGTCAGGCTACCTCTGGCGAGCACATGGAGGGCTGTGCAGCCCCCCAAAGAAATGCCACCCCACACCATCACTGACCCACCGCCAAACCGGTCATGCTGGAGGATGTTGCAGGCAGCAGAATGTTCTCCACGGCGTCTCCAGACTGTCACATCTGTCACATGTGCTCAGTGTGAACCTGCTTTCATCTGTGAAGAGCACAGGGCGCCAGTGGCGAATTTGCCAATCTTTGTGTTCTTTGCAAAATGCCAAACGTCTTGCACGGTGTTGGGCTGTAAGCACAACCCCCACCTGTGGACGTCGGACCCTCATACCACCCTCATGGAGTCTGTTCCTGACCGTTTGAGCAGACACAAGCACATTTGTGGCCTGCTGGAGGTCATTTTACAGGGCTCTGGCAGTGCTCCTCCTGCTCTTCCTTGCACAAAGGCAGAGGTAGCGGTCCTGCTGCTGGGTTGTTGCCCTCCTACGGCCTCCTCCATGTCTCCTGATGTACTGGCCTGTCTCCTGGTAGCACCTCCATGCTCTGGACACTACGCTGACAGACACAGCAAACCTTCTTGCCACAGCTCGCATTGATGTGCCATCCTGGATGAGCTGCACTACCTGAGCCACTTGTGTGGGTTGTAGACTCCGTCTCATGCTACCACTAGAGTGAAAGCACCGCCAGCATTCAAAAGTGACCAAAACATCAGCCAGGAAGCATAGGAACTGAGAAGGGGTCTGTGGTCCACTCCTTTATTGGGGGTGTCTTGCTAATTGCCTATAATTTCCACCTGTTGTCTATTCTATTTGCACAACAGCATGCAAAATGTATTGTCAATCAGTGTTGCTTCCTAAGTGGACAGTTTGATTTCACAGAAGTGTGATTGACTTGGAGTTACATTGTGTTGTTTAAGTGTTCCCTTTATTTATTTGAGCTGTGTATATATAATTACATTCATTCCCCAATGAGCGGCGTTGTGGCACTAAGTGATGGTTGTATGGGGACTTTGTTTATGGCTCTATCACTTCCTAAGTGTCAAAGGAACTGAACCGAAAATGAATAAAAGGAACCAAAAAGCATAAACAAAAGATAAACAAAATATAGTTCTCAGACAAAAATCATCTAATTGGACTGTATTCTATAAACGTCCAATGTTCTGGCAAAATTAATATCATGGTATTGTCTCTAATGCCATATCTAGGGTTTCCCTACTTGGTGTGTTTCTTAGGCACTATCCTAAGTTGATAACTATATGATAAGTTTACAGATGTAAGGCACTAGTTTTGGGCAGTCTACAGGGATGACCTATGGACTTCTGGGAAGAAAACTGGTGAGTGCTATAGAGTCAAAAGCCTAGACGTAAATGTTCAACTTTACGAAGGCTGGTACTTTGCTTGGACCCTTAAGTGATCCTAGCATATATCCTAATTGGATGTTCCATTGTGCATGTGCGTTTATGCTTACACAAGCGCGCATGTCAAGGGAAGAAAACCAAGTATCCTGGAGGATTGCAACTTGTTCAGAATGAGTCTGACATAGTCAGGTAATTTTCAGGTCAATGCCTGGAGGTCAGTCAGAATTGGTGTCAAGGGAGTCTGTAGTAGTTTTTACTACAAGTCACTGTGTCTTCGACTATTGTAGTGGTGATGAAGGTAGTGGTGATGAAGGTATGAAGTAAATTTCATAGCTACAGTGTGGAGAACAAGTATTTGATACACTGCCAATTTTGCAGGTTTTCCTACTTACAAAGCATGTAGAGGTCTGTAATTGTTATCATAGGTACACTTCACCTGTGAGAGATTGAATCTAAAACAAAAATCCAGAAAATCACATTGTATGATTTTTAAGTAATTAATTAGCATTTTATTGCATGACATAAGTATTTGATCACCTACCAACCAGTAAGAATTCCAGCTCTCACAGACCTGTTAGTTTTTCTTTAAGAAAAACAACGGAAGTACTCTTTAAGTATTGGACCAGTCGTACGTGGTGTGATCGTGGTTAATGATTATAATAATTTCTAAGGATTCTATTTATTAGTGACGTGTGTTATCCATTGGAAGAGTGCACTGGAGATTCCCTTCCACGTGTTGCACTCTGAGTGACTCCTATGTCGCTATTGTCAAGGGTAATTTGATTGGTTAGGTCTCTAACCTTCATACTGATTGTAGCTAGACTGACTGTCGCTGGTATTGGTACTGGTGCTCAAAGGGACCAGTTATCCTACCAATTTATTCTGAAATATTATACTACCGGAACACATGATTGGAGCATTTTACTAGTTGTATTGTAGTTGAACCTACACATGGCAAGGAATGATTATTGTTGCCATTTGTTTTGGAGGTGGACAAGTCCTCTAGACTTCCTTTACGACCAGTGTGGTACACCTCAGTACTATCTTAGATGTGTTCTAAGATAATCCCCGTCTAGGGGCCTGTCTGCTCCTCACTGTTCTCATAGGGGAATTTACAGTGGCTGTAGAGGCATGTCAGTCACCACCGCGATGACTGACGCCATTAGTGTCATTGTAAGGGGTGACAGACCCCAACAAAGCTGAAGGTGTATCATCGGAAGCAGAGTATACTCTGCCCATCAATGTTTTTCTTGTTGATACGAGCGCAGTGCTTGTGGAAGTGTCCGAAGGGCAAGAGGATTTCATCTCAACTACCGTATTGCATGACTGCAAGGAGGAGGGAAGTTGTTTATTCACAGAGACAGCTGGTTCGAAATCATGAAAATAATGGTCAATCAGGTTGGCTGATGGAATGTGTCGAGATATCGTAATATCTCCTTGGATCAGATTCTGCCCCAAGAGGTTTTTAAACATATTTTTCCCAAGGGGTGCCTTCGACAGATACCCCTCGTGAATGACTGCGTTGCAGCTATCGTTAGGGGAAGACAGTGTGGTCAGTGGAGAAGGCACGGTGGCCTGTGACCATACCTGGTTGGTTTTCCAATCCATCAATGGGAGTAACCGATGCATCAAGTCTGCGCCAAGTAGCAGGGTTACAGTTTTGAGGCTTTGTAGTAACTACGTTGCAGTAACGTCGTTGTGTGATACTCTGTCTGTTCCTTCCTAACCCTCGTTTGCAGCGACTGTTGCTAACTCAATGGCTAGGAGGTATCACTTCTGTAGTGATTAAGAGTTCAAAGTTCATACCATTCGCAACCAAAGCTCACGCTGATGTTGGCTTCGTTCTGTAGTTATTATCTGAACCATTCTGACATCGGACCGTCGTTCTCACGTCCTCGGAACAGGAGGTTAAATTGTTGTCAAGGCTTTATATAGGAAGGGAGAGGAGGGAGTGTCTGAAAAGTTTTATAGCCCATGTCCCTTCATAGGGGCGGGCCACTGATTGAGCAGAGCCCTACCTTATGAAAACCCAAATCTCACATTTTAGAAGCTAAAATCACATTTCATCCCATCACAAATAATTTCATATTCAAACATTTAAATTGAACAACAATTCCATGCGAATCCAATAACTCTGATGTGTAGACTTTCCACTGTAGAGTTTGTCATCTTATCATTGATGAGAATGTCTCAGATTACAACCGAACTGACATCATATTCATTAAGTACCTCTGCATATGTTCAATTGGTCGGATTACCAGAATATAGTTCATTTCCCCCCACCTTCTGATGTTCCCAGAATCTCTATGTTAACCAAGGGTTTTGCAAATGTAACATCAGTAGGGTAGAGAGAGGAAAAAGGGGGGGAAGAGGTATTTATGACTGTCATAAACCTACCCCCAGGCCAACGTCATGACACATCTCAATGTGAAAAAAACTGTTTGCATGTTCTTCACAAAGAGGGCAACAGATGCTACTGAGCCAGATGTATATGTGTCAAGGGAGAAGCTTCAGGTGGTATCTGATTTTAAGTACCTTGGCAACCTTTTAAGTACCTTACCTAAACTAGCTAATTTCCGATTTATGCGAAATTGTTTGACTACAGAGGTAGTACTTAAAATCTGTACTTCAAATCTATGATACTCCCCCACTTAACATACTGCTTGACTAGTTGGGCCCAAGCTTGCTGTACAACATTAAGACCTATTCAGTCTGTCTACAAACAGGCTCTCAAAGTGCTTGATAGGAAGCCCAATAGCCATCATCACTGTTACATCCTCAGAAAGCATGAGCTCCTGAGTTGGGAAAATCTTGTGCAATACACCGACGCATGTCTTGCATTCAAGATCCTAAATGGCCTGGCTCCCCCTCCACTCAGTGTTTTTGTTAAACAGAAAACCCAAACATACGGCAGCATATCCACAAGGTCTGCCATGAGTTCCCTTAAGGAAAAACAACTTTAGTAAATCCGTTTTCTCTTTGAGAGCTTTCCATGTCTGGAATACACTGCCATCAGACACACATACAGTAACTGCACCACATATCACACTTTCACAAAATGCTTGAAGACATGGCTAAAGGTCAATCAGATTTGTGAACATGGTCCTTAGCTGTGTGTTGCCGCTTTCCATGTTGTCTGTTGTCTATAGCTTGTGAGGTGTGGAAACACTTTGTTGCTTTTCTGAATTTTGTCTTGCTGCTTTTTGTTCTATGTTGCTATGTCTGTATGCTACGTCTTGCTTGTCCTATGTTGCTGTGTCTGTATGCTATGTCTTGCTTGTCCTATGTTGCTATTGTCTATATTGTAATTGTTTTTAAAAACCTGCAAAGGGACTGCGGTTGGAAATTAGCCGGCTAGCTAAAACCGGAACTTTTACTGAAACGTTGATCAATGTGCACTGTCCCTGTAAAAATAAAATAAACTCAAGTATCCATTATAACAACTACAACCACAACAGATTTTGATCTCTGGAGGACATCCCAGAGGATGTCTGTCGACTGATTATCCAGCAGACGGACCAGGGATCGCTGAGATGGACAACAAAGGCTTACACTCGTAAATATGTCAATTGCAATTTATTTTCAAATGAGCGGTTGTTCATGTTCAAAGTATAAGCATTTCCATGAGTGTAGTGTATGTACCGGTGTCCACTCTTCCCGCTCTTGAGCTGGCCCCACCCCTTTACTTTGTCTACCAAGCCATCATATCGGCTCAGCTAACTAGGGACTTTTCAGTGTATCATGTCAGTAACCAATGTATAACTATTGTGTGTGTGTTTATGTAATTCTGTGATTTGTCAGTTAGTTCATGAATAAATAATTAAGCCAATTTGTACATCGCAGATTTATGATTTATGTTAGGGTTCGTGCAGATATCCAAGGGTTTGTGATGTTCAGAAATGAGACTGATGAGGTAGTAATACATTAATAGAAGAGTTATCGATTAGATATGAAAATATCTGAAGAGTTAATTTGGGAAATAGAGACTATAAACATTTTCCCGTGGTGCCCCGACTTCCTGCAAGCAATAATTACACAGACATAGAGAACTGATTTAAGTCTTCACATTTAATGACAGGAAACGCTACGACACTGCAAAGAGAGGACCATTGGGACAATTTAAGTTGCCTTAGGAATGGAAAATATACTTAAAATGAGTAGGCAACACTCACCAATAAGCCTTCCATCCAGAACAGCTCTGTCTTGTAGGCGTGCAAGCCAACATTACTGTTCTGCAGAATGAACGAGTCGTGCATTCCACCTGGACACCTTGACACCACATTCAGTGGCATTTTTAGCATTTTTAACTTCAACCTGTTGTGCGATGGTGTATGGAAATTGTATGTTACAGTTAATTTTTCTGATTGCATCCAAAACATTTGCTCTTCGAGGGATGTGAGATTTCGATCGGCAAGCTCCTGCTGAACAGTGCCCATTGCCAAAAACCTGAAGGTGTATAGCACTTTGATGTGTTCCCGGAATGGCATGTGTTTGCCTTTCTAAAGTAGGTCTTAAATCCTTGCAAAGATTGGTTCATCAGATATTGTTTCCCAAAACCAATCTGTATTTTCTGCAAAAAAGTTTCACTTGTCTCTAAAAATACACTCTATGCGAAAGGCAGCATGTGCCATATCTTCCAAAAGAGCAAGATCAGCCATCTCTCATTCACTTTCCGATTATCTCAGTCTTTTATAATATTTCAACAATGGTTACACATGCCTCTAATTTAACAAATTCCTGTATTTTATCTGGATTATTATCATAACAAATTCACTGATGTGGTGAAATGATATAAAGCCTGTCAAGATATGTTGCATGAATTCACAATTGAAATACAATTAAAGCAATGTGTTTTTTATTAGGGATACGATCACAATTTTACACATTTTCAAGATATATTTTCATCATTCTATGCTTGAAAAGCAGTTCCCTCATTCGACCACTTGGCATGAGTATACGCATGGTTATGGCTGTGCATAAATTTAAGCACACTCTCGAAAGTTCATATTGATAAATCTCACCTTTTCTGTGGAAATTATCTCACTCGTGTTCTAGACACAGATTTGTACCTGTGCATGATTGACAAATGTTGTTCCTGGATTCTACAATATTTGCAAATTATTCTTTAAAAAAATCTTCAAGCTCTGTCAAGTTGGTTGTTAATCATTGCTAGACAGCCAATTTCAAGTCTTGCCATAGATTTTCAAGCTGATTTGAGTCAAACTGTAACTAGGCCAATCAAGCATTTAATGACGTCTTGATAAGCAACTTGCTTAAGTTTGTGCTCCGTGTACTGTTCGTTCAATCAATATCTGAACTTAAACAACTGATACGGATAGGCTGCCTATGTCAATCTACTATCCCCCATAGTACAAAAGTTAACCTATTCTGTGCGATAAATAAATATTCCAAACGTAGACTGGGACAGTTGTGTGATGCGATAGATGCCAAAATAATACAACCAGTAGCATAAAAAACAATGAGGATGATGCAACAGAAAATAACATTTAGTTTAAAATGTCGCTAAACTATTAGGCTTTCTTCACATTATAAGAGCAGCAATGCACACAATGCAGTAGGCTATGAGTGTGAATGTTCAAAACTGCAATCAATTAACGAGAAAACACAATTTTCAAAAGTGATTCAAATGTGATTATGCATGTAATTATTTTTTTAAATCCATAATATTTATGATTATTTGAACTGCACGCCCTCCAGTTTCACCAGAAGTTGTCCTGCTAATAGGACCCCTAATTAAAGGTGCATTGTATGCCAGTTAGGCTCTACAACTATTGTAAAGTGGATTAATGAGCTTAATTTTAAGATGACATTTGGCTACTTTATCAAAACATACAGGCCAATGGGCTAGGCTACATGAGTTGTGGAACTATGATTTGAAAAGGTCACACGCTGTTTCTTGCCTTGCTGCATACAAGCTGGGCAACATTTCCAAGTGACTGGCTAATATGTTCTCCTGGTCGCGGCCGCCTGCGACACAGCCCAGGACCGAACCTGGATCTTTAGTGATGCCTCTTGCACTGCTGTTTCTGAGACCGCTGCGGCACACGGGAGGCCACAGTTTTAATCGATTTCAATGACATTTGCATTGATGTCAGAGTGATTAGAGCGACAATAGAGTTCTGACTACCAGACAGTTAGCACGTTTGGTATGCTACTAATGACCATCAGAGCTTGGAGAAGCCTAATTACCAAGATTAAACAGTCATGTGGAATTTGACTGCCATCATGACTTGTGACCACCGGTGTAGTGGTAATATGGTCACCGTAACGGCCCTATTAGAGGGTGTGTATCTGAAGGCTCTAACCTATGTGTGTGTGGGAAGTGAAGAGGCAGACTGTGACTTACCCTCTGTCCTCTCTGATACCGCAATCTTTGAGGACACACATCTCAACCTCCACATATGTGAATGTGTGCTTGCGTGTGTGTCAGTTGTTTTATTCTCTCTTACGCATAACACTCAAAAGTGTTGATTTTTTTTGCTGGAGATAAGGGTGCACTGTTCTATGAGGTTGATGTGTGTGTTCTCAGTTGTGTTTGATTTAATCTTGTTCGCAGACACTTCCGCCCAAATGCGCAAAAAGTCTGGTGGGCTAACACGTCAAACTGTGGTCGGGGGGGGAGCTGGGGTGCAGACAGCAGATGGTGGGTGTGGAAGTGGTGGAGGTGTTTAGGGTGGAGAGGACAGTGGCCTCAGTGGAGACTTCCCAGCCACTGTTGGCACTGCTACTTTTACATTTACAATCTGCTTAGCTTGAAAGAATCATGTAGTCATGGTCAAATGTGATTGTTGACAGAGCAACTCACAGGAAATGTGACCTTTATAGGTTATCCTTGTAACACAGGACATTCACTGTCTGCTATGATAGGGTGCTAAAGGAGCCAAGTCACCCATGATACAAGTCAGTATTCATCATCCATCTATGTCTGAGGATGTTGGGAGATGACGTAGAAACCGTCCACTAGGGGCAACAGTGAGCATTGTTACCTTCAAGAAGGTTTCGGTTAGCATCTGCCTCTGATTCCGAAAGTTGTAATTTCGAATACACCGACATTAAGTTGTTTTTAAGATTTGTTTTAAGTCTATCCCAACCCTTTCCTTAACCATTTGGAGTTAATGCCTAAACCTAACCTTTGAAATTTGACGTTTGAGAGATATGGATGAATGCCTAATTCTGAATTGAGACAGAGCTAGTTGTGGTAGAGAGGAGGGGCAACCGTATGGATAGGGGTGTCAGTGTAGACAGGGGCAGCAGCAGTGTTGATCTACAGGTGAATGAGATTACTTTTCCTTTGAACTTTTAGAGAAAAGTCTTACTAAACTGAAGAACCTTTTAAGGTGTATATATTGTGCTTGAGTTGAATGTGGCCATAAATGCAACATTTTCCTTCCTTTGGAAATCAGTCATGTACAGACAAATAACATTTGTTTCAGAGGAGGCTCCTCAGAGGAAGAAAGGGAGGACCATCCTCCTCAGTGAATTTCATAAAAATAGTGTAACATTAAAAAAGGTACCCTTTTTAGATAAAACTATGGTAAATATATTCACGTCACCAAATAATTGATTAAAACACCGTATTTTGCAATGAAGGTCTACAGTAACCTCAGCAGCAGGGTAGGGTAGCACCATGGTGTATCTGGAGGACAGCTAGCATCTGTCCTCCTCTGGGTACATTGAGTTCAATACAAAACCTAGGACGCTCATGGTTCTCACCCCCTTCCACATACTTACACAGTAATTATGACAACTTCCGGAGGATGTCCTCCAGCCTACCAGAGCTCTTGCAGCATGAACTGACATTTTGTCCACCCAATCAAAGAATCAGAGAATGAGTCTAGTACTGAAAGCATAAGATACAGCTAGATAGCACTGTAGTGTATAAACTCTGGTGAGTAGTTAACAAAAAAGAGTTGAATAGTTGAACAATTTTCAAACAAATGCAGCTACCTAGGTTAAGCTACTCAAACAGAGAGGGACGCTATGTTAGCTAGCTGGCTATAGCTATCCAACACTGGAACTCTTCCAAGTCAAGGTAAGCTTTTGGTTGTATTAATTTACTGCAGACGGGGCCCACCGGTGTAAGTGCTAAACTGCTTTGACTGTACAGTTAGTTCTAGTAGTTATAGATGACTATGACATGACAATGATGTAGCGGTTAGCGGTCATAATATGAAGTTTTGGCTTGGAAACGTTTTTTTGAGTGGTCACCGACAACAAATATGTTGTGCACTGAAGTCCACAAGCAAAGGGAAAAGGTGAGCAGAGGAGAGTGCGTAGATAGTTGCGAGAAGGAATTGCATATTCAACAAGCAACGTGATCATGCTGTCTTATGTGGCTTCTATAATAGTGAACTGTTGCGTGTCATCAGGGGTGTATTCATTTTGCAGATTCTGTAAAAAAAAATATTTTGGTAAACAGAAGCAAACGGAATGGGGATGAACATACTTGAATCTGTCTAATAGAAACTCTCATTTTCGACTGTTGGACTAATGATTACACCCTAGATCAGCTAGATGTGGGAAAGAGTGTGAAAGGAAGCATGGAATGCGTCACTGTCTGTCACCTTGATTACTCAAAATCCTCTTGATCTGTGCACCTACGTTGTGAACTTTCATTCATATGCTAGGATGTAGCAACCTCATAATGGGTATAGGGAACATTTTTGTATTATGCAGTTGCCTAAACCAATCGATGCTACCTTGATCTGGGTGAATGGAATATAAATGACAGTCATCCAATATGCTGTAATAGAAATAAGGCTCATTAAAAAAATCATCCTCCTTCATCTTAAACAGCACCGACCTCCACTGATCTGTATACTGTGCACTCTCTGACTCCATCAATTATCCCATACAGTATTTTATCTACTTTTTTCACCCAAGTTATGATCCATGAGGCAGTACTAGGCCCTACATGTAGAATGTGCATAGCTTGAATAAATATGTAGTCCTCGTCAAATGTGATTGTTGATAGAGTAACTCACAGTAAATGTTTACTTTGACTCCTTTAAAGTAAATTTCACTGGTTATCTAGTAACACAGGAAATTGTATGTCTGCTGTGACAGGCTGCTAGAGATGCAAGTGACAGTGAGTAAAGTGACGTCAGTGCAGGTAGGGCAGCAGCGCTGTTTATCTACAGGTGAGTGATTGAGATTTACCCTTAAGTGAAAACAGTTATAAAGCTGTATGGTATATATTTTACAGTGATGGAGGGGAAAAACCGATAGTTACATATCTGGAAATAATTTTAGACAATATATCTTATTGTTTTGACACTATCGCAAAATTATTTTTGCGCTAGTTGGCTGTACTTGCACCAAAACTCCAGTATTTTCCCTTCATAGCTTGTTCTTCATCTTCTTTTTAAACAGGGAGCCAATTTGTTTTCAGCACTTTTATTTCCATGACTGATCAAAACTTGTTTTTACATGGCTCTGTCTTGTCCCTCTGCAGCAGACATATGGTAATCAATATGTTTGGAACATGGAATCGCAATAAAATCACAGTATCAAATCGCAATATATATGGAATCGAGACATCGCAATACATATCGTATTGGCACCAACGTATCATGACAATATTGTATTGTGAGGTTCCTGGCAATTCCTAGCCCTAATCTTTTACTGATGTTGATAGCAGCATTAAAATAAAACAGTTGCCTAGATAGCACTGAGAGATGAGCAAACTACACTAAAGATTATCATCATGAACACTCACCTCAATTTGACTAACATTTTCTCAGCCTAGTTGTAACCAAATATCCAAACAGAAATTCTGTGAAAACAAAAATCTGACACTGATTGATTTAGTCCCCACGCTTACCACAAAGCAGAGCAACAATACAACTAACGATTTTGGCATGTAAATCAATGGTGGGAGAAACTCGTTTTTTTATGCATACCAGCAAAGCCTCTACACAACACAACACTAAACACTACATTCATTGCACTATAACAGTGACAAACGGTGCCAACAAACTTTTAGGTCCTACAAAAATCTATCCCAACAGCAGAGCTTTCTTTTCAGCACCATGGAGTGAATCCTTACCACTGCTACACCTGGCTATCAGCAGAGCCTTGTCTGGCAGTAAAACAGTTAATTCAGCCTCATTTACTGCCTTTAAAACAAACATATCAGACATGGATGACTTGCTTAAACAAATGTGGTTTCTACTGACAATTGAGATGTTCAAACTATGGCATAAGGAAACTACGAACGGGTAATAGGCAATCCGTAATTTCGATTAAGACATTAATGAGAGAGTTAGGGAGGACCTAGTCAATATTACTATTTGTTCAGCACTTTTGAAATGTACAGCAACAAAATTCAGATCATGGGCCGTTCTAAAAATATTCTCCCTATACACCAAGTCAGAACCGTCAGATAAATGAAGGGAGCATATAAGCACACAATGAAAACTCTTACACTATTAGATTGTAATGTGATACATGTGCACCACCAAGCCAGAACACTAGGCTAAATTATGAGGGGAAAAGGGACCATATTATTAGGTTGAGGCACATGGTCTACTAACAGCTTACTACACAACATACACTCAGTATTACTGGTGAAAAAGCCGGATGTGGAGGTCCTGGGCTGGGGTGGTCACACGTGTTCTGAGGCCGGCTGGACGTACTGCCAAATTCTCTAAAACAACATTTTAGTGGCCTTTTATTGTCCCCAGCACAAGGTGCACCTGTGTAATGATCATGTTGTTTAATCAGCTTCTTGATATGCCACACCTGTCAGGTGGATGGATAATCTTGACAAAGGATATGTGAGAATCGAAGCTGGAGATGAGAAGCAGGTACAGGGAGTGAACATTTAATAAACAAAGTACACTAAACAGAACGGGAACAGCGTCTGGACAGGGGAAAAATAACGACATCAATGCTGACACAGGGAATAAAAGTGAGGAGAAGACATATATAGAGGGGGTAGTCAACAAAGTAATGGAGTCCAGGTGAGTCCGAAATTGCATAGTTGAGCGTAATCATGGTGACAGGTGCGCGTAATGAAGGGCAGCCTGGCGCCCTCGAGCACCAGAGAGGGAGAGCGGGAGCAGGCGTGACAGGATAAAATGCTCACCAACAGGGATGTAATCAAATTTGTGCATAACATTTTAGAGAAATAAGCTTTTAGTGCGTATGGAACATTTCTGTGATTATTTTATTTCAGCTCAGTCCAGCCCAGCCACTGTCAGTCTCCCCCACACCCTCCAACAGGCATTCAGCCAGTCCTTAGTTCAACTCAGACCAAACTAAACTCTGAGGTGTGCCAGTGACCGTATTTATTTTAATATTAAGTGAAATATCTAAAAGCCACATTTAACTTTTGTCGTAAATGACAGCTGTTTGTTAGACTGAATATCAGGACTCTAAATATATTGGAAGGTATATTTTAGGTCAGCCACTCAATTTATGTCTTCCAACTGTAAACTATGAAAACTAGAAAACTTGATAGTCAATGTATGATCAATGTATGATCAGTAGATTACATACTGTGTAAATATTAATGTGCATCAGGGGACAAATAATATTGGTGTCACGACTCCCGCCGAAGTTGGCTCCCCTGCCTGTTCAGGCGGTGCTCGGCGGTCGTCGTCACCGGCCTACTAGCCGCCACCGATCCCTTTTCCCTTTTCTGTTAGTTTAGTCTTGTGAGTTGCACCTGTTCCCATGTGTGTTTTCTTGAGTTGCTTACCTATTTAAGCTTGTGAAGCCCGCCCTTGTTTGCGGGATTATATTTTGTTCACGTTTTGTATCGGAGGTGTTATTGTGCTTCGGATTAAAGTGCATTTCTCCGTGAACCCTCTGCGCCTGATTCCTACCTTCCCCTCCTAGTCATCCATGACAGAATCCCGCACCCGCATGGAATCAGCAGGAGCAGCTACACCTCCTCTCCCATCGATGGAAGAGTGGGGGTCCTCCATCACACCACCATTCTTCACCGGATTGGGTCAGCAATGGATCAGATGATGGAGAGGATGGACCGATGGGAGAGGAGTTGCCTTCCCACCTCTCCTCCAGCGCACCCTCCACCAGCACCACCTACCACTGCTTCAGCGTCCAGCTCCACTGACCTGCGTCTGGCGCTCCCCAGGGAGTACGATGTAACGGCGGCTGGGTGTCAGGGGTTTCTCCTACAACTGGAGTTGTACCTACCTACCATCCATCTGACTCCGTCAGGGGAGGAGAGCGTGAGCGTCCTCGTCTCCTGTCTGACGGGGCGAGCCCTGGAGTGGGCCAACGCAGTGTGGAATGGCCCGGACTCGGCGAGGGATCACTACCCCGAGTTCACCTATGTTGTGTTCGACCACCCACCGGAGGGCCGAGCGGCGGGTGAACGACTGTTCCACCTGCGACAGGAGACGAGGAGCGCACAGGACTTTGCCCTGGAGTTCCGGACATTAACAACAGGGCTCTGATGGACCACTACCGTTGTAGCCTCAGGGAGGACGTCCGCAGGGAGCTAGCGTGTCGAGACACCACCATCTCCCTGTGTGAAATGATAGACATGTCTATTCGTCTGGACAACCTGCTGGCTGCCCGCGGGTGTCCAGAACGGGCCCTGTCGATTCCACCTCCAGGCCCTCCTGCTCCCATCCCCATGGAGTTAGGGGGCGCTGCATTGAGGGGGACCAGTTGTGGTCGGCGAGGACACACTGCCGACCGGTGCTGGAGGAGCTCGTCTGGAAGTTGGGAGGGCAGGCGGAGCACTACTCGTCCGACCCAGGTGAGTCAGCACCAACCTCACCCAGAGCTTCCTGTCGGCCATATGTTTGTGCTAATGTCTTTCCCTGGGTTTTCTCCCGCTCTACAGCATAAGGCGCTAGTCGATTCAGGTGCAGCCGGGAACTTCATTGATCGTGGGCTAAGGCTAGGGATTCCCCTGGTGTTGTTAGACCAACCATTCCCCGTGCACTCCTTAGATAGCCGACCATTAGGGTCAGGGCTGGTCAGGGAGGCCACGGTGCCACTGGACATGGTAACGCAGGGGGATCATAAGGAGCGGATTAGTCTATTCCTTATCGATTCACCTGCGTTTCCAGTGGTGCTGGGAATTCCCTGGCTAGCTCATCACAACCCGGTGATTTCATGGAGACAGGGGGTTCTTCAAGGGTGGTCAAAGGAGTGTTCAGGCAGGTGTGTAGGAGTTTCCGTAGTATCGACTATGGTGGAGAGTCCAGACCAGGTTTCCACTGTGTGCATTCCCTCTGAATATGCTGATTTGGCTACCGCCTTCTGTAAGAAGAAGTTTCTGAGATAATGGTGTTGATGTGAGCGGTGACCAGCCTTTCAAAGCACTTAATTGCTACAGACATTGGGCGCAGGAACTATGGTGGTCTCCTTGAAACATGTTGGCATTACAGACTCAGACAGGGGGAGGTTGAAAATGTCAGTGAAGACACTTGCCAGTTGGTCAGGCAACGCTCGGAGTACACGTCCTGGTAATCTGTCTGGCCCTGCGGCCTTGTGAATGTTGAACTGTTTAAAGGTCTTACATCAGCTGCGGAGAGCTTGATCACAAATGTCACCTGGAACAGCTGATGTTCTCAAGCATTTTTCAGTGTTATGAAGCGAGTGTAGAAGTAATTTAGCTCGTCTGGTAGACTTGTGTCACTGTGCAGCTCTCGGTTGTGCTTCCCTTTGTAGTCTGTAATAGTTTGTAAGCACTGTCACATCTGATGAGCATCGGAGCTTGTGTAGTACAATTCGATCTTAGTCCTGTATTGACCCTTTGCCTGTTTGATGGTTCGTCGGAGGGCATAGCGGGATTTCTTATAAGCTTCCGGGTTTGTGTTCCAATCCTTGAAAGCGGCAGCTCTACCCTTTAGCTCAGTGCGGGTGTTGTCTGTAATCCATGGCTTCTGGTTTGGGTATGTAAGTACAGTCACTGCGGGGACGACGTCATTGACGCACTTATTGATGAAGCCAGTAACTAATGTGGTGTACTCCTCAATGCCATCGGAAGAATCCTGGAACATATTCCAGTCTGTGCTAGCAAAATTGTCCCGTAGCTTAGCATCTGCCTTAATTTATTTTAACCAGGGAACTCACTTGAGAACAAGTCCTACTTACAATGACAGCCTACCCTGGCGATGCTGGGCCAATTCTGTGTTACCCTATGGGACTCCGAATCACAGCCGGTTGTGATGCAGCCTGGATTTGAACCAGGTACTGTAGTGGTGCCTTTTGCACTGACATGCAGTCCCTTAGACCTCTGCCCCACTTGGGAACCCTTGCTTCATCTGACCACTTTTTATTGACTGAGTCACTAGTGCTTCTTGCTTATCAGGAGGATAGAATTATGGTCAGATTTGCCAAATGGAGGGTGAGGAAGAGCTTTGTATGCATCTCTGTGTGTGGAGTAAAGGTGGTCTAGAGTTTTTTTCCTCTGGTTGCACATTTAACATGCTGTTAGAAATTACGTAAAATGGATTTAAGTCCCCGGCCACTAGGAGCGCCGCCTCTGGATGAGCGTTTTCCTGTTTGCTTGTGGCTGTTTTCAGCTCATTGAGTGCGGTCTTAGTGCCAACATCGGTTTGTTGTTGTAAATAGACAGCTACGAAGAATATAGAAAAAAACTCTCTAGGTAGATAGAGTATCTCATGATAAGCTGCGGACTACACCATCTCAGGCGAACAAAACCTCAAGACTTCCTTAGATATCGTGCACCAGCTGTTCACAACAGTTAACTGAGAAAAGTAATGTCAGTGTATTGTTACATGAAATACTCAATTACAACAACAGTAGGCCTTTAACACAACAATATCAAACCTGTGTTTGTCAAATTGAGGAATAAAAAGATATGAAATATGAACGCCTTAACTTCAAAATAAAATATTGTTTAGCGGTCACATTGAACCATGGTTAAAATCAATCATAAATAATTGGATTGATGAAGTAATTAAGAACTGTCAGAAAGCTTCATAAATATGATGATGAACTCCAATTTGCAAAAAAAAGAAAAGAAAAAAAAAAGAAAGTGAAAACAACAATAGCTAGATTTTTGTTGCTGCTTTTCTCTTAGACTTATTTGACTGCACGGTTTTAACATCATACTTTGTGGCAGCCACTTTTGTAAATATCTTTCTGGCCACTACAAATATTTTTAAATAAAGTGTTATAATAATAGAGCATGGGAGAACAATTGTAATTACAATGTTAATATTGGACCACAATCCTATAACCATAAAACACTCTTCATAACAATTACGGTGTATCATTTGGTTAACTTTTACAAATCCATCTATTATAAAAGCATTGAATATGATACAACAACACCAGATAATAGATATACAACAAATTGTTTTTGTTATTGTTCTTTTAGAGTAGTAGAACAAGGGAATCACACACCGCAACATAGCGGTCAATAGATATCAACCAATGTAGAGAAAAAACACAGAAATATTAATCAAAAACCCGGCATGATTACATTATTGCTACGTTCATTAATGGTATCAAAATCAGTCCAACCAGGAGATCTGCCACAGCCAGAGAGAGGATGAGCAGGTTGGTTGGAGTGTGGATCTGCTTGAAGTGAGAGATGGAGATGATCACCAGAACATTTAAAAATACTGTTACTACTGAAATCAATGACAAGAGGATGTACAGTGTAATGTAAATACATGTGGATAACAAAGCCTTTCTGCAAGAAGAGTTTTGTCTGGGAAACAGTATTGAGCATCTTAGTGTTCCTCCATTTCTAATAAAGAGAAAAAAGGCTGAGGTATTTCCTTGGTCCTGTTTGTGACTGACATACACTCCCCTCTGTCTCTACACACACCAACATAACATACACAAGTGAGCACAGAAATGAACAAACGATTGAGTAAACAAATCATCTGTGAAACCATGGATTGGTTGCTGCTGGATTGGATGCTGCTGTGCCCACTTAACCTGTCCTTCAGGCTTACTGATAGTTAGGATGAGAGAACAGGTAGATTTTGTCAAGAGTTGTACCCCTATTGAGCCCCTAGAGGGTGATGTTGAACAACAATATAATGATTCATGAAGTCCTCAAAATGTACTTTATTTTTAGAATACTTACATATAACATGGAACTACAACAGGCTTTGGTCTTTGGAATGGAACTACAAATGTGTACAATGTCTTTAAAAGGGCAACCTGCGATTGCAACATACATTGTTGGAATTGCAAATGAATGATATACAAGCATTGATTCTTGAAGGAAATAACAGTAACTCTGGACTTAATAACACTGCCCTTCACTCAAATCTTCACCCAAGCATCACGAGTTTGCTCTCAGTGCTGGGCAATCGTTTTTATTTTATTTTTGTGAGCACCAAGCAAGGCGTATTTTGACGTTTTGGGGAACTTTTCAATGACTTTTCAAAGAAGGGGCACCTGTGGAGTCAGGCGGACAGGTGGGAATGGTACAGCAGAGCACCCAGCATTGCTGAAAGGGTGGGGTTCTGTCTGATCTGACCAGTGTCTAGGTTGTGGTAATCTCGTTACCAAATGTTTCCTCTCAAATACGCAAAGATTATGGAGCACCAAAACGTCAAATTTGGCCTTCGTTAGCAAATAGAAGCACTGGGAGAAACTCCTTGTGCATAGGCATTGGTTTAATCGTCCTAGTCTATCAACCAATCAACATTCCCCCTAACCCTCCCCTGTACATGCTTCCATGTGTGTATTGCCTCCTTTTGGAGCCACGCCTCGCAGTCGTGTGATTCGCAAAAATTAAATGAGACTGTGTGCCTTAGCCTGGAGACGAGGTTATGCTTGTGGTGACATTGCAGACCTGATAAGCAAGTCAGTCAGGAATGGTCTGAGTCTATGTTCGATCTCGGTGTCAATCCTCTTCACCACCTGGAATGGTCAAGGTGCAGTAGCAGTGGAACTGCGAATTTGAGATGGTGTAACTGGAATTCCATAGAACATTCTATAGACTTGTAAAATTATCCATCTGAACTGAATTAGGAAATAATTCTTCAAGTTAAGGGAGACTGTTACATCATAAGGATAAATAGTACTTGGCAGACATCACCCTGCGGTGTTCTGACCCAATCACCACCCTTTGTTTGTTTTTCTGGCTTGTTGTTCTCTCACATTGTCCGATTATCACCTATACACTCTTAGAAAAAAAGGTTATATCTTGAACCTCAAAAGTTTCTTCGGCTGTCCCCATAGGAGAACCCTTTGAAGAACCCTTTTATCCTATGGGGACAGCCGAATAACCCTTTGGGAACCCTTTTTTTCTATGAGTGCATGCAAGGCTCTGAAATAATGAGGTCCAAAACTCTCAGGAATTCTAACAATTAAAGGTGTTGGAGAGACACACAAATGCTATACTCCAAAGCCCCAATAAGGCCGTAAAACAGCAGAAAACATTTGGAGTGAACCTGCAGTGAACCTGAGTGTACCTTTATTTGCATTTATATCGCTATGATGATTCCATAATAAAAGTCTCAGATGAAAAACCATATATTTCTGATTACAAAACATATAGGGCTTGTATTACAAAGACATGGCTTGTACAAAAACATAGCTTTCACCTAGATTCGCCTGTTCGGTCTATGTCATGGAAAGAGCAGTAGTTCCTATTGTTTTGTACACTCAGTGTACACCCTTGATTGAGTTAGATTTGACTTTGTTGAAGGCTGTGTGTCCCCATTGAGCCACTAGAGGCTAATATTAAACAGCAAAGTAAATAATGATTACTGTTTTTATAGTTACATACTACGCTGAACAAAAACATAAATGCAACATGTAAAAATGTAAGATCCCAGAAGTGTTCCATAAGCACTGTTAGTGAGCATTTCTCCTTCGCCAAGATAATCCATCCACCTGACAGGTGTGGGATATCAAGAAGCTGATTAAACAGCATGATCATTACACAGGTGCACTCTAAAATGTGCAGTTTTGTCTCACAACACAATGCCACAGATGTCTCAAGTTTTGCCGGAGTGTGCAATTGGCATGCAGACTGCATTAATGTCCACCAGAGGAGTAACCAGATAATTAAATGTACATTTCTCTACCATAAGTCGCCTCCAATATAATTTTAGAGAATTCGGCAGTACGTCCCCCAGCCTCACAACCGCTGACCACATGTAACCACGCCAGCCCAGGACCTCCACATCTTGATTCTTCACCAGCAGGAGTTGGCAGTGTAGATATTATGGAAATTATAGATGTTCTGTCAATTTTGTTGGGTAATGAATGTACTGTAAGTGTGTTGCAATTTCAAACAGGTATCTTGCATTGTTTAATAAGTATATATACAGTTGAAGTCAGAAGTTTACATACATTTAGGTTGGAGTCATTAAAACTCGTTTTTCAACCACTCCACAAATTTCTTGTTAACAAACTATAGTTTTGGTAAGTCGGTTAGGACATCTACTTCGTGCATGACACAAGTAATTTTTCCCACAATTGTTTACAGACAGGCTATTTCACCTATAATTCACTGTATCACAATTCCAGTGGATCAGAAGTTTAAATACGCTAAGTTGACTGTGCCTTTAAACAGCTTGGAAAATTCCAGAAAATGACGTCATGGCTTTAGAAGCTTCTAAAAGGCTAATTGACATCAATCGAGTCAATTGGAGGTGTTCCTGTGGATGTATTTCAAGGCCTACCTTCAACTTCAGTGCCACTTTGCTTGACATCATGGGAAAATCAAAAGAAATGAGCCAAGACCTCAGAAAAAAAATTGTAGACCTCCACAAGTCTGGTTCATCCTTGGGAGCAATTTCCACACGCCTGAAGGTCCCACGTTCATCTGTACAAACAATAGTATGCAAGTATAGACACCATGGGACCACACATCCGTCAAACCACTCAGGAAGGAGAAGCGTTCTGTCTCCTAGAGATGAACGTACTTTGGTGTGAAAAGTGCAAATAAATCCCAGAACAACAGCAAAGGACCTTCTGAAGATGCTGGAGGCAACAGGTACAAAATTATCTATATCCACAGTAAAACGAGTCCTATATCAACATAACCTCAAAGGCCGCTCAGCAAGGAAGAAGCCTCTGCTCCAAAACCACCATAAAAAAGCCAAACTAAGGTTTGCAACTGCACATGGGGACAAAAATCGTACTTTTTGGAGAAATGTCCTCTGGTCTGATGAAACAAAAATAGAACTGTTTGGCCGTAATGACCATTGTTATGTTTGGAGGAAAAAGGGGGGAAAATGTTTGGAGGAAAAAGGGGGAGGCTTGCAAGCCGAAGAACACCATCCCAACCGTGAAGCACAGGGGTGGCAGCATCATGTTGTGGGGGTGCTTTGCTGCAGGAGGAACTGGTGCACTTCACAAAATAGATGGCATTTTAAAGGCAATGCTACCAAATACTATGTAAACTTCTGACCCACTGGGAATGTGAAATAAAAGCTGAAATAAATCATTCTCTCTACTATTATTCTGACATTTCACATCCTTAAAATAAAGTAGTGATCCTAACTGACCTAAGACAGGGAATTTTTACTAGGATTAAATGTCAGCAATTGTGAAAAACAGAGTTTAAATGTATTTGGCTAAGGTGTATGTAAACTTCTGACTTCAACTGTATATGTATATATATATACACATATATATATAATTATTTCCTCAATTTTATTACACTGTATCGTCTAGATTTCAGACAGACATTTCAAAACCTTGTTTCTTATGATTTATTTTTGGAATGTCATAAATGTGATATTCAAGGTGTTTCTATGGGCTATTGTAATAAAGGCCAAAATCAATATTATGTCATTTGTGTCAAGATGCATGATGAATTTGATAAGCTACCAAATTACTAACAGGGAAGTAAACATTTGATTATGGCCTTGCATGGCATACATATCACTGATAGGTTCATCCAGTCAAGTAACATACTGCAACAGTGTCATCAAATGGGGACAGGATATACTACATATCTAAATAAAATAAAATTAGATGGACAGCATTTCCCATACGGTATGTCTTCACAAATGAGCTCAGGGACCCATCTCTTCTCTTTCTCCTCATCCCTATGCATATCATTCTTAATGAAAGCTCTAACACTGCATTGAATGTATTCGTCTGAGGGCGTGTTGGAAAGAGACAAGTTCCTAGTGCATTTAACACTGTTAAACTATTATCAATGTTTACCATCTCATTCTAGCAGTGGGGCAGCTGTCCAATCAATTGGTCCCTGACCCTCCAGGGTGATTTCTCCTACTGTGTAATTCTGTAGAGTGCTCTGTGTCTGAGGACCTTCATTACGCTGATGGAGCCCCCCCCCCCCCCCCCCCCCCCCCACCCCCCACCTACACAAGCCCACCCACCACATCCCCTTGACACCACTTTGCTCTGGCAATGACTTGCTAATGCTAATGCGAGTGGCTGAAAATCGGCCAGCCCATATGAACATATTGTATTTCACAGCCTGTGTTGATGTATCAGTAATGTATGGTAATTTAAAAAGCATAAGTTAGTGTTGATTCAACTCCCACCTCGATTACAAGATGGCGTAGCAGTCGGACGTCTGTTTTGTCTTGTCCTGTTCCATCCCATGTATACAGATATACAGTTTTCTTCGTATATATTTTTAATCTCAATTTCCATCTACGGACTGAACATACTCTCCTGCAACCCGCCTCACCCAATGTGGTACAGATCTGCTATTTTTTACACTTTAGAAACAGAACCCCAATCAGAAGCTAGCCAGATAACTAGCTACTAGTGAGTAGTCAGTTAGCCACTGCTAGCGGTCATCACCATTAACTCGGACATTAGCCAGCCTCAGCCCAGTCAATTACTACCAGTCTGCACAGTGCAATATCAACCCAGAGCGTATCGACCTCTTTTTCTCTACCACATCTCTGGATTCCTATTGCAAGCTCTGAACCTTTATATCGGACCATCGCAGCTAACTAGCTGCTATCCGAGTGGCTACTCCTGGCTAACGTCTCTGTCCCGAAGCAAGCACCAGTTAGCCTGGAGCTAGCCTTGAGCTAGGCCCATCTCCCTGCTAGCCGAAGAGGTCAATCAGCCAATTCTTGGGCTACAATACCTATTTTGCCAATTAGCCTGGACCCTTTTACTGCCTGACACAGAGCCCTGCCGATCCATCACAAACGGTCTGCCGACATAACCGTCCGAGGGGGTTTCAACAGGCTCTTCCATTGCGATGTCCCCCAGAGGCCCATCTGCTAGCCTGCTAGCCCTGGCCCACATTATGCCTTGAATCTATTCTTCCGCACCCAGAAATCTGTTCCAATCGCACTAGACGACCAGTTCTTTTAGCCTTTAGCTGTACTCTTATCCTACTCCTCCTCTGGTCCTCTGGTGATGTAGAGGCACCACTCCCATTCCCCAGGTGCTCTCATTTGTTGACTTCTATAACCGCAAAGCCTTGGTTTCATGCATATTAACATAAGCAATGTGCAACTGACGTGTTTTCCGTTTGCTCCCGCAGTATTCTTAAAGTTTATGTGAATTTTGCAGCAGAACCATATTTATTTACAAATATTAGTTTGGTGATCCCTTTCTCTTTCTGTAAAAACCAAGATTACTTTGCTTTAGAATGTCAGCATGTCAACGAAACATAAGGCCAAAAACATGACTTTGAGAAAACCTGGCCCACAAGACCCACTCTTATCACCACCCTCTCCTGAGTCTAAGGGCCCGGGGTCTCACACTTTACCCGGGGGTACGGTTTGGCCTGGTGGCGCTGAAATGATCATTCTCGAGGCCATCAAACTACTACGCTCTGAGACAGTGTAAAAGAAAATGGAGGTAGTTGCTACGATTGAGGCCCGAATAAAGGAGGTACTCCGATACTTTAACAAGATGGTGCCAGTAATCACATCACAGTACAACGATTGCAGCACTGGAGCCCTCTGCTACCAATGTCTCCGACCTAACTACCTCCCTGGAGGCTGGTGTGAAACGCCTGGCTGCGGATCTGAAAAAGGTGCAGGAGAGTTGTGTGAGTTTAGAGGGATTCTCTCACCACAGTAACCTGAGACTGGTATTGGTCCCAGAGTCAGCGCAAATGCCTTGTGCCACAAATTTTGTTTCTGGGCTGCTGAAGGATGTTCTTGCCATGGATGAGAATCCCCTGACTGATCGTGCCCACCGGTCGCTGCGCCCAAAGCCCCGGGATAGTGAGAGGCCCCGTGACATCATACTTCGAGTGCACTTTTTCCATGAGAAGATGGAGATTCTCAGACGGGCCGCAATACCACTCTAATCTTTCAAGGACAGATCTTCTTATTTCCCTGGACTACTCACCCACTGTTTCCAGGCAGGGCGTAACTTTTGGGCAGGCCAAACGACTTCTACGGGACCATCCAGGTGTGAAGTATGGACTGCGATTCCTGGCCCCTTTATGGCTTTCTCATGATGGAAAAGACTACACATTTGATTCTCCGGATGAGGCTATGGCTCACATTCAACGTCACATCAAGAAGTCTTGAACTTGCCCATAGATCAGCAACTGTTGCTTGCGAACTGTGGATAGTAAGTAAGTAGCCCACCTGTGGTACAATTATGTTTAGTTATAACGTACTATTCTTATATAGTTGGGGAGTTGGCGAACCCATTCAGGCTTATTTGATGTGATCTAATGTTTTGATCAAGCATTCAGTCATTTTCATTTCATTGTATTAAGTTTTTAATTAACTCCTTTGTTTCCAGGCTGTCTCACTCACCTATTCAGTTTGTTTACATAGTGTCTCACTGACTCAAAATATTTTTGGTTATTTGTTTACTGCATCCGTTTGTACTGACTCAGTAAACAGTAAATGTTCCGAGGCTACACGTTTTTGGGGGTCTTCACTTCCATTTTAAATGTTTTGAACTTCATTTATGCCCAGCAAACGTTCAACGTTGCACACACATAGTTTTTTGGTCTTGAGAGTAAGTTGTCTTATCGTCCAGCTAGACAATTATTATTTTCAATTTTTTGATCGTCTTACTACTATTTGCTTACTTCAAATTAGGTATTTGGTTGAGAACCTTGATACATTTGATTTATTTTCTCTCTCAATGCCTGTTATAAGACTGGGAATATAATTATATACATCTACAAGTGGTGCTTTTGTAATTTAGATTGCACAAGGGATGTTTTTTTCTCTCTCTCTCTCTTTTTTTTAATGTTTGATCCACTAACACAAAACGTGACTTTAAAGAGCGGGACTGTGGGTTTGGGTTTAACATCACACTTCCGCAGACATACTGTGCCAATTTAGGCTTGTACCTCGTTTGGGGAGGTACTGTCTGGGATGGGGGAAGGTGGTTGGGGGGAGGAAGGAGGTGGAATTGTTCAGTTCTAATGTAGTAAATCTTAGTTTTTTCTGTACTTTATTACTCTGAGAAGTTCTTCTAGGGTTTTTGGGTATTCATTGCTTTTCCACTCTAATGACAGGGTTGTATAACGGGAGTGCTCAGGGTGGCCGAAATAATACAATCAAGTACATTTCATGGAACATCAAAGGGGTTAACAAACCTGTGAAGCATAACAGGGAGCTGACACACTTAAGGTGTTTGAATGCAAATGTTGCATTTCTTCAAGAGACGCACTTGAGGACGGGTGAGCAATTTAGGATGCGTAGGGACTGGGTTGGTCAAGTGTTCCACTCTAACTTTCATAGTAAATCAAGAGGTGCTGCCATTTTGGTTGATACATCTACTCCCTTTGCAGCTTCTGAGGTTATTGCTGATCCTAAGGGACGATACGTCATAGTAACCGATAAACTGTTTTCTACGCCTCTTGTTTTGGCTAGTGTGTATGCTCCCAATTGGGATGACACAAGTTTCATTTCTTCCTTTTTATCTACTATTCCCAATTTAGATTCCCATTTGTTGATTTTAGGGGGGGGTTTCAACTGTACAATGTCCCCAGTTCTTGACAAGTCCTCACGAAGAACTACAGGCCCATCTAAATGTGCTCTACTTTTTCAATCTTTTCTTTTGAAATATGCTATGTGTGAGGCCAGGTGTTTCCTACACCCTACAGATAGACAGTATTCCTTTTATTCTCATGTTCAGCAAACATACTCCCGCATTGATTACTTATTTTTGGACAAAAAACTTCTGCCAAATCTTCGGCGGTGTATTGTTATTTCTGACCATTCACCATTAGTGCTTGAACTATAGTTTCCCCAGTGACCTATGTGTTATCAATGGCATCTTAACCACATTTTACTCTTAGATAAGGAGTTTGTCAATTTCAATTCTAAAATGACCTTATTCCTAGAAACTAATTCAACACCAGGTATGTCCTGCTTTACCACATGGGAGTCTCTCAAAGCAAACCTACGTGGCCAAATTATTTATTTTTCAACCAAACAAAACATAGCTCGCTCTCAGCAAGACCTGAGCGAAGCCATAGCTACAATGGATGAGAAGTATGCTACAGATCCTTCCTCTGATCTACATGAAGTGCGCCAGATACTCAAATCTGAATTTGCTGAGTTTTCTACCAGGCAAGCTGAATAGTTACTCTTGCGAGCTTGATACTGAGTGTATGAACAAGGCTACAAGGCAAGTAAACTCCTTGCACATCAGATCCGTAAATCTGTGGCCTCACGTTTAATCCCACAAATAAGGACCCTGTTTGGTGCCACCACAGATATACATAAAGAGATCAATGATCAATTCAAACAATTTTACTCTGCACTATACACCTCTGCATCTCCCCAAGACGCTTTGCTGATTGATACATGGGGCGGCAGGGTAGCCTAGTGGTTAGAGCGTTGGACTAGTAACCGGAAGGTTGTGAGTTCAAACCCCCGAGCTGACAAGGTACAAATCTGTCGTTCTGCCCCTGAACAGGTAGTTAACCCACTGTTCCCAGGCCGTCATTGAAAATAAGAATTTGTTCTTAACTGACTTGCCTGGTTAAATAAAGGTAAAATAAAAAAATAAAAAAATAAAACATTCTTTAATGGTCTGAATACTTTAATGGTCTGAATACGCCTTCAATTGATACAGACTCCCACCCACGACTGTTTAGAAGAAGAATTTACACCCGAGGAGATTTCAATAGCAGTTTCCGCAATGAAAAGTGGTAAATAACGGGGCACGGATGGTTTTCCAACGGAATTTTACAGGATGTTTTCTGGTCTGCTTTGCCCATTCTTGTCTCAATTATTTGCAGAGTGCCTTAACTTCTTAAGGCATTTTCACTTTTGGATAAATAGCGTGCCCAATTTCAACTTCCTGCTACTCATGCCAAGAATATAAGATATACATAGTATTAGTAGATTTGGATAGAAAACACTCTGAAGTTTCTAAAACTGTTTGAATCATGTCTGTGAGTATAACAGAACTTATGTAGCAGGCAAAACCACGAGGACCAACCGTTCAGATTTTTTTTTTAGGTCTCTGTTCAGTGAGTTTCTCATTGGGAAACAATATTTCTTAGGCACTTGTTTTCAGTTCCTACCGCTTCCACTGGATGTCACCAGTCTTTGGAATTTGGTTGAGGTTATTCCTTTGTGCAATGAAGAAGTACGGCCATCTAGGAACTGGATAACACTGTTGAGAGTTGCGCAAGACTTGAAAAGTAGCGTTGGTTTGTTGTCTTCCTGTATTGAACACAGATAGACCCGTCTTCAATTTGATCGATTGTTAACATTTAAAAATACCTAAAGTTGTTTACAAAAGTAGTTTGAAATGTTTTGGCAAAGTTTACAGGCAACTTTTGAGATATTTTGTAGTGACGTTGCGCAAATTGGAAGCTGTTTTTTTCTGGATCAAACGCTCCAAATAAATGGACATTTTGGATATACATGGACGGAATTAATCAAACAAAAGGACCAATTGTGATGTTTATGGGACATATTGGAGTGGCAACAAAAGAAGCTCATCAAAGGTAAGACATGTTTTATATTTTATTTCTGCGTTCTGTGTAGCACCTGCAGGGTTGAAATATGCTACTCTCTTTGTTTACTGTTGTTTACTGTTTAAAAGCCTTTTTAAAATCTGACATGTTGGCTCGATTCACAACGAGTGTAGCTTTAATTTAGTAGCCTACATGTGTGATTTAATGAAAGTTAGATTTGTATATCATTTTATTTGAATTTGCCGTGCTGCATTTTCCCTGGCTTTTGGACAAGTGGGACGCAAGCGTCCCATATCCTAGAGAGGTTAATACCTGAAAGCTGCCGCCTAGTCTTTATCAGGCTTCAATTTCATTACTGTTAAAAAACAAAGACCCTCTGGAATGTGGGTCCAATCTTGCTTTTAAGCTGTGATTACAAAAATCTGAGCCAAGCTCTTTGCCATCTGTATGGATCGCTGCACCAAGTCATACACTCTGACCAGATTGGCTTTCTGAGAAATAGACATTTGTTTTTCAATATTAGACGTCTTATGAATATACTGTACTCTCCAGTGTCAGGAGACCAGGAGGTGGTGGTCTCGCTCGATGCGGAAAAAGCTTTTGACCGCGTTGAGTGGGACTGCCTAACAGCTGCCCTTTATAGATTTGGTTTTGGCCCCAAATTCAGTGCGTGTTTGGTACAATCTTAGGGTACAAGCTGAATCTAGACAAGAGTGAGCATTTTCCTGTAAATAAGACTGCTTTAAAGTGCTCTTTTACAAGTTTTCAGTTTAGGATTGTGCAGGATACAATTCACCTACTTGGGAGTTAAAGTGACAAGGAAATATTCAAACTTGTTTCAGGAAAGATCCTGGAAAGATATTGACCTCATCTCATCAGTAGAGGATGCCTGGTTTCTCTTTAACAGCTGCGACCTGGCTAAGATAAAGCAAAGCATAGCTATGTACAGTGTTTGCAAATGTAGAAGAGTAGGGAGGTAAGGCAATAAATAGGCCATAGAGGCGAAATAATTAGCATTTAGCATTAACACGGGAGTAATAGATGTGCAGACGATGGTGTTCAAGTAGAGATACTGGGGTGCAAAAGAGCAAGAGGATAAGTAACAATATGGGGATGAGGTAGTTGGGTGTGCTATTTAGAGATTGGCTGTGTACAGGTACAGTGATCGGAAAGCTGCTATGACAGCTGATGCTTGAAGTTAGAGAGGGAGATATAGGACTCCAGCTTCAGTAATTTTTGCAATTCGTTCCAGTCATTGGCAGCAGAGAACTGGAAGGAAAGGCGGACAATGTAAGTGTTGGCATTGGGGATGACCAGTGAAATATACCTACTGGAGTGAGTGCTACGGCTGGTTGTTGCTATGGTGACCAGGGAGCTGAGATAAGGCAGGGATTTATCTAGCATAGACTTATAGCCATATAATGGCTATAGTGGGTTTGGCAACGAATATGCAGTGAGGGCCAGCCAATGAGAGCATACAGGTTGCAGCGGTGGGTAGTATATGGGGCTTTGGTGACAAAACGTATGGCACTGTGATAGGCTACATACAGGTTGCTGAGTAGAGATGTTGGAGGCTATTTTGTAAGTGACATTTCCGAAGTCAAGGATCGGTAGGATAGTCAGTTTTGCAACAAATGAACAGTTCTGCAAGGTGCAATACACAAAACAGAAAACAACTACCCACAAACACAGGTGGGAACAGGCTACCTAAGTATGGTTCTCAATCAGAGACAACAATTGACAGCTGCCTCTGATTGGGAACCATACCAGGCCAAACACATAGAAATACAACACACAGAACAAAACATAGAATGCCCACCCCAACTCACGCCCTGACCAAACAAAAATAGTGACATAAAAAATAAGGTCAGAACGTGACAGTTGTAGCTGGAAATGGCTGATTTATTTATGGAATATCTACATAGGCGTACAGTAGCCCATTATCAGCAACCATCACTCCTGTATTCCAATGGCATGTTATGTTAGCTAATCCAACCTTTTTGCAATTATGTTAGCACAGCTGAAAACTGTTGTCCTGATTAAAGAAGCAATAAAACTGGTCTTCTTTAGTCTAGTTGAGTATCTGGAGCATCAGCATTTGTGGGTTCATTTACTGGCTCAAAATGGCCAGCAACAAAGACCTTTCTTCTGAAACTCGTCAGTCTATTCTTGTTCTGA
Organism: Oncorhynchus mykiss; assembly: GCF_013265735.2. Classification (NCBI taxonomy): domain Eukaryota; kingdom Metazoa; phylum Chordata; class Actinopteri; order Salmoniformes; family Salmonidae; genus Oncorhynchus; species Oncorhynchus mykiss. The sequence continues at coordinate 41,493,591 of NC_048574.1, read as the reverse complement.
GGAATGAAGGCTATTCCATGTGAGAAATTGCCAAGAAACTGAAGTTCTCATACAACACTGCGTACTACTCCATTCACAGAAGAGCGCAAACTGTCTCTAACCAGAATAGAAAGAGGAGTGGGAGGCCCCGGTACACAACTGAAAAAGAGAACAAGTACATTAGATTGTCTAGTTTGAGAAACAGATGACTCACAAGTCCTCAACTGGCAGCATCCTTAAATAGTACCCGTAAAACACCAGTCTCAACGTCAACAGTGAAGAGACGACTCCAGGAGACTGGCTTTCTAGGCAGAGTTGCAAAGAAAAAGTCATATCTCAGACTGGCCAATAAAAAGAAAAGATTAAGATGGGCAAAAGAACACAGACATTGGACAGAGGAACTCTGCATAGAAGGCCAGCATCCCGGAGTATATAAGGTATAAAGGCCAGAAACAATTCAAAATAAGAACAATAATAGTAACGGCACAATATTATAGATTATATGATCCCTTTTTGAAATCCACTTCAATCAGTGTAGATGAACGGGAGAAGACAAGTTGAAAATGTTTTTTTAAGCCTCAAGACAATTAAGATATGGATTGCGTTTCTATACCATTCGGAGGGTGAATGGGCAATGTAACATATTTAAGTGCCTTTGAACGAAACAGATGTTTTCGTGAGAAGACAGATTTTTTGGATGTCTCATGGTCTGACACACACTGTCGTAGCTCGGCCACCTTCCACCGCAGAAAAACAAATCTCAATTCAATGCATTTTAAATTCAGCCTGTAAGAAAACGAAATGTTTAAAAAGTCAAGGGATGTGAATACTTGCTGAACACACTATATATATTTCCACACTATGAGGTTTGAATAATACTGCGAAATTGTTAAAATTATCATAATGCCCTTTTAGTGTAAGAGCTGTTTGTAAATACCGCCTGCAATTTCAGCCTTTTTTTTTCACCATGCGCTGAGAGTTCCAAATCTCTGCCAATAATGCTAGTTTCCACTCAGACCAGTCCCAGACAGTCCTAGAAAACTTCCTGCTTGAGAAACTTCTCTTGCTAAGAAGCAATTTTTGTAGATTCTTTTTACCATTTCAGTTTTTAATATACTCACAGTAAGGTATTTATTTCTCGTGGAACGATTCTGAGTATAAATTGAGAGAATCTGTGTAGGATAACGAGCAGCAGTAGTTCTAGTAGTCGGTTTTTCATCACTGGTTATTTAGATAAATCATGACTTTGCAGGTGTTTGCCTCTTTTGAATTTCAGAAGGGGATGGGACATTCGTCCCGCCATTTGCAAAGAGAGGGTGGAGCTCATTGTTCCGGTTCCACTCCTCATTCTATTATTTCTTGATCTCTTCTCTTAACATGTATGGACCCAGAACTTAATCAAGCAGCGGACCAATTACGTGAGACGATGGGTTAATGGAGATTAAGAAAAACTGTGCTTCTCTGCATCTTTGCATGTCAGCAATGTTGCGACAAAAATCATGAAAATTAGACATACTAACAAAGGTGTCATGCCCATAGGGGGGACAGGGGCATGTGCCCTTTCAGATTTGTCCTGTTTAAAAAAAACTCTATATATACTACTAGCCACTTAGCAATTGTATGAAGTTGGCTTTAGCTATCCCAGATAGGTTTCCAATTTCCCAACCTCATAATTAGCTACCTATCAATCAAGTTAGAGTAGCTAGCTTGTCTAACTATCTTAGCTGGCATTCCTGCTGGCAAGATTGGTAGACTTTAGAAAAGCATGCAATAACTAAATTGCATTCCTTTTAGTAATTTACCCAGATTTTAGCGGAGAAGAATATTTAATTTCTTAAAAGAATAACCACCAGTTAGGAGGCTACAGGTAGCTCAAGAAGTGTGCTAGATTGCAGGAAAAAGCTGTTTTAGGTGATTGAAAAATACAAAATTCTCCAACTTACAGACGGGAGGCCTAGCCCCCTTTCGGACCACACCTCAGTCATCCTCACATACTTTGTGCCTCCTCAACTTTTGGTGGTATATGACGCCCCAGCATACAAAGGTCAGAAAATTATCAAACATTCTGCAATTGTTTTTGTGCATTTGGTTATTGTTGTTCAGCTTTAGGTATGTTTGAACACAGTTCCAAAAAAATGTGTTCACACAATTGAGAAAAACTGCAAATAGTATTAGACCAGGTACAGTACAGTATGTTTAGCAGTAGATGCATCAGCTCCATAGAGATGTACTAGAGAGCTCATCTCCTATGTTTGCAATGACAGTTTCTGTGACAGCAGGGGCATTTTCTTTTAAAGTAGTCAATTACTTCTTCTACTTCTATGAGTGTACTGGCAGTCCATAAATAAACTGGTGGTGAATACCACCACCTACTGTGCTGGAGTGTGTATAGTCTGAACCGGTCTAAACCAAAGTTGGGGATTTTTTTTCCACCGGCAGCTTTCGAATGTTTGCTAAGGAGTATGATGAAGTACGACTTCAGATGAAGCTGAGATATGTGCTCAGCTGAAAAGTATATGGTTGGTGACAAAGTATTACTGTAATGGACTGAGCTGTACAGTGCATGTGTTAGAGGAAACTGTAAATGGGTGTTGGTGATGTCAGTGCTCAATTTGGACCATAATCCACATCCTCAGGAGATATACCCTGGGAAGCTTCTATCACACGCCTGTCATAGACAGACATGAAGCGTGGCGACTAGTGGGGGACCGTACTTTGTAATAGGTGCCACGGTCCCGCCCTCTGACATTCTCAAGCATACCTTTCTCCCTTGCTCTCTAGCAAGAAGGGAAACATGGTGAGATACCTCACTCTATTATCAGAGAGCCGGGGTTACGCAAGTAACATTAAGTTCTCTTTCAAACATTTGTTTTCGTATCTCACTTATTGAATATAGCCAACTCCAATATAGCCAATATGCTCTCCGAAGCCAGGAAGTCCCAACAGACTCATCCCTTAAAGGCCCCAAACTTAGAATCATATGTGCCGGGCAGGAGCACTGACATCTATTTGGTAAAAGCCTCATAAGATATGAGGCGTAGCCACTTTACCATAACAAATAATTTTGCACAAAGATGCTGTAAGCAATGCCCTTGAGTGGCCATGACAAAGGTGGTAAAGTTGCCCTCAAGCCTCACCGGGGTGGCATATCCATGCCAACATAATGAACTGGCAGTGTGTCACTAGCAGGAATCAGCAAATTGTCTGTGAGTTTTTGCGTGGCGAGTGAATTGAAGAGAGGGAGGTTAGGACAACAAAGATGGCAACAAAACGTAGTAATTCAAACATTAACTATATAGCACCAGGCTGTAGGAATTGGCTCCAGAAAAATCCCTCAGTAAACTACCATCGGCTGCCCAAGGACCCACAACTTTTGTGGAAGTGGCTCCATGTCCTGAAGAGGAAGGACGTGTCAGCTTGAGCTAGCAGGGTCTGCAGCCAGCACTTTGTGGAAGAAGGGCACTTTCGATGAAGCAACCGGGAGTTTCCGAATGGAAAGGAACCATAAGCCTACATTGAAGCCCTGTGATTGTCCCTCCATTTTCAATTTCGAGGGTTATGGTGTATGGGTTACCGACCGACCATCAACAACATCGCTGACTTCAGAGTCAAGGAAAAGCCGGACTGAACAGAGGAGGCGACGCGAGTCAGTGGAGCCTGAGGTAATGTTAACCCGGTCATGAGTCATGACTGTTGTTGACTAGGCTAGCGTTAGACACTGGACAACTTTGTTGCAACTCTAGTTGAAGGTAACAAGCTAATTGCGTCTGAAATGTTTTGTGTAACACCCCCAGCAATTAACTAGACTGCAACTAAAATTGCATCACAGCTTCTCTGTGTAGCCCTGTTATTAGGTAGTTACTCTGTAGCTAGTTTCCACCTCAGAGAGTCAAGTAACGTTACTGTAATATTTTTTTTCAATGTTTTGTTAGCTCCACCTTATTTAGCTAGACTGAAGTTGACATTGCTGATGTTTGCTGAAATAAGTAAGTGTGTGTGTGTGTGTGTGTGTGTGTGTGTGTGTGTGTGTGTGTGTGTGTGTGTGTGTGTGTGCGTGCGTGCGTGCGTGCGTGCGTGCGTGCGTGCGTGCGGACAAAGCATACAAGACAGGTAGCTTGTCAACAGCAACATATATATTTGGGTTCAGTTGTCTTAACAAAACGTTTGTTTGTTTTCAGAAAGACATCTTCATCACTGAAAAGGTTTTCAACCTGGAGGAGACCGTAAAGAAGGAGGCAGAATAGGTACAAGCAAATCCATGTTATTTATAAGGCTATTGTTAATTTCAAGAGGCCAAGAGGTTAATTTTCATCCCAGAGGCCATTTTGGATATAAAATGGACAATATACAGTGATTCTTGAATATACCTATAGCCTAATAGATGCCTTGTTGTTTTCTACTAACAGGAAAGAATGGTTAGTACAGCATGCCAAACTGACCCCTGGGTGCCAGACTGTTCCTGTGCTGCGGTGGAGAAGACGTCCACCGAGACCATCACTAAAGAGCTCAGGGCCCAGCTAGATTACACTCATGACCATCAGTATACAACTGAGCGCTACAGATGGAGCTGATGGAGAGTGAGAGTGAGATCAGTGAAGACCAAACTCGCTGTATGAACCTGAGAGCTCAGAATCACAATCATCACAGTGCGAGTCAAGATGTACTATCGAATAGTGTGTGTGCAAGATCCGAAATACATAGTCTTTGATAGCAAACTGAAGGAGTTGTTGAGCCAGGATGTTGAGCAGGTGTCATCAGTTCAACCCTGAAAATAAATGGTTTTGCCATCACCATGGAGACAGAGTGTGTTGTGGGCCACAGGAGGAATTAGGAGTCCCAGACCAGAGTGGAAAAGTTGTTTGCCGGGAAGATGGCGCCAAAAGATGGCCCTGAAGAACAAGTCTGACGTTTTACATTCACCCAACCAATTGTGCTATTTTTTTTTTATTGTTGTTTTTGTGTACATAATTGTGTACATAATGTTGCTGCTACCGTCTCTTATGACCGAAAAGTACTTCTGGACATCAGGACAGCGATTACTCACCGCGGACTGGAAGAAACTTTTTCCTTTAACGAGTCCGACGAGAAGGACAGCAGGAGCTTTCACTGGAACAGGCCCAGATCCCTGCCTTTTGCGTGAAGAAAAGATGCAGGGAAAGGGGACGCAGATCGGGCATTGTTCTGAAGAGCCATAGGCAAGTGAGTAAACTCCCACTGCCATCCGTTCTTCTTGCTAACGTGGATAATAGAATTGATGACTTATGATTAAGATTATCCTACCGGGACATTCAAAATTTTAACATCTTATGTTTCACGGAGACTTGGCTCAACGACGATACGGACAATATAGAGCAAGCGGGATCTTCTATACACCGGCAGAACAGAGACGCTACCTCTGGTAAGAAGAGGGGTGGGGGTGTGTGTCTATTTGTCAATAACAGCTGGTGCGTGATGTCTAATATTAAATAAGCCTCGAGGTATTGCCTGCCTGAGAGTTCTCATCTATATTATTTGTAGCTGTCTATTTACCACCACGGAACGAAGCTGGCACTAAGACCGCTCTCAACCAACTCTATAAGGCCATAATCAAAGAAGAAAATGCTCACCCAGAAGCGGTGCTCTTAGTGGGCGGGGACTTTAACTCAGGCAAACTTAAATCAGTTTTATAAAAAAAAAATACCAGCATGTTACATGTGCAACCAGAGAAAAAAAAGACCATCTTTACTCCACACACAGAGATGCATACAAAGCTCTCCCCCGCCCTTCATTTTGCAAATCTGACCATAATTCTATCCTCCTGATTCCTGCTTACAAGCAAAAACTAAAGCAGGAAGTACCAGGGACTCGCTCAATACGGAAGTGGTCAGATGACATGGATGCTACACTACAGGACTGTTTTGCTACTACAGACTGGAATATGTCCTGGGATTCATCCAATGGCATTGAGGAGTACACCACCTCAGTCATCGGCTTCATCAATAAGTGCATCGACAACGTCGTCCCCACAGTGACTGTAAGTACATATCCCAACCAGAAGCCATGGATTACAGGCAACATCTGCATTGAGCTAAAGACTAGAGCTGCTGCTTTCAAGGAGTGGGAGATTAATCCGGGCACTTATAAATTATCCCGCTATGCCCTCAGATGAACCACCCAACAACAAAGCATCAATACAGGATTAAGATTGAATCCTACTACACCGGCTTTGAAGCTCGTCGGATGTGGCAGAGCTTGAAAACTATTACAGACTAAAAAAGGGAAACCCAGACGTAAACTGCCCAGTGACGTGAGCCTACCAGATGAGCTAAATGCCTTTTATGTTCGCTTCGAGGCAAGCAACACTGAAGCATTTCACAAGAGCACCAGCTGTTCTGGATGACTGTGTGATAACGCTCTCGGTAGCCGATGTGAACAAAACCTTTAAACAGGTCAACATTCACCACGCTGCCGGGTCAGATGGATTACCAGGATGTGTACTCAAAGCATGCGCAGACCAACTGGCAAGTGTCTTCACTGATATTTTCAACCTCTCCCTGACCGAGTCGGTAATACCTACATGTTTCAAGCAGACCCCGTGCCCAAGGAAGCGAAGGTAACCTGCCTAAATGATTACCGCCCCATGGCACTCATGTGTGGTGCCAGAACAATAACCTCTCCCTCAATGTGAGCATGACTAAGGAGCTGATTGTGGACTACAGGAAAAGGCAGGGCAAACAGGCCCCCATTAACATCGATGTAGTGGAGCGGGTTGAGAGTTTCAAGTTCCTTGGTGTCCACATCACTATCATAGTCCAAACATACCAAAACAGTCGTGAAGAGGGCACGACAAGACCTTCTCAGGAGACTGAAAAGATTTGGCATGGGTCCCCAGATCCTCAAAAGGTTCTACAGCGGCACAACCGAGAGCATCCTGACCGGTTGCATCACTGCCTGGTATGGCAACTGCTCGGCATCTTACCGTAAGGCGCTACAGAGGGTAGTGTGAATGGCCCAGTACATCACTGGGGCCAAGCTTCCTGCCATCCAGGACATATATAATAGGCGGTGTCAGAGGAAAGGCCATAAAATTGAGACTTCAGTCACCCAAGTTATAGACGGTTTTCTCTGCTATCGCAAGGAAAGCAGTACTGGAGTGCCAAGCGACTCCTCAACAGCTTCTACCCCCAAGCTATAAGACTACTGAACAATTAATAAAATCAACAATTTACAATGACCCCCACCCTCTCTTTTGTATCGCTGTTTATTATCTATGCATAGTCACTTCACCCCCACCTCCATGTACAAATTACCTCAACTGACCTGTACCCCTGCACACTGACTCAGTGTCCCCTAGTTATATAACCCCATTAATTGTTATTCTTATTGTGTTACTTATTATGACTTTTTATTTTAGTCTGCTTGGTAAATATTTTCTTAACTCTTCTTGAACTGCACTGTTGGTTAAGGGCTTGTAAGAAAAGTTAGTCTGATACCGAAACTAAATCACAATGGATTTATAATGAGCACGCCCCATTATTTGTTAGAAATAGATTTCATAGATCATGATGCTGTCTGCGATTCGAACTCCGGTTGTCTAATCAAAAGGAGTTACAATCTCACCAAACAACACTTGCGATGAACATCTTTATAGGTTACTGATTATTTGTGTTCAGCACCTACCCACTACTGCTATTAGCTTTAAACAATTTATATTCAAGCAAAATTTCAGCAATTTATTTCACTAGCATACTCGCTGCTGACTGGTCGAGTAACCTCTTCTGCCAAGAAGTCCTTCATAATGATTAGTGACACGTCTAATACATATACATCGCCATCCAGACAGACTGACAGGAACCTCTGACTGGATGTAATACAGCCGCCATCCGCTGGGATATTGTGCTGTATCACCACCATCTCTCTTCAACACACACACTCATAGTCTCTAGCCATTATCTGGCAGCATCCGCACTCACACCAGATTGTGTCACCGCTGCGCCGACCCTCTAGCTGTGTTTCAGGCGGCATATCTCTGTACCTGCCACACGAACGAACTCTTTGATCTGGGGCAACGATTGGCTCAAACATGAATGGCTTCAGTAGGTTTATTGACTCCTTAACTAACGTTAATTCAGCCACTGTTATGAATGGGCCGGCAGGTAGCCTAGTGGTTAGAGAGCTGGACTAGTAACCCAAAGGTTGCAAGATCAAATCCCTGAGCTGCTGATGTAAAAAATATGTCTTTCTGCCCCTGAATCAGTTAACCTGCAGTTCCTATGCTGTCATTGAAATAAAAAATGTGTTGTTACCAGACTTGCCTGGTTAAATAATTAGACTCATATCTACTTTTGTTCAATTTAAATATTTTCTCTCCTGCCGCAACAATGCCAGTAAGGCGATTTACAGTTACAGTTAGCTGGCCTTCTAAATCCTAGTGTTTCCATTCCCCTTTAAAACGGGAGATGGTCATTCTAACATAGTTTACATAACTCTTCAACTTATGTAATATCTAATTATGAAATAGTTACGCAGAGGACACAAGCGTTGAACTTGGTAGAGATGTACTGCATGTATTGATATTAGAAGGGATGCCCAAAAATTTGGGCATGGCACCCCTATTTGTTTTTTTTACATAATCCAATACTGAATCAGATTGTGAAAAGGTGATATTACTGATGCATTTTGGTTGCCATATGTTTAAAAATAATGTCTTCAGCAATATGCCATTATATTTAAAAGGAACTGAGGACACTTAGGAGAGGTGTGTGTCCACTTGGAGACACCATTTAGACCTGTCAATCAAACCCTTTGTATTTGTTTTGTCTTATGTTGCACCTACCCCCAAATATTCATGTATATTATTATGTTCCTGAAATCATTTTCAGATTTTGTTATCAACAAATGCTGCGTAAAAGTACAGTAAATGTAACATAAAATGAAAGTGTCATGTTTGGATTCAGTCGTGTGTCAGGAGAACTGTTGTGTCCTCACCTTTGTTCTGATCATTTTTGACAATAATAACCTCCAAAGTGTTCCCTTTCAATTACTACCATGGTAATGCATATTCTTCTCATATTTCTTCTGTAAGAAACCGTCAAATTCAGCCCTATGCAGATGGGCCAATTCCCATGAGTGTAAAGGGTTAACAGCCAGCCCTCCCATTCAAACGTAAAATCCCATACAGAAGTTCTCCATACTTACAACAGTCGAGGCAACAAAACGAGATTTGGAAGGATGGCCTAGTGAGACTACAGGAGACATAAAAGCATACCGTATGTGCAAAAGGAAATTGACACTTAGGAAGTTGATAAAATGGCATAAGCTAAAAAGCATTCCATAGGAACATTCCATAGACATGTAAAAATGTCCATCTGAACTGAATTATTGTATAAGTTAAGGGAGACCGTTACATCATACTCACAAATAGTATTTGCCAGACATCACCCTGCGGTATTCTGACCCAATCAACACCATTTGTTTGTTTTTCCTGGCTTGTTGTTGTTCTCTCAGATTCCACAGGGTCCTGTTAGCACTAACATACAAGGCTCTGTAATACTAACATTTACATCACTCTAGGAGGTTTCAAACATGAACAAACTACTAAATAGTCATTTCAGCTCTGTAGTCCTCAACCTTTGCTCCATGACTGATGTCACCAGGACAATGTCATCTCCACAGGGTAAGTGAACAATTATTTAATGATGTGAGTTTGACTTGTTTAGGTTTCTCACATCAGATGGTCCTATTATCACCTGTAAGCAAAGCTTGGATATAATGAGGTCCAACACTCTCAGGAATTCTACCAATTAAAGGTGTTCGAGACACACGCAATATACTCCAAGGCCCCAAAACATCATAAACATTTGGAGTGAACCTGAGTACACCTCTCTAGTGTAATTTCTGTGCATGCAAATGAGTACAACTTCCATTAGGACACTCAGTCAGCCTCAGTACAAGTCCACTCTTTACAGGTCACAGGTCACAATTGCGCCTCTGTATCATGCCTTTGTCACAGGTTGGATCTGAACCCCAGTCTCTTGCATGGAAACCCAACATCTTAGCCAAGAGGAAATGTCCTCTGGGACCATTTTGACTCAAATGATGTCAGTTAGCCTATCAGAAGCTTCTAAAGTCAAGACATAATTTTCTGAGATTTTCCAAGCTGTTTAAAGGCACATTCAACTTAGTGTCTGTTAACTTCTGACCCACTGGAATTGTGATACAGTGAATTATAAGCTAAATAATCCGTCTGTCAACAATTGTTGGAAAAATTACTTGTGTAATTTAGACTTGCCAAAACTACAGTTTGTTAAGAGGAAGTTTGTGGAGTGGTTGAAAAACAGGTTTTAATGACTCCAACCGAAGTGTATGTAAACGTCTGACTTCAACTGTACCTTAACCACTTGGAAGTAATGCCTAAACTACAGCAAAATATCTGAAATAATGCTTCAACTGTATCGTTGAGGTTAGTTTTGGTTTCACTTTAGTGCAGTTTGACTAGCAGCTAACATACGGCAAAACATTGCATAATAAATCAAATCAAAAATAAAATGTTATTTGTCACATGCACCGAATACAACAGTGAAATGCTTACTTACAAGCCTTTAACCAACAATGCAGAATTTTTAAAAAAAGTATTTACTAAAATAAACTGAAGTAAAAATAAATAAATACTATGAAAAGGGTAATTAAGGAGCAATAATAAAATATCAGAAGCGATGCTATATACAGGGGGTACCGGTACAGACTCAATGTGTGGGGGCATTTGGGGAAATATATAAATGCAGGTAGAGGTCAAGTTACTATGCATGGATAATAAACAGAGAGTAGCAGCATCATAAAAATGGGGGTGGGGGGACAATACAAATAATCTGGGTGGCCATTTCATTAGCTGTTCAGGAGTCTTATGGCTTGGGGAGTAGAAACTGTTAAGAAGCGTTTTGGACCTAGACTTGGCGCTCCGGTATCGCTTGCCGTGCGGTAGTCTATGACTAGGGTGGCTGGAGTCTTTGGCAATTTTTGGTGCCTTCCTGACACCGCCTGGTATACAGTATAGGTCCTGAATGGCAGGAAGCTTGGCCCCAGTGATGTACTGGGCCGTACACACTACACTCTGTAGTGCCTTGCGGAGGCCGAGCAGGATGCTCTCAGTTGTGCAGCTGTAAAACTTTGAGGATCTGAGGACCCATGCCAAAACTTTTCAGTCTCCTGAGGGGGAATAGGTGTTGCCGTGTCTCTTCACGACTGTCTTGGTGTGTTTGGACCATGATAGTTTGCTGGTGATGTGGACACTAAGGAACTTGAAGCTCTCAACCTGCTCCACTACAGCCCCGTCGACGAGAATGGGGGCGTGCTATGTCCTCCTTTTTCTGTAGTCCACAATCATCTACTTTGTCTTGATCACAACAAAGGAGAGGTTGTTATCCTGGCACCACACTGCCAGGTCTCTGTCCTCCTAGGCTGTCTCATTGTTGTCAGTGATCAGGCCTACCACTGTTGTGTCAGTGGTAAGCAAATTGGAGTGGGTCTAGAGTTTCTGGGAAAATGGTTGATGTGAGCCATGACCAGCCTTTCAAAGCACTTCATGGCTACAGACGTGAGTGCTACAGCTCGGTAGTCATTTAGGCAGGTTACCTTGGTGTTCTTGGGCACAGGGATTATGATGGTCTGCTTGAAACATGTTGGTATTACAGACTTGGTCAGGGACAGGTTGAAAATGTCAGTGAAGACGCTTGCCAGTTGGTCAGTGCATGCTCGGAGTACACGGCCTGGCAATCCATCTGGCCCTGTGGCCTTGTGAATGTTGACCTGTTTAAAGGTCTTAAATCGGCTGTGGAGAGCATGATCACAATGTCGTCCGGAACAGCTGATTCTCTCATGCATGCTTCAGTGTTGCTTGCCTCGAAGCGAGCATAGAAGTAATTTAGCTCATCTGGTGGGTTTGTGTCACTGGGCAGCTCGCGACTGTGCTTCCCTTTGTAGTATGTAATAGTTTGCAAGCCCTGCCAAATCCGACGAGCATCGGAGCCAGTGTAGTACGATTCAATATTTTGCCTGTTTGAAAGTGGCAGCTCTACCCTTTAGCTCAGTGCGGATGTTGCCTGTTATCCATGGCTTCTGGTTGGGGTATGTACGTACAGTCACTGTGGGGACAACGTCATCAATGTACTTATTGATGAAGCCAGTGATTAATGTGGTATACTCCTCAATGCCATCGGAAGAATCCCGGAACATATTCCAATCTGTGGTAGCAAAACAGTCCTATAGCTTAGCATCTGCATCATCTGACCACTTCCATATTGAGCGAGTACTGGTCCTTCCTGCTTTAGTTTTTGCTTGTAAGCAGGAATCAGGAGGAAAGAGTTATGGTCATATTTTCCAAATGGTGGGCAAGGGAGAACTTTGTACGCGTCTCTGTGTGTGGAGTAAGGGTGGTCTAGAGTTTTTTCTCCCTCTGGTTGCACATTTAACATGCTGGTAGAAATTAGGTACAACAGATTTAAGTGTCCCTGCATTAAGTCCCCAACCACTAGGAGTGTCGCCTCTGGATGAGCATTTTCTTGTTTGCTTATGGCCGTATATACAGCTCGTTGAGTGCTGTCTTAGTGCCAGGATTGTTTTGTGGTGGTAAGTAGCTTTGAAAAATATAGATGAAAACTCTCTTGGTAAATGCTGTGGTCTACAGCTGATCATGAGATACTCTACCTCAGGCGAGCAAAACCTCAAGACCTCCTTAATGTTAGATTTCGTACACCAGCCGTTATTTACAAATAGATGCAGACTGGCGGTTTGGCGGATGCCAGGGGAACGCTACTTGCCTGAATGCATAGTGCCAATGGTAAGGTTTGGTGGAGGAGGAATATTGGTCTAGGGCTGTTTTTCCTGGTTCAGGCTAGGCCCCTTAATTCCAGTGAAGGGATGTCTTAAAGTTACAGCATACAATTTCATTCTAGACAATCCTGTGCTTCCAACTTTGTGGCAACAGTTTGGGGAAGGCCCTTTCCTGTTTCAGCATAACAATGACCACGTGCAAAAAGCACGGTCCATACTGAAATGGTTTGACAAGATCGGTGTGAAAGAACTTTGCTGGCCTGCACAGAGCCCTGACGTCAACCCTATCGAATATCGTTGGGAGGAATTGGAACGCTCACTCCGAGCCAAGCCTATTCACCCAACATCAGTGCCTGACCTCACTAATGCTCTTGTGGCTGAATGGAAGCATGTCCCCGTAGCAATGTTCCAACATCTTGTGGAAAGCCTTCCCAGAATCAATCAATCAAATTCGTTCATAAAGCTCTTCTTACATCAGCTGATGTCACAAATTGCTGTACAGAAACCCAGCCTAAAACCCCAAACAACAAGCAATGCAGGCGTAGCAGCACGGTGGCTAGGAAAATCTCCCTAGAAAGGCCAGAACCTAGGAAGAAACCTAGAGAGGAACCAGGCTTCTGGCTGTGCCAGGTGGAGATTATTACAGAACATGGCCAAGATGTTCAAATGTTCATAGATGACCAGTAGGGTCAAATAATAATAATCACAGTGGATGTAGAGGGTGCAACAGGTCAGCACATCAGGAGTAAATGTCAGTTGGATAAGGTAGCACGTCTGGTGAACAGGTCAGAGCTGCAGCATGACAAGGTGGACTGGGGACAGCAAGGAGTCATCAGGTCAGGTAGTCCTGAGGCAAGAAAGAGAACGAGAGAGAGAGACAGAAAGAGAGAGAAAAAGAGAGAATGAGACAGGAGGGGTCGGGAGACACTGTGGCCCCGACGATACCCCAGACAGGGACAAACAGACAGGACATATCCCATCCACTTTGCCAAAGCACAGCCCCCACACCATTAGAGAGATATCTTCAACCACCAACTTACTCTCCTGAGAGAAGGCCGAGTATAGCCCACGAAGATCTTCCCCATGGCACGAACCCAAGGGGAGGCACAAAACTGGACAGGAAGATCACGGCAGTGACTCACCCCACTCAAGTGATGCACCCCCCCTAGGGACGGCATGGAAAAGCACCAGTAAGCCAGTGACTCAGCCCCTGTAATGGGGTTTGAGGCAGAGAATCCAAGTGGAGAGAGGGGAACCGGCCAGTCAAGAGACAGCAAGGGTGGTTCTTTGCTCCAGTGTCTTTCCGTTCACCTTCACACTCCTGGACCAGACTACACTCAATCATAGAACCTACTGAAGAGATGAGTCTTCAATAAAGACAAAGGTCGGGACCGAGTCTGCGTCTCTCACATGGATAGGCAGACCATTCCATAAAAATGGAGCTCTATAGGAGAAAGCCCTGCTTCCAGCTGTTTGCTTAGAAATTCTATGGACAGTAAGGAGACCTGGGTCGTGTGACCGTAACGTACATGTAGGTATGTACGGCAGGACCAAATCGGAAAAATAGGTAGGAGCAAGCCCATGTAATGCCTTGTAGGTTAGCAGTAAAACCTTGAAATCAGCCCTAGTCTTAACAGAAAGCCAGTGTAGAGATGCTAGCACTGGAGTAATATGATACAAAAATGTGGTTCTAGTCAAGATTCTAGCAGCCGTGTTTAGCACTAACTAAAATCTGGGTATCTGGGTAGCTGGAAAGTAGTTCATTGCAGTAGTCTAACCTAGAAGTGGCAAAAGCATGGATTCATTTTTCTGCAGAATTTTTGGACAGAAAGTTTCTGATTTTTTTAATGTTACGTAGAAAAGCTGTCCGTGAAACAGTCTTGATATGTTCGTCAAAAGAAAGATCAGGGTCCAGAGTAACGCAGAGGTCCTTCACAGTTTTATTACATTAGTTATTATACGACTGTACAACCATCAAGATTAATTGTCAGAATCAACCGAAGATCTACTTGTTTCTTGGGACCTAGAACTAGCATCTCTGTTTTGTTCGAGTTTAAAAGTAGGACATTTGCCGCCATCCACTTCAGGGACAGGGCTTCACCATGTTTCATCGAAATGTATAGCTGTGTCGTCCGCATAGCAGTGAAAGTTAGCATTATGTTTTCGAATGACATCTCCAAGAGGTAAAATATATAGTGAAAACAATAGTGGTCCTAAAATGGAGCCTTGGGGTACACCACAATTTACAGTTGATTTGTCAGAGGACAAACCATCTACAGAGACAAATTGATATCTTCCCGAGAGATAAGATCTAAGAGTTGAGGCTGTTAAAGCACTCCATATTAATGCCCATGATTTTTTAATGAGATGTTCGGCGACCACATGTCCACATACTTTTGGTCATGTGGTGTATATCTACTACCAAATATTTTAAATGATAAACGATTGAGATTCCATAAGTAGAGATGGAGTCCTCCATCATGGTCTTGAGAGGCAGTAGGGCTGATTTGGTTCAATGAATTTTATAACCTAAGATGAAGGTGAATTTATTTATAATCTTCAATGTATTTGGAAGCGATTGAGATACATTGTCTAGATATAGTAAAATATCGTCTGTGTATAATGAGATGAAGTGATCAGTAGAGTTTAAGTAAATTAGTGTTATTTCCTTACGAATGGTCTGGGCCAGGGTTTAGGCAGATAATAAAAACAGCACAAGTTAATTGGCTAACATTGGCTAGCTTGCTAGTTACTTCCAGACACAAATGAGAGAACAACCAACTCTGACCATTTTTATCACCCTAGCAGAGCTGGTTGAGCGCTTTTCATGTCATCAAGAGCGTTATTGAATGTAACTGTGCTGCTGGCAATGATTTAATTACTTTTTTTGCCAATATTTGCTGATATTCACCAGTTATTCTGCGCTCTGGTACACTCAGACGAGAGTATATGGCCAGACTGATTTACAAACACACCCAAAATGGTTACTTGCATAGTGGAGTCTTTTGTTAAGAAATGTAGCTAGCTAGCTAGCTTAATAGTGAACCATAATCCCAACTCATGACATTACTACCCTGCATGAATTTGTAGATAGCTAACCAACCAGTTTCAATGTCAGCTAGCTAACAATTGGCAATAACTAGGCAAACACATGGCTCTGAGATACGAACAATAAGATCAGACATGTAATGTTAGTTAGCGAGCCAGCCAGCTAACGTAAGCTAGTTAGCTAACAGTGCACTTCAACTTGAAATGAAAATACTTTGTCAAAATTAGAAACGTGTAATATCTGAAAATGAAGCTAGCTCGACTATCTTACCCGTGATCTGAAATCGGAGTAGATAGCCAGAGCGAATTTACTATCAACAGTTGTTGCAGTAACGTTCTATTGAAATGGATACTAATCCCAACTCATAACATTACTACCCTGCAGGTAGCTAACCAAGCATGTTCAACGTTAGCTAGCTAACATTAGACTATAACTAGGCAAGCAAATGTCTCTGAGATACAAATAATAAGATCATATACATCACATTAGGTAGCGAGACAGCCAGCTAACCTCAGCTAGGTAACAGTACACTTTAACTTGAAATTAAACCACTTTCTGTCAAAATTAGAAATGTGTAATATCTGAAAATGTAGCTAGCTAGACCTTCTTACCCGTATACAACATCGATGGATGCTTCTCCTGTCACGGATGCCATGGTTGCCCTTAGTTTTCAAATGTAATCCGGAGACAGGTGTTTTCTCCTTCTCTTTAGCTATCATACTTGAATTCCACTGATTTCAAAACTCGGTCCTCCAGAAAGTGGATAGCAACTCTTATGCAGTTTTACTACGCAATAAATTTCAAAACCTGCATTAGACAGGATTACCTACACACACTGACCAGCTCAAATAGACAGAAGCATACTTTTTGGCAGACCAATCCAAACTCATCTCTCGGCATGTCCAGTTCACTCATTATCTCAGCCAATCATGGCTAGCGGGAAGGTTTCCGGCTTTTTCTGTGGCTAAAATGTGGCTAAACCTAAACCTGAAGTCGAACGATGAGCAGCCATTTTCTGGTTCAAGCTAGTAGAGGGGTGCAGTGGCGGAAATTGATCAGAGTCCAGGAAGGTCCCACGGCAGGTAGAAAACCACACCTATTCTCGCCAGTGGCACAGAACCCTGTAGAGTGGTGGCGAAGTGCAGATGATGCATCACATCGTGGGGTGGACTAGTAATGTCAGGCCTCTCAGTAAGGCACATGATGTGGATTGATTTCTCGTTCTACTTTGCTCCGGTCCTGGTCAGTCAGGGGTGTGAAGTCTGGGTGGCTCAGTCTCAGTAGATATGTGGTCATGGGATTGGGTAACCTGGTTGACCTCTTGTCTCTGGGCTCTGTCCTCTTCTTCAGAGTGAGCTGCAGTAGATGTGGTCACCACGGTGAATAGTGTGGTGCTTACTGCATGTGGTTGCTATATTGGCCTGGGGATCTGGTCTGGGGAGCTTTTTATGTTGATGCCATTATAAATCTCAGATTAGAAAATATATATGAACCATCCCTACAACAACAACAAGTTCTAGGTTCATGCCAAGATGTTTTGTTTTACTGTAGCTCATTATACATCAGCAATCTCCTTCAATATAATAGATAAGAGGGCTGGGCTCCAATGGGTGTACCGCCCCCACACACACACACTCCTATATCTAACTCAGATATAAATAAAGCTGCTCTGCACAGTTTGGTTTATTATTTAGATCAGATACACTATGAATCTACACTAAGAAATAACACTTGATTCATTGCACTCAATTGAAAAGAACAGTGTTTTTACTTCCCAATGGCGTTCAGTGAAGTGGATGGATATCAAGCAGTACAATACTGTTTTCCTCTCCACAACTCGTCTTGCGTTAAGGAGGAGCGATCCATAGCAGAAAATATACTCATGCACCTTTTTTTTTTCTCTGTGTCATCATTCACAGTGTTTGTGAATCTGCTGGTGATCATCTCCATCTCTCACTTCAAGCAGCTCCACACTCCAACGAACCTGCTCATCCTCTCTCTGGCTGTGTCAGATCTCCTGGTTGGGATTGTTGTGATTCCAGTGGAGGGCATCAAAGTCATCGAGTCATGCTGGTATCTTGGTGAAACAATGTGTTCAGTTTTTCATGGGATTGTTTTCTCTGTCATTTTTGCATCTCTATACAATTTAGTCATCATAGCTGTTGACAGATATGTTGCTGTTTGTGATCCTTTACTCTACATTTCAAAAATAACTATTGGAAAAACAGTGACTTCTATATTCCTAACCTGGATATTTTCTTTTATATATAATCTTGTTATTCTATACTGTAATGGTCAATGGTATCGTTCTCAGGCACACAAGAACTGCCATGGAGAATGTGTGTTGATTATCAGTTTTACATGGGGAATTATTGACCTTTTTGTCTCCTTTGTTGCACCTTGTTCTGTTATTATATGCTTATACATGAACATTTTCAAAGTGGCAAGAATTCAAGTAAAAGTGATGAATATCACAACCAGGATCAAGATGTCAGAGAGTAAGGCAACCAAAACACTGGGGGTTGTGTTATCGGTGTTCCTCGTCGGTTGGATCACATATTACGTT
This sequence comes from Oncorhynchus mykiss, assembly GCF_013265735.2. Taxonomy (NCBI): domain Eukaryota; kingdom Metazoa; phylum Chordata; class Actinopteri; order Salmoniformes; family Salmonidae; genus Oncorhynchus; species Oncorhynchus mykiss. The sequence goes on along the minus strand of NC_048574.1, from coordinate 41,475,190 downwards.
GGTTCACTTTCTGAGGACTACCTGGCACATTCAGATGTCATCATAGCATTTCTCTCCTGGGTTGTGTACATTAATTCATTCCTTAACCCTCTGATCTATGCATTGTTTTACCCATGGTTCAAAACAGCAGTAAGACACATCTTAACCTTACATATCCTGGCACCCTCATCCTCCTTAATAAATCTCTTTCCAGAAAATTGTTAGATATTTTTTTTTAAATACAGAGTGGCCTTGTAGGTACACACTGTATGTTGTGCTATAGAAAGTTATGTAATATATATGTTATTGCTTATTGCTGCATGTTTGTATTGATGACTTAGGGCCCAATTCAATCGGTTGGTTATACTGTAAAAGAAAACAGCACTGCAGGTTTACTAAGAATGTTGACATTGTATCCTAAGGACAGCTGTTGTTCTGTGTCATTAAAAAATGACAACAGGAACAACTCAAGTGTGTGTTGGATTTAGTGTGGTTACAGCTCCAATACAACATTCTGAATGACTCAACAGTGTAATTTTCCCTCAGCAATTTATTATATTTGGACAACAAGTTTTAATGCAAGGATATCATTATGATGTAGAGAAAGAGATGGCTTTAAAATACTAGCCATGTAATAACAGACACACAGCACCGTGGTGCCATTCATTCAGTAGAGTCAGACAGATTTCTAGACAGGGAAAAGTGTAATCAGAATGACAAAACGCAAAGTGAACTCTCACAGACATATGTATTGCTTTTGTTGGTTACATACGTGTAGATGATCAAAATGAAGCTGTACTGTATGCTAGCTATTGATCATTGAGTTAGTATAAGTGCAACTTAGCTGTTTGACTTTGAATTTTCTTTTATATTGTGTTAAATTATAGAAACCACACCTAAAAGGTATTTTCCGGTAATTTACTTGACCAAACTGGATTAAAAAAGTGTCTTCCAAGTGGCGCAGTGGTCTAAGACTGCATCTCAGTGCTAGGGACGTCACTAGACTGTATCACAACCGGCTGTGATTGGGAGTCCCATAGGGCGGTGCACAATTGGCCCAGCGTCGTCCGAGTTTGGCCGGTGTAGGCCGTCATTGTAAATGAGAATTTGTTCTTAACTGACTTGCCTCGTTAAATAAAGGTTACATTTTTTTTAATTCTAATAATCAAAATTGTGATGTATGCAGGATGTATCAAGATGCATGATGAATTTGACAAGCTACCAAATTACTAACAGGGAAGTAAACATTTGATTATGGCCTTGCATGGCATACATATATATCACTGATCGGTGCATCCAGTCAAGTAACATACTGCAACAGTGCCATCCTATGGGCAACACAATGAACTACACTCCTAAATATATATGACAAGACATGGACAGCATCTTATTTTCTGCAACTATTACGTGTACCCATCTCATTGTTATTACATTGTTAGAGATTGTTTTTGGTGGGTGCAAAAACAATGGTTATGTGAGGTTAAATGTGTATGTTTTGGGATGTGAGTAACTCTGTTTGACCTGACGAAGATCCGTTTTCAATGGAAAACGTTGTCAATAAAGCAGGGAATTGGGAGCTTTAACAGTGTACGGGCCTTCTTGTTCTTTACTAATATTATTTAATAGCCCAGCACATTTGTTTCTAAGGACTTATCTGTGGACAGCATCTTTCCCACACAGTGGGACAAACATTAGGAACACCTTCCACCCCTTTTGCCCTCAGAACAGCCTCAATTCATCCAGCCTCAATGCCCATGGTTAATTTGGTTTGACATTCGATATCTCTGTGGGGCTATTTAGGGACCATCAGTAAATTACAAAATGTACAAGGTCAGTAGCTCCAAATTTCAATGACTTAAAAACCTCAAACCAACTGTAAATTTTTTAAATTCATATAAAAATATTAGCACATTTACATTGTGTAATTTTTTATGGTTCCTAACTATCCCCAGAGCCTGGCTATCCAAATTCAAACCAACTTTGCCACAGTCACACACGAGCTGGCTAAAGCTAACCACATACAAGAGACCGCATACAAGAGACACCCATCAAACCACACCCTGAAAATAACTCACATTTTACTTCATTCTTGGCAGCTAGTATTTCTTAATTAGCCAAATCTAAAATGAGGCCAAATCAGGAAAACTGTTAAACTATTATCAATGTTTACCACCTCATTCTGGCAGTGCCCCAGCTGTCCAATCAATTGATCCCTGACCCACCAGGGTAATTTTTCCTGCTGTGTAATTCTGTAGAGTGCTCTGTGTCTGAGGGTGTGCCCAGCCTTCATTACGCTGATGGAGTCCCCCCCCAACTACACAAGCCCAGCCTGCACGCCCCCTTAACTCAACCGTTTTGCTCTGGCAATGTTTCGCTTATGCAAGTGGCTAAACATCGGCCTGCCCATATGAACATACATCAACTTAGGCTGTGAAATACAGTATCGGTAATGTATGGGAATAAAAAATGCATAAATTAGTGTAGATTCAACTCCCACCTCTCCAAATCGCTGGTACAGCAAGCAATGATTATGATTTCATGTAACAGTATCAAATCTTATTGCGCCAAAATAATGAAATTATATTATTTGATATACATGATAGTATACTTATATTTGAATGTAATGTATACTGTACTTGCGCTTAGTAATTTCTTGATATTCTGCATTACATCTACTGCGGATGACCGGAGGCACACAGAGACAGACAGTGGTTTGAGCCTTAGAGGACATCAGCGAGACACATGGAGGCAGACGCCTTGAAGTTCTGCTGACTTCCTCCCATCCCTCATCAGTAAAGTGCCCCTGTCCGGGAAGGCTTGGCTTGATGTCCCTGTGATGGTCATTATCAGATATGTCTGCCTCCCTCCATAGATCCATTAATAGCCTGTGTTTTATTCTCTTCCCTCTGCCCCTGGCATGTTAATAATTGATATGAGTGCTATGTTGTTCTCATGGTCACCCAATTCCTGGATCTGATGGGGGAAAGGTTAATGAAAATGATGCCACCTGCAGTTTTAAACAGCAAGTCCCCTGTGTGTGTGTGACCATTTCCTAATTGGAGACAAACTGGTGTTTTTGTAATTGTATCCGCGGAGATATATAATACAATGTGTTTGTTGTACTGAATCGTAAAGGAGCATTCAATAAAATGTCTAAATTAGGGGAAACACGGAATGAGAACTATTACTGAATATCTAGCTGCATATAACCCCCAAAAATATTGAACTCATTCCATCTTTAAAAGGATGAGTGGAAGTGTCATGCACGATCGCATGTGCACACTGTCATGTTGGCAGGAGTGGGTCAGACAGGGCATCCATAATGAGCTTTGAGAAAGAAACAAACATTTGAGACATTACATTTTGTCTGGAAATACCTAGGACACCTACAGGTATAGAAAATAAATGCCTTCCTCCTTTCAATTCTAGTTAAGGATGAGAGCCCTCTTCTCTGGACAAGGCAGCAGGGCTTGTAATACAAGTAATACCCTATTCCGCTATTCTCTCTCCACAATCTTTCCTTACCCTCTCTCTTCCCCCTCTGTCTCTTGCTCTCTCTCTCTGTCTCACTCTCTCTCTGCATCTAGATTGTTCATGGGGAGCAAGGAAATTATTTTTTCAGTAGCCTGTATTCAACATAGAAAGAGCGCAACAAATATGCAGCCAAGATAATAGAGAATGATCTTCAATATTTCTCCTCTCTCCCTCGCTGCTTCTCTCCTTTCACCTCACTCACTTCTACTTTCTCCTGCCCTTGTGCTCTGTGGTGGAATGTACAGCAGACAACTGTTTGAGGACGTCTAGGACAGACAGAGGTATTTACCGGTGGATGGATGGGGGTGCAGTGTGGTCATTTTCACATTCTGTTTTGGACCTGGAACGTGTCGGACAGGTAATACAACATCCAGCTGTTTTGGAATAAGTTCCTTCCTAGCAATTGTTACCTTTCATTAACTGGCAAGAGAAAAGTCATTTGTTAGTCCTTATTCATAACAAAAAGCCTGTGTTGAAATCCCAGTCAGAGAGCTGCTGTGACAAGAGGCTTTGGGTAGTAGAATGGTTGCTTAGGAGATGGAGGGGCCACACCCCAAAGGGGGAAGATCACACAGGTGTATCTAAACTCAGCAAAAAAATAAACGTCCTCTCACTGTCAACTGTGTTTATTTTCAGCAAACTTAACATGTGTATATATTTGTATGAACATAACAAGACTCAACAAATGAGACAAACTGAACAAGTTCCAAAGACATGTGACTAACAGAAATGGATCAAATTCGTCCCTGAACAAAGTGGGGGTCAAAATCAAAAGTAGCAGTCAATGCAGCTGGTGGCCACACCAGATACTAAGTACTGCAGTGCATCTCCTCCTCATGGACTGCTCCAGATTTGCCCGTTCTTGCTGTGAGATGTTAACCCACTCTTCCAACAAGGCACCTGCAAGTTCCTGGATATTTCTGTGGGGAATGGCCCTAGCCCTCACCCTCTGATCCAACAGGTCCCAGACATGCTCAATGGGATTGAGATCCGGTCTCTTCGCTGGCCATGGCAGAACACTGACATTCCTGGCTTGCCATTTAGGCTTGCAGCCTAACACACAGAACAAGCAGTATGGCTGGGGCATTGTCATGCTGGAAGGTCATGTCAGGAAGAGCCTGCAGCAAGGGTACCACATGAGGGGGAGGATGGGGAGGATGTCTTCCCTGTAACTCACAGTGTTGAGATTGCCTGCAATGACAACAAGCTCAGTCCATTGATGCTGTGACACACCTCCCCAGACCATGACGGACCCTCCACCTCCAAATTGATCCCGTTCCAGAGTACAGGCCTCAGTGTAACGCTCATTCCTTTGACTATAAAAGCAAATCCGACCATCACCCCTGGTGAAACAAAACCTTGACTCGTCAGTGAAGAGCACTTTTTGCCAGTCCTGTCTAGTACAGCGACGGTGGGTTTGTGTCCATAGGCGAAGTTGTTGCCGGTGATGTCTGGTGAGGACCTGCCTTACAACAGGCCTACACGTCCTCAGTCCAGCCCCTCTCAGCCTATTGTGGACAGTCTGAGCACAGATCGGGCAGTTGTTGTTTACATCCTGTACCTGCCCCGCAGGTGTGATGTTTGGATGTTCCGATCCTGTGCAGGTGTTGTTACACGTGGTTTGCCACTGCGAGGACGATCAGGTGTCCGTCATGTCTCCCTGTAGCGCTGTCTTAGGCATCTCACAGTACGGACATTGCAATTTAATGCCCTGGCCACATCTGCAGTCCCCATGCCTCCTTGCAGCATGCCAAAGGCACGTTCACGCAGATGAGCAGGGACCCTGGGCATTTTACTTTTGGTGTTTTTCAGAGTCAGTAGAAAGGCCTCTATAGTGTCCTCAGTTCTCATAACTGTGACCTTAATTGCCTACTGTCTGTCAGCTGTTAGTGTCTTAATGACCGTTCCACAGGTGCATGCTCATTAATTGTTTATGGTTCATTGAACATGGGAAACAGTGTTAAAGCCCTTTACAATGAAGATCTGTTAAGTTCTTTGGATTTTTACAACTTATCTTTGAAAGTCAGGGTCTTGAAAAAGGGAAGTTTCTTTTTTTGCTGAGTTTAGGTGTAAAGAATTGTTTAAACGGTATCTTAGGTCGAGGTTTTATTCCCAAACACTGTGCAACACTACAGACCGACCACGGTAAGTTTGTATTGTCATGTAAAATGCATGAAGAAAGTTTCAAATCATTACTTTCATACTCAGCTAGTCGTCAACGAACTACAGCACTGTTCATGTTGGTGTCTACTGTAAAGGGCCCTCCAAAGCAAACCAAGAGATAGAACTAGAGAGAGATACAGTGACAGATAGTGAATTTAAAGCAGGGTCTGAGAGAGAAAAATGAATGTTCAGGTTGCAGGGGTGTTAATAGCAGCTCTTTATCATTATGGTCTATTAAGCCAGTCCTTGTTTATATTAGTCACTGTGCTTCTCTATCCTCCTGTAATGGGTAAGCAGTGCATTATAATGTAAAAAGCTTTCGATTGGCCATTCGGCTCCGTTGCCATGTGACTCAGACTGACTGAGTGGCTGTAGAGAGCTAATATAAAGGCACTTAGGCAACTGAGGCAGGTACTTGTGTACTGGATGCACCTCTCTGCTCTCAACATAATTACACATAAAAGCAGGCCACCAATTAAAAGGTGTCCAGCTATCTGATGGCCATGGTCTCAACATCCGCCTGATGTGGGCCAAAGGATTCAGTAATCTGCTGTATTTATCATGCCATTGGTTATGAACGCTTCTCCAATCCTCCCAACATCCTCCCAACATCCTCCCAACTGAAAATGTGACTGAAGTTAACACATGTGAAACAGTACATGGAGAAGGCTATACCTGTTCCCTAAATGTTGATCCTAAATTCTTGCACAATGATTTAGCATAATATAACATTTCATTCGGATGTGGCTGGAGTTTGCAGGAAAGGATATTAAACTGTAAAGCTGTGCTTATTGATTTTAGGAGCTGCATGACGTTACCATCTAGCAGAGGACATGGTGGTCAGAAGGATTGGAAAAGCTGCACAACTCTCTAATTGTATTTCAGATTGAGGTCAGTTTTATCACTTAGGTTCCTGTAGGGAGTTGGCTCTGCCTCAGCATGGCACAGTTTTCTCACCATTTTACATTTAGCAGACACTCTTATCTAGGTGTGACAACTACATATCACAGGCATGGAATGTACATTTTTCCTCAATAACAAAGCTATCAGTAGAGTCAGAGCTAGAAGGCGGGGTGGGGGGTCAAGTGCAAGTGCTTGTTAATTTAAAAAAATTTATTGGGGGGGGGGGGGGGGGGGGGGGTTGAGGTGAGGAGGAGGATTATTTAAGAGACTGTTTGAAGAGGTAGGGTTTCAGATGTTTTTGGAAGATGGGCAGGGACTCTGTAGTCCTAGCTTCAGGGGGAAGCTGGTTCCAGGACAGAGAAGAGCTTAGACTGGGCTGAACGGGAGCTGCCCTCGGGGCAAGAGACCTGAGGTGGCAGAACGGAGTGCTCGGGTTGGAGTGTGAGCATAGCCTGAAGGTAGGGAGGGGCAGTTCCTCTTGCTATTCCGTAAGTAAGCACCATGGTCTTGTAGTGGATGTGAGCTTCGACTGGATGCCAGTGGAGTGTGCGGAGGAGCGGTGTGACATGAGAGAACTTGGGAAGGTTGAACACCAGGCGTGCTGCAGCATTCTGGATAAGTTGCAGGGGTTTGGTGGCGGGGAGCCCAACCAACAGTGAGTTGCAGTAGTCTAGACAGGAGAGGACAAGTGCCTGGATTAGGACCTGTGCCGCTTCCTGTGTGAGATAGGATCGTACTCTACGGATGTTGTAGAGCATGAACCCTGAGGAGCGGGTCACTTGCTTTGATGTTTGCAGAGAACATGGTGTCTCCCAGGGTCACTCCAAGATTCTTTGCACTTCTTTGCAGTTGTCAATCGTGATGGAGGGCTTTGAGCGTGCAGGCCTTCCCGGGAGGAGGAGCACTTCCTTCTTCTCGAGGTTGAGCTTGAGTAGGTTGGCCAACATCCAAGTTGAGATATCTGCCAGGCACACAGAGATGCGTGTCGCCATCTGTGTGTCAGAAGGGGTGAAGGAGAAAAGTAGTTTAGTGTCATCCGTATAGCAATGACAGGAGAGACCATGTGAGGATATGATGGAGCCGAATGACTTGGTGTATAGAGAGAAGAGGGCCTAGAACCGAACTCTGGGGACACCAGTAGTGAGAGTACATGGTGCAGACACAGATCCTCTCCACGTCACCTGGTAGGAGTGGCCTGCCAGGAGGAATGTAATCCAAGAGTGTGCATCGCCTGAGACGTCCAGCCCTGAGAGGGAGGAGAGGAGGATCTGATGGATCTGTTCACTGTGTCGAAGGCAGCGGATAGATTTAGGAGGATGAGAACACGGGAGAGAGAGTCAACTTTGGCAGTGCAGAGAGCCTCCTTGATACAGAGAAGAGCAGTCTCTGTTGAGTGACCCGTCTTGAAGCCTGACAAGTTAAGTTCAAGAAGATCGTTCTGATAGTTAACGAGAAAGTTGATCAGAGACAGCATGCTCCAGTGTTTTGGAAAGAAAAGGATACAGGTTTCTTGAAGAGGGGAGCAACTCAGGTCATTTTTAAGTCAGAGGGAACGCAGTCAGTGGTCAGGGATAAGTTGGTGAGGGAAGTGAGGATTGGGAAAACGTCTCCAGAGATGGTCTGGAGACGGGAAGGGGGGGGGGTCAAGCGGGCAGGTTGTCGGGTGGCCAGACCTCACTCGTTGGAAGATGTCATCTGGAGAGAGAGAGGAGAAAGAAGTCAAGGCGTAGGGTAGTTCTGTGTTTGAGACCAGTGGACTCAATAGGCTGAGTGAATAAGTAGCTGGTGTCGTCAACCTTTTTTCAAAGTGGTTGACAAAGTTGTCCACAGAGAAGGAGGAGGGAGGGGGTGGAGGATTAAGGAGGGAGGAGAAGGTGGAAAAGAGTTTCCTAGGGTTCGAAGCATAAGCTTGAAATTTAGTGGTAGAAAGTGGCTTTAGCAGAAGGGAGAGGATTTAGCAGAAGGGAGAGGATTTAGCAGAAGGGAGAGATGATGGGATAGAAGAGAGAATTGAGGGAGAGAGAGAGAGAAGATTGCGATGGTGCATGACCATCTGGGTAGGGGCTGAATAGTGTCATGTCTTTGGCATCATTAACCTTTCTAGCGCAGGGGTTCCGCTAAAATATGTGTAACTTTCACACATTAACAAGTCCAATACAGCAAATGAAAAATAAACATCTTGTTAATCTACCCATCGTGTCCGATTTCAAAAATGCTTTACAGCGAAAGCACTAACCTTTGATGATCTTCATCAGATGACACTCATAGGACATCATGTTACACAATACATGTATGCTTTGTTCGATAATGTGCATATTTATATCCAAAAATCTTAGTTTACATTGGCGCCTTACGTGCAGTAATGTTTTGATTACAAAATATCCGGTGATTTTGCAGAAATACTCATAAACATTGATAAAAGATACAAGTGTTATTCACATAATTAAAGATAGACTTCTCCTTAATGCAACCGCTGTGTCAGATTTAAAAAAACTTTACGGAAAAAGCGTAATCTGAGAACGGCGCTCAGAACCCAAAACAGCCAGAGGAATATCCACCATTTTGGAGTCAACAAAGTTAGAAACAACACCAGAAATATTCACTTACCTTTGATGACCTT